>NW_027507748.1:451537553-452737553 GCF_037356315.1 Lithobates pipiens | reverse complement strand
AATGCATGCACAATGTTCTTCTGATGATGGCAAAAATGTGTGGCTGAAAGTACACCTGTCACCTATAGGCATGTGCTTAAGGAAAATTCCAATCCTGGCTGTAGATACTTACAATTATTTTTTTAAAATAATGTTACAAAATATGCATTAGGTTATAAAATTAAAGAAATTTATTTTACCATATGTACATGTTGTATATTCCCATGCAAGCGTTGAAAACAATTGTTGGATAAGCTACATGGCCATCTGTTTTAATTGCACTCAAATTCAAGATATTATTTGATGGATTTCTAATCATATCTCTCTAGGTGCATAATGATTTTAAACTCATTGCCTAGATGTTATTGATTAAAAGCTTTTGTATACTACACTATGATACATTAGACCTATATATAGCGCAGGGTGACCTTTAATTTGTGCTTGTTTATTTTCTGTAACAGAACACATAAGGCAGAGTTCAGGCTTCATTAAAATACCAAAGATAGCTACAGTAATTCCTTTTGCACCTATTGGGCAGAATACAACATGCCATATCTTGATTATGAGTTATTACATTACGGAACTAAAATGTAGTCAAGCTTGTCCTCATTCTGATGGATAGCACAAGTTATCTGCAGAAGAAGTTTCAAATATACCTAGAAATTCTACATGAGAAATATGCCACTAGAAAAATCATTATACTGCTATTTTTAAATTGAGTTATTTGTAAGGCTCATTACCATGACTATAGTTTATACTGTTGGAGAACATGATATACTAATAAGCATTTCTTTTAAATGAAGCTTGTTTTAGAAAAACATTACTGTAAAATTATTTTAGTATCTTTGTTAGTATTGTCATTTGTTTATGTGACATTTATAATATCGGTTTCTTACGTTTACATTTTACAAAGAAAACACAATAACAAACTGAACAAGTTGCTCACTTTAGATATACCAATACATGACCACCACTTAAAGCATACGTAGAGCCAAAACAATTTTTGTTTAGTTTTAGATGCATTGCAGAAGGATTAAGAACCCTGTCTTGTTTTATTGCTGTCTGTGTTCCTGCTGGAAAGGTTAACTTTCCCCATCAGTCCTAGTAGCCATCGTCCCTGTAGCGGCCATAACCCCTTGATGGGGCGGCCTTGACTTTTGGGCTTACTGGTTACCTCTGCTTAGCTTGTTCTTCCATGTCTAGGGGTTCCCAGGGTTAGTACCCAACAACTTTGGACACTGACACCTTTATTTGCAGGGGTAACATCCAACAAACACAGTCTTGTATGGCAACAGAGGGCAAGGGTGAAGAAACTCAGGCACCTTGAACTGCTAATCATCAGTCTCTAATGCAGCCCAGAGTAGCCACTCACAGCTGGGCGCTTCAACGCCAAACAAATGTCTAGCCAGAGATTATGGCAGTCAGCACTTTAATCCGGAAATTGCAAAGTCTCTGACCTTGAATAAATTTGCAATCGAAAGTGAACAGGAACCTTTCCTCAGTATCTGGAACATTCTCTGTCTCCTTGGCAGTACTGGAAAAGCGTGGATTCGTTAGTGTCCTTGACAACCTAGCAACCAGGCACTTCTTGGGATGCCAGCTTGTTGGCCCTCCTCCGAAGAGTCCTCCCCAGTCGCTTATACGAGCTTCGGTGCCCCTCCAAGCTGAGAGCACACCCGGACGCCTTGAATCCTCCCTCAGTTACTGTGCCTCGGACTAGCCGGTTCCGAGACTTGGGAAAAGATGGATCCTTACCCCAGACCATGAGGGTCTAGTGGGGCTAGTCAAACTGACCATGTTGCGGGAGCGGCCCACGCTCCCTTGACCGGGACCCCTCGTGGGCTAACCCGGTCCAGACTCAGGAACAGGCAGCTCTGGCCTAACGAACGAACCCCGAACACGTGACTTCAGCCTCTTAAGTACCCTTCCCCAGACTCCTCAGCGGGGCCAAACGCACCCACTGATTGGCTCCGGGGAATGCTGATACTCAAAGCATCCAACCAGGCCTGGTTCTAGTCCTGTCAAGTGCACCTAACTGTACACATGACCAGGCAGAACCCTAACACAGCCCAGCCAAACTGAGGACAAAGTTAAACCTGCACAATCAACCCGCACAACCCCTTTACTGTTCTGAGGAAAAACTAAATTTGTACATAGCGGACACCTTGTCAAAAGTGCCGCCGCTACATCCCCAATACAAAAAGTAATAGGAAATCCTACATTTGTGAAGTGCCACAAAAATGGGTGTGGAGAAATCTTGCAGTGGACCTGTTTAGGAGGGAACATCCATTCACCTTGGATAGAGTTCATCTTACTTCCTGCTGAATTCCATACATAAAAACTTGAGAAATATTTGACTTTGCATTCACTGTCATGACAAAGGATGCCATTATACGTGGTGAAGTAGACAACAATGGGTTCAGTTCACATAGTAGTTACAAATTGTAATTCATTATTTGCCCCTATATTCCTATTTACACTTTCTAGTGGACAGGATACAAGAAATATTTTCAGAGATGTTCTGTAATATTGAATTGGGTCTAGTTACAGATAGAGACTTCTCTGAGTATGTATGACGTGTCCCTTACCCTGCCAGGTGTATTTAGGATTTTTGCTGCCCTAGGCCTGACTAAACTCGTGTAGTCAGAAAGAACACAATCTCACTTGTGCAATATCCCATGACCCACCCCTTCCCACCCTTTCCTGTCAAGGCTATATCCCTGTTTAAGACCCACTCTGACATTTAACCATGTGGGGACACTAGTTCTGAGGGTCTTGGGGGGGCAGGGAAGTCCCTTAATTTGCAGGTATTTCCTCTCACTTCCTGTTTGGCTATGGAGCCCGTTAGCTGACTTTTTGACAGTTTTTAGCCCCCCGACATGGCATCTGTCTCTCTGTAGCTGAGAACTCAGGTGAGAGGTTCGCTGTTATGATAGGACAGTCAAAACTAGAAGCAGAGCCCCCCCCAGTTGTGGAATGCCACCCGCCCACACAATAACGCACTGGTTGGGGTCCAACGCTGAGCCTCCGACCTGTGTATGGGCTGCCACCCCGATGGCGGCCCTGCCAGTATTATACTGGCAGCAGTGTGGCTGATTTATGGGGTCGCTAGACCAATTTGCCTCCCAGCCCAGTCCAGACTGGAGCTACACTAAAAGTGTAGTGCAAGCCTTGACGACCCTTTCCTGCTGCCACCCTGCAAAGTAACGGCATAGGCCTGAGCCTTGTCAGCCTAGGCCAAGATGCAGTGTTGGAGTAAGGTGATGATCCAAGAACAAAAATGCTATATATTTCAGCTTCTTGGTCCGAAAATGTGGTAGCTGCATTAGTTTTCTTATTTTGTACTTACAGTAAATGTGTTGCAAGTACAGAAACACCTGTTGATCCTGATAGAAATTCAGTATCCTTGTAACCTTCTGTATACTGAGCTGAAATCTCGAACAATGTTATCAGCTTATAAGTCAGGAATTTCAACCGCGCTCACAATTACAAAAATCGAAAAAAATATATCTAAAACCTATAACAGAATAATATGTATACACTATAACTAGTCAAAAATGATAATACAAAAACCCAACTAAGTGAATAATAAAAATATACTCTATAACTCATACAATAATCAAGTGTACAAAAAAAATATATATATAAAGTGCTCAAAAATTATATATAAGCAACAGTTCCTCATAAAGACGTAGTCATGAGCATACAGTGGTAAAGTGCACAGAATTTGAAATATTATGAATAGAGTGCTCAAAAATTATATATAAGAAAACAGTTCTTCATCAAGATGTAATCGTGGGCATAACAGTTAAATAATCATAAGTGTTTCTTCTCAAGAAATCCTATGCGGGTGCAAGAGAGAGAATTTCCTTCACCAACATCGTGCTGATAAATGGTAAAAATGCGCGCTTACCAAATCCCAGAATCAGAAAGGCATTTGATATCAGAAATCTTAGGGGTCATCACACAGGGATATCACCTCGTTTTCACGTGGTTGGACCATTCATAAAAGGCAAGCAAAGACTCCCATAGTGTAAAACCGTACACCAAAATCTTTTATTCCATAATAAAAAAACATACTCACAAACATAAAGGTCAAATCAGCATTAAGAAAAGCTGGCCGGCAAAGCGAAAGCCCAAATGTCACGTGATTTGCGTCAAGCGCGTCAAGACCACCCTACGTACGTTTCGCCATATGTGGCATTGTCTGGGGCATGGGCGACGCGCTGACGCATCACGTTTTATATACACAAACTAGAACCAAGCCTCGTTCTGAGCCGAGGGGAGGAAACCGGAAATGATGGAAAACAAGAAGTACATCACACCAACATGGCCGCCACGTGACACCACAGGCTCCATATTGGGTGAGGGCAAAAATTAACTAATACAAAAAAATTTTTTTATAAACTTTAAAAACAGAAACAGCAAAACTTAAAAATAAATCCTACTAGCATGGCTGTCACATGCTACCATGGGCTCCCAGCTAGATATAGGCAAAAGCAACTATTAGAAAGAGTGCGGCAAAACCGGAAGTACATCATGTCAACCTCCCGGAAACCGGAAGTGATAAAAACTACACAAACTAGAACCAAGCCTCGTTCTGAGCCGAGGGGAGGAAACCGGAAATGATGAAAAACAGGAAGTACATCACACCAACATGGCCGCCAAGTGACACCACAGGCTCCATATTGGGTGAGGGCAAAAAAATAAAATGATGGAAAACAGGAAGTACATCACACCAACATGGCCGCCACGTGACACCACAGGCTCCATATTGGGTGAGGGCAAAAATTAACTAATACAAAAAAAAACTTTATATAAACTTTAAAAACAGAAACAGCAAAACTTAAAAGTAAATCCTACTAGCATGGCTGCCACATGCTACCACGGGCCCCCAGCTAGATATAGGCAAAGGCAACTATTAAAAAGAGGGGGTTAAACAGTCCCCGATTCATCCAGTTGGTCCCTGCTGCCCTATGCTATTATAGTATTACTGTTCGCTGAACTCTTCTGTGTTTCACGGTTTCCCCCGCCCCAGGGCTAGCCCTGGATATTTATATCTTCTCTTTTTATCACTGATTGTGCCTTCTTGTATGCCTTTGTATGTTCTTATTTCCTTTTTTCTAAATAAAAATTATAAAAAAAAAAAAAAAGAGGGCGGCAAAACCGGAAGTACATCAGGCCAACCTCCCGGAAACCGGAAGTGATAAAAACCGGAAGTGTGTCACGCCAACCTCCCAGAAACCGGAAGTGATAAAAACCGGAAGTGCGTCACGCCAACATGGCCGCCACGTGACGCTGCAGGTTCCATATTAGATGAAGGCAAAATTCATCCAATATGAAAGATTCAAAATCAAAAAGCGGCAAAACTCAAAATTGAGTCCCACCAACATGGCTGCCACATGTCACCGCAGGCTCCATGTCAAACGAAAACTGGGGTAACCGTTAAAAAAGGGGGACAAAAAAAATGGGAAGTGCATCATATCAACCTGGTAGTAAAGCAGGCCGACTTCACAGCCGCACGTCAAAGGTCACACAGACCCGGAAGTGCACCACATCAACATGGCGGCCACGAAACACCAAAAGCCCCACATTGTCTAAGGGCAAACGTAAAAATAAAAGTAAATATGATAATAATTAAAAAAATAAAAATAAAAAATAAAAATACAAAAATATCGTAACGGCCACAAAAACAATATCATTAACACCCCGGCATGGGAGCCACCGGGTGCCATTGATTTCATACCAAAAAACAAAAAGACAAAGACAACTATAATGGCTAATTGTCTAATGGCCACGTAACGTTAGGGAAGGGAAGATCCTTCATCCTCCCATCAGCTCAAATCAAGTTCACATAATCTGAACTCCCAACCATTACAAATATGGACCCCGCAAACATATATACCTGCCAAAAAAAACAAATTATGAGTTGTCTATAAATGCGTTAATATCAACATCTACGTTAAGCCCGAATGGGGTATAGCATTTCATTTTATGGATCCAGGCCATCTCCAATCTTGATATGCCCCTGACCACAGAACCTCCTCTCCAAGGCAAATCAAATTTATCTATGCCCAAGAAAATGGTCTTAGCTGGATTTTTATCATGATGCTCTAGATAATGCCTAGATACCGAATGCTTTGGGAAGCCATTGAGGATGTTAGTGATATGTTCATTTAAACGCACGTTGAGTGCCCTTTTAGTCCTCCCAATGTACTGTAGCCCAATGTACTGTGGGCATTGCAACAAATAAACTACCCTTTTGGTGGTACATGTGATAAATGGTTTAATCTTATGTACCCGTAATGTACTGGAAGATATAAATGACTGAGTGTGTCTATGTGTGCAACCACTCATAGAGCAAACCCGACATCTCCGACATTGGTAATATCCCGTTAGTTGCTCAAAGAAACAGGGTTTCACACTAGGGGGATTGAGGACATTGGGTGCCACCTTATTCCTCAAAGAGGGGGCGCCCTTATATATCACTCATGGTCTGGTGGGTAGCACTTCATTTAAAGTCAAGTCATTGGCTAAAATATGCCAATGCTTATTAATAATCTTTTTTATTGCCTGGTGTTGAACGGAAAACGTAGTAATGAAGGGGACCTTACCCATTTTGTCATCTAAGTCAGTCTTTGTCCTTTCTCTCAATAATGAGCTTCTTTCGGTAGCCCTAGCGGCTTGTAATGCCGTTTCAAGCATCCTATTTTTATAGCCCTTATCACTAAACCGCTCTGATAAAATCCCAGCTTGTTTCTCAAAAATATCCGGATCCGTACAATTTCTTTTGATTCTCAAAAACTGATCAGATTTCTTTAGCGCAGTATTTTTTTCCCAAATTTTTGTAATGTTATCAGCTTCTCCAGCTATCTTTTGTGAACTAAATTACACATCCTCCCTATGTAATGGATATGAGGGGAGGTAGAGATCTTAGGAGAGCAGCCTATACTGCTCCTCCTTGAATAAAATATAGTAAATAAGAATTCTCATACTAGCACAGGAAGCGTGTCACTGCCAGGATCACCAGGTAAAAATAAAGGAAGAAAAAACTTAAAAAGGGAGACTAAGCATCCCCCCAAATATATGGATTTGAAGGTTTCAATATACTACTAGTTTGTTTTTGGGTTTAGCTACCCTTTAAATTTAATGATGCACTGGTGGTGCAGCATTCCTAACCTGTACAGCCACAGGACATAAAACCTAAGCACTCTCCTGTCATCTTGGAAAAGTGATGATGTTCTGCAAGGGACAGAGAGCATTCATGGTTTTATTCCTATAGTTCTGTTCTATAGCTGTAGGAAGAATCTGAGAACTTTTGTCACACTGTACCATACTGAATATAATATCTCCCCTCCTTCAGAGAACATAACCCGTATTCACTGTAGAGCCACTGCAGGGAGATGCATGCAGCACAAACAAACATAGTGTTAAGGTTAAAGTGCACCTGTCATGAATGAGTACAAGGGTTGAGATTTTGAGACTAACTACGAAAATGCGTGTTGCCTGGCTGTCTCTTGCTTCCACACTTTTTGAATCACAAACCTAGAAGATGCAAGTAATTGAATGTTAGAAAATAGTCCTTATTTCTATGCTTGACTTCTGTGGTAGGGATGAGCCGAACACCCCCCGGTTCGGTTCGCACCAGAACTTGCGAACGACCCCCGCGTTCGGCACGAACGTTAGAACCCCATTGAAGTCTATGGGACTCGAACGTTCGAATTAGAAAGTGCTAATTTTAACGGCTAATATGCAAGATAGTGTGCTAAAAAGGGTTTGGCGATCTGCCTCCTGCCTCAGGGGACATGGGTCACTGCAAAAAAAAGTTTTAAAAACTACCGTTTTGGCGGGAGCACTGATTTTAATGACGATTAAAGTGAAAAAAAAAAAGTGAAATATTCCTTTAAATATGGTGCCTGGGGGGTGTCTATAGTATGCCTGTGAAGTGCCACGTGTTTCCCGTGTTTAGAACAGTCCCTGCACAAAATGACATTAAACGGAAATAACACCATTTAAAACTGCTTGCGGTTTTAATGTTATATCTGGTTCCTGTAATATGGTTGAAAATCATTCAGAAAAATGGCATGGGTAGCCCTCCCTGCCCATTACCAGCCTATTTGGGTCTTGTACGCATATTAAGGGGAACCCCTACCCATATTAAAAAAAGGAAATGCGTGTGGCCCCCAGGCCCTATATACTCAGAACAGCAGTATACAGGCGGTGCAAACAAGACAGGGACTGTGTAGGTTTGTTGTGTTAAGTTGAATCTGTTTGTCATTTTCAAGCGGTACATTTTTAAAGTGTAGCTCCAGTCAAAAAAAATATCTTTAAGCTTTTTGGAAAACATAGGGAAGGGTTATCACCCCTGTATAATTTGTTTTGTCGTCCATCTTTTTTCATCTCACTTGCTGTTGTCTCCTTCCGTTTGCAAGTAGGAGATGTTTGTAAATTGGATGTTTGAAAGTAGGGGCCTGCCCTATATGCTCTGCAGAAATGGCGGAACAAGGTGTTGGTTTTGCAACAACATTGTAAGCCCTCAAAGTGACTCTTGGTGGCCGCTGGAGCGCCCTGCTGTGAACGATTATATCAAGAATTGTAATTACATGCCATTGTTGAACAGTGGTAGAAAAATTGACCTTTGGTGGTTGTGGTGCTGGTGCCACAACACTATAAGTCCTCACAGTTACTCTGGGTGGGCACAGGAAGGGGCCCTCCTGTGAAATATTATATCAAGAATTGTAATTACATGTCCCTGTTAAACAGGGGCAGAAAAATTGGGCCTTAGGCACTGGTGCCATCACACTGCAACCTCTGCCATACACTCTAGTTTTATTGCAGGAATTAGCCCTGCTGCAAAGCATTGCATCAAAAATTGTACTTAAACGCCCCTGTTAAACAGGGGCAGAAAAATTGGGCCTTAGGCACTGGTGCCATCACACTGCAGCCTCTGCCATACACTCTAGTTTTTTTGCAGGAATTAGCCCTGCTGCAAAGCATTGCATCAAAAATTGTACTTAAACGCCCCTGTTAAACAGGGGCAGAAAAATTGGGCCTTAGGCACTGGTGCCATCACACTGCAACCTCTGCCATACACTCTAGTTTTATTGCAGGAATTAGCCCTGCTGCAAAGCATTGCATCAAAAATTGTACTTAAACGCCCCTGTTAAACAGGGGCAGAAAAATTGGGCCTTAGGCACTGGTGCCATCACACTGCAACCTCTGCCATACACTCTAGTTTTTTTGCAGGAATTAGCCCTGCTGCAAAGCATTGCATCAAAAATTGTACTTAAACACCCCTGTTAAACAGGGGCAGAAAAATTGGGCTGCTGGCATCACCCAGAACCAAAAATGTTCTTCCAACATATCAGCGGAGGAGGAAGAGGATAGACAATCAACATAACAGGACAGTCACTCAGCATCAGCATAGGCAGTCTTGAAGGGATGTGGTATTTCAAAAAAAATTATTCGGTTACATCAGCTTCAGGTGCTTGGTAGCTGTGGGTGATCCAAGACTGATTCATCTTGATGAAGGTCAGTCGATCAACTGATTCGGTGGACAGGCGCACCCTGTGATCGGTAACGAAGCCACCAGCAGCACTGAAGGTGCGTTCCGAAAGAACGCTGGATGCAGGACAGGCCAGGAGCTCAATTGCATACTGTGCAAGCTCTGGCCAGTGATCCATCCTCAAGACCCAGTAAGCCAGAGGATTTTCAGTGGGAAAGGTGTCCAAGTCTGACCTTGCCCCTAGGTATTCCTGCACCATGTAAATTAGACGCTGGCGATGGGTGCTGGAACCAATCATACCTTGGGGCTGCGGACTAAAAAATTGTCTGAACGCATCAGTCAGACGGCCACCTTCTCCACCGCTCCTTCTGACTGATGCCTCAGCAACACGTTGTCCAGGACCAGGAGTTTGTGACCTCCCAGTCTCTGGGAACGCGTTGCACAGAGCTTTCTGCAAGGCCTCCCGGAGATGTCTCATCCTCTGCTCCCTCTGCGATGGCAAGATAAGGTCGGCAACCTTACCCTTGTACCGTGGATCAAGGAGAGTGGCCAGCCAGTAATGGTCCCTCTCCTTGATCCGAAGAATACGAGGATCCTTCCGCAGGCTTTGCAGGATCAGGGAGGCCATGCAGCGTAGGTTAGCTGAGGCATTCGGTCCGGAGTCCTCTGGGTCACTAAGGACAACATGATCCGCAGCTACCTCCTCCCAGCCACGTACAAGTCCACGTGTTTCTTGGGACTGTAAATCATCCCTATAAGACTGCTGCTGCTGATGCTGAGTGCCAGCCTCCACCTCCATGCTGACACAATCATCCTCCTCCTCCTCTTCCTCCTCCTCACCCTCTTCCTGTGTGATGGGTGGCACAGCAGGAACACTGTCTGGATAAAGGGGGCCTTGAGAGGCAAGGAAGTCCTCCTCTTCCTGCCTCTGTTCTGCCTCAAGTGCCCTGTCCATTATTCCACGCAGCGTATGCTCCAAGAGGTGGACAAGAGGTATAGTGTCACTGATGCATGCACTGTCACTGCTCACCATCCTTGTGGCCTCCTCAAATGGTGACAGGACAGTGCATGCATCCCTGATCATGCCCCACTGGCGTGGTGAGAAAAAACCAAGCTCTCCTGACCCTGTCCTGGTGCCGTAGTCGCACAGGTACTCATTGATGGCCCTCTGCTGCGTGTGCAGCCGCTGCAGCATGGCCAATGTTGAGTTCCATCTGGTGGGCATGTCACATATAAGGCGGTTCTTGGGCAGGTTCAACTCCTTTTGGAGCTCAGCCAGCCGAGCACAGGCATTAAATGATCGGCGGAAATGCACACAGACTCTCCTGGCCTGTAAGCCGGGGTACCTGCCCAAGAACCGCTGCACCACCAGGTTAAGGACGTGAGCTACACAGGGCACATGGGTCAGTTGTCCCTGTCGGAGGGCGGAGAGGAGGTTGGTGCCATTGTCGCAAACCACCATTCCTGGCTTAAGCTGGCGTGGCGTCAACCACCTCTCGGCCTGCCCCTGCAGAGCTGACAAAACATCCGCCCCAGTGTGGCTCCTGTCCCCCAAACAAACCAGCGCAAGCACGGCATGGCATCGTTTTGCCTGCGTACTTGCGTAGCCCCTGCAACGCCTACGGAGCACCGCTGGTTCTGAGGACAGAGCACTGGAAGAGGCCGTGGAGGAAGAAGAAGAGGAGGGGGTGGAGGAGAGAGGTGTGTCACAACCAATAGTAGCATTTTGGAGGCGTGGTGGCGGAACAACCTCCAATACTACTGCACCTTGTCCTGCATCCTTCCCAGCAGCCAGAAGAGTGACCCAATGGGCCGTGAAAGACAGGTAACGTCCCTGTCCATGCCTGCTGGACCATGAGTCAGCGGTAATATGCACCTTACCGCTGACCGCCCTGTCCAGCGAGGCAAGGACATTGCCTTCCACATGCCGGTAGAGAGCCGGAATTGCCTTCCGTGAGAAAAAGTGGCGTTTGGGGACCTGCCACTGAGGAACCGCACATTGTACAAACTCACGGAAGGGGGCCGAATCTACCAACTGAAAAGGCAGCAGTTGAAGTGCTAGCAATTTAGCCAAGCTAGCATTCAACCGCTGGGCATGTGGATGGCTGGGAGTAAATTTCTTCCGCCGGTCCAGCAGCTGGGGCAGGGACATTTGTCTGCTATAATCGGACGTGGATGTACCACTAGCAGAGTTCCCGGAAGCACTTGGCTGTGACACACCTAATTCTACACCTTCATTCCTCTCAGAGCAGGTTTCAGAGAGGACTGAAGGTCTAGTGGGGTTGGAGATGCCAGCTGATGAGGAGCAAGGAGAGGTCCGCTTTGTTCTTTGGTGTGGGTCTTTGAGGTATGCTTGCCAACGAGCTGCATGGCAGGTCAACATATGTCTGGTCAAGCATGTGGTGCCCAAGCGGCTGATGTTTTGGCCACGTGAGATACGCTTGAGACATATGTTGCAAATAGCAGCGGTGCGATCTGATGCACTCGTCTCAAAAAAGGCCCACACCAAAGAACTTTTAGAATAACGCGCAGAGGAAGCGCTCTGCGCAGAGGAAGCGCTCTGCGCAGGCGGAGCTCTGCGGTGTGATTCAGTCGGTGTGCTGCCCCTAAGCTGGCCCCCGGAGGGCATCCTGCCTCGTTGGACATGTGCCTCCTCCTCCTCCTCCTCCTCCTCCTCCCTCCTTCCAGGCACCCACGTGGAGTCAGTGCCCTCATCATCCCCTCCCTCTTCATCGCTGTAGCAAACCTGGCAGTATGCTGCAGCTTGTGGAACATTACTGCCAGATTGCTGTCCTTCTTGAGCATCCCCTCTCTCTGTGCTCACGCTACTGCCTTCCTCTAGCTGAGTGTCATCATCAGAGCCCACCAAACACTGGGCATCCTCCTGGAGCATGTACCCAACACTGTGCTCAAAGAGTTCAGGAGACTCCTCAGGAGGACGTGGTGGGTCTAGGGAAGGAGTCACTGATGATGACATTGAGAGGAGGGACGACGATGTGTTGGCAGCTGCTTTTCTACTACCCTGAGACTGGGTGAGAGAGGATGAGGAGGATGAAGAGGGCTTGGTCATCCACTCTACCAAGTCGTTGGCATGTTGCGGTTCAACATGTCCAGCTGCAGAAAAGAAGGACAAGCATGTCCCATGGCCACGTGCTGATGACAATGCACCGCGTCCCCGACCAGCACTGTTGTCTCTAGACACAGAGCCTGCTTGCCCTCTTTTATCGGCTCGCGCCTGTCTGCCTCTCCTTGCTGGCCTTCCAGACATGGTAATGGCCTGAAGGGAGTTGGGTAAAACAGTAGTTGGGTAGTTTATATTGTGCTGGAGGCACACAACACCCACTAACTCCTGCAGATGCCTTTTTTATAGAACAGCAGAGTTAAAGGGGTATATACAGATGTATACTGTGCTGTGCTGGAAGCACACACAACTTCCAATAACTCCAGCAGATGCCAATCGGGCCCAAATACAGAACAGCTATGTAGGTGGATAATAGCGGTATGTACTGGGTACAGAGCAGGCACACAGCACGCACTATCTCCTGAGTGACACTGCTGACTGCAAGCTCTATTGTTAAAGATGGACCACTAGCTATATAGGTGAGGTGAATATCACGGTGTATACTGCGGTCAGGGCACGCAGACAATAACAAGAAAACAGCAGAGTTAAAGGGGTATATACAGCTGTATACTGTGCTGTGCTGGAGGCACACACAACTTCCAATAACTCCAGCAGATGTCAATCGGGCCCAAATAGAGAACAGCTATGTAGGTGGATAATAGCGGTATGTACTGGGTACAGAGCAGGCACACAGCACGCACTATCTCCTGAGTGACACTGCTGACTGCAAGCTCTATTGTTAAAGATGGACCACTAGCTATATAGGTGAGGTGAATATCACGGTGTATACTGCGGTCAGGGCACGCAGACAATAACAAGAAAACAGCAGAGTTAAAGGGGTATATACAGCTGTATACTGTGCTGTGCTGGAGGCACACACAACTTCCAATAACTCCAGCAGATGTCAATCGGGCCCAAATAGAGAACAGCTATGTAGGTGGATAATAGCGGTATGTACTGGGTACAGAGCAGGCACACAGCACACACTATCTCCTGAGTGACACTGCTGACTGCAAGCTCTATTGTTAAAGATGGACCACTAGCTATATAGGTGAGGTGAATATCACGGTGTATACTGCGGTCAGGGCACGCAGACAATAACAAGAAAACAGCAGAGTTAAAGGGGTATATACAGCTGTATACTGTGCTGTGCTGGAGGCACACACAACTTCCAATAACTCCAGCAGATGTCAATCGGGCCCAAATAGAGAACAGCTATGTAGGTGGATAATAGCGGTATGTACTGGGTACAGAGCAGGCACACAGCACGCACTATCTCCTGAGTGACACTGCTGACTGCAAGCTCTATTGTTAAAGATGGACCACTAGCTATATAGGTGAGGTGAATATCACGGTGTATACTGCGGTCAGGGCACGCAGACAATAACAAGAAAACAGCAGAGTTAAAGGGGCATATACAGCTGTATACTGTGCTGTGCTGGAGGCACACACAACTTCCAATAACTCCAGCAAATGACAATCGGGCTCAAATAGAGAACAGCTATGTAGGTGTATATAGTGGTATGTACTGGGTACAGAGCACGCAGACAGCACGCACTAACACTACTGACTGCAAGCTCTATTATTAAAGCTAGATCACTAGCTATATAGGTGAGGTGAATATAGTGGTGTATACTGCGGTCAGGGCACAGACAGTAACCACTACACAAGAGCAAAATAGTAAATCAGCCAAAAACGATTGGTGTGTAACTGTGTTGAAGGTACACAGAACACCCACTGCTTCAGATGCTAACAAACACTACACGAGGCCACCTGAAAGGCAGCTTTATATAGTGTGGGGCGTGCACTACACTGTCTGAGCTATGATTGGCCACAGGCAGGATGCCTGTGACCAACCATTGCTCTTCCCGCTACTGGCGCTGCGATTGGCCAAGCATGCGGGGTCACAGTGCATGCTTGGCCAATCGTGAGACAGCAATGCATTGCGCCATCGCAGTGCATTGTGGGCCACACGAATTTTGCCGCGAACGGCCCAAACGTTCGGAATTCGGCGAACGCACGAACGACCAATGTTCGAGTCGAACATGCGTTCGACTCGAACACGAAGCTCATCCCTATTCTGTGGTGAATTATGTTTTAAATAGTAATATACCTGTACATTAATATAAAAAATATTATGGTTTAATAGGGGGTGAGCCTACACCTCTCCAATTCTACCAGAGATGCCAGCTAGGAATATTAGGGATGTGGCCTGGTATTCACATATCAAGAGAGATGGTAACCAAAGTAAAAAAAGTTATTTCATAAGTAAAAATTCCATTTGTTCACCATTTTGTTTAAATTATTAACCTCCCTGGCGGTATTCCCGAGTGTGGCTCGGGGTAAATTTTCATTAACAACAGAGGTAACACCGAGCAACACTCAGGATCCTGCGATGTCCCCCCCCCGCTGTGTCCGCGGGCCCAATGTACTGTGTGCCAGCTCCGTTCCCTGCGAGCGTAGCGCCGCATGGGGGCAGAACACGGTGCCAAATTCAACAAGTGCAAAAAACAAAACACATGCAGTACACTGTAATCTGTAGCATACATTACTGTATCAAATTGTTGTAACATTCCTTTTGTCCCTAGTTCTTTTTTTCCAGTGCCCTGCCTGCACTTTTATATTATATATACTGTTCTTTCTGCCTGGAAACTTGAGAATGTCCATGGCAACCAAAAAGTGTCCCTTTACATCAAAAGTGGTTGTAGACCAGCTAGAAAACAGTGATAGTAAATTAGAATTACTTGCAGAATTGAGCGATAGTGATTCGTGGGGAAATTCGTCATCAAACACTGAAAGTGACAACAGCGACAATTCTGCAACTGAGCAAATGTCAGTGTTTTTTAATTACATTATTGAATAAATTTTATTATTACTATTATATCAGTATTTGTTAGAATTATTTATAGCTCTTTATTATATTATAATATTATTTCTTTATTAATTTATGATTTCGTGTTTCAAACTTTATCATACCCGGGATGTCTACTAGACTCTTGTTTGGACAGATTTAAATGAGTTATTCCTAAGAATTACAGGACTACAATATAAAACATCAAATTTCCATGCAAAACAATGTACCGCTTTGAGATACAGAAATCTGACATAATCATACCACCAGGGAGGTTAAACCAAACAGTCAGTAATAAAGTCAATGAGAAATCGGTAAGGTCAATTATGACTTCAACCACTGCCCTGCTAATAAAAAAAAGGCAGGGGCTGAAATCTTAAGCAGGAAATTCAAAATTACCATACGACAAACAAATGTCTTGAGGGCCGTACACACTGCCCGAATATTGGGTAGTATTGGTTGGGTTAGTAGAAACTGGCCGACTTTCGACAGAAGCAGACTGAATGTGCGGCTTCTGTCGCAGGGGCATGACTGAAAAAGGCCTGCCGATCACCATCCAATCAGCGCTCTCACTTGTAAACAGGTCTGGGCCGTCTTTAATATTGATTGAACCCTGGGCAAGAATTTTCTTGCCCCCCCCCCCCCCATCCCATGCAATTTCACTCTCCACCTGCTCTGACACATACAATAAATAGCAACTAGACTTAAAATCAGTTTACTATATCAGATCAGGCAACAATTGTGATTGGTTGTCAGCGGTTACAGCATATCATTACTGCTTAATGACTGGTTGCTAGAGGTTACAGCACACATTACGGTTCACTGATTAGTTGCTAGAGGTTACAGCAAATGATTTCTGCTTGTTAATTGGTTTCAAGAGATTAATGTGCAGTAATACTGCTCACTGATTAGTTGCTAGAGGTTACAGCACATCATCCTCACTGCAGGGGAGCAAGATACACATATGAATGCCACCTTTATTTACATATCAATGCCGCCGACCGCAGCTATTTACTTAGTAATGTCACCACTATTTACATATGAATGATGGTTATTTACATGTAAACACAGAGCCTGCAGGTGAGTCATCTGTACACAACAATAGGGCAGAGCTTGGCAGCATTAGTAGCAGCACTTTACACTGAGATATCGGGACACAGCACAGGACTAACACTTCAAGGGACAAGGGAATTTAAACTGGGATAGTTGGCAAGTATGAGGCAGCTGCTTTGGGCCCCACAACAATAACAGGGCCGAGGGCAGCTGCCCCTTTTGCCCTGCCTTAAAGACAGCCCTGAAACAGGTGCTACAAAAATGCCCTGTGTGTTACAAATTTTTTTACTGTTGGGTTATGTGCCTATGTCAAATGTATTTGTGTACAAAAAGCCATTTCTTAGAATGTTAGTATATTACACTGTGTCCTTGGTTAACCTGTGAGTTGGGTGTTCCTGAGAAAGATAGGCCAATACTGCTAGCCAGGTTTTCCTGCTCTTTTCAGGAATATTACTGCCTCAGATATGTCATTTCATATAAATAGGGGCTCATTAGTGCCCTAGGAGGTCAGTTAGGGGAAAGACTGATAAAATGTTGCCATTATTCTGTACCGTCCTATGGGGGGAGCCCAGTTAGTTTTACAAATGGGGTAGTGAGCCTATGGACTTACATGGACTTGTGCTAGCTGTTGTTTGTGGACTCTTGCTACTGCATGTGGATTTATTGCCAGTTATGGACTTTTCTATTGGAAAGGATTCTTGTATGGGTTTACTACCTAAATAAGGTATGACTACCTCATAGGGCACTTAGAAAACTCTGTCAGGGATGTGTTGAAGATGTAATCAAGTACTGTTCAAATGTCTAATTTAACTACCTTTAAATCACCTGGTCTAAAATAAATAAAGGGGTGCATGTAAGGCATAGCAAAAGAACAGGGCTTACAACAGGGGATTGAAGAGAAGTCAGAGAAGATACAGCACACAAGTCTAATGAACAGACACACTATAAGGTGGGTAGCATGGTACGCTAGGTAGAATTGTATATAACCCTTATATATAGATTAAAATATCATTAATATACGAATACACACATATCTTTGTGGAGTATAATGGCCGCGGCCTTTATTATAGGTTTTATTAATATTGTATAAAGCCATTTAACTTTTGAACTATAAAAGCAAAATAACATATTTAACATATCAATAACATCAGCAAAGCTTAGCTATTAAAAGCTCAAGCTAAATAAACAATCAATAAAAGTCCCAAGTTTACCAAAGAGGCAAAAATAGACACACAACCTCATAATAGGCCAGCGACATGGGAAGGGAGGGCAGGATGTGTTCTGATCTTCTTTGTCCGTTATACTGCGGCAACTGACGCACTTTTTTCTCTTTTATAGGGTCTCCTGTTTGTGGCAACCGTTACTAAGCCTCTGGACCAATCAAAGGTAAGTACTCTAACAACATTTAACGGTAAATTAATTAATTAATTAATTCCCTTCTACCAGCGCCCCATACATAGTGGGCGGGGACAATTCTTGCCCCTCCCACTATTAGTATGGTACGCTAGGTAGAATTGTATATAACCCTTATATATAGATTAAAAAATCATTAAAATACGAATACACACATATCTTTGTGGAGTATAATGGCCACGGCCTTTATTATAGGTTTTATTAATATTGTATAAAGCCATTTAACTTTTGAACTATAAAAGCAAAATAACATATTTAACATATCAATAACATCAGCAAAGCTTAGCTATTAAAAGCTCAAGCTAAATAAACAATCAATAAAAGTCCCATAACCGGGGCTTATGGACAATGAGCACGGCACCCCCACCAGCCCACGGCCAACTCCACACTAGATTGTAAATTCATATTGAATATATCCAAAGCGATATCAGACAGATGAATATAATCAGGGTGATAAAGACCAAGTACACCGCCCTCCAATTCAACGTGTCTATAAGAAATACCTCCCAGAATAGGCATAAATTTAGCCATAGCTCGATTAACTTTTTTTCAGATTTTTTTAAAATACTTTAAAGAAGGAGAAAACCATTGGAAACGAGGAACGATTTCCGAATAAAACAATAAACACTCAGGCAACAAAGCATGAAAGCATAAAAAATTAGCCTTCATACTATCCATTAAGTCCAAGGTAGGTCGGAAACCGATGTCATTTCCAGCTAAATGAAAAACCACAACATGTGGACTAGGCCATTCAGAACTTAATAAAGAAAAAGCACTTTTAAAATCAGTCCACTTCATACCCCCGCGCCCATACCAATAAAGTATATATTTAGAATAGGGCAAATCTAAATTTTCACCATAGCATCTGGATTTTGCACGTTCATGGGCCCAATATACAAATGAATGGCCGATGATCCATACGATGACATGCGGATCTGAAATCAAACAAAATTGTTAGAACGAACATATTTTTTAAAACAATTAGAATTCCACCTACCCACTCTTTTAATGTCATTAGCCGAAAGACCGATTTTGGCCGCAGCAGTAGCTGCACCAATACGGAAGGAATGAGAAGATATAGCTAAATGGTCTAAATTCAAATATCGTAGACACTTCTTCAAAACAGCATTGAATTGAAATACAGTCAAAGGAAGACCGTTATTGTGAATCAAGAATTGCTTGTCCAAGGGAGGCCTTAAAGACAAATAATTCTTGGAATGAGAAACAGCACATATAGAAATGTTTACATGAGACTCAATGATAATCCAATTTCCAAGCCCAATCTGATCACATTTGCTCTTGGGTAAATACAAACGAAGAACGTCAGGAGCCAAATGCACCGACGATATAGCCAATCCCAAATGAGAACCTCGATTAGGCGGAAGGAGTTCAGAAATTAGCAGAGCTCCATAGAAACAAATACAAAAGGAAACTTTGAACAATAAAGCTTCAAAATTTGAAAAACAAACAACATCAGCCGCAGAACAAAGCTTACCCTACAGATCAATGGAGATAGGTAGTCTATTATCAGGAACTGAAAATTTCCTACGATAACCCTTCAATGCTAATTTAACATAAAAATAAGCATTGCAAGAAGAATCACCTTGCAAACGTCTAAAAAATGAAATACCAGCTAATGTCTTACCAATAAAAGAATATGAATATTGCTGAAACATTAACAAATCCAGAAAAGTTAAAACAGGACCCTCAGAAATAAAATTATTATTCAAATTAAATTGTATCAAAAAACAGCACCATCTATGCCACGCGGCTTCGTAAAATGTCCATGTGGATAGTGCAATAGAGTTTTGCAGAGCAGACCGTACCAGCTTCAAATCAATGTCCATAAATGAGGAGGACACGACTCCCCAATCTTTTCCGCGTCTGGAACCAATTCGTGGAATTTGGACATCTGTTGGCGAGACAGAGAATCAGCAATAATATTACAAAAACCCTTTATAAACTTCTTTCTTTCTTTTTCAATCTTCTTTCGAACCACATCAGCATGTAATGAAACCGAACTTAAATTCTTAAAAATAATACACCCTGAAGCATAGAAAGTAGGCAAAAGAAAACCTAAACCAAACCCATTAATTAAAATGTCCACTTTCTTGGGTTCTGGATACAGCAGGAGCCAAGGTAACATTTTTACTAAATTCACCGGAGTTGTTGCTTTTAAGAAATGGATCTTTTGAAACAGCAGCATTTGTGTGCACTTGCCTTTTAAAACAACGATTAGCTGAGTGCAACCCACCACAATGAGCGCATTCGTGTTTATACTTACAATTTTGAAGCCATTTGCAATGGCCTTCATTGAAATTAAAGCACAACCCCTTACGAAAAGGTCCACCAATAGGTACAAAAGGTTTTGCCATAGCCTTTTGAGGCAATAACAAGTTCAGCCACAGCCCTACATCTTCCATACCCCATTTCAAAGACTTATGAACCGAAAGCTTCTGTCGAAAGGCTTCATCATAAGAGAACCAAGCTAAACCTGGAAAATTTTTATAAGCTTCTAAAATTATTTCAACATGATGAAACATACCGCTACATAACTCATGATGACGTTCGCCCCATTACACTAGCATAAATACAAAAAGATTGTAACCAATTATTAAAATTGCGTGTGCCTAAACGTCTCCTGTCATCATCAGATTTCTCACCATCTTTTTTATCATACCTATATTCTTTAAATGACAGCAATAAGGAAAGCAATTCAATATAATCCCCTCTCCAAATCTTTTCTTTAACTGAAATAGGTAAGTGAAAACCTAATGGAGACAATTCACACGTAAGTACTTCTTTAAAGTAAGGTTCAGGAACATTAGAAACAGTAGCAGAAGAGGGAACTACTGATAAACCAGAGGAAGTCAAATCGACATTAGGTAAAACAGAAGAATTTGAAGCATTATGAACACTATCTTTCCAAACTGACATAAGAGCAGCGTCATCAGCAGAGCGAGAAGAAGCAGTTTTGGGCAATAAATTAGATAAAAGTTGTGACATATTAAACATAAAGTTGGGGCCGACTCGTAGCAGCAGCACCTAAGGACCAACCTAGAGTCACAGAGAGATGTAGAAGGGGTCCCAGAAGAAGAACAAGCTTATAGTAATGGAGAAATGTGTTTCCAGCATCCATAAGTAACATATAGTACATGGCCACAGAGAGTGTTGTGACGGGACTGCTGAGTTGGTGACGACTGGTAGAAGCTCTGCATTACTGGCTCATAAAAGCTGTACACTGGGGGAGAGGTGATCTTTAACAGACGGCGGGAGTTATTTACTAAAGGCACAAGTGGACTTGGCAGTGCAGTCACTGTAGATCTGAGGGGGACATGCAAGGAAAATAAAAATCAGCATTTTTGCTTGCACATGATTGAATGATAAAATCAGCTAATTGCAGAGCTTCCCCTCAGATCTACAGCGATCTACAGCGACTGCACTTACAAGTGCACTTCCATGTGTACTTTCAGTGCACTTGTAGTGCAAAGTTGATTTGCCTTTAGTAAATCAACTCCATCGTGTCCATAATACAGTAGTGTCAACAGTGTAATGCCACATACACACGGTCTGAATTTCGACAACAAATGCTCAATGGGAGCTTGTTGTCGAATATTCCGACTGTGTGTAGGCTCCATCGGACATTTTCCGTCGGAATTTCCGACAAACGAAATTTGGGATCTGGAGCTAAAATTTTCCAACAACAAAATCCCTTGTCGGAAATTCCAATCGTGTGTACCCAATTCCGATGTACAATATTCCACACATGCTCGGAATCAAGCAGAAGAGCCACACTGGCTATTGAACGTCAATTTTCTCGGCTCGTCGTACGTCACCACATTCTTGATGTTCGGAATTTCCAACAACATTTGTGTGACCATGTGTATGCAAGTCAAGTTTGAGCCAGCATCCGTCGGAAAAAAAACATGGATTTTGTTGTCGGAATGTGCAATTATGTGAACGTGGCATAAGAAGTATGCTCTGCTCACTTCTATGTGTAGAATGCCACCTTAATGCTGAATTCATATGGCCACAGCTTCTGCCTGCCATGCAGGCATTTACAAGCACTGTTTCAGTGTCCCCAGAAGAGCACCTAAAGCTCCACCAACACACTGTTTACAACATTTGAAGTGTCCCAAAATGACACTTCTTTTATGTTTCAGCACTGAAGAGCAGTGCACTGCAATGCTGTGCGTTTACATGCAGTGCCTCCCTGTGTACAGCATTAAAATTATGCATGTTTTCATTTTACTGTAGCTCACCATACCTCACTTGCCAGTTGCATTGCAGTGTGAACATGGCACATTAAAAACGATTGTTTTCATTGACAATCTGTTAGTGGCATGTGTCGGTTCAAAATAAGAGTTGCAACAATTTATGTAGAAACTGAGAACTCTTACAACCTAAAGTTTACTATAAACTGTGATATTAAAAAACATCTCTTTTCTGGGCCTACACACTTTTAACTGCTTGCCAACCAGGCGGCATCATTACACTGCGGCAGGTCGGCTCGATCCCGCAAATAGCTGTACGTCCCGTTGCATGGCGAGGGAGCTGGTGCGTGCAGTCGGCGGCTCTGATGACCGCTGGCCACCCGCGATCGCTTCACAGAGAGCCAGAACGGGGATCTGTCAATGTAAACAGATTCCCATTCTGTACAGAGTGATCGTCTGTTGCTAGTGATTAGGAACAGTGATCTCTCTATACTCCCGGTCAGTCCCCTCCCCCCCACAGTTAGAAACACCTCCCAGGGAACACATTTAACCCCTCGATCGCCCCTAGGGTTAACCCCTTCCCTGCCATGTCATTTATACAGTAATCAGTGCATTTTTAAAGCACTGATCACTGTATAAATGTCACTGGTCCCAAAAAAGTGTCAAAAAGTGTCCGATCTGTCCACGCAATGTTGCAGTCCCAATAAAAATTGCTGATCACCATCATTACTACAAAGGAATGTATTTATAATAAAAATGCCATAAATATATCACCTATTTTGTAGGCGATATGACTTTTACCCAAACCAATCAATATATACTTATTGCCATTTTTTTACCAAAAATATGTAGAAGAATACATATTGGCCTAAACTGATGGAGAAGTTTGTTTTTTTTACTTTTTTTTTGGATATTAATTATAGCAAGAAGTAAAAAATATAGTTTTTTTTTTAATTGTCAGTCTTTTTTTGTTTACAGCGCAAAAAATAAAAACCGCGGAGGTGATCAATTATTACCAAAATAAATCTCTATTTGTGGGAAAAAAGGACATCAATTTTGTTTGGGTACAACGTCGCATGGCCGCGCAATTGTCATTTAAATTGATGCAAAAAATGGCCTGGTCTTTAAGGGGGAAACTCTTCCGGGGCTGAAGTGGTTAAAGAGAAACTGCAGTCTGCTCACGTAATTTATAATAAAAACATCTTTGCCATTCTGAAGCTTTCCTCCAACCACTTTGTAGAATATTTTATATATACTGTGATTCTGTACTTGCCAAATATGCCACAGAACTCTCTCTCCACTGAGTCTGGCTGCAACTGCTGCCTGTTCACTTCCTGGATTTACACAGACACACAGAGGCACACCTCCAGCTCTGCAGCTCTGATTGAGCCTCTTATGACTCACCCCCTCCCTTCCTGGCGAACTCTCACGAGAGTGAAAGAGAGAGAGCTGTGCATGATGTCATAAGCCTAGGCTAATGACCAGCCAAGAAACAGGAAGTGGACTGTATAAGGTATTTACTGGCAGAAAAAAAACATTTTACTAACCGACAGCAGGTAATACAATTTTACACACATGTAGTTCACACCAAGTGCTCTTATTACAAGTATTCCATATGCACAATATATTAGAATCAGACAAAGTTATATACAATTACAAGGCTTTATCTTTCAAGCAGCAGAATTAAGACAATGTTTGCTTTAGAGCCCTTTCACACCAAGCTGTGGGGGGAGCGTCGGAGGTAAAGCGGCACTATTTTTAGTGCCGCTTTGCCATCATTTTAGCGGCGCTATTCGGCGACTAGTGGGGTGGTTTTAACCCCAGCTAGAGGCTAAAAAGGGGTTAAATCGCCCTGCGCTTTTGCAATTTGCCAGTGGTATCGCAGTGCTGCCCCATTGATTTCAATGGGGAGCAGTGGTGGAGGATCGGTGAGTTCCCTGCTCCTTCACTGCTCCAAAGAAGCTTCTGGAAGGACTTTTTCTGATGTCCTGCCAGCGCACCACTCCAGTGTGAAAGCCCTCGGGCTTTCACACCGGAATGAATAGAGGCGCTTTTTTAAGGCGCAATACAGGCGCTATTTTTAGCGCTATGGGGCCCTAAAAAAACGCTGGCAGTGTGAAAGGGGTCTAAGAGAAGCCTTATATTAGAACTTTGTATTGCGCTCAGGCCGCATTTATTTATGAAGCCCTTAAGAAAAAACAAGACTTGACTATAAAATTATTTACAAGATATTCGACACAATATTCTGATTTACTAGCCACTCTTACTAAACACTAGTACTTGTGATTTGCGGATCGTATATTGGCTAAATGTATCAGAGATACTACTAAGATTATTTTTCGAAGGGCTGTGTCCTTACATGATCATATTACATCCAGCCATTACACACCAAATAAAACAGCTTCTTTCAGTCCCAAGGGCATTTTCCAATATGTGCTATGCCCCCAGTGCTTGAGGATATATACAAGTACATTATATTTTACCCAATAGAGAGGTATTTATACTTCACTTTTTTCTGATTGTGCTACACAGGGGGTTGCATGTCTAATGTTGTGTAAATGCAGGACATTTTATGCAGGAAAAACTATCTGCCAGTTAAGACAATACATCAATGATCATATACACTATATTATCAAAAGTATTGGGACACCTGCCATTACAAACAGGTGAGCTGAGGTCATTAAAAACTTGATGGTTGAAAGCCACCAAGGAGCTTTACAAAAAAGTTACATATAGGACCTTTGCCTATGTTGACACCTTATTAGGTAAACATTGCCTTATAATAGAATCAGAGCATTTACCAGGGATAGGGCAATATAGGGATTTAATTCCATCTGACATATTGCAGGAGCTGGGTCCTTGGCTCTGTCATTTTCCTTTTGCTATGTTCCCACACCCACCCAGGGACATTTTTATGAGCCACCACCACATCGCATCTACATAGTCATTGATACCAGCAGATTTTTGTAAATATGTTAACTTTTACAGTATTTTCATTTGATGTTCAAATAATAAGTTCAGTATGCTGTGTTATCTAGAACGCATTGTTGCTGCATCTTCAACTTTTCTCCTGAAGAAGTATTGCATTGCAAAACATGTTAAATTATTTTTGTATGGATTATGGGACCCACTATTGTAATATAACAATGGGTGGACATTTCTGAGGTTTGACCAATTTGGTGGGGTTCCTTTTTCCTCTGTGTAGTGCAGTAATGAGAATATGTAATCCTGTTTTATATACAAAGACGCTGATTTTAAATTTGCTATGTAAATAAAATATGTTTTACTTTTATACTGATGAGTTGGTTTTAGTGTGGTGGTATCTATACAGTCCATGTCTGTCAAAGCAATCTAAAGCAGCAGTTAAAAAATTCAGATGTGGCACCAGGCACTCTTATACCTGGTGCAGCTTACTAAGCAGGTCTCTCACACTACCACCCAGTGGATCCCTATATCTTTAGTAATTTCACATTAGCATTTTAGCTTGCACATGATTGGGTGATAAAATCCGCAGAGCTTCCCCTCATTTCAGATCTTCCCCTCAGATTACAGTGACTGCACTTCCAAGTACACTTGTAGTGTAGAGTGGTTTTGCCTTTAGTAAATCAACCCCATAGTCACATGATTTGAAAATGGATCACCATAAGTTGGTAAATAGAAACTATCCAATAACACGTGTCAAATGAATGGGCCTATTTAGCAATTTGTTTATACTGTTTTTATTAACATTTTCAAGAAGTAAAAAAACAATGAGTTTAGTCTGCATGTAAGCTATATTATACATCTAGGAAAGCAAAGAGTAGACATTTACATATTTAGCAATTTAATTCAAGGTGCTATGAAAAATGCAACCTCAAACAACCATTCAGAAATTATCTAATAACTAGTCTGATTGATGTATATAATGAATGTAGTTGTCTCAAAGACTCTTAGTGACTGTCAGAGGCCTTAAGAACATTTTCAGGCATATTTTTTGTTGGTCTTGGGATCATCAATGTGTCAGTGAGTGCAATAATATAATTACGACAAAATAGGTCCCTATAAGTAAAATTGGTAACAAAGGTAACAGTTGCACTGAGGGCTTTGCTTTCCCTTCCTCTTGACAAAGGCTGAACCAAATTAAATGTTTTTCTACATTATAAAAGAGGAGTTCCCCTAAAAAAAAAAAAAAATTAAGTCAGCAGCTACAAATACTGCAGCTGCTGACTTTTAATAATCGAACACTTACCTGTCCTGGGTCCAGCGATGTGGGGGAACGAAGCCCTGCTCATTCCCCCCTCCGCTCGGCGGCACCAGCATTCTAACTGTGGGCACCCGGCTGTGGCTTCACAGCCAGGAACCCGCTGCGCATGCACGAGCGGTGCCGCATGCCATGATTGGCCGCGCAGTCATTTGGGACCTTTCACGTGTCCCAGATGACTGACAGGAGGGAGAGGGCAGAGCTGAGGTCTTCCTGCGCTGAGCGGAAGAGACATCAAGAGCCCAGGCAATGAAGGACGCAGACTACGAGGGACCCCCTAGCAACAGGCATTTAGAGGTGAGTTAAAAAAAAATCCAAATATTTATTTTTTATTTTTTAAGGAATTTTGATGATTTTTTTTTTTTATGTGCAACACCACTTTAAGTATACAACTACATGTAACTAAGTAACACCAATTTACATTTCCATTATTTAAAATACTATCATATTACTACTGCACGGTAAAGTTTTTATTTTTCTGAATAAATAACACCCATTCAAAAAATGGCATCACCATTTACAGGAAGACAAATGCATGTTTTATAATTCAAAGATAAAGTACTGGTAAATTCTGAAAGTAATAAACATTGGACATGTTTACTATTAAGAACTTGCGGTAAATACCGCTATTAGTGCTGAAATATTTGGGTAATGGATTGCGAACACTCTTTTCTCTGCGACCTTGTCAGGTCAAAGAGCGGCTATAACCACTGAAAACAGAAAAGAGGTAAGCCATAGTTTATGTTTACAAATGGCCTTATTAATGCACACTTTGGAACTCATGAATAAAATCAATGTCAGTTAAACAATAATTAGATTTGAAAAAGTCAATAGGAACCCAGAGTGAACCATATTTTTTTTAATACTGGTAATGAATTCAACATTCAGTATGTGAACATATGGGGTGGACATCATAATGGGCATATTTCTGTTTTCAGTTGAGATTCAGGGACAATGAAATATAAATATGTATTATCTCATGGGCCTAGGCATTTCATTTTGGATAGTTTTGAGTGTTTTGAGTGTGATAATGTGTTGCTTTGTGTTTTGTTGCTTTGAAACAAGTGCACTTTGAGGGATTGAATGTTGCATTTCTATGTCCCTAACTGATTAAATGTATTTTAGCAGTATTTTAATAATCTCAAGATTCAAGGACTAGCACAATATGAATGTAACTATAAAAAATAATATTAGAATTTTACTTTAAAACCTACACTGTTGAAAATGCAGTCAGTCCGTCAAAACTCAAGATTTGATTAGATCTCAGTGCAGCAGAAAGCATGGATAATCTATTTTTAATTAATTTTGAGACACAACTGCTTGTATTTCCCTAAAATTTATTGATAATCACTCAATTACTTTAGGAATCAGTTTTCGAAAATACAAATATTGTAAGTAAAGTCACCATACATAAGATTGCTAGACAAGACAAGGGGAAACTGTAAGGAAAACAGTCAATTCCCGGCTAAGCAACACCATTTGAAGTACACAGAAAAAGATGAAAATAATACAAACATAAAACAAATCTAACACATCTCAGCAGGCAACCACAAAGAATGTATGTGTGTCTCCAAATTGAGTTCCACCATCCTGTAGATGTTACCAGCTATGTTAACGGAGGGTAAAAGTGTTTCAATAAAGAATGAGTCTTACTTTAAAGGAAGACAAGGATTCAGCAGAAAACCACTATTACCCCTCAGTAGCCACAGCCAAGAGGATGCTATAAGCATTCTAGCTCTGTAAGCAATCCAAGCATCTCAACTGATTCCCTCCTGAACTACGCAGATCCAACAGCCCCTCCAGGGACTGTTCCTGCTGTAATAACGTTGTGACGTACAGGGACACAAGAAGGTACAGTAGTTCTGTTCAAGTAGTAAATTCTGACAATTTATTACATACAATATATCAAGGAATGAAAGAGCATATCATAAAATGGTCCAATCCCAGTTACATCATTAAAACTTACTTTATCAGAAAGCCTGAGCTTACTTTGTCATAGGCTTCAAAGATTTGTTTAATGTGTGACTGTAGAAGAAACAGAGAAAGGTGCCATAATCTTGCATTTCTATAGAATGAAGCAAGGGATGGACAGAGCTGTCAGCTGAATATTTAATTACACACTAGCATTAATGACTACTAAATCCTCCATCTACAATCTTTGCAGAACAAGGGGATTACCCATATGAAAGTATTTTAGCATTCTTTTTTTTTTAATGCAATGTTAACTTTACTTTTTATGTAGTTTAAGGGTTCAGAGTTCCATGCACAAGTGGCAAAGCTGTGGATGAAAGGTCTGGAGCATTAACGTAGGCAGCTGACGCAGGACTATATGTCCAATGCTTTTTCGTGCTGCCACTGTCAGCAATAGGGGTGTGTGGTAGAGAAAGAAAAAGTCACTCCCTAGGCACATTTCACTCTGAGGATTCATGCTAATGTGTGCATGTTATGTGTTTGTGTGCAAGATTACCAAGTCACTCCTGCTAAGCAAAGCTGCTGAGCAGACATAGATGCTTAGAGCTCCGCTCTCACTGGCCTTCTCTCATCAAGTCACGGACGAATACTGCATCTCCACAGCATCTTGCCTACTATTTAGCCTGCAGAGCACAAGCACATATAATGTTTAATGGGAAAAAGACAAAACTTAAACAACTATCAGGCAAAGAAAAACTAAAAACGCTTCTAAAATGGCAGCAGCACAATCCTCCCACTCTGCATTACCCCAGAGGCAGAAATTGAAAGGGAACTCTAACTCTTCTTCCTCACAATATATTGACTCTGACCATGAATTCAGAATGACCCCTATAACATTACAGAATATCCCACACGGCTCAGATCTTCTTAGTCAGTTCGAACGTGTCTTACAAAAAGCCCCTCAAAATACCTCAGAACAATAACTGAAAAACTGACGAGGGAAATTCGTGAGGTAAAGCGCCGCACATCAATATTAGAACACAAAATGGAGGAAATAAATGATATCACCAATACTCATGCTGATGAGTTATGCCTCGTACAAACGATCAAATTGTCTGGCGTACTTAGTCTAGCAAGCAATCCGGCGGATAGTCCGGCGGACTTTCTACCGAACGGACTTGGCTACACACGGGATGCTCGGAAAGTCTGGCAATTGCTAGCGCAATGACGTACAACAGCACGTACGACGGGACTAGAAAAAGGAAGTTCAACAGCCAGTAGCCAATAGCTTCCTTTTCGTACTTGCTTCTGAGCATGCGTCATTCTTAGTCCGCCGGACTAGCATACTCACAAACGTATTGTCCGTTGAAACCCAAGCCCACACACAATCGGATTGTCCGGTGAAATGTTGTCCGGCGGACTAAGTACGCCGGACAATTTGATCGTGTGTACGCGGCATTAGAAGCCCTTAGAGAAGAAAATTCTTCCCTTTACACGCACTTATAAGATTTTGAAAACAGAGCCAGGAGATCTAACTTGCGACTCCGTGGTATACCAGAAACCTTAATAGATCTACAATCAACAGTAACATCACTCTTTCAGGAGTTAGCTCCATCAATTCCCATTGAATGCTTGGAGATGGACAGAATCCATAGAATTCTGGCCCCCAAAAAGGAAGTTGGCCCCTCCAGGGATATTGTAATAAAATGACATTATTTCAGAACAAAGGAGCAACTAATGGAAGCAGCACGTAATAAGGATGCATTGACTTTTCAAGGTCATCGTTATCAAATATTCCAGGACCTTTCACAACAAACTCTCCTCAAGAGAAAAGAGATGAAACCACATCTACAGATACTCCAATACCACCACATCCCATATCGTTGGTTCTTTCCATTTTCTCTTCGATTCACTCATAAAGGTACCATATACACCTGCAAGAAAATTGACATCCTTCTAACTGCAATCCATGAACTTCAATTGACAATTCCAGAAAACACAACAGAAGGATACAAACGCAGAGCATCATCAAACTCACCCAATACTCAACAAGAAAATCCTATTCAACAAGCCCTTTCCAGTACCTGATGAGAGCTTTATCCTTACAAATTCATAAATATAGAAGTTTATTAAGTGTATTGTAATATTCCACAGATTACCTATCTTTAATGCAACAACACTATTCTTTAGGTTTATTAAGTTTAATATACTGCATTTGCTTATAGTGTATGAAATAACGCAGAGTTACAGGTAAACACTCCTATTAAATGTTCCTAATAATAACAAATGTATTATTAGTGACTCGTATTGTTTTATAATTGTTTGTATAACCTTTGTGGAGGCTGCCCTTGTCCCGGAGACAATCTAGTGCACCTCTCACTTGATCCTCCAATAGCTGGACTTATTAAATGGACATTCTTTGGACTATTTGTATATGTGATATTTCACCACCCCTTGGATACTAGCTCCACATTGGAGCTACATTCCTCTGTATTTCATAACAACTTCTCTTCTACAGTTCTAAAACCAGAAATTACTTTCTCTACTTACTCTATTTAAACCTCTCCATCTCTTTATTCCCATCCTTCCCTACCCCCCTTTATTTATTTATTTATTTGCTCCAGAGTACTACCCTATTGGACAATAACTTATTAAGAAGTTTTTATTATTCCATTCACATTTTATAATATGTCTTTAAACGTACTAACTCTTAATGTCCAGGGTCTCAACTCACCACAAAAAAAGAACAAAAGCCTTTCACTCTTTCTTATCACTTTCTGCACATATAATATGTCTGCAGGAAACACACTTCTCAACACAATCTACCCCTAAATTTATAAATCCCGAATACCCTCAAGTCTATATGGCCTCGACCTCTACGAAAACAAAGAGGAGTGCTAAGTGTATTTCATAACACTACCCCCTTCACTCTACATAAGGAAATAAAGGACCTTGAAGGACGTTATATCATTATTACTAGTCTTCTGTTAGACAATGAAATAACCATAGTTTCATACTACGCCCCCAATAGAAATCCTCATTCCTCTCACATCTGTTCTCAGTAGTGGAATCACATAAAAAGGGTGGAGACTCAAATCAAGTAATATACCCAATTCTAGACAAATCCCCTACACCACTTCAACCTCAACGCCTTAATTTGCGACAGGTCCTTGATCAAAATTCTCTTATTGACTCTTGGCGTGAACAAAATCCTAAAAGAAGACAATATACATTTTATTATCATCCCCACAAAACACTTTCTCGTATAGACCACCAATTTGTCCACTTTGGCACTTCACCACAAATATAAAATTCCTTAATCATCCCATGTGCATGGTCAGACCACAATGACAACCTTCTCATCCTTGATCCCAAGGCCTAATTACCAATCCTGGAGTATAAAATTATTAGTTGACCCAACATATCATCTAAAAATTGAAAAAGCCATTCAAGATTACATTGCGAATAATTTACCAACAGATACAAATCCACTGACATTATGGGAAGCTCTCAAACCATCCATTAGAGGAGTCTCTATCAGCCAAACATCTTACCGTCGCAAATAAAAATGGCAAATTTACAACACTTTAGAGGAAACTTTTTATAAAGCCTCTGAAGAGTTCCAAAATTTGCCTTCTAAATCTACTAAACTAGCCTATGATACAGCAAAGTTAGAACTGGACCTCTTTTTGACAGACTCGGTGGTACAGACTCTTCCCAAAACAAAACATACACTATATATGAAAGCAAACAAAGCAACCACATTCTTAGCATTAACACTATGCAGAGCTGACCACATTTTCCGAAAACCGATTCGACTACAACTAACCAAAAACATATATTCTAGTAATCCACAGAAAATACTAAATGAATTCCGCAGAAAACTCAAAGATTTATACCAAAATACACATACATTCGACCCAAAAAGCTTGGACACTCTACTATCCTCTATCTAACTTCCCTCCCTTTCTGCTACTCAACAAGAAAACTTAGATAAACAGATCACAAATTTGGAAGTCACATCTGCAATTAAATCCTTAAAACTACACAAACGACCAGGCCCTGATGGATTCTCAGCCACCTTTTATAAACCCTTTTGTCAGGAAATGTTCCATCCGCTGATAATATCTGTCTTTTGGCATGCAGTACTGAGGTCCAGCAGCAGGTATCTCCTGACAGTTTTGAACTGTCAGGAGAGCTTTTCCCTGCTGATGTTATGTCGTCTTTGGGCTTCAGTACTGGCGTCCACCAGCGGATGGATCCTGGCAGTGTGCAGCAGACAGCACCTCCTGCAATCAGGTGTCACTTGAGGCCAAACACAGGCCTATAAATAGCTGGCAAGCATTCACATGTTTGCCTTGGCATTATCCTTGTGCCTTGACCTGCTGCTTGTGATCCTGATCCTGATCCTGATCCTGAGCCTGATTCTGAACCTGTTCCTGTGCCTGTGCCCTGAACCTGTGACCCGTGTTTCTGATCCTGTTTCCTAGTCCTGGTCCCTACCCTGTCCCACCTGTTACCATCATCCCTGCCCTGCAGTCTGATCCATCCATCCTCTCCCTGTCCTGTGTTCCTACCCCATCTGCTGGTCTCCCCGTGTATGACCTTGGCCTGGCTTGTGTCTCTGATTCTGGACTGCCCTGTGTTTATATACTGATCCTCTGTGCATGACCCTGGCCTGCCTATTGTTTATGATCCTGGTATTTCCCATTTATTGTACATATCTGTCTGTTGTTATTTGGGGGTCTCTGTTGGTTGATGTATTGCACTGTGTGGTTGTATTTATATTATTCACTTTCCTTAATAAATCATTATATTTCACTTATACACGTTTGGGTTTCCTCTGTTGCAGTCCACACAGTTCTGGTCTTATCTGATACGTGGCAGAATACCAAGGCCATCCCTGACCAGAAGTGGCTACACAGAGGAACCATCTTGGTTCAGGTTGCTTACTGAAATTAATTTAGAGGTGATTCGTTATTATGCTTTGCTGGCGTCTAAAAGTAGGGAATATCTCCGCCAGACACTGAAAGAGTGGACCAGTGATCAGCTGTTGGAAACCATTCGTTTAGCTCACTCCTGGGTTGATCAGGGCTGTATGCTGTTTGGGGATGTTCAGCCATTAATTCAAATCTGTACAGAGCTGGCCCTGCCCTGCATCCCAGGGGGCCAGGATGATTTTTCTCCTCCTTTCAGTATTAATCAAGTCACATCACTGGTATGGCTTCTGGAAGATGATTTCCCTTACTTTTTTGAGCATTACACAGCCTGTTCCCAACAGATGATAATAGCATGTGTTGATTCTGTACAATCCCTTGTCAGACAGGCAGTATGTAGCCCGCAGTTTGTACAACCACTACTTTTAGCATGGTCTGGTATTTTGCAATCAGCCACAGCCAGCCCACAACAAATCATCTCTGCTACCAAACACCTGCCTGCCCAAGAGTCTCTTCCTCCATAACCTATGGCAACCTCAGTTTCAGCCCAATATACTCTACTCCCCACCGAATATCAATACCCTGTTTCTTCCTGCTGCACATATCCTGCCTTTAATCCAACTGCCTCTTTCCCGTTGCCTACTATCCCTCAAGAACTTCCCCCAGCCATTGTTACCTCTTCCCTGCCATATGCCAGCCCTTCGTTTCAGTATGCCTCACCTCCTACCTACAGTCCTACAGCCACCTACAGATCTCCATCAGTTAAGCCAAAGAAGAAACGAAAGTTCTTCTCCACTCACACGATCCTGTCAGTAACCCAACTTGTTTCTACACCAACCAACCTGCTCCAATCTGATGCCTTCCAGTCTTATGTCCTGGCCTTCCAGTCTGATGCCTTCCAGTCTGATGTCCCGGCCTTCCAGTCTGATGCCTTCCAGTCTGAGGTCCCGGCCTTCCAGTCTGATGCCTTCCAGTCTGATGTTCCGGCCTTCCAGTCTGATGCCTTCCAGTCTGATGTCCCAGCCTTCCAGTCTGATGCCTTCCAGTCTGATGTCCCGGCCGTCCAGTCTGATGCCTTCCAGTCTGAGGCCTTCCAGCGTGATGTCCCAGCCTTCCAGTCTGATGCATTCCAGGCTGATGTCCCGGCCTTCCAGTCTGATGCCTTCCAGTCTGATGTCCCGGCCTTCCAGTCTGATGCCTTCCAGTCTGATGTCCCGGCCTTCCAGTCTGATGCCTTCCAGTCTGATGCCTTCCGGTCTGATGTCCCGGCCTTCCAGTCTGAGGCCTTCCAGTCTAATGTCCTGGCCTTCCAGTCTGATGTCCCGGCCTTCCAGTCTGAAGCTTTCCAGTCTGATGTCCCGGCCTTCCAGTCTGAGGCCTTCCAGTCTGATGTGCCTGACGTCCCAGTGCCTGCTTTCCAGCCTGATGTTCCAGTGCCTGCTGTCTGGCGTGATGTCCCTGCCTTCCAGCCTGACGTGCCACTGCCGGCCTTCCAGCCTGATGTGTCGCTGCCTGCCTTCCAGTCTGATGCGCCAGCTTCCCGGTCTGATGTGCCAGCTTCCCGGTCTGATGTGCCAGCTTCCCGATCCGATGTGCTTCTGTCTGCTGCCCAGCCTGAGGTGTTCCTGTCTGCTGCCCAGCCTGAGATGCCAGTGCCCGCTGCCCAGCCTGAAGTGCCCACTGCCCAGCCTGAAGTGCCTGTGCCCGCTGTCCAGCTTGATGTGCCTGTGCCCCCTGTCCAGCTTGAAGCGTCTGTGCCCGCTCTCCAGCTTGAAGCGCCTGTGCCCGCTGCCCAGCTTGCGGTGTCCTCTGCCCAGCTTGATGTGCCCACTGCCCAGCCTGAAGTGCCTGTGGCCACTGTCCAGCTTGAAGTGCCCGCTGCCCACCCTGAAGTGCCTGTGCGCGCTGCCCAGGCTGAAGTGCCTGCTGTCCAGCTTGAAGTGCCTGTGCCCACTGCCCAGCCTGAAGTGCCCGCTACCCAGCTTGAAGTGCCTATGCCCACTGCCTGGGTTGAAGTGCCTGTACCCGCTGCCCAGCCTGAAGTGCCCGCTGCCCAGCCTGAAGTGCCTGTGTCCACTGTCCAGCTTGAAGTGCCTGTGCCTGTGCCCAATGTCCAGCTTGAAGTGCCCGCTGTCCAGCTTGAAGCGCCTGTGCCCGCTGCCCAGCTTGCGGTGCCCTCTGCCCAGCTTGATGTACCCGCTGCCCCGCTTGATGTGCCTGTGCCGGCTGCCCAGCCTGATGTGCCTGTTGCCCAGTTCAAGGTGACTGCTGCCCAGTCCGACAACCCGAACCCTGCAGATGACCTGGAGCCTGCTGCCCAACCCAACGACACGAAGCCTGCCACCCAGTTCGATGTGCCTGCTGCTAAGCCTGTTATGTCTTCACCTCCTGTCCAGCTTGAGATGCCCATCGCCTGGTTTAATATTTTAGACTGTCTTCATATCCAGCTTAATGTGACTCCGCCTGCTGCCCAGCTTGATGCCATGGACTTGTCCCAGCAGCAGCTAGTTGGAGCGTCCGGAGGCCGCTCCTTTGAGGGGGGGTACTGTCAGGAAATGTTCCATCCACTGATAATATCTGTCTTTTGGCGTGCAGTACTGAGGTCCAGCAGCAGGTCTCTCCTGGCAGTTTTGAACTGTCAGAAGAGCTTTTCCCTGCTGATGTTATGTCATCTTTGGGCTGCAGTACTGGCATCCACCAGCGGATGGATCCTGCCAGTGTGGAGCACACAGCACCTCCTACAATCAGGTGTCACTTGAGGCCAATCACAGGCCTATAAATAGCTGGCAAGCATTCACATGTTTGCCTTGGTATTGTCCTTGTGCCCTGACCTGCTGCTTATGATCCTGATCCTGAGCCTGATTCTGAACCTGTTCCTGTGCCTGTGCCCTGAACCTGTGACCCGTGTTTCTGATCCTGTTTCCCTGTCCTGGTCCCTACTCTGTCCCACCTGTTACCATCATCCCTGCCCTGCAGTCTGATCCGTCCATCCTCTCCCTGTCCTGTGTTCCTACCCCATCTGCTGATCTCCCCTTGTATGACCTTGGCCTGGCTTGTGTCTCTGATTCTGGACTGCCTTGTGTTTATCTACTGATCCTCTGTGCATGACCCTGGCCTGCCTATCTTTTATGATCCTGGTTTTTCCCATTTATTGTACATATCTGTCTGTTGTTATTTGGGGGTCTCTGTTGGTTGATTTATTGCACTGTGTGGTTGTATTTATATTATTCACTTTCCTTAATAAATCATTATATTTCATTTATACATGTTTGGTTTTCCTCTGTTGCGGTCCACACAGTTCTGGTCTTATCTGATACGTGACACTTTTCTACACTACTATCCCCAATTATGAGACACGCATTTAATTCTCTCTTAGGATGATATTCCTTTCGCACAGAATCCTTACTAGCTTCAATATCCATGATTCCTAAACCACAAACTTCATGGTCTAACTATAGGTCAATCTCAATACTCAACATAGACATTAAAATATTAGCTAAAATCCTATCTAACAGACTTAACCCAATTATCGGAACACTGATTCATAAAGATCAAACTGGTTTCATTCCCTCCAGGCAAACAGGTGATAACATTCGTAGTGCTACCCTACTAGCCCATATAGCCAGAACTCGCAAAATCCCTGCTTGCTTCCTCTCAATCAACATACAAAAGGCATTTGCCCCTTTGTCATTGTCTTATCTTATTGCCATTATTCACAGATGGGGATTTGGAGAATGGTTCCTGAAATCGATTTCCTCTCTTTATCAAAATTCAAAAGCTTATGTATCCTACTCGGGTTACCGCTTTGACCCCTTCAACATTGAAAGAGGAACCAGGCAGGGTTGCCCATTATGCCATCTTCTATTCTCCTTAGCTATTGAACCCCTAGCCTAACTCATTAGATCCAATATAAATATAAAAGGCCTTGAACTAGGTGGTCACCAGCACAAATTATGTATGTTTGCCGATGATGTCTTAGTAGTTCTAACCTCGCCCTCTACTATCAGCCCCAAACCTCATTGAAATACTTTCTGTAAATTCAGTAAATTGTCTGGCCTAAAAAATTCATCAACATAAATCACAAGCCCTGAATATTTCATTATCACCTGAATTACAAAAACAATTACAAGACTCCCTTCCATTTAAATGGTCGACAAAACATATATCATACTTAGGGATCTCATTAACTGCTAATCCAGCTGACTTATACTCTGCAAATTATCCACCAATACTAACTCAACTAACTGCCTTATAGAAAAAATGGTCTTCTTTACCGTTAGCATGGACGGGTAGAATCACTGTGTTTAAAATGTCAATACTACCTAAAATGTTATACCTGTTCTGAGTTCTCCCTATACATGTTCCTGCTCATTTTTTCCGTATACTGCAGCACAAATCAGCCCAATTTATTTAGGGTAAGCTTAAACCACGATTACCACAACCTGCCCTATTTATGCCCCAAACCCGTGGAGACCTAAGTGTTCCTAACTTCTCAAAATATTATTATGCTTCACAATTAGCACAAATAGCTAAGTACCATGCCACAAAAGAAATTCCTCTTTGAGTAGCAATAGAATTGGTGGACTGTGATCCTCTTTCCACATAAAATCTATTATGGCTTTCATCATCCCAACGTCGATCAATAACAAATCCAGTCACAAAACATAGCCTCTCCATTTGGGATAGACTCAAATCCCGGTTTGGTCTCCAATCTGCACTTAACCCAATCCTCTCCTTTTTACACAATCCCTCCTTCTACCCAGCTTGGACTTCCTCCTTTATGGCCTGGATAAATGTGGGTCTTACACGAATACATCACTTCTACGAATCTGATAAAATCATAACATTCCCAACACTAAACAAATCTCACAATATACCTAATAATGAAACATTTAGATATTTACAAATTAAAAACTTTTTTGTCCCAAAATGCCCCCACAAACTTGACAACTCCAAACGATACTACCTTTGAACAAGCTTGTATATCAGATCCACACAGACGAGGACTTATCTCAGACCTATATGCCCGACTTATACTTATATCTTATACTTCTAAATAGGAGGCTGATTTAAATCTTCCTCCAAACTCATTAGATTGGACACAAAAATACAAAATCCGCCACACCAAACATAGTAGCCCTTGAAACAAATTATAAAGTTCTTACCAGGTGGTACCCAGTGTCAGCACGAATATCAAAATTCCTTCCCCAATAGCCTCCTCAATGTTTTCGGGGCTGTAGTGACCCAGGTACACATCTACACATTTGGTGGACTTGTCCCATAGCCCAAACCTTTTGGTTAAAAATATTTACTATTCTCTCTACAATGTTTGATACTACTTTACAACTTGACCAATCGGTGGCTCTCTTAAATAATAAACCATGAAACATAACACAACGCCAATTTAAACTCCTACTATATGTCACAACGGCAGCAAAACAATCTATAGCTAAAGCCTGGAAGTCATACAAGCTCTATGAAGTGTCGGTAAAACAACGTGTAACACAAGCTATGATCCATGCCAAAATGGACGCAATCATACTTGATAAATTTGTTAAATTTGAAACACTATGGCTTCCATGGATAACACACATTCTACCGCCACATTTTGACTTCTCACTTCTTTTACCCTGATGAGGCTCACCACCTTTACGGACACTAATGTTATATGATGACTTGTATATTTGAACAATCGATTCCCTCTGGAGACCCCTCATTCCCTCCAACCTACTTTTAGCTCCCACCCCTTTTTTTCCTACTTATTAAACATCATTTTTAGATATGTATAATAGTAGGAATGTATTATTCCATTCTTATCTTGAATTACTCTTTAGAAGAAAGTAAATGATCGGTTTAGAAACAATCTACCCAAAGTTATGTTGGGGATGTTTTGGTGGGACGTCCATTCATCCAGAAAAAGCCGGGCCACATAGCCGGACCTTGGCCCTGGTTAGGTGGGTGTCTCTCTAGGACATCCCAATACAGACCGATTTATCCAACATAGTTGTATCTCTATGTCAAATTCTTTAATATATGACATATTATTAATTTTCCTTTATGCAAATTATACCAGGTTTATTAATTGTTATGATTATATTCTTCACATATATTTACTGATAAAAGATTCCCATATTACTCTCTATACGGTCACTGTGCTATTGTTATTCCAAATTAATAACTGAGAAGTTACATACGAAATTGTGTACAATGTAAACAGTATATAAGATTGATTGAATGATTTAGGGTGAGTCAATGCCATAGTCCAACCATCAAGTGTATCACCTATATCTGTTATCATCAGATAATAAAGGATGACATTGATAAAACACTTAATATCACAGTAAGCTGTCAAATCAACAACAGTACATAAGATACAAGTTGTTGATAGTGCATAATACACATTCTATGAATGCGGAATACAACAAGAATATTACAGAATGCTACACACATCATGAGAAAAAGTTGCTGAAGATGCAGCTTAATGTGAGTCTGGAGTATCGTCAGAAGAGACGGGGGAAAGGTATGGTTCACCACAGGGTGAGTTTTTGCCCAGTAAGTCCATATGTGATCAAAAAGGACTAATTGATCTCTCCAATTAGTCTTACAATGTTCTATACAATGAAGTGCCATTATACCACTAAGGAGTTGGCTCAGAGTTACATGAGATCTCCAGTGCAGCAGATTTAATCACCCAGCTGCTGTCAGAATATGGATGACCCATTTAGCATACTTAGGTAGACCCAGAAAGGGCAAACCAAGTAAACAGTGTAGGGGGTCAGATTCAAAATATACGTCCAGCACTTGCTGCAGCACCTGGAGCACTTGCAGTCAAAAAGTTTGTATAAGGGTACATTGCCAGAATATGTGATATAAAATACCTGTCAATAACTTCAGCAATTTGTTGGGTTAGTCTGATTAAGTGAAAATAAATCCTTTGGAGTTCTATACCAAAACATTAACACCTTATAATTTGTTTCTTTATGTAATACACGTGTAGATGACTTTGCAGTCGTTGACCATATTTTGTTGCAACATACAGGGAGAATGGGGCGTTGAAAAGCATATTCCCAATTTTTCAAATAGAGATGTAGGTCCCCAGATATCTGAATAGATTAATTTAAAAGTTTATAGATTGAGGAGATCAGTTTCAATTGGGAAGGGTCTTGGCTACAGACAAATTCAAATGCTGTAGGATGCTCTTTAATCAGGGAGAATTTTTTAAATAAGAGAAAATGTTTGAATGGCAAGTTGTAATATAATAAACGGTCTGGAAGCTTTTTTTGGATGATAATTCATCCAAAGACCTAAACAAGTGAGTGACTCAGTGAAGCTGCTGACTTTAAAGAAACAAATACTTACCAGCCCAGGGAGATCAACGCTATCCTTCCTGCAGTAAAATAGTCACCAGGCTTCCAATATCTGGCATCGGCATTTTGGATGTGAAAGCCAGCTGAAGTTTTACAGATGGCTCCCCACTGTGCAGGGTAAGGCAGAGCTGTAGGACTGGTCCTACAGCCTCTTGGAAGGTGTGATGTGTCCTAGGAAGCTGTGGGTGGGGAAGAGGGAGCATGTACCTGTCAAAAAAGGTGCTGACTACTAAAAAAAAACTCAAATGGGTGCAGGGAAGAGGAGGAAGATGAACATTACTTTCACTTTTGAGGTCCAAGGTCCAATCTGACTGTAGTGACAACAGCAGAAGAAAAGAGGGTGTGTATATAGAAGGTGCAATACATACTTTAGTTAATTCTGATATGAAACTACCTTGGATCCAGAACTATCTAAATTATGTTATGTCAAATGAATATAACAATGCCTGGATTTGTTTTTGTGTGCAATGGTCTGTTTTGTTTAACCACAACAACATTTATGTCTTGTAAAGTTACAGTATCTCACAAAAGTGAGTACACCCCTTCACATGTTTGTAAATATTTTATTATATCTTTTCATGTGACAACACTAAAGAATTTACATTTTGCTACATTGTAAAGTAGGGAGTGTACGGCTTGTATAACAGTGAAAATTTGCTGTCCCCTCAAAATAACTCAACATACAGCCATTAATGTCTAAACCAATGGCAACAAAAGTGAGTACACCCCTAAGTGAAAATATCCAAATTGGGTCCAAAGTGTCAATATTTTGTGTGGCCACCATTATTTTCAAGCACTGCTTTAACCCTCTTGGGCATTTCGTTCACCAGAGATTCACAGGTTGCCACTGGAGTCCTCTTCCACTCCTTCATGACAACATCACTGATCTGGTGGATGTTAAAGACCTTGCACTCCTCCACCTTCCATTTGAGGATGCCCCACAGATGTTCAATATGGTTTAGGTTTGGAGACATGCTTGGCCAGTCCATCACCTTTACCCTCAGCTTCTTTAGCAAGGAAGTGGACGTCTTGGAGGTGTACTTGGGGTCATTATCATGTTGGAATACTGCCCTGCGGCCCAGTTTCTGAAGGGAGGGTATCATGCTCTACTTTAGTATGTCACAGTACATGTTGGCATTCATGGTTCCCTCAATGAACTGTAGAGCTCCCCAGTGTCGGCAGCACTCATGCGGCCCCAGACCATGACCCTCCTATCACCATGCTTGACTGTAGGCAAGACACACTTGTCTTTGTACTTCTCACCTGGTTTCAGCCACACATTCTTGACACAATCTGAACCAAATACGTTTATCTTAGTCTCATCAGACCACAGGACATGGTTCCAGTAATCCATGCCCTTAGTCTGCTTGTCTTCATCTTTAGAAGAGGCTTCCTGTTGGGACGACAGCCATGCAGACCAATTTTGTGTACTGTGCAGCATATGGTCTGAGCACTGACAGACTGACCCCCCCACTCCTTTCCATCTCTGCAGCAATGCTGGCAGCACTCATACATATATTTCCCAAAGACAACCTCTGCATATGACGAGGCCTGTTCTGAGTGGAACCTGTCCTGTTAAATGGCTGTATGGTTTTGGCCACTGGGCTAAAGCTCAGTTTCAGGATCTTGGTCACCTTCTTATAGCCTAGGCCATCTTTATGTAGAGCAACAATTCTTTTTTTCAGATCCTCAGAGAGTTCTTTGCTATGAGGTGCCATGTTGAACTTCCAGTGACCAATATGAGAGATTGAGAGCGATAACACCACATTTAACACACCTTTTCCTCATTCACACCTGAGACTTTGTAACACTAACGAGTCACATGACACCAGGAGGGAAAATGGCTATTTGGGCCCAATTTGGACATTTACACTTAGGGGTGTACTCACTTTTGTTGCCAGCGGTTTAGACATGAATGGCTGTGTGTGGAGTTATTTTGAGGAGACAGCACATTGACACTGTTACAAGTTGTACACTCATTACTTTACATTGTAGCAAAGTGTAATTTCTTCAGTGTTGTCACGTGAAAAAATATAATAAAATATTTACAAAAATGTGAGGGGTGTACTCACTTTTGTGAGATACTGTATATTAAACATTATTGACAACATAATCATTAACGTCGCTCCAATTATGCCTATTATGACTTATATTATATTAAAGCAAACAATAAATTTATGGTGTGCTAAATCCTGATCATTCTATGTGTTTGGTTTTCCTACCCAGTGGGCAATAAAAGAAAACAATATTTTATATGGTGCACTAAATCTTGATCTTGTATGTGTTTGGTATCCACCCCTATAGTGTTCCACCACAGACATTTTTAAGAGCCCTTCATTCATTCTTTCATTCACTCTTTTTTCATTTTCAGATAGTGCATGCATGCAAAACTATGTGTCTTTTGGCTTTTACAGAAAGTCTCTCAGCTTCTGTTTCAGTGGCAAACAATATAAAAAATTCCTACTGCAAACTACCCTCGACAGTAATACCCCTTTATCAACTCTCACGAATGCTAATGAGCAGACCCTACAAGTTGACATATGGATATTATGGATTTTAGGTAATTCAAAAATTAACACTGATTTGGAAGTTGTGATTACTGAAAAACATACTGTATCGCATACAGTAGGATTGACTTAGATATTTATTGATTACTATAATGAATGTGCCCATAATTCCAATAATAAGTGAAATCTAGGACCTGGTCAGTAATTACAAGAGAGCAACTGTCTGTGTTAACTTTAAAAAACACAGAGAACTACTAGGCATACAAATAAACCCTATATACTTAAAGGGGTTGTAAAGGTAAAAGTTTTTTCACCTTAATGCATTCTATGCATTAAGGTGAAAAAGCATCCAACAGTGCAACCCCCCCATCCTCCTCGTTTTACTTACCTGACCCCTCAAAAGTCCTGCGCTCGCCCCCGACGTCCTGTTCGCCGCTCACCCTGGCCGTTGATTGGCTAGAGTGGATGGATTGAAAGCAGCGCAGCCATTGGCTCGTGCTGCTGTCAATCACATCCAATGATGTGGCACGCCGGGGGCAGGGGCCGAGTGATACAGTGAGCTACGTCCGCTAGCTGTATCACGGGAGCGCGCCCGCAAGCACTCCACCTCAAGAGAGGGAGCTCGCATGAAGTTATGGAGTCCTTGCGGGAGGGAGCCGAGACAGCCCCCAGAAGACCAGGTTCGGGGCCACTCTGTGCAAAACGAGCTGCACAGTGGAGGTAAGTATAGCATGTTTGTTATTTTTTTGAAAAAATTCCTTTAGTGACCCTTTAAACCACTCTAGGTAACTTTTTTTAGTGAACACAATGTAACACAAAAAGCGCTATCATGTGTTACTTTCACAGATTTTAGTCTACACACAGTTTTGAAACCATGCAAACTGTATATCTCTGTTAACTGCATGGATGGTGGGCCATGCATATGTGTCAGACCGTATGTGGTCTAATTCATTTTTGATAATGCATCCTTATTTGCACATGGAACATCGACTCTTATATAGTAGGATTTCAATGTTAGAATATTGCATTTGAAAAAATCATTACAAAATAAAAACTCTTATTACTGAAAGCCTAGGGATAAAATGTAAAATCCAGCAAGTTATTATTTTTAAACTATAACTCCAAGACTTTGTAATACATTTAGATAGCTGGTGTCTGAAAAAAAAAAACAGAATGTTATGTGGCATTAGCTAAAGACCTTCTTGATAAGCTGGTAAATGGTCAAGTTTGAACACTAGCAAGTGTACTGGAAATGTGAATAGTTCTGAGTACTTAGTGTCTTTATTAAATAACTTACTGACATAAGTACCACAAATTCATGCAGTAGGTATGTCTGTCAGCTCTATGTCAGCAATGTATTTACTGGGCTTGCAGCTGACGACAGCTCAAGCAAAACTGTCTCTGCCATAATAATTATCCATTCTTTACCAATGTTCTATTGATATTGTGCCTTTTATTGTTTTAATCCATCTGTAATGTTGTCCTATTTAGGTTCTATTCAGACCTGTACATTTGGAAATATGTGCTTCGTAATCCTTTCCTTTTTTTTAAAAAAAAAAAGGCACTTATAAAAAAAAAACTCAAAACATCACATGTTTTCTAATAGCAGAGGACTTAAAGAACAACATGATGGTAATTGTAAATTTTATGTCACACAATATTTTTATCAAAACAATACTTGCAAATTTTATGTCACACAATATTTTTATCAAGTCAATACTTTCAGTAAAAATACATTCAAATTAATTTAGTGCACACAAATGCAATAAAAATTCAAATTTTTAGTAAAGTATATAAAATAAGATTGTGTTAAGTGAATAGATACCAAATATGTCAAAGCCAAAAATAGTTTGCACCTGTGTAACAGTTTAAAAGTCTTTACAGCTCATCAGTTAAGCATTATCCATAAATGATGGCCCTAGAATGATTTCTTTCATTCGGGTGTGTGCAGCAATTCCTAATATATTGTACAAATGTAATTTTAGTACATGTGCAGGCCTGACCTGAGCACTTGCATTCATATATGTGTAAAATTAGAAAAGCTGCGCTAAAAAGTCCCAATATTATGAGTCCACAGAAACTGACATATAAACAGGGAATCATTATTTCTGGACCACTTGAAGACTTGAAATCACCACAGTGTACACACACAAACAAAACAAGTGCCCAACTACTGTAGCTGTAAATTCTTCTTATGGGACGGCAAGCTTAAAAGGAAGGTGGCTATAGCCCAGCCTAGGCCTTTAAGCTTGCAGATGACCACAATGGAAATAGAAATTCAGATATTGCAGATCGATTTCTCTGTCCTGCTGGAATATCCGTATACACTCAATTTGATGCAGATGGCAAAGCATAAACAGCTTTTGGCTATATCTCAGCCGCGAACTTTAGCTTGCACCGGAGACACGTGAGCTTTACAGGAACCGAACCTTTAGCAAGGAAAGCCACCTGAGTATCCCACAAGATCGTGACCGTGCGTGGATGGTATTGCAATGAGCTCAAAGGAAAAAGAAACAAAAAAAACGCAAATGGAGAACGCCGGCTCAGTGGGACAGATGAGGCCTGGAAGCACGTGGGAATACTTCTCCCCACCTGGGCAGACAAAAATGGAGGGGCTCCTGCAATTTTACACCGACAGACTCTGCACAGAGTTCCTCACAAGTGGAAGGATGAGCCGCGGATCCATATATATATATATATATATATATATATATATATATATATATATATATATATATTCATATATGTGTGTATGTGGATGCAGCACGGCTTTTTTTTTATTTATATCAGGTTTGTATGTATGCGTAGTTTGGCTGACGGGCTCTCCTTAAAGTGATTGTCAAGTTTGAAGGATTTTTAGCTTCATGCATTTTTTGCAGCTCCTCCCTCAGCTCCCCCAATACTTACCTAAGCCCAATATCGATCCAGCAATGTGCACAAGATCCAATGCTATTCTGGGTCTCTCCCTCCTGATTGGCTGGGATGCAGCAGCAGGAGCCATTGGCTCTCACTGCTGTCAATCACAGCCAGTGAGGCAGGAGTGGGGCCGGGCTGAGCCATGCTCACTGTGTCTTATGGACGCAGAGAGCAGGCTCGGGAATGAGCATGCACAAGTGCCCCCACATCAGCAGGTTAGTATGACATGTTTGGACAAACAAGGCTTCCTTTTCATAATATTGTCTTACAAAAAATTTTTTTTTGCAATCCTTCGACACTAAATTGCAAAAAAACTAAACAAAACAAACTTTTTTTTTGAGCAGTGTTATTAAAAAAATTTAAAAAAATAGTGTTACTGCATGTCTTATTCTCTAATTTGTCCTGTTCAAAATGACGCCAAAATTATGATTCTGATACAAAAAATTGCAGAGTTTTTTATAGATGAAGGTGTTTTTTTTTCAATTTTGCACTTTTATTTGAATGGGAGATGTGTATATATGCATTAAATATGTGTAAATATAAACAAACAGAAAAAAAGTTTAAATATTAATAGTTAATAAAATAGAAACAAACAAAAAATCAGCAGGGAAATAATAGTTAGGAGAGAGAAGGAAACTAAAGAGTAAATTATGGCTGATTAGAGTAAACTAAAGGGTTTAACAGAGAAACATATGTATAGAGGAATATATAAAGGAGTTGGACGTTAAGCAATGGTTCCTCAATAATGTAGCATACACATATATTATTAAAAAAAAAAGCAAAACATAATGTTAATAAAGGAATCTTGAAATCGATTCAGGTGCAGACGTAACTGCATGTATAGTAAGCTCAGGGGGTAAGAACAAGGGCTTATAATGTAGAGCCCCTGTGTCCGGGGAGAGATCTGGATGATTCACGTTGTATGCTCATATGGTTCCATCTGTGACTTTTTGTTGGTGCGTTTACGGGAGACCACTTGCCATTCATCATGAGGGGACCAATTTTGTTTAGTTAGAATTGTTTAATTTGTTTTTGGAATTTGTTTTGTTTATTCGTATTTGACCCCATTTTAAAACATTTCAGCCGAATTCAAAAACATTTCAACAGCATTAGAAAACATTTCAACCACATTACAAACATTTCAACCACATTAGAAAACATTGCAACCGAATTTGAAAACATTGCAGTCGCATTAGAAAACATTTCAACGGAATTCGAAAACATTTCAACTTCATTAACCAGTTGCCGACCGCCGCACGACGATGTACGTCGACAGCATGGCACGGGCAGGCATATTGGCGTACATGTACGTCCCTTGCCTCCCGCGGGTCGGGGGCCCGATCGGGCCCCCGCCCGGTGCCTGCGGCGGTCGGTTTTCGTCCGGGAGCGATCCGGGACGAGGGGGCGGCCATTCATTCATGGCCACCCCCTCGCGATCGCTCCCGACGAATAGGAATCCCCCGTGACATCACTTCCTCTCCTGTAATGTAAACACAGGAGAGGAAGTGATGTATTCTCTCCTCCGTGTCGGTATTTTTCGTTCCGACACGGAGGAGAGCGGATCGGTGAGTTGCACCAACACTCTACACACACAGTAGAACATGCCAGGCACACTCACACCCCCCCGATCACCCCCCCAATTACCCCTGCCCCCCAGTCACAGTGACACCAATGTCATTTTTTTTTTTTTTTTTTTTTTTTTTTTTTGCATTGGTGTCATTTGTGACTGTAATAACTGTTAGGGCAGTTAGGGTTAGCCCCCTTTAGTTCTAATGTACCCCCCTAACCCCCCAATAAAGGTTTAACCCCGTGATCACCCCCCGTCGCCAGTGTCACTAAGGCTGGGTTCACATTGCAGCGGTTTATGAGAACGAATGTGATTCGCACCGCACTGCAGTGCAAATCACATCCGATCTCTGTGCGATTCGAGTTCAGCCATTCGCCGCACCCGCCACACCCGCCGCACCCGCCGCAAATTCACACGGGACCCTTTTTTTGGCCCGCAGCAGAATCGGATCGCATGGGTGTTCACACCATGCGATCCGAGTTTGCAGATCGCACTGCGATATGCAAACTGATCTGGGGGTGTCAGTAACATTTCACTGACACTCCCAGCAGTCCGCATAGGGCAGTGTGAACTGCCGCCGGGAGGCATGCGATGCGGGAACCCGCCGCGGATTCGCGGCGTTTCCGCATCGCTCCAGTGTGAACCCAGCCTAATAAGCGATCATTTTTCTGATCGCCGTATTAGTGTCACAGGTGACGCTAGTTAGGCAGGTAGGTATTTAGGTTCGCCGCAGATTTTTATAGCGCCAGGGACCCCCATATACTACCGCATAAAGCCCCCTGATTGCCCCCTAGTTAACCCTTTCACCAGTGATCACCATATAACTGTTACAGGTGACGCTGGTTGGTTAGTTATTTTTTATAGTTTCAGGGCACCCGCCATTTATTACCTAATAAAGGTTTAACCCCCTGATCACCCGGCGGGTGTCATTTGTGACTAATAACTGTTAGGGCAGTTAGGGTTAGCCCCCTTTAGTTCTAAGGTACCCCCCTAACCCCCCCAATAAAGGTTTAACCCCGTGATCACCCCCCGTCGCCAGTGTCACTAAGGCTGGGTTCACATTGCAGCGGTTTATGAGAACGGATGTGATTCGCACCGCACTGCAGTGCAAATCACATCCGATCTCTGTGCGATTCGAGTTCAGCTATACAGATAGTATGGCTGAATTCGTGTCGCACCCGCCGCACCCGCCGCAAACTCGCACGGGACCCTTTTTTTGGTCCGCAGCAGAATCGGATCGCATGGGTGTTCACACCATGCGATCCAAGTTTGCAGATCGCACTGCGATATGCGAACTGATCTGGGGGTGTCATTAACATTTCACTGACACTCCCAGCAGTTCGCATAGGGCAGTGTGAACTGCCGCCGGGAGGCATGCGATGCGGGAACCCGCCGCGCATTCGTGGCGTTCCCGCATCGCTCCAGTGTGAACCCAGCCTAATAAGCGATCGTTTTTCTGATCGCTGTATTAGTGTCACAGGTGACGCTAGTTAGGCAGGTAGGTATTTAGGTTCGCCGCAGCTTTTTATAGCGCCAGGGACCCCCATATACTACCGCATAAAGCCCCCTGATTGCCCCCTAGTTAACCCTTTCACCAGTGATCACCATATAACTGTTACAGGTGACGCTGGTTGGTTAGTTATTTTTTTATAGTTTCAGGGCACCCGCCATTTATTACCTAGTCTCACTAGTGTACCCCTAAATTTAGGGGTGTCTACTTTCCAAAATGGGGTCATTTGGGGGGGGTTTGTGCCATCTTGGCATTTTATGGCCTTCAAAACTGTAACGCCCTTAGAAAGCCTGAAGGCGGTGCTTGGTTTTCGGGGCCCCGTACGCGGCTAGGCTCCCAAAAAGTCCCACACATGTGGTATCCCCGTACTCAGGAGAAGCAGCAAAATTTATTTTGGGGTGTCATTTCACATATGCCCATGGCATGCGTGAGCAATATATCATTTAGTGACAACTTTGTGAAAAAAAAAAAAAAAAAGTTTGTAATTTTCCCGCAACTTGTGGCAAAATATAAAATATTCCATGGACTCAACATGCCTCTCAGCAAATAGCTTGGGGTGTCTAATTTCTAAAATGGGGTCATTTGTGGGGGTTTTGTGCCATCTTGGCATTTTATGGCCTTCAAAACTGTAATAGGTAGTGAGAAGTGAACTCAAAAATTTACGCCCTTAGAAAGCCTGAAGGCGGTGCTTGGTTTTCGGGGCCCCGTACGCGGCTAGGCTCCCAAAAAGTCCCACATATGTGGTATCCCCGTACTCAGGAGAAGCAGCAGAATTTATTTTGGGGTGTCATTTCACATATGCCCATGGCATGCATGAGCAATATATCATTTAGTGACAACTTTGTGAAAAAAAAAAAAAAAAAAAAAGTTTGTAATTTTCCCGCAACTTGTGGCAAAATATAAAATATTCCATGAACTCAACATGCCTCTCAGCAAATAGCGTGGGGTGTCTACTTTCTAAAATGGGGTCATTTGTGGGGGTTTTGTGCCATCTTGGCATTTTATGGCCTTCAAAACTGTAATAGGTAGTGAGAAGTGAACTCAAAAATTTACGCCCTTAGAAAGCCTGAAGGCGGTGCTTGGTTTTCGGGGCCCCGTACGCGGCTAGGCTCCCAAAAAGTCCCACATATGTGGTATCCCCGTACTCAGGAGAAGCAGCAGAATTTATTTTGGGGTGTCATTTCACATATGCCCATAGCATGTGTGAGCAATATATCATTTAGTGACAACTTTGTGTAAAAAAAAAAAAAAAATTTTTTTTTTGTCATTATTCAATCGCTTGAGGCAAAAAAATAAAATATTCAATGGGCTCAACATGCCACTTATCAATTTCCTTAGGGGGTCTACTTTCCAAAATGGGGTCATTTGGGGGGGTTTTGTACTGCCCTGCCATTTTAGCACCTCAAGAAATGAGATAGGCAGTCGTAAACTAAAAGCTGCGTAAATTCCAGAAAACGTACCTTAGTTTGTAGATGTGACAACTTTTGCGCAAACCAATAAATATACAATTATTGACTTTTTTTTTACCAAAGACATGTGGCTGAATACATTTTGGCCTAAATGTATGACTAAAATTGAGTTTATTGGATTTTTCTAATAACAAAAAGTAGAAAATATCATTTTTTTTCAAAATTTGCGGTCTTTTTACGTTTATATCGCAAAAAATAAAAATCACAGAGGCAATCAAATACCATCAAAAGAAAGCTCTATTTGTGGGAAGAAAAGGACGCAAATTTTGTTTGGGTACAACATTGCATGACCGCGCAATTACCAGTTAAAGCAGCGCAGTGCCAAAGTGTAAAAAGACCTCTGGTCATTTACCAGCAAAATGGTCCGGTCTGAAAGTGGTTAATAAACATTTCAACCGCATTAGAAAACATTTCAACTGAATTTGAAAACATTTTAACCGCATTAGAAAACATTTCAACTAAATTTGAAAACATTTCAACCAAATTCAAAAACATTTTAACCACATTAATAAGCATTTCAACCGCATTAGAAAACTTTTCAACCTGATTTCCACCTTCACCGACGTCTGGCTGCTGGATCTCCACCATACATCCACCCTTTGGGAGTCCTTCTCACAAGAACTTTGCGGGACTTATACAAGGTACTATCAATCCTTTTATTCACCCTGTATATATGGCACTCAAATTTGTCTCTTTTAATGTTAATGGTTTAAACCACCCTGCTAAGAGGGCCTCGGCTTGGAGAGAGGCGCTTAAACTCCAGGCCAATGTTCTATGTATACAGGAGTCCCACTTCTCAGTTTCCCCTCTCTTTCATCATAAAAAATTCCCCCACATCTTTCTGGCCTCTGCCCCAACAAAGCAGAAGGGAGTCGTCATTGCCATAAGGGACTCAGTAGCTTTTACCCTAAAAGCAACCTAGGTTGACCCAGATGGGCGCTATCTAATCTTAACAGGGGAACTCAACAATAAACCTTATACGATTGTGAATATGTACACGCCAAATTTCCACCAAATTCGCTTTCTGAAAAGACTGTTTCACAGAACAGCCAAAATCCAAAAAGGCTCCTTGGTTATGTGTGGAGACTATAATATGGCAGCTGATAATTCAATAGACACTACCTCTAAATCCAGGAAGCCCTTGCTCAAGCTACAACCTCTCCTACACTCCAAGGATGTTTATGATGCCGAGAGGTGCCAACATGCTAGTGAACGGGACTTCACCTTCCACTCGTCCAGACATAATTTGTATTCTAGAATCGACCTAATCTTAGTAGATAAGTTGTTATTGCAAGCAGTGTCTTCCTTCACCATCCATGACATCTCATGGTCAGATCACGCACCTGTCTCTATAACGGTGGTAGAGGGGCACGCTCCAAGTCCTGCATACTTATGGCGCACTAATTCACGTATATTGCAGATACCTTCTCATGTTGCCACCATTACCCAAAACCTAACTTCATTTTTTCACTGAATGATCACTCTGTGGCAACATATACTACTCTATGGTGTGCCCATAAGGCCTTTGTTATAGGAATTATTTTACAATTATGTTCATGGGAAAAAAGGCAGAGGACACAGAAACTGGACCGTATCCTCTGGAAAATGAAGTCCTTAGAGTCCTTAAACTAAAACATTGCTGACCCATGTATTGCTAACAAACTCTCTCAACTTCACTTTGATCTCAGGCGTCTGCTTATTGAATAGTACAACAAACATGTTCACTCATTCAGGCTAACCCACTTTTCGTCTGGCAATCGGGCAGGTAAATTTTTTGCTCAAAGGCTTAAAATCTCTAGAACCAAAACCAAAATCCCTTACATAATCCACCCCTTAGACAACAAGAAAAGATTTAACCCAAAGGAAATAGCAGACTCATTTGCTGAATATCATTCTTTGTTGTATAACCTTGAATTAGACCCCAACACACCGCAACCTACAGATACAATCCTTCCTCTCAAGTATCAAACTTCCTTCCCTTTCGCAGGCACATTTAGTCTCGCTCAATGCTCCTATTACAGAACCTGAGATCAATAATGGCAATAAAAACTCTCCCATTGGGCAAATCACCAGGGCCGGTCAGGCTAACAAACAACTACTATCAAACCTTTCAAAACACCCTATCCCCAACGCTGTGGTCAGTCTACGCTCAAGCAATGTCCTCTGCCTCGTTTCCCTCTGAGCTGCTTAGAGCTTATGTGGTCCCTATCCCTAAACCTGGTAAAGAACCTATTACTCCTTAAAATTTTAAGCCTATCTCTTTACTTAATACAGATGTCAAACTGTACGCCAAAATATTGGCCCACACATTGCTTCCTATCCTACCCACCCTCATTAAGCCCAACCAAACAGGCTTCACCTCAGGTAGGCAAGCCTCTAATGCTACAAGACGAGTCCTCAATATTATACAATATGCTAAAACCTGTCGGATGCCTTCTCTGCTCCTCTCTTTGGATGCAGAGAAGGCATTCGACAGGATACATTGGGGCTACATGAACGCACGCTACAAAAATTTGGCTTCATGGGGCCGATCCACTCCACCATCTTAGCTCTCTACTCAGCCCCTTCCGCACAGGTTTATGCATCTAATATGCTATCATCCCCCTTCACCGTATCCAATGGTACGAGGCAGGGATACCCCCTCTCCCCATCGATTTTCAATCTTCTCATAGAGCCGTTGAGGGAGAGGATTAGATCCCACCCTAAAATAACAGGATTTCCTCTTCAGGATAGACACCTTGACATTAATTTATTCGTGGAGGATATCATCTTTTTCTCGTTTCTCACTTCTCCTGCTACCTCATTGTCCCATGCTCATAGCATACTTTATGAGTTTAGCCAAATCTCCTTTTAAAAAATTAACTTCACAAAATTACTCATACTGGACTTAGGTGTCCCTCCCCCTCTACGTACCCGACTACAAGCAGACTTTCCTTACACATGGAGTAAATCTACTATATCATATTTAGGACTCCAACTTACTGCATGTATTCAGAAACTAGCGGACGCCAATTACCTACCCTTAATTGATAGACTGACTAAAGAAACAAAAATGAATTGCCAAAATAGAATTGTCGTGGTCAGGTCGTCTAGCTTCATTCAAAATGCTAACACTGCCCCAAATATTATATATTTTCCGAACACTGCCATCTCAAATCATTAAATACTCTAACGGCACTATTCATTTAGTGTTCCAAAAAAACAAGATGCTCCAAAGCTCTTCTGGTGAAACAAAGACTTGCGGGTGGAATGGGACTGGTAGATATCAAGGACTACTTCCAAGCTTCTATACTTACCCAACTTAAGCAATGGTTTAATCCCTCCACAAATATCCTGTGGAGCAGCCTTTAACAAGCCCTGTGCCCAACAAAAAACCTACACTCCCTTCTACTTTTGGACACACTACACCCTCTCCCTATACAACAACTCCCAGTCACTATTCAAGCCTCTCTTTTAGCTTGGAGAGACCTTCATAAACTAACACCACAGACTTCAACTATGGTAGATGTTCCTATCCCACTCAATATTTTGGAACATATGATTCCAAACTTTACAACCGCGGAGTGGCTTAACAGAGGCATAAAGTGGTTAGCTGATCTATTCCAGGATGACTCCTTCATACCATTCCCAATACTCCAGAAACAATTCAACTTAGCACCTTCTGACACATACTAATATAACCAAGTTTCCCATCTTCTGAGATCTAACAAAGTTCACCGCATATTTCTCACAGACGAAATTTGGCGATTTTACACCACATCCCCTACTCCCCCTAAGGGTATATCTTTACTCTACAACTTTTTACAGCAAAAACTTAACTTTATTAAATCTTACCCATACCTGAAATGGGAATCTGATCTAGGAATAACTATCACTGACTCACAATGGCAACAAGCATTCAAAGCTAACTACATGTGTCAGTCATTGGGAAATAGCACAAAAAATTGCCCTCGGATGGTATCTCACAACCTATAGACTCTCCAAGTTTGACCAAACTAACTGCCCACTCTGCTGGAGAAACTTCAGCGCAGAGGGCAACCTTCTCCACATGTTCTGGACATGTAAACATTTGACCAGGAGAGGAATATTTTTAAAGGGAAGGAGGAAAAAAGGTGGAGGAAGAGGTTTTCTCTATGCAATATAAACTGAAATATACTCAGCTACTATTTTCTGACAGCTAACCAGTTGGTTGTTAATATTGATCTTTGTTAGGTTAATATCCCCCTAATATTGTTTGAGGTAAATTATGGATTCAACTGGCAATACGAAATACACTTCTTGTTAAATGTTCACCTGTCTGTACCTTAGGGGATACTTCCATTACTGCAACTAGCTGAATATATATATTTTTCTGTGCATTCTTTATTTTGTACTAAATGTATCTTCTGTTGTATTTTGAAAATCCTTCAATAAAAATGATTTGAAAAAAAAAGAAAACATTTCAACCAAATTTGAAAACATTTTAACCAAATTCAAAAACATTTTAACCACATTAATAAAGATTTCAACCGCATTAGAAAACATTTCAACCAAATTTGAAAAAATTTCACCCGCATTAGAAAACATTTTAACCAAATTTGAAAACATTTAAACCAAATTTGAAAACATTTCAACCACATTAGAAAACATTAAAAACCAAATTTGAAAATATTTCTACCACAATTAATAAACATTTCAACAGCTTTCATAAACTTTTCAACCGCATTAGAAAACATTTCACCCGCACTAAAAAGCAACAGATGTTGATGGGACACTAGTCGTACAGATGTTTTTGTACACTGGAATGGCATGTCCCAGTGTACAAAAACATCTGTACGACTAGTGTCCCATCAACATCTGTTGTTTTCTAGTGCGGGTGAAATGTTTTCTAATGCGGTTGAAAAGTTTATGAAAGCTGTTGAAATGTTTATTAACTGCGGTTGAAATATTTTCGAATTTGGTTTTTAATGTCTTCTAATGCGGTTGAAATGTTTATTAATGTGGTTAAAATGTTGTGACAGCTGATGCACTGGTAAACTCTAAAATAATGTTGATTGGACACACATTGCTACTACTACAGATGTTTTTTGGCACAGGTACACTGTTACAGATGTTGATGGGACACTAGTCGTACAGATGTTAATGTACAGTATAAGTAGTACTATTTATTTCTTCTATTTTGTATTCTATTCCAATCTGAATTTATTCTATCTGTAATTCAAATTTCAGAAGAAGTTTATATTCTATTCTATTCTTTTGTATTCTATTCCTTTATATTGTATTTGAAAATTTGACTTTAAATTGAATTCAAAATGGGTCAAATACGAAAACAATTTTAATCAAATTCAGTGCATCCGAATTTGCAAATAACTAATAATTTTTCCAAATTTTGATTCAGAATAAAATGAACCACACATCTAATCTATCTAATCTATCTAATCTATCTTTTCAACCTAACAAAGGCATTTGGCTCCCTCTCACCCTATAGAAATGCTTTGACAAAGTTGTTGTCAGGACTATAAAACCTCTTTCACACTGAGGCAGTTTTCAACCGTTTTAGCGCTAGAAAGCACATAAAAACTGCTTCCCATTCATTACAATGGGTGCTTTCACACCCAGGCAGTGAGCTTGTGGAATGTTTAGAAAAGTCCTGCAAGCTACATCTTAGAGGTGGTTTGGGAGTGCTGTATACAGTGCTCCCAAACCACCCTTGCCCATTGCATTGAATGGGCAGCGCTTCCAAAGCGACTGAAAAGCGTTTCGGAAGCATCCCAACACGGGAGTTTTTAACCCCCCTGAGGTAAAAGCGCTGCATAAACACCACTTAAACAGCGGTAAAGCGCCGCTAAAATGAACAACGCATTATAGCAAGCAGCTGGCCTTTTCAGTGTGAAATATCTAGTTAATGTCAGAGAAGAATGGGCAGACTGGTTCAAAATGATAAAAAGGCAACAGTAACTCAAATAACCATTTGTTACAAACAAGGTATGCAGAATACCATCTCTGAATGCACAACACATTGAACCTTGAAGCAGATGGGCTACAGCAGCAGAAGACTACACCGGGTGCCACTCCTACCAGGTAAAAACAGGACACTGAAGCTACAATGCACACAGGCTCAGTGAAATTGGACAATAGAATATTGGAAAAATTTTGCCTGGTCTGATGAGTCTTGATTTCAGCTGTGACATCCAGATGGTAGGGTCAGAATTTGGCCTACACAACATGAAAGCATGGATCCATCCTGCCTTGTATCAATTGTCTAGGCTGGTGCAGGTGGTGTAATGGTTTGAAGGATATTTTCTTGACACTCTTTTGGGCCCTTAGTACCTATTAAGCATCGTTTAAACGCCAAGGCCTACCTGAGTATTGTTGCTGACTATGTCCATCCCTTTATGACTACAGTGTAACCATCTTCTGATGGCTACTTCCAGCAGGATAATGCACCATGTCACAAAGCTCAAATCATCTCAAACTAATTTATTGTACATGACAATGAGTTTACTGTACTCCAGTGGCCTCCACAGTCACTAGATCTCAATCCAATAGAGCACTGTTGGGATGTGGTTGAACAGGAGATTGTCATTATGGATGTACAGCCAACAAATCTACAGAAAATGCCTGATGCTATCATGTCACTATGGACCAAAATATCTGAGGAATGTTTCCAACACCTTGTTGAATTGATGCCATGAAGGATTAAGGCCCTTCTAAAGGCAAAAGGGGTCCAACAATGTGTACCTAATAAAGGGGCTAGTGAGTGCATATGCACTGTGTGTGTGTGTGTGTGTGTGTGTGTGTGTGTGTGTGTGTGTGTGTGTGTGTGTGTGTGTATGCATATACAAACAGTATATATATATATATATATATATATATATATATATATATAGATATATATATATATATATATATATATATATATATATATATATATATATATATATATATATATATATATATATATATATATATATATATATATATATATAGATAGATATATATAGATATATATATATAGATATATATATATATAGATATATATATATATCTATATATATATATAGATATAGATATATAGATATATATAGATATATAGATATTTATATACACACACCATACATAAACCTAAGATGCACTAGTGATGCATTATTGTTATTATTATTATTATTATTCAGGATTTATATAGCGCCAACAGTTTGCGCAGCGCTTTACAATATGAGGGCAGACAGTACACTTACAATACAAATCAATACAGGAGGGATCAGAGGGCCCTGCTCGTTAGAGCTTACAATCTAGAAGGGAGGGTCAAGTTGAAACAAAAGGTAATAACTGTGAGGGGATGAGCTGATGGAGAAAATGAAAATACAGTTAGGTGTGGGTGAGGTAGGCTTCTCTGAAGAGAAGTGTTTTCAGGGATCGTCTAAAAGCTAATAAAGTAGGAGATAGGCGGACAGATTGGGGTAGGGCATTCCATAGGATTGGAGAGGCTTTGGAAAAGTCCTGGAGGCGAGTATGGGAGGAAGTGATGGGGGAGCTAGAGAGCAGGAGGTCTTGAGAGGAACGAAGAGAACGAGTAGGTTGGTATTTAGAGACTAAGGCCGCGTACACACGGGCGGATTGTCTGCCCAACTAAGTTCGTCAGACAATCCGACAGACAGTCCGTTCAACTTTTGAATGAACGGACTTGACCACACACGATGAACAGACAGTCCGCTGAAAACTTGCGCGATGACGTGTACAGCACGTACGACGGGACTAGAAAAACGACGTCCAATACACTGCAATGCAACCTTCGGCCGTGTAAATCCTTTCTGAGCATGCGCCATACTTAGTCCATCCAACTTGCCTACACACGAGCGGACTGTCCGCTGAAACCAAGTTTGGACAGACAAAACCAAGTTTGGACGGACAAAATTACGGAAATTCCGAAAGACTAAGTCCGTCAGACTGTCCGCTGAAAAAGTCCGCTGAAGCCCACACACGAGCGGATTGTCCGCTGAAACACGGTTCAGCGGACTAAGTTGGGCAGACAATCCGCCTGTGTGTACGCGGCCTAAGCTAGTGATGTAGCTGGGGGCAGAGTTGTGGATGGATTTGTACGTAGTTGTTAGTATTTTGAATTTAATTCTTTGGCTGAGCGGAAGCCAGTGGAGGGATTGACAGAGAGGAGTAGCAGACACCGAGCGATTGGTAAGGTGGATGAGTCTGGCAGCGGCATTCATGATGGATTGAAGAGGTGATAGACTATGTAGAGGTAAGCCAATGAGAAGGGAGTTGCAGTAGTCGAGGCGGGAGATGACCAGCGAGTGAATTAAGAGCTTTGTTGTGTCATTGGTTAGAAAGGGGCGTATTTTGGAGATGTTACGGAGGTAGAGGCGGCAGGATTTGGACAGTGATTGGATGTGTTGCTTGAAGGAGAGTTCAGAGTCCAGGACTACACCTAGAACCTTGGCCTGAGGGGATGGGCTTATGGTTGTGCCATCAATTTTGACAGTGAGATCAGGGGAAGGGGCATATGGGGGAGGAAAAATTATAAGTTTGGTTTTGGATAGATTGATTTTGAGGAAGTGATGTGAAATCCAGACTGATATATCTGATAGTAAATTAGTGATACGTGAGGAGACAGAGGGAGTGAGCTGAGGGGTAGAGAAATAGATTTGGGTGTCGTCAGCATAGAGGTGATATTGGAAGCCGTGGGAGGCTATCAGTTGACCCAGGGAGGAGGTATAGATTGAAAATAGGAGTGGTCCAAGAACAGAACCTTGGGGGACCCCAACAGAGAAAGGAAGAGGAGAGGAGGAAGTAGAGTTGTAAGAAACGCTAAAGGTGTGGTTGGATAAGTAGGAAGAGAACCATCGTAGAGTACGGTCACGGAGACCTAAGGTGTGGAGTTTTTTGAGAAGGAGGGGGTGGTCAACCGTATCAAAGGCAGCAGAGAGGTCCAGGAGGAGGAGTACAGAATAAATTCGATTGGTTTTGGCCGTTAGTAGATCGTTTGTTAGTTTTAGGAGAGCAGTTTCTGTGGAGTGTTGAGGACGAAATCCAGACTGAAGGGGATCAAGAAGGCCATTATCAGCAAGGTGGACACTAGTCGGTTGTAGACCAGACGTTCGAGTAGTTTGGATAAAAAGGGGAGCAAGGAGATGGGGCGTAGGTTGTTAGGATTGGATGGGTCCAGTGAGGGTTTTTTAAGTATGGGTTTGACAAGTACATGTTTTAGAGAGTTGGGGAAGATGCCAGAAGAGAGGGAGAGATTGAAGATGTGAGTTAGAGAGTGTAGCATAGAGCCAGAGGGTGAAGGCAGCATTTGCGAGGGAACAGGATCCAGAGGGCAGGTGGTAAGGTGGACATTACCAAGTAGTTTAGCAACTTCGTCTATAGTGGTGGGGTTGAAAGAGGGAAGTAATGACTGTGCCTGTGGGCATGATGTGTAAAGCGTGGAGGGTATCAGAACAGTAGAGATCTCTGCGCGAATTGTATCAATCTTCTGTTTGAAGTGATTAGCAATCTCCTGGGCAGTGAGTGAGTTGGCGGGTGGAGGCGGTGGAGGACGAAGTAGAGAGTTGAAAGTAGAGAAGAGTTGACGGGGACAGGATGATAGGTTGCTGATGAGAGTGATAAAATAGTTCTGCTTGGCAGAGAGGAGGCTAGAATTGTATTTTTGGAGGGCAGATTTATATTGAAATCTCTCTGAGACTTGGTCTTGCGCCACAGGCGCTCATGAGCACGACTATGTTTTTTCAGACTTCTAGTGACATCTGTTTGCCAAGGTTGAAGGGGTCGGGGCTTGATTCTGTGTGTAGTGAGGGGGGCCAGTGAGTCCAGAGAGGCTAGAAGTGAAGTGTTGTAGACAGAAGTGGCTAAGTTGGTGCAGGATAGGGGTGAGATTTTGTTGTAGAGGTTGTCAATAGCAGAGTAGAGAAGAGAAGGGTTGAGATGACGTAGGTTTCTGCGGGTAACTTTAATGTGGTTGGAGGGAGAGGAGGTGAAGGAGAGGGAGAGAGTGAAACTAATAAGGTGGTGATCAGAGAGAGGGAATGTATAGTTAGAGAGGTTGCATGGAGTGCAAAGGTGAGAGAAAACGAGGTCAAGGATATTGCCTTCGGAGTGAGTAGGATCATGTATCCACTGTTTCAGGTCAAAGGAGGAGGTTAGGCTGAGAAGTTTGGAAGGAGCAGAAGTGTTAGTATTAATTGGGATGTTGAAGTCCCAGAGAATGATTGTGGGGATTTCAGAAGAAAGAAAGTAGGGTAGCCAGGCAGAGAAGTCATCAAGAAATGTTGATACTGGTCCAGGGGGCCTGTAGATCACTGCTATTCTTAGAGAAATTGGAGTGAAGAGACGAATGCAGTGTGCTTCGAAAGAGAAGAGTGACAGAGAGGGAGGTGGCTGAAGTACCTGAAAGGTGCTATGTGGGGCTAGAAGGATTCCGACACCTCCTCCCTTACGTCCATTGGATCTGGGGGAGTGAGTCCAAAGAAGACCACCATGCTATAGGGCCACAGAAGACGCAGTGTCTGATTCGTGGAGCCAGGTTTCGGTTATGGCGAGTAGGTTAAATGAGTTGGCGATCAAGATGTCATGTAGAGAGGTGAGTTTGTTGCAGACAGAGCAGGAGTTCCAAAGGGCACAAGAGAAAGGGAGGCTGGTCTTGGGAAGAATAGAAATGGGAACTAAATTGTGTTAATTGCGGCTGCTGCCAGAGGGTGCAGGGTGATGGGTACAGTTTAATGATGGAGGTCCAGGGTTTGGGGATATATCTCCAGAGGTTAGGAGAAGCAGGAGGGTGAGGGAGGTAATATGGGAGTGGGATTTATATGAAGGGACATGCCCCAGGGTCTTGGAGATTTTTAGTGTGTGTGGATTTAGAATTAGCAGGAGTTGGTGGGTGCAGTAATAAGGAGAAGACAGAAGTGAGGGTGATATATATATGCTGTGGGGGGGAGAAAAGGGGTGGAGTTTAAGCGTATGCCAAAAAAAACTATATTGCCCAATACCCATGTTTTTCTCATCTGTGTAAAATAAATGCCCTAATCAAGGTATTTCTTCAGTGATGTTTCCTATATATGACATACAGATGGGCACATGGGAGGCTTTGACTCCACTAGGAGGGTATTTTTCTAACATATCATCCCTAACAAATTATAGAAATAGAAATAGAAAATAGGGTACAATATTAACCACCCTAGTAGCCCTATTCTTGCCCTTGGAGGTTTTTTCCTGCTAACTGGAAAACCTGGTAGTGAAGTCATCAAGACAACATCTCCATATCAGGTGGACATGACATGGCTAAGGCATAGGCTGTGCCAGTCGCTAGGGTTAACTCCAGAAAAATTCTAAAGCTACACAACATTTAGCAGCAACAAAGATGACTAACTCCTTGATGATCAGGCCAAATACAGCTTAGGCCCCTTTCACATGGACGATCCGTTCAGGTCCGCCTATCAGTTTTTCAGGCGGACCTGAACGGATGCTCCATAGAGCTCTATGGAGCGTCGGATGTCAGCGGTGACATGTCGCTGACATCTGAACCGCTCTGATCTGAAAAAGTGTGACGGAGGAAAAAGCTATTTTTCCATCCATCATAGGGGAGACCGGTGCTGTGACAGGTGCGTCCCTGCGCAGTGTGCAGAGACAGACCTGTCACCTTTCTGCTCAGTGGAGATCGGATATCCACGGAGCAGATCAGCACTGATCTGCCCCGTGTGAAAGGACCATAAAAAAGATGGCATCCTTCTCTCTTTCTTTGGAGGTCCAAGCACTATGCCTCTTCCTCTAAGTCCTTCTGCCACCCGCACTCTAAGCACTCGTGGTTGTCCATCTTCAACTGAAAAGTCTGAAAGCTACTTTTTTTAGTTTCTCTCACTCTGCCTTCAGGATCCAAAATGGCCCTAAGGAGTCTGAAAATCAATGTCTGGACAGTATATCATGCTGAGACATACACACACCAGAAAATCCCCCTACTGCTGCATGTATATTGCAAATTGCTTCAATTAATACCAAATTATAGACACACAACAGGTACAGTTGTGCTCATAAGTTTACATACTCTGGCAGAATTTATGATTTCTTGGCGATTATTTTTTAGAGAATATGAATAACACAAAAACTTTTCTTTCCCTAATGGTTGGTGTTTAGATGAAGCCATTTATTATCAATAAACTGTTTACTCTTTTTAAATCACAACATAAACTACCCAAATGATCCTGATCAAAAGTTTACATACCCTAGTGATTTTGGCCTGATAACATGCACACAAGTTAACACAAAGGGGTTTGAATGGCTATGAAAGGTAACCATCCTCACCTGTGATCTGTTTGCTTATAATTAGTGTGTGTGTATAAAAGGCCAATGAGTTTTTGGATTCCTGACAGACCCTTCCATCTTTCATCCAGTGCTGCACTGACATGTCTGGATTCTGAGTCATGGGGAAAGCAAAAGAATCATCAAAGGATCTGTGGGAAAAGGTAGTTGAACTGCATAAAACATGAAAGGGATATAAAAAGGGTACCAGGGTGCCGTGACGTGGTTCTGTGGCTCACGCATGCATTTGCAAATGCGTGCGGACTAAACCCCTGTTTTTAACGCATATTGTTAGACAGGTCAATTTGGTTGTCTGCGAGCTGATGGTAAGTAGGCTTTGTTTTTTTCCTGGGAATTCCCCAGACATTGTTGTTACCTTTTTCGTGTTTAAATACGCACATTGCTCTCCGGTCCACTCCCCTGTGACACAACAATCTTAGTATCAGGACTTATCATTGATTGTTGCACAATATTCTTTTTTCTTTGTATGTTAATCAGTTTATAATAATTTTTCTTCCCTTCCCTTCCCTTTCCCTTTTTTCCCTTTCCCTCTCCCTTTCTCTCTCTTTCTTCTCGAGCCCATGGCGGCCTTCAGCGGTGAGGCGTGGGAGGGCTTAATGAACAGGGCTCTGGATCTTCAGAAGAACTTCAGAAGAACAGCGAATTATCTGATAAAGACCTGGATTTGGCCTTGCAATACTTACAACGTCTCCTTGAACGTAAGGCTAGGATATTCTGGCATAGAAAGTTCTTTCTTAAATATATAGACCAACAAATTGTCCCTTATGGACTAAGAATACAATTATTTCCGAATTTAAATAAGGTTGATGATCTTATTAAACAAAAATGGGAAGAAAGCTTGCAAACATGTTCCATTGCCTTGATGTCCTTGCTTTCTATTCAATATTCTCATGACATTGATTTGGTAGAGAGATCTATCAACAAATGGTATGAAGAACATGGCAAATTAATTATTACTTCAAAATTTAAACGTAAAGAATCTGAATTATCTAAACATATCGAAAGCTATACGCTTGAAATTATTCGTTTTAAAGAAAACAAATTCACACGTGACAATAACTCTTATTCAAATGGCTTGGCATATAAATAGGCCGGCAGGTGGCAAAAATAAGAACAAGTTTTCTAGACCATCACGTCCCTCAAATATGAGAGACTACAATGATGATGAAACTGGATCTAATGCTTCCTCTACTTCTTTTCCCTCAAGCCATTCAACAATCTATCGGTATCTTTCTGGGGACAGACTCCCGAAAAGAAGAAAGGGCGACTCGGACACCGCCGCTATGGCAGCACCCAATCATCACATTAGCACTCCCCTACCGCCCCGTACTCACTCGGTCTCTAAACAGACCCCTGTACGTCCTTTAACTATGTTTCACCATCCTGCACAACCTTTACCTCACATTACTACAACGTCTGTTAACACATCTATGTCTACCATCCTCACACCTTCCTCCACAAACTTAGTTTCTCCTTCACTACAGATACCTGCCAATGACACCAATAATATCATTATTTCACCTAGTGGTGCCCCCCTACCGGCGGATCTCCGATTGGCTCCAATTTTTTTAGGGAAGGAACCCCCTCAGTTACCCAAAGTCTAACTCATCTCCCTGTCAGTGACCAAGCATCTAGTACAGGTATGGAATTTTCGATTATTAACTTGTCATCTCATTCCCTTACTAATCATGAACTTGCGGTTCTAAAATTAGGATTAACATACTGTCCTGATTCTAATTCGGATAAATTTTCTTTAATAAAAGACGTGCATTTATTTGCACGGAAATTATTATTCAGAACTATTTTCCACAAGCCCATTCCATCTATGGACCTAAATACTCGTAAATCTACCACAGCAGTGACTGTTGCTGAGCAACAGGCCCTCTCTAACTTAATGGATTTATGGGAGGAAGGTCAAGGACTCTCTGACGACCAGGGTGATCTTTCTCCCATTGGTCTATCGGTGAGATCAGTTTCTTTCCCCCCCTTAGAAACTTTCAGACCTAAATCTAAACACTTCCCACTTCTCAATACTAATCCCAATATTTGGGCATTTACACAACAAGTTTGCAAAGCAATTGAACAAACTAATTTTTCATTCAATAATAGACATAATCTAACCCATGATCAATTCAAGGCATTGAAACAACTCCAAGCAAATTCAAATATTGTCATCAAACCTGCAGACAAGGGCGGAAATATTGTGGTTATGAACGTCTCACAATACCTCACCATGTGCCTTAAGATTCTCAACAATTCCGATTGGTATCGGCCTATATCTGTCTCTTTAATTTCTCATTTTGATGCACAATATCGTAAAATTATATTCAGAGCCTACCAATCAGGTATCATAGATAAAGGCACTTGGGATTACCTTAACATTAAGGATCCCAAATTGGCTACCTTTTATGCCCTTCCTAAGGTGCACAAATCAGTAACTGACCCTCCTAGGCGTCCCATTATTTCTAGTTGTGAAAGCCTAACAGAGAACGCCAGTAGCCTGGTTGATAACTACCTTACCCCTCATGTCGTCTCTCTTTCCTCCTATGTGAAAGACACCATTGATCTTTTAAAGACACTTGAAGGTATCTCTTTACCCGCACAATCATGGCTGATCTCTATTGATGTGGAGTGTTTATACAATGCCATTCCACACCATAAAGGCATACAAACAATACGTTCACATTTGGAGGAAAGAGGTTCAACATTTTCTGCCTACAATGAATTTGTGATTGAATTACTGGATTTCATTTTGAAACATAACGTTTTTCAGTTTAATCAATCCCACTTCCTCCAGGTGCAGGGGGTTGCGATGGGGACTAAATGTGCCCCATCGTATGCCAACCTGTACCTGGGGGGGTGGGAAAAAGATATTTTTTCACGAGAAGATCTTGCTCCACTTATGGACAATGTTCTAGCGTGGTATAGGTACATCGATGATGTCCTGTTTTTTTGGTCAGGGTCGGAATCAGAGCTGATACATTTTTTTGATCTGCTTTCAATAAATTCTTTTAATTTAAAATTCACATTAAATTACAGTCAGGAATCCATAGAATTCCTAGACTTGATAATTAAAGTCGATACTACAGGCAATCTCCATTCTACTCTATACAGAAAGCCTACCGCTGGCAATACGATATTGCATGCGACAAGCTTTCACCCGGAACATCTTCTTAAAAGTATTCCCTACAGTCAGTATCTAAGAATTAAACGTAACTGTAGTAATAATTCAGATTTTCAAATTGCAGCAAAGGATCTATACAAACGGCTTCGAACACGTGGCTATAGCCATGCATCCCTAAAAAGATCCTACAATAAAGTAAAAGAGAAAGACAGAACTACTTTGCTGTTCTCTAAGAAAAACAAAAATGTAGTTGATACTGTACGTATTGTTACTAAATATTCAAATCAACATAAATCGTTTCGAGCCATAATCCAGCGATTCTGGCCTCTGCTACAAGCTGACCCTATTGTCAATCGGTACATTAATGATTCACCATCAATTACCTTTAAGAGACCACAGTCTCTCAAAGATTGCTTAGTGAAAAGTAATTTTTCTGACATCTCATTAATGACTCAACACAAACAACTAGGTACGTACTCATGTGGTCACTGTGAAATATGTCCATACATTAATAACTCCTGCAAAATCAAATTACCCAATGGCAGCTGGTTGGTTCCAAAGTTCTGTGTCACATGCTCCACTCCTGGCATTGTGTATTTGGCTCAATGCCGCTGTGGAGGTTTTTATGTCGGCAAGACTAAAAGAATGTTCCCAATTAGAATTAAAGACCACATTAAACCAATTCTAAACAAAAAAATAGTCACGGCCATTAGTAGACACATTGGTATTCATCATTCTTTTGATCCAAATTGGATTCGATTTACAGCCTTGGCTCATATTCCTTTAAATTCACGAGGTGGCTCAGTGGATAAGCTTCTTCTACAAACCGAAGCCAGATGGATCTTTACCTTAAAAGCTACTCAGTATCCGGGCTTTAACGAAAACATCAGTTATAGGTCCTTCTTATAGTCCAATTCTGGGACCTGTTCCCTGGATCCCCCCTGCTCCCGCTTGGGGCTCCTGTGTTTCTTTGGATTAAAGAGAGAGAAGATACAACTTTCTTTTTCCTTCCTCCCCCTCTCCCTCTCCCCCTCCCTTTCCTTTCCCCTCTCCCCCCCCCCCCCCCCCTGTTTATTAAAAAAAAAAAAAAAAAATTTCCTTTTTTTTTTCTTTTTTTTTTTTCTTATTAATGGTATGTTTATACTTTGCTGCAATATAAGTCTATTTTTACAACTTAGTACACTGTGTTAAAACTTAAGTAAATGTAAGGTCTTTTTTTGTATGTCCCTTTGTGCCTGGTGTATTGGTGGATCTTGTGGTTAGCATACATAGGGGTCTCTATTGCTCTATATGATCGCCACCCACACAATGGCGTTTTACTGCTCTCCTGCACTGCACTCTATGAACCGACTAGTTTGTAGCGCCCTAGCGAACCTTTGTATTCTCCCCCGGGTCTTAGTATGTGGGGACATACGGACACTCAGGGTGCCCCGAGGTGATTATACCCTCGGGGTGCCCGTTTTTTGGTGGGTCACTGTGGATGTTCCCCTTTTGGGTTGGGAGCCCATCTACTACGCTGACTTCTCTGCATCCGTGTCGGCTCCGCCCAGTGGGTGGAGAGCCAACACAGTCCCGCTTCCGCATCCAGCTCTCTAGCTGGCAACCATCTAGCTGATCACTACATCAGTCAGCACTGCGGAATTATGGGAAATGTAGTTCGTGCGTCGGCGCTATGGTCTCCGCACATGCGCATTGCCCTCCTCATTGTGTCCGCATCGAGCCGGTGACGTAAGACGCCGGCTCGATGGATGGGGGTGTTATAAGCAGCGCTGCTCAGGGAAAAATCAGTCAGAGGCTTGACACGTACATGGCTGCACCGTCGGATCCTCTACTCTTGGGTAATTTATAGGTTATATCTTGTTTGGCTATACCTTTTCTTCGTCATTAGCTTATAAAGTCTGACTTACGTTTATTTCAACTATTTTTAGGTAATACAGCCATTCAAGGGAAGTAATAGTCCCGCAGTCACCAGCCTGCTTGAGCAGTGTATCTATCTGGTCTAATTTGTTGTTTATGTATCTGTATTGATACATTTAAATATAATTTAGGCCTCTTTCACACTGACGTGCCGTTCAGGCCCGCCTGTCAGTTTTTCAGGCGGACCTGAACGGGTGCTCCATAGAGGTCTATGGAGCGTCGGATGTCAGCGGTGACATGTCCGCTGACATCCGACCCGCTCCGATCCGAAAAAGTGTGACGGAGGAAAAAGCTATTTTTCCATCCGTCTGCGGATCGGATCGGGTGACGACGGGCACTGCGGTCCGTCGTCATCCGATCTCCCATAGGGGAGAGCGGCGCTGTGACAGGTCCGTCCCTGCGCAGTGTGCAGAGACAGACCTGCCATCTCCCTGCTCAGCGGGGATCGGCGGAGTGATCCCCGCTGAGCAAACGGACATCCACGGGGCGGATCAGAACTGATCCGCCCCGTGTGAAAGGACCCTTAGTCTATTTTCATTTTCAGGTAAATAATTTCTGTTTATTTATTCTACTACACTTTATCCCTTTTTCTGTACATTCTATATAGAGTCATTATTAGCTTAAACATTGTCTGTAAATATTAGTCCTACACAGAGAAGAAAACTCTTTTATATTGCTCAATTGTCTTCTACTGGAAAAAATATTTTTCTAACAAATACAATATGGAGGCTTATGCCCGTATTTCCTCATAGATTTGAGGATAATATACCAACCAATATCATATATTAAAATATGTATTTTCCTATATTTATCATAATGCTCTTTTACTTATTTTCATAACTTACTTTTTAGCGCTGACTTACCCCCATCTGTGTCCTCCATTGTGCCCGGGGGGCACTTGGTTTGGCGGTGTGGCACCCAAACAATTTCTTAACATCGTTTGCCGGTTCCGGGGTTGCGGTGTAGTTTTTGATCAGGGTAAGCGCTGCTGTATTAGACCACGCACATTGGGACAATCTGTGTTTTCATATGAAATAGAATGTTTTCTTTGTTGTTTTGTTTTTTTTCTTTTGTGCCTGTAGTATGATTTATTCATTGCATAATAAAAACTATTAATTATTCTTTTTGCTGTTAGTTGCACATTCCCCTGAAGAAGCTCAGTGCGAAACATGTTGGGAAGAAGTGCGTTCATTTCATCAACATTTACTTTTGGAACCCCCAAAGTTTAATAGCTATGTATTCACTGCCCTCTGTATACTATTGAATTTATACATTTGTATTTATGTATTTTAACATTGAATAAAATTATATGAAATTTTTTATGATATTTTGTTAGTATTCTATTGCACCGTGGAAAAATCCCCTGTTATATCCCCCTTCCCCTTCTCCTTTAGTTATATAATTTCAATTGTTGTTACCTGTTTTTGCCTTCCAAAGCCGCTTACTGCGATAACCAGCTATAGATGGGGACGGTGGCAAGTTTTTGTTATCACGTGTGTTTGTATTGGTCCAGTAGTGCACCAACACCTTTGCAGCCATTGTGCTATCGCTGGGTGTTTGGTGTGCTCCTGTACCTTTAAGGAGGGGTGGGCTCCCCTTCAGTCCACCTGCTCTCATCTATCCATCAGAATGTATGTGCCTCCACTGTGGGGATACTTATATTTTAGTGTTAGGACCACAGATACCAGGGTGCCATGACGTGGCTCTGTGGCTCACGCATGCATTTGCAAATGCGCCGGGACTAAACCCCTGTTTTTAACGCATACTGTTAGACAGGTCAATTTGGTAGTCTGCAAGCTGGTGGTAAGTAGGCTTTTGGTTTTTTCCTGGGCATTCCCCAGACATTGTTGTTATATATAAAAAGATATTCAAGGAACTGAGAATGCCATTCTGCAGTGTTCAAACTCTAACCAAGAAGTGGAAAATTAGGGGTTCTGTTGAAACCAAACCACGGTCAGGTAGACCAACTAAAATTTCAGCCACAACTGCCAGGAAAATTGTTCAGGATGCAAAGAAAAACTCACAGATAACTTCAGTGAAATACTGGACTCTATGAAAACATGTGGTGGGTCTGTTTAAAGATACACAGTAGGGCAGCACTTGAAGAAAGATGGGTTGCATGGTCGAGTGGCCAGAAAAAAAACATTACTACGCAAATGCCACAAAGTATCCTGCTTACAATACACCAAACAGCATAGAGACAAGCCTCAAACCTTCTGGCACAAAGTCATTTGGAGTGATGAAACCAAAATTTTGCTTTTTGGCCACAACCATAAACACTACATTTGGAGACGAGTCAACAAGGCCTATGATGAAAGGTACACCATTCCTACTGTGAAACACAGAGGTGGAAAAAAAATTATGGCAAGATGAATGCAGTATGTTATCAGTATGTTATCATGTTATGTTGATCCAAAACAAAAGGTCAATTTGACCTGCCATTGGCTACAGCAGAATAAAGTGAAGGTTCTGGGGTGGCGATCTCAGTCTCCTGACCTCAATATCATCGAGCCACTCTGGGAAGATCTCAAACATGCAGTTGATGCAAGACAGCCCAAGAATTTACAGGAACTGGAGGCTTTTTGCCAAGAGGGGTGGGCAGCTTTACCATTTGAGAAGATAAAGAGCCTCATCCACAAATACCACAAAAGACTTCAAGCTGTCATTGATGTTAAAGGGGACAATACTAAGTATTAAGAACTGAGGTATGTAAACTTTTGATCAGGGTCATTTGGGTAGTTTCTGTTGTGATTATGATTTTAAAAGAGTAAACACAGTTGACTGATAATAAATGGCGTCAGCCAAACAATAACCATGAGTGAAATAAAATTGACCAAGAAATCATAAATTCTGCCAGGGTATGTAAACTTATCAGCACAACTGTACTTGAGGGAAAAGTATCATTACTCAGACCCTGTTTTGCCTTCCCACTGGAGAGAAAACAAAGCTTACTGAAGCCATACAGCTGTAAAAGTATATCAATGCATTTACCATTACATTTCTGTTTGTCCTGCATATTTATGGAGAAAAATCTGTGAATGCAAATAGAAACATCTTATGGTAGAACTAAAGGGATATAGATGAACCTTGATGCTGAAGCACAACCCCTATTGTTTGCAAATCTTCCAGGGTACTACTGTACAGGGGTTGGCTTCCCTTACATTTCGTGAAATAGCACTGACATTGACAGGGATCATTAGAAGGCTCCTTGTGTAAAATTTCTGTGCATGCATAATGATCATATTGTAGTAAACATAATAATATCCTCAAAAGACCATGGCCTGGCTTCACATACTTTTAGGTACAGTATATATGGAGTGCACACATAGACTGTACTGCAGCATTCTAAATTATGCACCTTCATTTAAAAATATAAAGCTTTTGATGTCTGCTTTAACAGCAATCAATTGAAAAATGTTTTTTTTTTATTGATTATATATGTCAGTCTATTAATGTTGTATATTTTTCCTATTCAAATGGGAAACACATTAAAAAGAGCGTTTTTGAGTAGAGATCAGGAAAGAGTCAAAACAAGTCATATTTTGAAATAAGTGCTTAAAAATCTAAAATATTTCTTGACTATCAGGCCTAATTAATGTCTCCACGCTGACCTCTGCATCCAGCCTATATCAAACATGTTACAGCAGAAAAAATTCAACATGAGCTCTATACCAGGCAAGACTGGTTACTAATGAATACTAATGAACAGTAATTACTGGAGTTCAGCCATTGAAAACCCACTGCAGAGACATATGCTAATAGGCTTTACACAGCAAGACTCAGACTTCACGTAGCCTACACTTGGACGCACTGAACTCGGTTTTCTGAAATGCTACATTATGCACAGTACAGGCAGATGATTAACAGAGATTTTTCCAAAAACCACCAACTGGTGCCTTGTTTCCTAAATGTTTATTAAAAGTAATTAATAGCACCCTTATTATTACCAAACTAATAATGATACATTCCATTACATACTGATAGGAAAGCCCAAGGCAGTAAAATGCTAGAGGCTTCCTCCCAGTATAAGGGCTTTTGGACATCTGGTAGGGCAGCTGCTACACATTTGCATGGTACCTAGAGGACTGAACACCCAAAAAGTACGCTTTTAAAAATAATTAGTAAAGCTGCTGCATAATAAAATACAGCAGTCTTTTATATCTACAGTAATTGCACATTACAATACACATCCAAATTTCTATTAACTGCACATTGAAAGATGATTCTTTATTTTATTGATTTGCGCTGAAACTGATCTATAATGAAGGGTGCATAACTGGACACACTTTTGCATTGGTCACATCTTTGAATAAAAATAAATAAATTACATATGTGGAGTGTTGGAAAATCTTTGTAGGATTGGGCATCGATCATTTTACTTAGGAAAAGGAAAAAATGTTTCCTCCCCTCCTCTCCTGCCTATCCTGCCTACCCAGTGTATAAAAGATCCAGATAGCTCCTCTCTTTTTTTAATGTGATCTGGTCACATGATCCTGCAGCTCTGGTTCCCCTGTGTTATTGGGTGCTTGACGAACAACTCAGAATTCCAGGAGTCGTGACTTTACCCTTAGGCCCCTTTCACACATGTGAATCCGTTTTCATGGACTCCGCTCGCTCTGCAGGGATCGCTCCACTGATCCCCGCTGAGCCGGCAGATGGCAGGTCCATCCCCACTCATTGTGCAGATCTCCGCTTCTCCTCTATGGGGAAATCAGATGAAAACGGACCGTCTGTCTGTTTTCATCCGATCCGCCAGAAGGATGGAAAATAGGGTTTCTATCCATCTGGATTTAGCAGATCAGAGCAGATCGGATGTCAGCGGACATGTCACCGCTGACATCCATCGCTCCATAGAGATGCATGGAGCGTCTGTTCAGTTCCACCTGAAAAAAATTACAGGTGGACCTTAACGGGGCCTTAGTCTCTCATAGCTCAGCCATTGTTGACACTCCCTCCTCTCCCCTTTAGCCACTGCTCATTGACACAGGGAAACCAGAGCTGCAGGATCACATGGCCAGGGAAGACTAGAAAAGGTAATACAGATCTTTTTTACACACAGTAGGCAGGAAAAGTGTGTGTGAGGGGATTACCTTTTTTTCACATATTTTGACTTTTTTTACATAGATTATTTTGACATATAGAAGTGGGGTGTTAATAAAAAAGCCTCCCTGGGTGTCAAATACATTATTTACACCACTATCTGCAGGCAACATTCTAGTTATGTTATGTCATTTGTTATACCGTTTGATGCATTGGCTAACACAGCATGTGATTATACTGTAGTGCTGAATATGATGTAATGATTATTGCTGTGTGGATTGTATCTGTTATTGTTTTACATCATATGATGGCTGTTATGTACCAGCTAATATGCAATATTATAAATAATAATGTGTGCTGGTGCCTTATAATGCCATGCCTCTATTCCCTATTTGCATATACAAAGAACTAAATACATTTTTCATGGGACTTTAAATAAGGTACAACATTTACATAAAAATATTTATTAAGCAATAGATTAAAATCGTTTACATAAGAATTTTTTTTTTAAAAGCAAGCTGATTTGTAAATACTACTGTGTATCAGCATACATTCAATATAGTATTCATATAATGATACATATACAACTTCCACTCTTCGAAGTTTTTCACAAAACATAATGATGGGTACATCCTTTAGCTCAACGCGTTTCTTGAAAATTATCTCACTTCTTCAGGAGCAGAGGTCTATTGTAAAATAAATCAATCTAAGATAACACCTCCAAATGGAAACCACTGTCAGCTGTCTGGCTCAGGAGTTGGGGGGGAGACATGGCACCCCAATGGGAAAACCAAAGAGCAGTACCAAGTGCTGATATGTGTGAGTGAGTAATAATTCCAGACATGACTCCAGGTCCTACAGGACAATATATTTTGTCAGTGGTCATAATGCATAATATAATATTTCTGCACAGGATCACACATTGCATTTACTAAATTTTGGTTAATAACTTGACTATGCTTTGCTCTTTTACAATGGGGGCAGAAAAAACCTAGCAAGGGATGACATTTATCTTAAGGCCAGCCCCTTGTGGGACAAAGATAAATGGCAATGGGAGGGAAAGTTCCACTGACATCATATTATTGTTGGCGTAAATTTTGTTTGGGCACAGCGTTGCATGACCACGCAATTCCCAGGTAAAGTAAAACAGTGTCAACTGCAAAAAATGCTCTGGTCAGAAAGAGGGTAAAACCTTCCCAGAGCTGAAGTGGTTAAAAAAACATGCGCCATTGAACTGCATGTGCTGCAGCACCATGCAGTTTGATGCGTGTGAAAATTTGTGCGAGTGGCAATGTTTGGAGGTGCCATTTAGAGTTTATGGCATCCATATTCCCATGGCACACATTCCTGGATGAAGCTCTACAAGATTTGGGTTCTGTAGCAACCACCAGTTGGAAACTGGTTCAGAAAGTCATAATGTGGATATTTGCCAGCACACCACAGATCAACAGATAGCATCTAAACAAATTTGTTATTGAAGCATGATCACATCCCAAAGCAGGTAGTGCAACATTTCGGAGTAATTCAGGATCCCTTCCCCAGGCATGTAATGAACCATGGTGTTCTGGCAAATATCCACATTCTGCCAAAGAGGCAGTTCAGAAGTGCATGTGATTATGCACATGTTCCCTATACATGTAAACACAGCCTTAGCCAAATTTTAGGAATTTCACTGAAATTAATGGTCTGCCCTACAGGTTATGTGTGCATGCAAATGCACAGGGGCGGACTGACCATTCTGGCACTCGGTCACGGACCGAGGGCCCCATGCCACTAGGGGGCCCCATCAGACTGGCCAGCCTTGGTAAATGCAGGGACAGTATGTAAAAATCTGTATTTTTTTACATCTGTCCCTGAAATGTCCCATGTCGACATAATTTTGCTGTAAAAAAAAAGGAAGCTATAGATGCCCCGCCTCTGTACTGCCTCCTCATCCAATGGAAACAGTGTACACGCCCACTTCCTCTCCGCGGCTCATTTGATTTCAGAGCAGGAGACTGCCAACAGCTAGAGGAGGGGACACAGCGTGCAGTGTGGGAAGGTCTGCAACCTGCTGGAAGGTAAGCTTGCTGAGATGAACTGAGTGTCAGTGACTTAACCTAGTGAGCAGGAGGGAGGGTGGATGTGTTTTTCCTCTAGCAGGGCTCTGAAGCTGTTAGATCGATTTTCTATGTGAGAAGTGCCATGCTTCTGGAGGAAGGAACTTCCTCCCCCAATCTCTGCTACCCTGCCTACTCATTACCTGCCCACCAGTACACAGGCACAGTCCCCTCCTCTCCTGCATTACCACCTAAAGTGTCTGTGAGCTGCTGGGGCACTACAAGTCCCAGCATGCCTGGAGATGGTGGCAGCAGTGTGTTTTTTAGGCTGATTCGTTGGGTGAAAAGTGCTGGTGTCTATATATATATATATATATATATATATATATATATATATGGGTGTGGTGTGTGTGTGTGTGTGTGTGTGTGTGTGTGTGTGTGTGTGTGTGTATGTATGTATATATATATATATATATATATATATATATATATATATATATATATATATATAAATTTATTTATTTTTTTATTAGAGCTGATTTTTCAAAAAAAATAAATATCTGCGATTAATTAAAAAAAAAAAAAACACGGTTTGAATCAAGGTGTTGTTTTTTTTTTTTTTTTTTTAATGGACACTGTGCCGGTCCTGAGGAGCTGCGGGCAGGAGTTTTTAGGCGAGGCTACGGCTTTGGCTTAGTCCACGATGCTTTCTTAAATTTTTAATTGATTTGACCTCTTAGCTCGATTCAAGATTTAAATCGATTTTTTTTTTTTTTTCCCCCAGCCCTAAAATATATATATGTGTGTGTGTTTATGGTGTGTGTGTCTGTGTGTCTATGTGTATACTGTGTGTCTATCAGTGGCGGTGCGTCCATAAGGGGTGCTTGGGCGCTGCCCCCACTCTCCTGGCACCTCTCTATCACCATAGATAGATTCATGCATTGCATGAATCTATCTATGGTTGCCGCTGACACCCCCTATTCAGATACCCGTCTCCTTTTCAGACACCTGAATTACAGCGGCGGATGTGTTTTTGGGAAGCACCTGATTAGAGCCCACAAAGGTGAACAGCAGGCGTCATGCTGGGCGTTCACTGTTCACTCAGCTGTGTGTGTGTGTTAGAAAAGCAAAGGAATTCACTTTGCTAACACTGAACCGCCTCTAAGCCAATCAGGTGATCGGGTCTGTTACCTGTCACCTGATTGGCTGAAGCGTCAGGCACTGTGATTGGATGCCTGACAGAGGATGGAAGAAGACATCAAGGGGCGTGCAGGACACCGCCACTGACCCGCTCCGAGACAGGTAAGTACGGGGCGATGCACAGGAGCAGCAATTCATGGGCACAGTAGCAGCAATTGATTGGCACACTGGCAGCATTTGATGGGGCACAGTAACGGCAATTGATGGGGCACGCTGGCAGCATTTGATGGGGCACGCTGGCAGCATTTGATGGAGCACGCTGGCAGCATTTGATGGGGCACGCTGGCAGCATTTGATGGGCACAGTGGCTGCAATTGATGGGTTTTTTTTTGTTTGTTTTTTTCAGTTTGTTTGTGCCCCCCCCCCCCCCCCCCCATAAATTTTGAGTACCAGCCACCACTGATGTCTGTGTATATGTGTATATATGTATAATGTGTGTGTGTGTGTATGTATACTGTACGTTTCATTTGTGCCTACTGCCACCAAACAGAAGTCGATCTAACAATCCTATGCCCCTGAAAAATCCACAGCCATTCGGAGGCAGCTGAATGGTGAACTGCTGAGCCCGGCCTTGGATCAGGCAGCAGGGCAGGTCTGGGTGTGTGCCGTGATTTGGCACACATCAAGTATGGCTTTTATTCACATGCCCCACTGCCAGATCTGAGGCCAACCACAGCAGTTCACTATTTCGCTGGCTCTTAGCCCTTGTACACACGGTCGGAGAATCCGTCGGAATGTGTCCTATCGGACCGCGTTGTCGGATAATCCGACTGTGTGTGGTATGCATTGGACTGTCGGTATATCCGTCGGACCAAATTTTCCAACTTGCTGGAAAATATTTTCCGACAAACTGGTCCGATAGGACATAGTCCGATCATGTGTAGAGAATTCTGATCGGACAAAGTGCCACGCATGCTCAGATCAAATTCCTACATTAAAGCTATTGGCTACTAGCCTGAACATAGTCTCATTGTAACGAAATTACGTCATCACGTTCTGAAAGATCTGATTTTTCGACAAATTTGTCCGACCGTGTGTATGCAGTTTCGGACAAGATCCGGCGGATTTGGTTGTCGGAATCTCCGACCGTGTGTACAAGGGCTAAGACTCACTTGCACAGTTCAGAGATGGAACAGTGGATTTTTTTTTCTAATTTAAAGGCCTTTAAATTAAGGTGCAAAGGTGTGTGTAAGGGGACACTGATAGAAGGTGACACACTGGGGGGGCTCTGCCATAAGTCAGGACTCTGTGGACTGTGATATATAGGGAGAATGTTAGGACTATGGTGTAAGGTAGGGCTGATGTGAGCGTGGCGTTCATCCTGACTGTACTTGTTGTTTTGTATGTTACTTACTCCTGGCATAGCGGCCACCTGTAAGCCTGGGGGCCCCATAATCTTCTATTGCCCGGGGGCCCCATGAGTTGTCAGTCCGCCCCTGCAAATGCATATGTATAGATTTTAATCAAACCGTAGATTTCTTTAGAATTTTCTCTAAACTGAGTAAAATGTACAAACCATTTCTGATATTTGTATCCAACTATGAACACAATGAAGTTAGAAGGGTATTCCCATAGCCACACACCCATCCATCCATGTCATTATAAAGTAAAAGCAAACTCAGCTCACTTGAGCAGAAGCCACACCCCCAACATGTTTTTCCGTGCCCCAGGGATTAATCATGGAGCTACTGTCATGAATAAGCTCCAGGGGTGGAGTGAAATGTGTTGGGGACATGGCTTCAATGGAACAAGCTGAGACTGGCTTTACTTCATAATGACATGGCCAGATAGGTGTGCGGCTGTTGGAATACCCTTCTATCTTCATAGTATATCTTAAATCTAGATGGTCTAACTCCCAGCCTACACCCATCTAGTGGCTTCCACCTCACTGGCCTTTGGATGCCTAAGCGGGAGCCCCTGAGACGCATTTAATGTCAACTTTGAATGCAGTTCTCTTGGACTTCACTTCAATAGCAAGGCAAAAGATCCAAGCTTAGATGTAAATCCAAACTAATCTAAACTGATGCAACACTGAAAATACCCTGTGAGGGAAACCTGCCCTCAAACATAGTTCCTGTCTGGACTGAATTGTAATCATGCTACACTGTTTGAGTGACATTCCCTAGATCATAGATGATTTATTTGGCCATAATCTTGGCCATAATTCCATGACTAATTATAAACAGTAATATAAACAGTACGCTGTTTTATTGAACGCCCTACTCTTTTTCATTATAGATGATCAAAATGTACAACAGTGTAAACAATTATAGTTTTAAAAATGTTTGTAATTATTTATCTTTAATACTGTAATTGTATCTGACAATTATAGTATACAGTCATGTGAGAAAGTAAGTATAGTATATATGTTTTGAGAAACTTATTGCTATACAGTGAACATGTATGGTGTGAAAAATAGCTCAAGGCTAGTCTTGTACTAAACACTCAATAACTGCGCCTGATCATTTTATGAAATAATATCCTCTTTCCTGGCATTCAGACTTGTAAGAGTCAGTTCATTTCATTGATTCTTTCAGTATAATATTTTACATCACATTTGTAGAGTACAAGCAACTACACTGGTAATCTTAAAAGCATTCTTAGTACCAAAGGATGTACAGCTCAGTGTTTGAAAACATCTTATGCACTTTCCTCATACACGATTCAATTCCTTTCCTTCAGTATTATATTACAGACATGTGTTCAGTATCCCTTGGGCTTTACATTTAATTCTTTTCATAAATGCCACAGAGATTAAGTGAAGCTATATTGTGAACGCAAGTATGTCTGTGCTGTAATAGAAACCTAGGGTTGGTAGAACAGCTTAGGCTCCTGTGTGTTACTTGACTTGTTTAATTACATGTCCTAGATCCACTGAGATCTCCACTTGCATTCAGCTTTAGCAAGAGGGCAATTAAGCCAGCAGATACTATTGCTGGCAATCCATCTCAGAGTCAAGGTAGTTCTCAATAATTATTAATAATTATTGTCACTTGGATTATTCACTGCATCCTGCAATCTTTAAGACTGACACATGCCAGGTTTGAACTTAGCTCAGTATTTTTCACTATTACATCTGTCAGATAGATGAGCATTATTCATAGAACCATTCACGGCCAATTTTTGGTGTTTTATCTAGCTGCTAGATAACACTTGTCTGGATTGGGAGCGGTTGTATGGCAAAGGAGGAAATGTTTAACCCTCTGTTTATTTTGGATTCACGCATTTCCTTGCATACTATCCGTGTTACACTGAATCTGATCATTGTTGTTTGTTTTTTTAATGCTGATCAGTAGTTAATAACGAAAGACTGCAAAATAGAATATGACTATGGCATAACTTTGAATCTGCACACTGTCAGTAACATATTTCAAAGCATAAAATATGCCATTTTCAGTATGAGCAGGGAGAAAATGAGAATCGCTACTTAATAATATTTATTTTTCCATTAGCTCTTCATAAGGGAAAACGCAATGAGATTGAGGCTACTATATGAAGCTAAAGGACATAAAAAGAGTTAAAATCTTACCCCACCATCTATTAAATCACAAAGAGCGAAATGAAAAACCTGAAAACTGCTTTCTATGTCTGTAGCACCCTCTAGTGTGCTAGAATAGGAATTGCTATTTTTTTGTTAGAGTAAGCAAAATGTTTAGACTTAGCTAGCAGCCAAGCCTGTGTTTTATCTAGGTCAGGGTAAGTGACTAAGGGAGGCTGGTAAGACCCACAGGCAGCATCTATGATACCCCCCTACTTCTAGAAACTTGGAGAAGATTCTAGAAGAATGGGAGGTTGAAATGAGCTGCCTAGAATATTTCTGAGGGCCCTGACCAATCCCCAATGGAGGGTTTGGTAGGGAGCAGAATTTGGATATGGTGTGCTAGGAGGCTGTCGGTGGACCCTTGAGGGTAACCCACTAGTCTGGGAGGGTGACCCTGGGTCTGGGAGCTCAGGGACAGGAGGAATCCTCTACAACCCACAAGGTATCCTGTCCAGTGGCATGGGAGCAGGTGTGAGGACAGCAGGGGCCAGTGAGCATGTACAGGAGATCTCCAAGGAGAAGACAGCCAGGTGGGCTGGTGAGAGCTACAGTTGGGGAGGACTGAGAGGCAGCCCGAGAGATCTGGGTGAAAGCAGTCTGAGATGGATGCAGAGGAAGTCAAAGGGGCCCACCCTGTCTGCAAAGGGCATTTGCTACTAATTTGACAGAGCCAAATTGTCAAATCCCTTTACAGCATGCCAGCTTGTCCTAGGAATTGTAGTGCTTCAAGCAAGAGTTGTGCTGGAGGAAGCTGAGGAGTGTAAATAGTCTGTACAGAAGAAGTTGTTCCTGGAAAGTTCTACTAAATTCAAGTGGGCATCTCATAATACCCCTATCCCCTTCCAAGTTCAATATCCCTAATAAAAACACAAAATCAAAGTTGCAAGGGCTGTTTTCTGACTAGTATGCTGTGGAAAATCCTGTGTGCCTGGCTGTGCAAAGTGAGGGATCCCTTATTCACCAACAGCACCTGCGAGGGTGGTGCTACATGTCAATTTAATTTTAACCAATGAGGAAGAATTACATGTGCCTCATGTAGAGCTAATGGAAAATAACATTAGTGAATGAGGATTCATGTTTACTGCATGCATGCTGTGTAATGTGTAAGAATCACTAAAGCCAGACATGCATGGATTGAAGTTCAGCAGGTTCAGCAGGGACCAGCCAAATTTCAATCCATGTACGGACAGGGTGGTTGTACAGGAATCAATCTACCAAGTGACTCCTATACAACCACCCTGTTGGAAAATGTATGTTTGTTCAGCACCTCTGGCTATGTCGGTGTATTCTGATGGCAGGAAAGTCTCTCTGCTGTCAGACCACAATAGCTCAGGGGAGTTCACTGGTTGAAAAAAAAAAGAGTAATCTATGGGCTTCCTTAGAGGAATTTATTACCTCTCACAGAAATCATAGTGCTACTCCTGACAATGCCTTTATCTGCTTTTATCTCCAGAAGGGCGGTACCATCTTTCCTTAGACTCCAGAGCCTACTTTATCGACTCCCTTGTGAATCCTGGATTCTGTGCAGTTCTGAGCTGTGTTCAAAAATATCTGACACCGATCAGCCCCAGATTAATCTTCTCACCTTGTAACTTGCTATAAAATTGCAATCTTGAAGTCTGTCCACTGGGGGGTGAAGAGACCGAGGACATGTTTCCTCCTGCCTGCAGCAAAATCATGACATTGCCTTAGTCCAGGAAAAGTCCCTTGTTTGGGTCTCAAGGATGGCTTTTTAACTACTTTAGGACTAGCTGCCACAGTTGTGCTGTGGCAATGTTGCTGCTTCCCGTGAATCGCCCTCATTGTACGTCGGCTCATACAAGGCAATTTGTGGCCCACTGGCCAGCGGGGGAGCCAATCAGCCTCCGGCCACCCGCAATCATTCCCTGCCGTGACAGAATGGGGATCTGCCTGTGTAAACAAGGCAAATCTCCATTCTGACAGGGGAGATCACACAGATCCTGTCTTTCTGCTTGCAGGAAGATGGATCTGTGTGTTTCCCCAGGCAACCCATCCCCCATACAGTTAGTAGACACACTGAGGGAACACATTTAACCCCTTGATCGCCCTTGATGTTTGATCCCCTTTCCTGGCAGTGTCATTAGTACAAGAACAGTGCATATTTTAAGCACTGATCACTGTAATAATGTCACTGGTTCCCAAAAGTGTCAAACATATCAGTTAGATGTCTGATCTGTCCACTGCAATGTCGCAGGCCTGAAAAAAAACTAGTAAAAAATAAATAAATAATAGAAATCCCATAAATCTATCCCCTATTTTGTAGACGCTATAACTTTTGTGCAAAACAATCAATATGTGCTTATTGCAATTTTTTATCAAAATATGTAGAAGAATACATATTGGAATAACCTGATGAAGAAATTAGTTTTTTTTTATTTTTGGGGGAGGGTATTATTATAAAAAAAAATTTTTTTTTCAAAATTATCACTCTTTTTTGTTTATAGTGCAAAAAATAAAACTCGCAGAGGTGATCAAATACCACTAAAAAAAAGCTCTATTAGTGGGAAAAAAAGGACATCAATTTTGTTTGGGTTCAGCATCGCACGGCCGCACAATTTTCAGTTAAAGCGACGCAGTGTCTTATTGCAAAAAAATGGCCTGGTCATTAAGGGTTAATTATAAAAGGCTCAGAGGTAAAAAAATAAAATGATACTGTTGTAGTTTATTGTGACATATCAGGAATGTATTTATGCAGACATTTAAAGTTACGTAAAGGTCCACTTCAATGTCAAAAGCCATATGTTACTATTAAAAGTGAATCCATACACACATGATGTTATTCTTCAATAACAGAGGTACTTTTATATTTATATAACTACGTACTTGCAAATCTTATTTCTGATGATCATTTTATCTTACACTAATTACTTTCCCTATTTATTTAATCCCATAATATTCTTTATATATTGGAAATACATTTCCATTTATCCTACTTCAAAGGTTTAGGATAATAATGCACTTACGTTCAATTGAAACAATTATGATCATTACCATATAGAACTGGAAAGTTTAAATAAGATGTACAAATGATGTAATGGTTTAGTAATAGTAGCGGTAGCAATTGACATTTTACAAGTGTTTACAGAAACAGGTGTTCTTTCCACTTTTTTGAACTACACTGCGAGCATTTTTTTTCTGCCTGTTTTCAAAAGCCAATTAAGCAATCAAATCAATTACAGGAGGTCACAGACCTTGCAATGGCTAATTCAGGAGGGAAATTCCCTCATCTCTTTAATCAGCTGCTTTTGCTGGAAACATAAAACCACTGGTTGCTTATAATATGTTGGACATCTCCATCCCACTGCCTAGCGGAAGCCATCCAAATACAGACACTCTTTTATTGTTGCTCTGCAGGCATGAAACATCTGAACTAATTCCAACAAAGTCAGGATGCCCATCAGTTACGTCTGTGCCTTGTTTTGTAAAGCAGATCTGGCAACCTTAAAATACATTTTTATTCCAACTTAAAACATGAATTCTTACAGAACTAGTAACTAACAATGCCCACAAAAAATAATTGCAATGTGGTTTTAAAAATATATGAGGTTTTCTGAAAAGCAAATAATAAAGATGAACAAATGCACTGCCTGTGTATGGTACACTAATGTCCTTTTATCTACATCACACATAATCAAACATTTCCCAGATGCAATCACGTCATCTGTTTATCTTTCCAAAAAGGGCATTGGGGGCTCCTAAGAGGGCAATGAATTTCATGCTCAAAAGATACTCTCTGCCTGTTCTATATGAATGTAGTGGGAAACCGGGATTTACAAGTTTAAGGATGCTCAGGGGGATATGCATATTTAAGCACCTTATTTCAAAATTAACCCTAATCCTTCTCTCCTCTTTGCACCCTGAAAGACAAAATATGGGCAGGAAAGACAGATAGCAGCTCCGACTAGCTTTCACTTTTTTATCTTTCTAGTGTAGGGCTTAGCATGAAACACAGATACACAAATAAAGTTTTGGGACACACCAGTACATATCAGAGGTATCTGTAAGCATTTCTGAAACCCACTTTTATTTCTGCAATCTGTATAGCAAATTTCCCATGTAGGAATATCTAAATATTAACAGGATAGGAAATATTGGGCTTCATGTTAGCATCGTAGATATTCCTCTCCACATGTACAACCTCCTAAACAGGAATTTCAAGTTTCATTTACCAGCTGGGCTAGGTGAGCTAGGGAGCCCACAATTACTCATCTTGGTCAGCCCTCTGATCCCAAACTAGAAAGCACTGTCTGTCCAACCTATCATCACAATCAGCAAACATTAAAATGATGGTGCCTGGACAAGCCTGAACAGCAGAAATCTCTCCTCATAGACCAACTCGTGTTCCATCTGGGGCCATTTGTCATACCAAAGGATTTTGCAACCAATAATATCCAAGTACTTGCTGAAAGCTACCAGAAAGAACTCTCGTCATCCGCATGGCAGCCAAGAAGCTTTCCTGGCACTACTCTCCAGTCACAAGTGAGTGAGTAGGGAGAGGCCGATCCTATAAGTGTCTACCCACTATGTAGAATACAGGAGTCATTCCTGGTAGCTAGCAGCCAGGAAGGAGTGACACTAGAGCAGCAAATATCAGTGTGGGAAGCCTCATTTGGTATGGTACGTTGCCAATGACACATGCTCTAGCTCACTGATCAACCTCCTGGTTTAGATTGATATAGCAAGGAGCTTTACTCTAGGTACTATGCACAATATGGCAAGTGCTACCGCCATGATGAAGGGGGATTTTTTTGGCCTCATGAAATATTTTGACTGCCAATTGTCCTCTCCTGTTGTCATTTGTGGAATTATTAAAATAATGTCAAACAAAAATAGTAGGGAAAATCCAATCAGGAAGTGGGCCAAAAATAGGATAGTGCCAACCAGGTTTTGGGGATCACAGGCCTTTCTGGAGGATCACTAAAGGTACCTTCGGACAAATCTGTTGCCTGATTGAAATGTTTAAATCCAGTACCTGTATAAGGTCCATACTACTATCCGAACTTAATTTTGCAGTTCCTTCAGCAATACCATTGGTCTTTTAAATTGATTAATGCACTTTTTCACCTGGTCACTAAGTATTGTGAACAGCCACCTTTAGGCAAGGTCATAGTTATTGTGTTTAGTAATGGTTTAATGATGCTTAAATGGATATTAAATATTGAGAATATTTCTTAAACACAGCCTTAATTATTTCTACTATAAAATGGTATCCTAGACCTGTTTTGATAGCTACTCTGTTCTTAATGATCAGCTACTTATGATATTTTTTGCTTAGATCTGTCCTCCAACAAACTCTGGAGTCAGCCAGAAACTGGTCTATTTATTTGACAGCCATATGTGACATTAATTGCAGACAGGTGGATTCCACCCAACAAAAGATTTGGGAGGGGAACTGGTTTCCAAAGAGGGGGTTTTTAGGGGTTTCACAGAAAAAGGAGTGAATATTTTTGCAATCATTACTTTTTAGGAAAACTATATAGGTTTTCTCCCCCTTATCACTATTTTTCTGTAAATCATTGACATAAAATTCCAATTAAACCAATTTCAATTGCAGGTTGTAACACAATCAAATGTGGAATAGTTGACGGGGTTAATACTTATGTGAAGTAGTATATATACAGTCAATGACATTATTATATGATTATTATGGTTATTAAAGTGATTATCATTGCTAAGGGAATTATTTAATAACACAGTGCAAGGACCAAAAAATGTAACGACAATCCATAACAACAAATTAAACATTTGTGTTTGTTAATATAAGTAAGTGTACAACCTTGCTATTTCCTCTATCTTTTTAAATAATAACAGCAAGTCCGTATGTCATGTTATGCACTCACAATGTTATCAGCATAAATCTCCTGCAGTGTTTTTAATCCACAGCTATATGGTTATTAATCACAAGAGCAATTGGTCTTTGCACATGTAACAAGAGAAAAAGTCATTTTTTTAAAGTCTGGCTTAAAGGCAGAGTTGGGAATCAGAAAATGTCCTTGCACAAAGTAGTGGTACAGAGACATCACTGGGCAGAGGATCATTGCTGAAGCACACGGAGGGAATATCCCCACTGGGTACCCACTAGGACTCCAGTATAGATGTATTAAGTGTAGGAAAGCATGCTAGCTAAGTCAATAGGTATTTCTTTTGGTTAACCAAAAGCAAATGCCTTGAGCCTTTTCCATCAACTTCATTATCAAACATTAATAAACTTTTTTTTTCTGTTACAAACACATTGAGGAGATGGAAATAAAAGGACGTAATTCAGCCACAGATGACAAGGCTGCCTTTCATGTGATGGATTGCCTCTCTACGTTCCCCTGTAATCACTGTCATATGAGTTTGTCTTTCTAGTCAGCCTTACTTTATTTTTCTTAAGGAGCCGTGTACTGTACTTTTACTAAAAAGGACTCCTAATCAAAGCTTACCTTATCCTGAGGTAATTATTACAAAGATTGTTGAATTAAAGATGTGAGTTTTGACACTTTGGCAGGGGGTAAGGGACATGGGTCTCTAAGGCCCAAATTATGCCTGAAACAGACCAATTAACACCATGCAACTTCTTTTATGTTAACTTCAATTAAGATTTCTTAATAAAATTAAAGTTCTTTTCTTCTCTATAATCTCAGAATGTCAGAAACATACATCAAAGAAAAATGCTTGAGTCCGAGAACCATAGGTATGTCTCATTTGCATACAAGACTGCTCATTTCAAAGGCTCTCCCAGCAATTTTGCATTATCTATTATAAAATATCAGATAATGAATAGAAAAGAAATGAGGCCTCTAATATGAAACAGCCTAAACATATTTCTGTAGAATAGGTTACTAGAAAATCAAGATACAGCCGTACTAATGTCATCAGTATATGACATGTCTCAAAGAGACCTGCTCCTTTGCTAATGTACCAGTAACACACTGCATTAAAATTCAGGCAAGATACAATCCCAAATGGACTGTCCTGGCAATTCCCAGTTTGTCATGTTTTATGAGTTCTTACTAGAGAACAGAGCAAAGGAACTTTGAAAAATAGCATGTGTTTCTTGTTCTCCCAGTGATCTTAGGTTACTAAATCTGTTTTGTGTAACATATTTTAATGGATGTTTATTTAAAAATTCCCCAATGGCATTTTCCTTATATCAGTATTCATATATTTTAGACTGTGCACAAGCAATGATTGTTTTCACTAAGCAGTATTTTGGTACTTAAATATTAATTAATTAATTGTCTTTCTAAAATTATTATTTAAAACGGATATTAGCCAGTTTTTCAGCCAGCAGGTTATTTTCAAGAGCCATAGAAAATAAGCATTAATTGTCATCATAAGTAAACTAGAAAATGCACCAACTCCACCCAAAACTGATAGTTAAAGTGTTAACACCGTAGACCCTTCCCATTCCCGTTCCCAACTTCCAGGATGCTGACCATTGTTTTAATCCAATCAGTATCATTCTAATCTAATAGCTTCTGTACAGTGGAGCGAGAGAAGAGCAGGAATTGCAAATGACTGCTGCACCAGCTGTATGGATACTGACAGCTTAGCAATTTATCAAGGTAAGTACAGTGGGGGGCCAGGGGGTTGGGAAGGGTGTTTGTTTACCTTTACATTTTTTCTGAAAAGGCCCACCACACACAAAGCAAATTTCTTTCCTGCCACTGTCCCTGTCGGGAAAATACATTGATTGGCTATTAGCAGCTAAAGCCAGCGACAATCGCAAGAGAGTCCGGCGGGCTGGTTGTACCCAAGTTGATGAATCGATCAACTTGGTACATTCAGCCTGCCCATTAATGGTTCAAACTTAAAACCTATAGTCAGGGCCAGTGCTACCATTAGGCAAACTAGGTAGTCTGCATTGATGGGTGCTGGTGAGGCTGCATTTGATGGGCGCTTCATTAAAACGGTGTGGTTTACATGGGCAAGGAAAAGGAGGTGGAATTAGGGCAGGAGCCGGGGGGGTGGGGCGTCAAGATGAAGTTTCGCCTAGGGTGTCAAAAATCCTGGCACCAGTCCTGCCTATAGTGTAAGGCTGGCCATACATGGTTTGAATCTCGGCAGGTTCAGCAGGAAGTGGCTGAGATTCAAACCGTGTATGGCCAGACTTACACTATAGGTTTTAAGTAAACATCAATGAGCTAAACAAGCAGCCAGAATAATCCATGTATTGAAGTCCCTTTAATGGCAACAGTATTCCTCCACAGTAGTATATATCTCTCTGTCCTTCTGCAAGGTCATAAAGTACATTTTTATATGGTGTAATGCTTTATACTGTAAATAAGTTTAGGATGCTATTCAAAATAATTGTCAATGCACTGCTATGCAAAAAAATCTGTTCTGATTATACTGCTTTGTATTGTGAAAGTACATACATAATGTAAAGGTAAAAAATAGTGTAGCGCTTCTACAATGGTGAATGTGATAAACACGCACATAAACAAAAAATTGTGTATATAGAAAATGGTCACATGGGGAAGTCCATAATCATATGAAACAAAGTCCAATTAGAATGGGTAAACACTTCCGTGATGTAACTGGTACAGGGATGGTTAGACCGCTTCAAGGGAGATAGAGGTCTTGCTAATCAGATATGCCCATGTAAGTCAGCTTGTCTGTAGACATTAGAAAGATAGATAAATACTCTTACCAACTGTGTTGGACTCACACGGTCGTATGACGGTTGAGTCTAGAAGGCTTGGGGTCCTGACCTAGGACCAGAGAGTGGATCGATGGGGGTCCGTCAGAATGGTGAGGAAACTCCAAACAGCTGTAAACCATGCGATGTATCTCACGGATGGAACATCAGGGTAGTTTCTTATCCAGCTCAGACGTGACACGATCAACACAGGTAACCCCAAAAATGGGGTGAAGGATGATGTGAGTTTTAGACCAGAAAAAGAAAAGAAAAAAGAAAAAGAAAGCTCCACATGGTGCGGGTCAGACGGTCTTAAGCGGCAAATTTATTTAAAAGTCAAAAAATATAATAAAAAATTTATGACTTAGTGATCACATAAAGGCTGAATAAAAATAGAGATAAAAGCAATGTGGGGTGCCAACTAGCTGTTGGCATCCCACATTGCTTTTATCTCTATTTTTATAGACCCCAAGCCTTCTAGACTCAACCGTCATACGACCGTGTGAGTCCAACACAGTTGGTAAGAGTATTTATCTATCTTTCTAATGTCTACAGACAAGCTGACTTACATGGGCATATCTGATTAGCAAGACCTCTATCTCCCTTGAAGCGGTCTAACCATCCCTGTACCAGTTACATCACGGAAGTGTTTACCCATTCTAATTGGACTTTGTTTCATATGATTATGGACTTCCCCATGTGACCATTTTCTATATACACAATTTTTTGTTTATGTGCGTGTTTATCACATTCACCATTGTAGAAGCGCTACACTATTTTTTACCTTTTGATTGTTGAACTTTGTTTGTTTTAAGTGTTGGCAGCTGTCCTCTTTGTCTAATTTAGTCATAGCGCAGTGCTTTCCCCCACTTTTTCTACATACATAATGTGCATACATACATGTAAACACACAGGTACGCACATGCATACACATATATAAACACACACACACATATAAAACACACACACATACTGTATATATAAGCACACACATATATAAACACACACATACAGACATGCACACATATATATACACACAAACATATATATTTATATAACACACACATACATGCACACACACACACACACACACATATATATATATATATATATAAACACACATATATAAATGCACATATGCACACGCACACACACATGCACACATACATGCACACACATATATAAACACACATAGATAGCCTTTTAAAAAACTGCCCTACTGTACCTCTTCCTGCTTGGTACTGCACTGTAGGGGGAGGCAGAGAGCACAGCACACACTGTGCTTTCACTTTAGGTGTAAATAGTGTGACCAGGTCCCCACAGTTCTGCTGAGGATCGGGGAGCTCAGCCTCAGCCACTTCCTTGCCTCTGTCCCAAAGATTTTCTATGAGGTTGAGGTCAGAACTCTTTGCTGGCCAGTCAGGTTCCTCCACCCAAAACTCGCTCATTCGTGTCTTTATGGACCTTGCTTTGAGCACTGGTCCAAATCATTCAGGGGTTGATGTGTGATGTGGGGTTGTTTTTCAGGGGTTGGGCTCAGCACTTTAGTTCCAGTGAAGGGAACTCTTAAGGCGTCAGCATACCAAGACATTTTGGACAATTTCATGTCCCCAACTTTGTGGGAACAGTTTGGGGATACCCCCTTCCTGTTCCAACATGACTGCATACCAGTGCACAAAGCAAAATCCATAAAGACATGGATGAGCAAGTCTGGGGTGGAGGAATTTTACTGGCCTGCACAGAGTCCTGACCTCAACCCAATAGAACACCTTTGGGATGAATTAAAGCAGAGACTGTTAGCCAGGCCTTCTCGGCCTTCCTAAAAGAGTTGCAATATTGAACCCTACGAACTAAGACTGGGATGCCTTTAAAGTTCATGTGCGTGTAAAGGCAGGTGTCCCAATATTTTTGACAATATAGTGTAAATCATGCATTGTGCGAAGGCAACCATTAATTAATTATTTGAAACATTATGAAGTACATAGAAACATTAACATTTCCTCAAAAGAGCTCATATCTAACACCCCTACTACATGCACACCAATCTGGTCGAAGACAATAATTCAACCAGTATGTTTTTGGATTCCAAGAGAAAACCTTGCCAACCACAGAAATCCCATGCATGCACAGGGAGAACATACAAACATCATTCGGATGTTGCTCAAAGTGCTACTTGAACTGGAAACCCATTCTATGATGGACACTATAGAGTTAATTTACTGAAGGCAAATACACTGTTCACTTTGCAAGGGAAGTTTTTCCCTTCGTTTAGTGAATGACTTGTATAAACTATTCATGTGCAAGCAAAAATGGTGTTTCTTTTTATTCTCCTTATGTGTGACTAGGTATTCTTTGGAAAGTGAAATTTCACCGCATTCACTAAGCTCTAGGGAAAATGTCCATGCAAAGTGCAACCTTCTTTTGCAAAGTAGACACCGTATTTTCCTTTAGTAAATCAACTACAATCTTTATTCCAGGGCTTGAGGTCATCATCATCAAATGTGCCCATACAATTACCTATACACATATGCCCAAGGCATGAAGGCAGAATGGTTTTAAAAAAAATGTGCATATATAATGCCTTATATACAGTAACTTAACATTATCAAATATGACCTTAAGCAAAGATGTCACTATACAGGTCAATTACCATGGTAGTGGAAATGGACAATCATAATCTCTCCTTAAAGGGAATTAGGTAATTTAATTGAGAGTGGTGCAAGCACCATCCTTCTAAATAGAAAATATGGAGGAGATGCTGCACTTAACTAACAAAAGGGGCACAAGACCCTTAATTAGTATTGATCAGATCTCTGCTCTGCTGTGTCTGTGATAGGCAACTCTGGAAACAGAGAGCTGGAGCTGCATGCTCCAATCTCTCTGCCTTCCCTGCCCCCCTGAAATAGGCCTGCTTAGTTAATGTGGCACTTGCCAATCCAGACAGTTTCCTGTGCCATAATAATGGCACAGGAAGGTTAGTTAATTCCCCGGAATGTGTAGCATTTTGTATATTTTATTTAGTTTTGTTCTGTGTTTAGGACCACAACAATAATTTGTAAAAAAAAATGACAATGTGTATCGTTTTCAAATGTTGACAAGATAAATCTTGATTTGGTATAAAAAAAAATGCTGTTTAAAGTTCTCAATAGTGTAAAGCTCTCAATAGATACAGTAGTACTAAAAGCAAAACATTCATATATATACAGTGGTGTGAAAAAGTGTTTGCCCCCTTCCTCATTTCCTGTTCCTTTGCATGTTTGTCACACTTAAGTGTTTCGGAACATCAAACCAATTTAAACAATAGTCAAGGACAACACAAGTAAACACAAAATGCAATTTGTAAATGAAGGTGTTTATTATTAAAGGTGAAAAAAAATCCAAACCATCATGGCCCTGTGTGAAAAAGTGATTGCCCCCTAAACCTAATAACTGGTTGGGCCACCCTTAGCAGCAACAACTGCAACCAAGCGTTTGCGATAACGTGCAATGAGGCTTTTACAGCGTCCTGGAGGAATTTTGGCCCACTCATCTTTGCAGAATTGTCCTAATTCAGTTACATTAGAGGGTTTTCGAGCATGAACGGCCTTTTTAAGGTCATACCACAACATCTCAATAGGATTCAGGTCAGGACTTTGGCTAGGCCACTCCAAAGTCTTCATTTTGTTTTTCTTCAGCCATTCGGTGGTGGACTTGCTGGTGTGTTTAGGATCATTGTCCTGCTGCAGAACCCAAGTTCGTTTCAGCTTGAGTACACGAACAGATGGTCGGACATTCTCCTTCAGGATCTCTTGGTAGACAGCAGAATTCATAGTTCCTTTTATCACGGCAAGTCTTCCAGGTCCTGAAGCAGCAAAACAGCCCCAGACCATCACACTACCACCACCATATTTTACTGTTGGTATAATGTTCTTTTTATGAAATGCAGTGTTCCTTCTACGCCAGATATACTTGGACACACACCTTCCAAAGAGTTCCACTTTTGTCTCATCGGTCCACAGAATGTTGTCCCAAAAGTCTTGGGGATCATCAAGATGTGTTGTGGAGAAATTGAGACGAGCTTTGATGTTCTTTTTGCTCAGCAGTGGTTTTCTCCTTGGAACTCTGCCATGCAGGCCATTTTTGCCCAGTCTTTTCCTGATGGTGGAGGCATGAACGCTGACCTTAACTGAGGCAAGTGAGGCCTGCAGTTCCTTGGACGTTGTTGTGGGGTCTTTTGTGACCTCTTGGATGAGTCGTCGCTGCGCTCTTGGGGTAATTTTGGGCGGCCGGCCACTCCTGGGAAGGTTCACCACTGTTCCATGTCTTCGCCATTTGTGGATAATGGCTCTCACTGTGGTTCGCTGGATTCCCAAAGCTTTGGAAATGGCTTTATAACCCTTTCCAGACTGATAGATCTCAATTACTTTCTTTCTCAATTGTTCCTGAATTTCTTTGGGTCTCGGCATGATGTGTAGCTTTTAAGGATCTTCTGGTGGACCTTACTGTGTCAAGCAGCTCCTATTTAAGTGATGCCTTGATTGTGAACAGGTGTGGCAATAATCAGGCCTGGGTGTGGCTAGAGAAATTGAACTCAGGTGTGGACAACCACAGTTATAGTATGTTTTAACAAGGGTGGGCAATCACTTTTTCACACAGGGCCATGATGGTTTGGATTTTTTTTCACCTTTAATAATAAACACCTTCATTTACAAATTGCATTTTGTGTTTACTTGTGTTGTCCTTGACTATTGTTTAAATTGGTTTGATGTTCCGAAACACTTAAGTGTGACAAACATGCAAAGGAACAGGAAATGAGGAAGGGGGTAAACACTTTTTCACACCACTGTATATATATATATATATATATATATATATATATATATATATATATATACATACATACATATACAGTATCCAGTATCTCACAAAAGTGAGTACACGTGTCACATTTTTGTAAATATTCTATTCAAACTTTTCATGTGACAACACTGAAGAAATGACACTTTGCTACAATGTAAAGTAGTGAGTATACAGCTTGTATAACTGTAAATTTGCTGCCCCCTCAAATTAACTCAATACACAGCCATTAATTTCTAAACCACTGGCAACAAAAGTGAGTACACCCCCCAGTGAAAATGTCCAAATTAAGCCCATTTAGCCAGTCTTGTGACTCGTTAGTGTTATGAGGTCTCAGGTGTGAATGGGAGCAGGTGTGTTAAATTTGTTTCCTGTGGTTTTTACTTTTTGAAAAAAAATTTGGTGAATGGGTATGGGTACGAGATACCCGATACCCATTCACATAGGGGACGGGCAGGATCTGGGGGCCCCCTTGTTACCCTTACAGATTTTGATAAGCCCCCCGCCCGCAGACCCTGACAACCACAGCCCAGGGTTGTCGGGAAGAGGCCTCGTTAACATGGGGATAATTTGCCTTGAGGTGGGGGCGCAAAGCCACCTCTGCCCCAAAACACCTACCCCCCATGTTGAGGGCATGTAACCTGATATGATTCAGGAGGGGGGCTCTTGCTCATCCTTCCCCTTTTCTGACATGCAAGGCTGCATGCTTGGATAAGGGTCTGGTATGGATTTTGGGGGGACCCCACGTAATTTTTTATTACATTTTGGCGTGGTGTTCCCCTTAAAAGCCATAAGGGCCTGGTATGTGGAGGGAGCATTTTTCTATTTCCGGGCACTTGCCAGCATTCTTTATCTTTACATTCATCTGCTAGTGGGGAAGCCCTCTGACAAATGATGACTCATGATTGTTAAGGACGCAGGCAGTCAAGCGGCCGGCTTCCTGGCCCGCTGCATAACAACCAGCTATTTCTTCACATCACACAGAATTGATTCGGTCGATCGTTTTTCGGCCGATCTGAATTCAAATCATTCTGAAAAGTTGGAATTTATTAGAGAATTAATAAATGAAGCAAATTTTTGTGAAAACTAAAAGAAATAAAACGAAAAGAAATTTAACAAAAAGGAAATTAAACTAAATTAAACTAATTCCAAAACCAAACTAAAGGTATTCCAAACAAAATTTGTAACATATAAAATCTATCCAAAATTAAATGAAACAAATTTTTTCGTTATGCACATGTTTACCCTTAGGTACACAGTAATCTATATAATAATTTATTGTTTTGCTACAACTGTATGTTTGCCAATAATATCTTGTATCCATATACTTACAATTTTACTTATGTGCCTGCATAGTGAAATCTGAAAACAGATCTGACTCATCTATGGTCCCTATGTACACCTACTCACACGTTCTATAAATCATTACCAAGAGGACTACAATATACTTAAAATTATTCCTTTGCCTAAACTATGACTATTTTGCATATTGTTTTTCAGTCTTCCTTCACATTAATGAAAAGAAACAAGTAGGCCACCTGGCATAACTGAGACCTTTCATCTACTTTGACTTAGTCTGGTAGCCATCCCTGTGTAATCACTTATTAAATGATTTCCAGGTTCTGCTCAGAAGCTCAGAATACATCCTTTCCTACAGCCAATGCAAACTGTATGCAATGTTGCACATTAATAGGTCATGAATAGCATGAGAATGATGACTAACACATTCAGTAAAATGCTTAAATCTTGCAAATTTCAAAACGATTCTCAAGATCTCTTCCAATTCTGAATAAAACAACAGACTTCCCACATCTTTCAGCCATGGAGTACATTCCAAACCCCTTACTTGATTTATGTTGGCACATATGATCCTATGTAAATAAAATCTTAAAGTGATATTAAACCTTTGTTTTTTTTATTAACCACTTCCCACGCGCCGGCCGTCATATTACATCCTTGACTTTGTGCCTGTAGCTGCAGGCATCATTCAGATATCGGCTTTTTCAGCCGGTGATTCCCTACACCAGGGATATGCAATTAGCGGACCTCCAGCTGTTGCAAAACTACAAGTCCCATCATGCCTCCGCCTCTGCGTGTCATGCTTGTGGCTGTCAGAGTCTTGATATGCCTCATGGGACTTGTAGCTCTGCAACAGCTGGAGGTCTGCTAATTGCATATCCCTGCCCTACACCATAAGAATGATCATAGCAGCCGTTCCTACATCCTCCCCTCCCGCCACCCTCCGGTGCTTCTGCTGACTTGCCGCTTTCATTGGTGAGTCAGAGACAGGATCCGCTGGCCCCTGATGTTTACCATAGAGATTTCCGGTGGACCAGATGGTCGCCGGAGTCTCTATGATCGCTCGGAGGCTGAGCGCAATGTTATGTTATGTCTGCATTCAAACAAACGGCGCCGCCTCAGATGGGAAGTCGAGATCATTTTTTTTTTATTTCAGTCTTCCCAGCCTAGAGGTGACTGTCATATTCCTATTACAAGGGATGTTTACATTCCTTGTAAGAGGAATAAAAGTGATCAAAAAAACAGTGTTCAAACCACACATGTGAGGTATCCCCGCGAGCGTTAGAGTAACTCAAGAGTTACAGACCTCCTCTATAACTCAAAACATGTAACTAGTAAAAAAAATTAAAACCTCTCCTGGGTATTTTTAAGTATCGAAAGTTTGTCGCCATTCCACGAGCGTGTTCAATTTTGAAGCGTGACATGTTAGGTATCTATTTGCTTGGCGTAACTTCATTTTTCAAAAATTTGGCTAACTTTACTGTTTTGTTTTTTTAAAGCACAGAACAGTTTTTTTCCCAATAAAAACATGTTAGAAAAATTTCTGCACAAATACTGTGGGAGATAAAAAGTTGCAGCGACCGCCATTGTATTCTCTAGGGTCTTTGCTAAAAAAATACATCTATATAATGTTTGGGGGTTCTATGTAAATTTCTAGCAAAAAAATTATAATTTGTACATGTAGGAGAGAAATGTAAAAATGGGTGCCACTGGGTGGCAAGTGGTTAACCGACTTGACCAGAGTACTTTTTACGATTTGGCACTGAGTCGCTTTAACTGACAATTGCGCAGGCATGCGACATTGCACCCAAACAAAATTGACGCTGTTTTTTTCCCACAAATAGAGATTTCTTTTGGTGGTATTTGATCACCTCTGTGTTTTTTATTTTTTGCGCTATAACCAAAAAAAGAGCGACAATTTTGAAAAAAAGCATTATTTTTTTTATTTTTTTCTATAATAAATATCCCCCAAGAATATATAAAAAAAAACTATTTTTTTCCTCAGTTTAGGCCGATATGTATTCTTCTACATATTTTTGGTAAAAAAATTGCAATAAGTGTATATTGATTGGTTTGCACAAATATTATAGCGTCTACAAAATAGGGGATAGTTTTATGGCATATATATTGTTAATTTTTTTTTTTTACTAGTTACTAATAATGGCGGCAATCTGCAATTTTTATTGGGACTGGGACTTACTTCATGGTGAACACATCGGACAATTTTGGCACATTTGTGGGACCATTGGCATTAATACAGCGACCAATGCTATAAAAATGCATTGATTACTGTAAAAATGTTACTGGCAGTGAAGGGGTTAACACTAGGGCCCGATCAAGGGGTTAATGTGTTCCCTAGTGTGTGTTCTAACTGAAGGGGGGAGGGGACTGTGCAGGGGAGATGACAGATCGCTGTTCATAAACAATCTGTCTGTTCTCCCCTCAGATAACTAGAAACTGTGTGTTTACACACACAGATCCTGGTTCTCCGCTTGTCAGCAGCGATCGTGGGAGCCTGGCAGGGATCGTGACCACTGGCCACTCGCATTGACTCGAAGGGCAAGTGGGGGGCCCATGCGCGCACCCCCTAGTGGCAACAGGGTGAAACGATGTTACATAACATACACAACATACGACGTTACATAACAGTACAACTGCAGTGGCTGGTCTACAAGTGGTTAAAATAACAAACACGTCTACACTTACCTGCTCTGCTTTTGCACAGAGCAGTCCTGATTCTCTTCTTCTGGGGTCACACGCTGGTGCTCCAGGCCCCTCCTCTTTGGCGGGTGCCCCCATGAAAAGCCACTTTCCATGGGGACACCTGTGCGTGCTCGCTCCTGAGCCCCGCTGCTGCGTCCTGCACACATCACAGCATTATTTGATTGACAGCAACGAGCGCCAATGGCTCCCGTTGCAGTCAATCTGCCCAATGCGGACAGTGGCGAGAGACGCTGCTCTCGTGCACATCGCTGGATTGAATTGGGCTCATAAAATGCATTAGGGTAGAAAATGTTAAGGCTTTAAAACCACTTTAACTAAATCTAAATGTTACTATCCCCTATACACTCCACTTTGTATAGATTCACAGTCATTCAAAGCCATTTTATATTAAGATCATAATGTATGCCATGTAGCAGGTGACGTCATGACATTGGTACAAGATCCCCAGGGAACGCTGAGACAAGTTTGAGGTTTGTGGTCCAGTGAACAGGGTGAGACACAACATTTTGAATTCACAGGCTGCATATTTTGTAGTGCTGTGTGCACTTCTCAACCATTTTGCTGCCACTGATGCAAGGCATGCCGTGGCTCAGAACCGTTTCTAGCTTTTTCTACTATAGTTTCTGCTATATAATCCTTTCTAACTATTAAATCTTAGGGAAGTAATGAAGCCATGTATCCCATATGTTATGGTATTTTTCCTTTTCCCCTTTGCATTTATGAGCCCACCACTCTGCCTCCATAATCCTATCAATTTCTAATTTCCAAACTAATATGGTAGGATATATCTCCCTTTTCCAAAAATGAGGTATAAGACCTTTAGCTGCATTTAAAAGATGAGGTGTAACACTATTCTTATATGCTTTAATGAAGACTGAGGTGTTATGAAGTAAGAGTTCTTTCATGATTGGAAAGAGAGATAAAGCCTCTCCAACAATTTGAACTTTGCCAAGGACTCATACATGCTAATTTATTGTGTGTTCTATACCACATTATAAATACATTGATAGTACAATTCTTGTATTTTCGTACTCATGGAAATGATATGGTTGAAAGAAAAAAATTTCAATTTATTACAAAATGGGATGTCCTAGTTTAGTTCGTTCTCCAATCTCTCTAAAATGGAAATTCTTCAGGTGAATAAGAAGATACTAGAAGTTGATATATGTAAGTAGTACATGCGTTGCTTACTTATGGTTTTATGTACCCTTGATTTTCACTGGTTTCCCAAAAAGTCGCAATTGAAAATTTACAAATGTTTGTTATTTATTACCTTGATACTGTTTTAGCTTTTAAATTTAGTAGGCCATTTGTAATTTATGTTCTGTTTGTGAGCGCTAATAATGATTTTAGTGTAATTTAATTGTAAATATAATTTTTGATAAACATCTGTGCAACCATCACAAAACGGCATATGCTTTTAGAAGATGTATGGTTTTGGAGGTATTTTACAGACTCTTAAAACTGTAAGTGAAAATTAGCAAAAATGGTCTGGCTACTTTAAGTCAAAAGTGTAACACAGGGCCTGGCAATGGAAGGGTTAAATGTGGTTGGTTTTACTGTTAACATTTTGGACAGAAAATGAGTATGGGGTACCCCTACCCATTCACCTGTGAAAAAAAGTACAAAAAAAACACAACACAGGGTTAAAATATTTTATTGCACAGCTCCGGGGGTCTTCCGTCTTCGGGGGTCTTCTTGCCGGACTCCTCCGCTATCTTCTTGTAGCTCTTTTGCTAGCGAAGGAGCCCGGCTTTCTTCCTCGCCGCCGGCCTCTTCTTCCGACTTCGGGGGTCTTGTCCCCCTCTTCGGTTCTTCTGCCGGGCCACCGTGCCTTCTTATAGCTCTTTTACAGGTGGTGGCCCGGTCTTCTTCTTCTTCTTCTTCTTCTTCTTCTTCTCCAGGAGATGTTGACTCGTCGATCTCTCCGGCCGCAATGCCAGGGACGCGCTGCGCTGCCACTTATATAGGGACAATGGGGCGGTGTCACATGGGTTGATGTCACATGGGGTTGGTCACATGGGTTGATGTCACATGGTGACCCCGCCCCCTTACGATGTCACAGCCCCGGAGGATGCTGGGACTGTCGCCATGTGACATCAACCCATGTGATCAACCCATGTGACATCAACCCATGTGACACCGCCCCATTGTCCCTATACCTTTTTTTTTAACTTTTTTTTTTTACATCTAGGGGGAGGGGAGGCGGCGCCCGGGCGCCCCCTATGGGCAGGCCGCCACTGCTATAGGGGTGAGGATTATGTAACAGAAATAATAATCAGGTCCCAGTATGGAGGGGATGGATCAAAGGGGCAGTTTATGCTATAATGAGGGGTTGAGGATGGGTAGATGTAGGAGGAGGGGAAGTGGAGAGGAGAGAGAGGAAGGCTTAAGAAGGGGCAGGAAATTATTGGGCAGAAAAGAGGGGTGAAGAAAAGATGACAGAGTTTAAAATCTGCACTCTGCAGGGTTCCAGAGAGATCCTGTCTCATTGAGACCTAACCTATTTGAGGTAGGTATTCAGGTAGCTACCAACACTGTACAACAGGAGCACCAAAGGGCAGGGAGGAGGAGTCAGGTTTGGTAGGAGTTACGTAGGGTGCCTGTGCCTCTCTAACAACCACGTGTACTAAATATGATTTTCTCATATAATCGCAGGTTTGGGGCAGAATTCAGATGAACATGTGTTCAGTCCAAGACGAAGGCCCATCCTTATTCATGAATTGATATTGTTGCATAATAGATGCCCATAATAGCATTTGCTTGATTTGATGCACAACAAAAGTGGGAGTAGATTGTTAGTTTACTGCAGAAAAGCTAGAAGCAAACAATAGGTGTGTTGATTATAATGCATTTGATTACAGCATTACACATGTTCCCCTTGTCAGATTTTACTTGCTATCTGTTTGATCCACTGGTTGTTCCCAGAACAAGAAGTTATGAGAAATCTAACTGAGCCCACGATAGCAGAAAGAAGCACACGGTGGGGTTGATTTACTAAAACTGGAGGGTGCAAAATGTGGGACAGCTCTGCATAGAAACCAATAGGCTTCCAGGTTTTTTTGTCAAAGTTTAGTTGAACATGCTGAAGTTAGAAGCTGATTGACTATCATGCACACCAGATTTTTCACTCTCCAGTTTTAGTAAACCAACCCCATTATATTAACTTTCACAATGGAGCACACTTTCATCCTTTTTAATAATTAGTTTTGGCAAACTTACCGTATTTATCGGCGTATAACACGCACTTTTTCCCCCTAAAATCAGGGGGAAATCGGGGGTGTGTGTTATACGCCGATCCCCTACTATTTTTAACCCTTTCCTACCGCTCTCTGCAGCTTCCGGGTATTTTCGGCCGCACTCGGCAGTTGTCAGCTATATTCGGCCGTTCTCGGCTATTTTCGGCAATTCTCGGCTATTTTCGGCCGCACTCGCCCATTCTCGGCGCCTTTCGGAAACCTGAAAGCCACAGAGAACGGCCGAGTGTGGCCAAAAAAAGCCGAGAACGGCCGAAAATAGCAGAGAACGGCTGAGTGCGGCCGAAAATACCCGAAAAGCTGCCGAGAGCAGCCGAGAATTACTGAGCGCCGCAGAGATACACAGGACATCCGCTCTGTATTTCGGCGGTGCCATTTTTAAATGGCAAAGGCTAAATGCAAGGCTACAAATGACTGACAAGGCTAAATGCAAGGCTACAAATGACTGACAAGGCTAAATGCAAGGCTACAAATGACTGCCAAGGCAAAATGCAAGGCTGCAAATGACTGACAAGGCTAAATGCAAGGCTGCAAATGACTGACAAGGCTGCAAATGACTGACAAGGCAAAATGGAAGGCTGTAAATGACTGACAAGGCTGCATTGATGGGCATTTAAATGTAAGTTTTTTTTCCTAAAAATTCCCTCCTAAAAGTTTTTTATTTTAAATTCCCTCCTAAACTTGGGGTGCGTGTTATATGCTGGAGCGTGTTATACCCCGATAAATACGGTACTTAATTGGCATGCATATTGTCTACTTGTGATGTGCCTAAAACAATTTACAATAACATTAATTTTTCTGTACCACCATTTAATGCAGCTTGATCTGCTCACAAAAGTGTGCACAGCTGACTTTTAAATCTCAGTGATAGGTTGGCTGCCTACTGTGATAAATTACTGGAACCGAGGAGCCGCCTAATAAATCCACTAGTTTGGCATGGATAATTACACTCCAACAGGAAACTCCCAGATAGTTGAAGCAGGGCGCCAAAATGCTTACCGCAAATGCATACAAAAGGACAACCTTGAAAGATGTTGAGTTAACATGGTACAAACAGTAGCAACATTTTCTGAAACAATTCAAGGCTGCATGCAGCAAATCTACAATATCTGTCGCATGAACCATGATACGTTGCAATAAAACATCATAATTTTTCAGGGTGTTGATTTAGGCCTTAGGTGTGCAAATTTAGACTCAAGCCCAAGAGCACAAAAAACACCAACAGACTGGACAAAAAGAATCAAGTTCTCCAGACCCCAATCCCACACAAATTGTTTAGAATTACCAAAGTACTATGATTCATCTACCTCCTCATTATTTGTAACATTTATTTTTTGCCCCAAACTTTCCAAAACCAACCCCACCCTTCCCTAACCTCCTCTTGGCAACCTCTCACAAACCCATCACACGTCAAATATCCCTACTCCCACCCATCCTCACTATTCTGCCCCAGCCATACTTGCCCATTTTTTTCCACACATGTATGACATATTTTTCTATTCCTCCTTCTGCTTTGGCCCAATCCTCCCACACTTGCCAACATTCTTCCTTTCATCACATCTCCTCTGTTTCCCCACACAATCTCCCACAGTCCTTCTTCTTTGCCCCCACTCCATTGCCCCTCCACCATTGACCTCTTCATCTGCTTCTTCCACTATTGTCTACTCTTCTACCTTTCTGACCCTCACTATATTAACCCAAATTGTTCCCTCTCTTGCCCACCCTTCTCTGCTGCACCCTCCTGTGGCTGACGTTCCTTTGCCACCAACTCTTTACTGGTAATTTCCACAAACCTTCAACTAAAGCTGAAGGATAGCTTAATAACAGAGACTCAGCGAGAAGTAGAAATCAAACAGGAGTTTTAATGCTTCTTTCTCTATCCAAAAGTTAGAGTAAGAAGATAACATGTTTTTATTTTATGTACACCTTAACAGAAAGCATGATTAAATCGAGGATAGGTAAAGAGAGGGATGTCAGCGTAGTCATAATGTGCATACTAGCACATTATAAGATTAACTGCAGGGGAACCAGTTTGGGATTTTTTTTAAACAGGTTTACTACTGCTTTAATGCATTACAGTATTTTGCCAACTTTGTTACCTGTGGCCTGGCATTGCATGCTATTGCTAAGCCAGTGGTCTACAAGCACGCCCAGATCATTTTTCATCACTGGTTTCCCAGGGGAATCCTTCCTAATGTATAGTTGTTCATGTATATTTTTGGCACGCAAGTACATAGCCTTACATTTCTGAATATGCCATGTAGCTACTCAACCCCTTTGTCAAGGTCTTCCTATAATGATGCTATATCCTTTGCCAAAGCTATTTCCTGGAATAATTTGGTTACATCAGCAAACGCTGAGACTGAGCTCTTGATTACAACCACTGTATCATTAAAAATTAGTTGAACAGTCAGTAGACTATGAGTTTTTTTTTTTTTTAATATGGATACAAGTTTCTAGGGAAGAGCAAGAGTGCAAAAATTCAACTTTAATGCTGAATTTTGGGAAAAGCAAGCAATGTCAAAATATAAGAGCTGTGCTGGCTGCTAAGGCTGTAGTTACTGGGGTGAACAGGAATAAACTATTTATTAAAAGAGTAGAGGCTTGGCAGGGGGATACTACTCTACTACTTTAATAAATTAACTCCTCTGCTACAAGTTAATAAATTAACTCCTCTGTTACAAAAGGTATAGCACGGTAAAAAGAAAACTACAAAGCAATCAGCAAACAAGTAAAGTAAAGTCAAACAAGTGATAGATTTTTAAATGTTTAACCACTTAAGGACCGGGCCTCTTTTTGAGATTTGTTGTTTACAAGTTAAAACTGTTTTTTATGCTAGAAAATTAATTAAACCCCCAAACATGATGCATTTGCTTTCCAACACCCTAGAGAATAAAATGGCGGTCGTTGTAATACTTTCTGTCACACTGTATTTGCGCAGCGGTCTTACAAGTGCACTATTTTTGGAAAAAGGAAAATAAGAAAACAGTAGAAACAAGTTACCCCAATTTTTTTTATATTGTGAATGATAATGTTACGCAGAGTAAATATATACTGAACATGTCACACTTCAAAATTGCGCCCACTCGTGGAATGGCAACAAACTTTTACCCTTAAAAATCTCCATAGGCAATGTTTAAAAAATTCTACAGGTTGCATGTTTTGAGTTAAAGAGAAGGTCTAGGGACAGAATCATGTCTCTTGCTCTACCAATCGCAGTGATACCTCACATGTGTGGTCACATGTGTGGTTTGAACACCATTTCCATATGCAGGCGCTACTCACATATGTGCTCGCTTCTGCACGCGAGCTTGGCGGGACGGGGCGCATTTAAAAAATGTTTATTTTTTTCTTATTTATTTTATCTTTTATTTTTTATTTTTACACTGTTCTTTTTAAAAAAAAACTATTATGTCACTTTTATTCCTATTACAAGGAATGTAAACATCCCTTGTAATAGAAAGAATGCATGACAAGACCTCCTAAATATGAGATCTGAGGTCAAAAAGACTTCAGATCTCATATTTACACTAAAATACAATAAAAACATTTTGTCATTTAAAAGAAAAATGGCCCTTTAAGAGCTATGGGCAGAAGTGACGTTTTGACGTCGCTTCCGCCCTGCAATGGTATGGAGATGAGTGGAGGCCATCTTCCCCTCACTCGTCTCCATACACAGCAAGGGACAACATCCGATCACACTGGGGCGGTGAATCCGCTGCAGAGACCACTTTTATCTGAAAGCAGATCACTGGCCGAAGAAGAGGATACCAGGATTATGGCAGCTAGCTGCTTCCATAACAATGATATTCCTCTTCAAAGTTAGAACGTAAGTGGTTATTGTATTTTTTGTTTACAAAATATGAGAATATACACCTAATTATAAAAGTATAAAATAATATATAATAAAATGTTTAATGTTTAGTGTAAGCCATCTGAGCCTGATGATTTGTTCACAGGTTTTTACACTCCTCTGCAATGTGTCTTACGCAATCTATTTTAGCTGCCCTGACCACGTTCTTGCACCTCGTTTTAGAATGCTGACGGTGACGCTTTAGCTTCGTATTTTTTAACCCTAACCCTTGATAGTAGCAGAGAATTTTAAACACACTTGTGTATATATCAGACAAGCCAAATGTTGGCTGATAGATGGAAGCCACTGGGTGGCTGAGCAAGCACCTTAATGCTTCCAAACACCCCCCAGTAACAGCTGCTTCCACCCCCATCATGTATAGCTTCATGCGCGCAGCTGCGTGCTCGGGACTGGCATGGCCAGTGATGCTGGGTAGAGAGGAGGGAGTAGAACGGACATCCATCCACTCTCCTCCCCTTTTTCTTGCTGACCTGGAAGCAACATGTAAAACATCACTTCAGAGTCCTCCCTCACTTTCCCCAGACCAGACCAACACTAGTTAAAGCTGGAAGAAGAAAGCGGAGGCCCGGAAAGAAGAACCGAAGAGCGGGACAAGACCCCCGAAGTTGGAAGAAGACCCCAGACAGCGGCGGCAAAGAAGGAGAAAGCCGGGCTCCTCCGCTAGTAAAAGAGCTAGCAAAAGAGCAAAAGATAGCGGAGAGTCCGGTGAGACAACCCCATGAAAACAGAAGAAGACCCCTGGAGCTGTCTAATAAAGTACTTTAAAAACCTGTGTTGTGTTTTTTTATGTACACTTTTTTCCCCAGGTGAATGGGTAGGGGTACATCGTACCCCATACTCATTCACATAGGGTAGGGGGCCGGAATCTGAGGGCCCCCTTGCGGCCAAGGAGAACCCAGTGCAACCCAGCTGGACTGGTACTGAAATCATAATTTAGTAAAATTAGCCCTAAACCCCAACTGTGGTTTCAGGAATATTAACTTTTAAAAACATATAGCGCATGCTCGTCAGGAGCCAGTGCTACATTATTATATTATTATTTGTTATAATTATTTATAGTTATTTATTATATTTTAATTTATGATTTTGTTTTTCAAATTTTATCATACCCGGGATGTCTACTAGACTCTTGTTTGGGCAGATTTAAGTGAGTTATTCCTAAGAAGTACAGGCCTACAATATAAAACGCCAAATTTCCATGCAAAATAATTGTACCGCTTTAGGCATCAAAAATCTGAAATAATCATACTGCCCAGGGAGGTTAAAGAGTAATCCCACTTTTGTGGCTGTAGTTTTGAAAAAGTTTGTTTACCTACCATTTAGCTTTGGTTTGTGGCAGGTAATCATTTTTGTAGTTTACTTTTCTGAATTTTAAATTGCGTGTATTTTTGGATGTGTTTTTATTTTTTTCAAATAGCCATCATTTTGTTTTCCCTGGGCATGTAAGGAAGGTAGCTATCATGGTGGTGTTGTGGATATGTTCATTTTCTACAGGCTACAACTCCCAGCATACATTAACATATATTCAGAACATTTCACTTGTGCATAAAGGCTACCCTGCACCAGTGCAAACAATATAAATGTGGAGGACCAACTAGAATGCACATGAAAGCCTCTTACATGCACACGAGCAGAGATGAGAGCCAGCTCACGTGTCAAACAAAAAGGCTGATCAGCTGGTCACAGAGGTACTCGGTGGTATTACTTTTAACAACCAGCATCTACTGCTGGTCACAGTGGCAGCAGAAAAAAAAAAGGTAAAATATATTTATATTTACAGTATACAGTGCCTTGAAAAAGTATTCATACCCCTTGAAATTTTTCTTATTTTGTCATGTTACAACTAAAATTGTAAATGTATTTTATTGGGATTTTATGTGATAGACCAACACAAAGTGCCACATAATTGTGAAGTTAAAGGAAAATGATAAATGGCTTTTTTTTTTTACAAATAAATATGTGAAAAGTGTGGTGTGCATTTGTATTAAGCCCCCCTGAGTCAATATTTTGTAGAACCACCTTTCACTGCAATTACAGCTGAAAGTCTTTTTGGGTATGTCTCTACCAGCTTTGCAAGCCTAGAGAGTGACATTTTTGCTCATTGTTTTTTGCAAAATTGCTCAAGCTCTGTCAGATTGGATGGAGAGCGCCTGTGAACAGCAATTATCAAATCTTGCCACAGATCCTCAATTGGATTTAGGTTTGGACTTTGACTGAGCCATTCTAACGCATGAATACATTTTGATCTAAAGCATTCCATTGCAGCTCTGGCTGTATGTTTAGGGTCATTGGACCTCTGCCCCAGTCTTACGTCTTTTGCAGACTCTAACAGGTTTTCTTCTAAGATGCCCAGCATTTGGCTCCATCCAACTTCCCACCAACTATGACCAGTTTCCCTGTTCCTGCTGTTTCACAGTGGGGATGTGTTCAGGGTGATGTGCAGTGTTAGTTTTCTCCCGTTTTTATTTTAGGCCAAAAAGTTCAATTTTGGTCTTATCTTACCACAGCACCTTCTTCCACATGTTTGCTGTGTCCCCCACATGGCTTCTCACAAATTGCAAATAGGAATTCTTATGTCTTTCTTTCAAAAATGGCTTTCTTCTTGCCACTCTTATATAAAGGGCAGATTTGTGGAGTGCACAACTAATAGTTGTCCTGTGGACAAATTCTCCCACCTGAGCTGTGGATCTCTGCAGCTCCTACAGAGTTACCATAGGGCCTCTTGGCTGCCTCTCTGATTAATGCTATCCTTGCCTAATAATTTAGGTGGCCCACCATGTCTTGGTAGGTTTGCAGTTGTGCCATACGCTTTCCATTTTTTGGATAATGGATTGAACAGTACTCCATGAGATGTTCAAACTTGGAATATTTTTAATAACTTAACACTGCTTTAAACTTCCCTACAACTTTATCCTTGACTTGTCTGGTGTGTTCCTTGGCCTTTATTATGGTGTTTGCTCACTAAGGTTCTCTAACAAACCTCTGAGGATTTCACAGAACAGCTGTATTTATACTGAGATTAAAATACCCAGGTGGACTATATTTACTATTTACTAGTTAGGTGACTTCTAAAGGGAATTGGTTTCACTATATTTTATTTAGGGGTATCAGAGTAAAGGGGGCTGAATACAAACACACAAATGCATACATTTATCATTTTCCTTCCACTCCATAATGTGCCACTTTGTGTTGGTCTATCACATAAAATCCCAATAAATCACATTTACGTTTTTGGTTGTAACATGACAAAAGTAGGAAAATTTCAAGGGGTCAATACACCTTATTAAATAATCCCAAAGCATTAAACGTAAATAAATACACATTGACAAAGTGATTTCATATAAAAAAATACACACACACACAAACACACACAACTAAATACAGCGCCTTGAAAAAGTATTCATACCCCTTGATAGAGCTGGGCGAGTTTCTCAGAAAAAAAAAATAGTTTCACTATTTGAATCGAGTTTTTTTCTTTTTTGATGGACACCGCGCCGGTCTTGAGGAGCTGAGGGCAGGAGTTTTTAGGCGAGGCCATGGCTTTGGCCTAGCCCGCGAGGTCGGACGCCGCGGGCTAGGCCGAAGCTGCGGCCTCGCCTAAAATCTCCTGCCTGCTGCTCCCCAGGGCCGGCGCTGACATTGCGCCAGTCCTGAAGAGCTGCAGGCAGGAGTTTTTAGGTGAAGCCGCGGCTTTGGCCTAGTCCGAGAGGCCGGACGCCGCAGACTAGGCCACAGCCGCGGCCTTGCCTAAGAGCTCCTGCCCACAGCTCCTCAGGACCAGTGCGGTGTCCATCAAAAAAGACAAAAACTCGATTCGATTAGTGAAACTATTTTTTTTCAGAGAAACTCGCCCAGCTCTATCAAGGGGTATGAATACTTTTTCAAGGCGCTGTATTTAGTTGTGTGTGTGTGTGTGTGTGTGTGTGTGTGTGTGTATTTTTTTTATATGAAATCACTTTGTCAAGGTGTATTTATTTACGTTTAATGCTTTGGGATTATTTAATAAGGTGTATTGACCCCTTAATGAAGAAGGTACAACAAATGCCAGAAACCAGTTTGGTAACTTTCACATGTGTTAGTAAAAGTGTAAATATCTTTGCAAATACTTAGGAGTCGATTTATGAAACATTTGTTGCACAATTGTCAGAAACATTCATGCAAATTGAAGAAAATGTCCCATATTTTTTGTAACTATGATGAAATGAGATTACTGAATGCACTATAGTTTTCCCATTGAAGTATTTCAGAGAACTATAGCACATTTCACCGCTACGTGACACACGATATGCATTTGTGCAAGCTGGCGAAATGTCTTGTCTTTGGGTTTTTTCCAGGACATATTGGGCATTTACCTGGTGATAAATGTTAACTAATTAAGGACCACCAGCTGCAGTTGTAAGTCGGTTAGTTGAAGAGGAATACTGGGGTTATGGCAGCAGCAAGCTGCCATAACCCCAGTATTCTCTTCAAGAGCGGACGGTCCTCTTTCAGATAAAAGTGGTCTCCACAGCAGATTCGCTGCAAAATCGCTTTTATTAGGGGCGGGGGAGGGGCTCCCCTCCCGCCATGCTCCGGCCGTCTCTGACGCTTACCGGAGCTGTCGGTAGTGGCGGAGATGATCAGGTCCTCTTCCCTCACAGGCTGGATCCCGAGTGAGGGATAGATGGCCCCCGCTCGGCTCCATGACATTAGAGGGTGGAAGCGAGGTCAAACGTCATTTCCGCCCTCCAGTCTTAAAGGGGACATATTTTTTATTGCAAAAATAAAAACTTTCTATCAGTAATTCCGATCGTGTGTATGCAATTCCGACACGCCAAAAATCACGCATGCTCAGATTCAACTACGAGACAGAAGCTATTTGCTACTGGCTTTTGAACTTCCTTTTTCTAGTCACGTCGTACGTGTTGTACGTCAACGCGTTATAAATGATCGGCATTTGATCTGACCGTGTATAGGCAAGACAGCTTGAGCCGAATTCCATCGGGAAAACCATCAGAGCTTTTTCTGACGAGAATTCCGATCGTGTGTACGCGGCATTAGTGTAAATATGAAATCTGAGGTCTTTTTGACCCCAGATCTCACATTTAAGAGGTCCTGTCATGCTTTTTCTATTACAAGGGATGTTTACATTCCTTGTAATAGGAATAAAAGTGGCCCAATTTTTTTTTTAAAAGGACAGTGTAAATTTAAAGTGCCCCGTCCGAGCTTGCACGCAGAAGTGAACGCATATGTGAGTCATGCCCATGTATGAAAACAGTTGAAACCACACATGTGATGTATCACCATGATCGTTAGAGCAAGAGCAATAATTCTAGTACTAGATCTTCTCTGTAACTTTAAACTGGAAACCTGTAGACATTTTTAAATGTCGCCTATGGAGATTTTTAAGGGTAAAAGTTTTTTGCCATTCCATGAGTGGGCGCAATTTACGGGTGCCATTCCATGAGTGGGCGCATGACATATTGAGTATCAATTTACTCAGTGTAACATTATCTTAATCTTGTAAAGTGGGCTTACTTTACTGTTGTCAAAAAAGTGTACTTTTTCCCAAAACATTTCACTTGTAAGACTGCTGCGCAAATACGGTGTGAGATAAAGTATTGCAACCACCGCCATTTTATTCTCTAGGGTGTCTGAAAAATATATATAATGTTTGGGGGTTCTAAGTCATTTTCTAGCAAAATTATTTTAACTTGTAATCACCAAGTCTGTAAAATAGGCACGGTCCTCAATTATATTTCCTGATTCGTTTATATTATCAATGGCAAACTTGCACAAAAAAGAAAAAATATATATTTTTTGTAAACTAGATGTATATTACTTGTCATTACAGTGGCACACCACTCAAAAACAATCCAAAATAAGTCTCCTGCTCCTGAAGTATACAGAGATACTATAAATGTGTACAATGTTGTTTGTACTAGTAGTAGGACCCAGAAACTAAAGTGGGCAAAAGAGGATAATTCTAATTATCAGGTATCATACAACACATTATAGACACTTTGCAGTGTGAAACTACACTATACACCGCACACTACCACAGTCATCATTTTAAAGCTTTTTTTATCCTAAATAAAACACTGACATTCACACAAACAGACAATAAACACAATGACACTATTGGCACGGACACTGATGCTAACACTGAACTGACCCTAACACTGACACTAACACTAATCTAGATTAATCCCTTAGTTAAATGACCCTTGTATTTTATCTTGTTTTATGTTTTTTTACTATTCTATTCACGTTTTTCAATGCATCTCTTTCTGCCTACAGGCTTTCTGTGGGGTAAAAAATACAGGGAAGGCTTCCTAAAGGCGATCACTGTGAATGACTATCATAGTAATACGAGATAAGGAGCCCTTCTAAGCCAGGATCTGTTATTGACAGCTCATTTACAGTACTAGATAACTGATCATGCTTCAAGCACAAACACAGGTACACATATACACAAGTGACAGCACAACATTGGGCCCACTCCATGTTGCCACATATATGTGTACAGCCAGCAATAAAGAGTTAATGTACCTATGTACTCATTTGCATGGGAGGCAGTGGATATCAGAGGTCCTCCTTATTATAAAGGGTGTTTCCAGACACCATATAAGCCCCCCTCTTTGACTTCTAATCTCTTAGCTTTCTGGACTACTGATTGTTTTTTACTTACAGACCAGATAGTGTTGGAGTACTATATTTTCAGAAGCATACCTGGTTAGCTTTGCCACTGTAAGGTTCTTGTGATGCATCAGTCTTGGGCATTCTTTGTGGGGATCATGCCAGAGCTCTGAAGGAAGTTTACTGCATTCCATTGTATGTTTAGGGTCATTGTCCTGCTGGAAGGTCAACCCCCACCCCATTCTCAAGTCTTTTGCAGACTCTAAGCCCACGTACACACGGTCGGAGATTTTGGCAACCAAATCCATACCACACACAGTCGGATTGTCTGACGACACGGTCCGATAAGACTCATTCCGACAGATTCTCCGACCGTGTGTACAAGGGCTTACAGGTTTTCTTCTAAGATTGCCCTGTATTTGGCTCCATCTATCTTCCCATCAACTCTGACCAGCTTCCCTGTAATTGCTGAAGAAAAGCATCCCCACAACATGATGCTGCCACCACCATGTTATGTTCAAAGTGATGTGCATGGTATTTTTTTTCTGCCACACATAGCGTTTTGCTTTTAGGCCAAAAAGTTACATTTTGTCCTTATCTGACCAGAGTACCTTCTTCCACATGTTTGCTGTGTCCCCCACATGGATTCTCACAAACTGCAAACTGAAATTCTTATGGCTTTCTTTCAACAATAGCTTTCTTCTTGCCACTCTTAGCCCTTGTACACACGGTCGGAGATTCCAACGGAATGTGTCCTATCGGACCGTTTTATCGCATATTCCGACTGTGTGTAGTCTCCATCGGACTGTTTCCGTCTGAATATCCGACGGACCAACTTTTCCAACTTGCCGGTAAAATTCTCAGACAAAATGCTCCGATCGGACATACTCCAATCATGTGTAGCCTACTCCGACGGAAAAGGTGCCACGCATGCTCACAATCAAATTCGGACACGGAAGCCCTCGCACAGGTAAACCTACTGCTCGTAATCGATATAGCACATTCGTCTCGCTGCAATGTTAAAAATTCTTTCATGAAGCGCATTCTCTTGTTCTTTACAATGCTGCAAGAATGAACTTCTTTTGATGCTCATAGTCACACACACTTCTCCCGAATGTATTTCCTGAGTCTTTTTTAATAATTTCAGCACTACAATATTTTAAATCGTCACATCTACTAATTTTTTTTTTTTGGGGAATTTTGTGGTTGGTTTTTTTCATCAACATATCCTTTTTTGTCAGATTGAACCCAGGCCATCACTCTCTTGTCTTCCTTAGGCACTTCCCGCCTGGCTTCCTTCCAGGCTGTGGCTGGGCTCCTGTAGTTGTGGCAGGAGGAGGAGGAGGGCGATGGTCGACCTCCTGGCTGCCACTTGCCACAGCCTCCCCCCGGCTGAGGTCTTCCTGTGTATGAAAATGGGTTTTAGTTTTTTGCTCATCAATCACACAATTTTGTGCTCATGACTGTTGCAAATTGAATGTTACCAAATGGAACAGACTATCATTCTGAGCCCAGCATTTTTCATTCTTGTCCCAATCATTTTTGGTCACTACTGTCTATTGAGATGTAAACCATTTTGTTAAATCACAACTTACTAATCAATAATAACATCTAGTTAACATCACTATACATGTCTCAAGCTGGGCCCCTCCACATGTTGTTGCCTGGAAGGCCCAGGTTGGACATCGGAAGCCTCAGCTGGGGTGAAGGAAGCCTTGAAGGAAGACTGGAGAGTGGTGGCCTGGGTTCCCCCTGGTCTGCCAGAAAATGCAGCCTCTCGTAGTACAACATCCTGGAGATATAAATGGCATCTGGATCTCCTGATCTCAGGGAATCCTGGAACTTCTTGTGCTCCCTCAGATAAGTACACCTCAGGGCACCAATTTTGGCCATCACATAGGTCATGTCTGCCATGGGAAGCATGATCTTAACCAAACCAAGCACTTTCTCCAGCGCTGCCTTCCTTTTTCTTCGGTCCTTAGAAAGGGGGTTTTTCATTTGCCACAGGCAGGGCAGCTCCCTGAGCATATCAATGATAATTTCTAGAAAATGAGGTTCCTTGAAGGGATCCATCTTGTCTGCAAGACACAACACAAGACAAAACCTAATAATTTCAGGCTAAACTTTCTATAATCTTGTGCCAATATAGGCCTCAATATAGGCCTCAATATAGGCCTCAATCTAGGAGTATAGGCTAGTGATGTACCAAGTTAAAATTGTACCTTTGTTTGAACGATCAGAGTTTCAGTTCCTCTTTCCTCTACTCACAGATCGTACGTACGACACACGCGTGTTGCGTTTTATATACAGTGCGCATGCATGAAACTCCACCCGCCCCTGACGTTCTTTCTAGACTATTCCCCGTCCCTTCCCTTTCGGCGCAGTGGGGAGAGCACATGCAGAGAGAACGCAGGTACGCAATCAGAGTTCCACTAACGAGGAGGAGGGCGAGGAAAGCCCGGAGCCTGAAACGTCACGATCCTGGAAGAGAAGATTTAAGGCCTCAAATATATCTTTTGGAGAGGTTTTGGACATGGTGGACATATTGAAGAGGACCGACTATGATGGAAAGTATGGACCTTACCCAAACCCAAATATCAGAAAGGCCAAGATCATGACTAAAGTTGTGAAGAGTCTTCAGAAGAATTTTGGGGTACGACAATCCAAGGATCAACTGAGAAAGCGCTGGTCAGACCTGAAACTGAGGGAGCACAATCAGTACAGAAGGATCAAGCGTGTTCTTCAAAAAAGAAAGTAGTTGTCGTGTGTTCATATGATTATTCTTGCTTGCATATTGCTCCATGTGCTTTGATTTCATGTTGTACAGTTTAAAATGGCCACTTTCAAGTTCATGGGTTCAATAGTTCATAAGAAACATTGTTCTGCATGTAAGTATTCCAGCTTAACAAAGTGTCCACAATAATGTTCTCACCTTTGAACACGGCCAAAAAACACAATTGTACCACACTTCCAAGCAATGTTTCATATTTCTATTACTGCCCTCTGTGTGCTAAGTATTCCTTTTTTACATTCTCATAGGGGAGAGAAGACTCGGGAAATCTGAGGACACCAGGGACCCCACCCTTCCCAAAGAAGGCGAAATTCCAACACCAGAAGCACAGGAGCAGGAGGAGGAGGAAGGAGAGATCGTTGAAGTTGGAAAAATTGTCACCACAACAGGTGAGTGTCGGAGACCACAGCTTCCGGTAAGCTCATCAATGTATGTCGGCATATTTCTAATACATGGTGTGTTTTTTTGCTTTTTTTTGTAGGTGATGTGGAAGAAGAATCACATTTTACCAGTGAAAGTGCCCAGATCCTGATTGGGGAGATAATGGGGTGCAATCGGGATTTAGAAAATATACAGAAAAACATCAATGATGTTCAAAATAAAATGAAGAACATCATTGTTGTTTTGGGGAGAGTGTTAAACACCTCAAACTAGCTAGGGTTTTATTTTTGTGTTTTGAAAAAACAACTTTTGTATTTTACAAAAAGCCAAATTTGGAAGATGCACAGAGTGTATCAACATGCGCTATCTCCCATCATGGGGGATCAATGTACGTGTTTTGTGGAAAGTGGCTGAGATGAAGGGGTTGCAGCCCCAAAACATGTACATTGATCCCCCATGATGGGAGATAGCACATGTTGACACACTGTGTGCGTCTTCCAAATTTGGCTTTTTGTGACACCCCATCTGATGAAGGCAATATCAGCCCAGTTTGTACATACTCATGCCTGATATTGTCTTCACTTTTCAAAGTTGAACTTTGTAAGTTCCTGTGTTCTGTATGTTACGCTTTGATACATGCCTGTTTACACAAAAACACCAAGTTACCAAAAAATTACCTTAAATAATGTTTTTGATACATCCAATATATTGGTTTGTTGTAAAACCCTTTTCTAAACGCACATGTGAATGTGCTTTGATTAAAAAGTTAAATTATCAACAATGTGTGGCTTCCTTTTTCAATGTGCAAAAGCAGTATTTGGAGTAAAATTGTTGTTTTCTGTGACAATGGGTGTTATTTACTAAAGGCAACTCCACTTTGCACTCCAAGTGCAGTTTCAGGTGTACTTTTGCAGTGCACTTGTAGTGCATAGTGGATGTGCCTTTAGTAAATAACACCCACGGTGATGTGTTAATTTTCACAATCATGCCATTTTCAGGACCCCACATATTTCTGCCATGGTGCTGAAAATGAGCATGATTTTTGTCAGTAATGCACTACATACATTAGTTAACAAAAACAAGGTGTGTGTGTAGCAGACCCACAACATAATAAGATTATCTGAAGAAGAGACTGTCACCTCATCTCGCTCAGAACTTGGGTTTGCACTGTTGTAGAAAAAGGCACAACAACAAAAATCAAAAATGTACCTAGGAGACACCTAAAACCAAGCCAAGCAGTAAATGAAAACAAAGATTATTGTAGTTTCAAAGAAAAATTAAATTTTAATAGTACGACCCCGAGTTGGGGGGGTGGGACGATGCAGACGTGTTTCCCATCAATTGGACCTCCACAATTGGGAAAGTCCCAATGACTGGCAAAGTGGGAGGCCACAGTCTGCCATTCCTGTGGCGTTTAAGGAAACTGTGGAGTGAAACAAGACAAAAAATTTGTAATTTTTGCTAATCAACATTGTAAGCAGATTAGACACCAACATTTTTGGCTAAGATCAGTATAACATTTTGGGAAATTAGTATTTAAAGCCTAAAGTATAAGGTCCCCTTATCAGAGTCATCACCCCCCCCCCGCATCCCAACCATCTGATGGGCCCTTGCAAAAAATTAGGAGGGTGGATGTTTTGGACAGGTAACCCTCTCCACTTGATTGAGAGCTGAATGCCTAAATAATGTGTGATACTTTGGGAAGCCCCTCCTTACTTACACTATTGGCAGCCCATCGGACAGGTAAGAAGTGTCATAATATCAAAAATTTTTAAAAATGGAAGCACATTTTGACATTCTGCTATTACATATCAAGATAATAATAGGGGGAAAAAATTATAGCATTTTAAAGTATTGAGGCAGGCCCTTGCACTACATGCTTTGGTGAATTTGTACATAAATGTGACCAGAAAAAAGGTAGGTAGAGTGTGTATTGGGTTTGGTAAAGGTAGAGGATTGCTATCAGCTGACCTAGCAGTTGGGGGAGGGGGGTTCCTAATGAGTTTGGCATAACCATAAAAAAAAATGTCACTCTGCATGAATTTAAGCACACACATAACATTTGTAGACATTTTAGGGGGTGTTTAGGGGAAAGCAATACTATGGAGCTGACAAAAGACATTGGTAAGTGACTAGACTATAGTTTTATGGGCCAAGAAGAGCATGGTGGGGAAGTTAGTGAGGCAAATATGCATGAGGACAAAGGGGCAGAGCATATGGATTAGAGCATATTGCAATCATGGTAATTAGGTAAGGAGGAAAGAAATGCAATACATTAGCAATCATTAAATACATAGAATGTGATGTTAAAGGAGAAAACTTACCTTCATATAGTCCTTCTGCAGGACCTGAATGATGGCAGAACAGATCTCTGGAATAATGATCCCCAGAGCCTGGGGGGAGATGCCTGTGGAGAACTTCAGGTCCTGAAGGCTTCTCCCTGTCGCCAAGTAGCGCAACGTGGTGATGAGCCTCTGCTCCGGAGTGATGGCTTGCCGCATGCAAGTATCCTGCCTGGTGATATAAGGGGACAGCAAAGGCAGCAGACGGTGAAAAACGGGGTCCGTCACCCGGAGATAATTTCTGAAATCATCAAGATTATTCTCCCGGATCTCACGGAGCAAAGGCATGTGCGAGAACTGGTCACGCTGGCGCAACCAATTCTTGGTCCACAAACACCTCCCCTCCATGTTCATGGACCGGGCTTGTGTCAAAGTAAGAACCCCAACACGAAGCCCCTGCACAGCACAAACTCTACGACGAGTACGTACATGAAACATGGTTTAAAACGGTCGGCTGGTCAGAACAGACAACAGAAAGCACTGATAAACAGCAATGCTTGAAAGAACGACCTGAAAAGCAGAAGCAAACAGACAATAAGCAATGCAAATCAAAGCGTACTATACCAAGATATAGTCCACAATGAGAAACAAATGCTTACTAACTGCACGCACTGATAATCAGATACGCAAAGACAAGCAGAAACTCAAGAGCAGTACCGAACTGAAGCACAAATCTGAAAAGCGCGAATCGTCTCTCACCAAACTTCTACTAACACGTGATAGACACGAGATCAGCAGAAGGAGCCCAAAGGGTGCCGGACGTGGTGCTAAACTTCCTTTTTCTAGTGCCGCCATACGCGGCTTACGTCACTGCGTTCTTGGCAACCGGAAATTCAGACAATTGAGTCCGACCGTATGTATGCAACATCACTTCCGGACCTCTTCTGGACTAAATCCGTCGGAATTAATCCGACGGATTTGGTTGCTGAAATGTCTGACCGTGTGTACGGGGGCTTACAGTTCTTGCAGTTGTGCCATACTCTTTCTATTTTCAGATGATGGATTGAACAGTGCTCTGTGAGATGCTCAAAGCTTGGGATATTTTTTTATGATCTAACCCTGCTTTAAACTTCTCCACAACTTTATCCCTGACCAGTCCAGTATGTTCCTTGGCCTTCATGAAGCTGTTTGTTCACTTAAGTTCTCTTAAGCCCCATACACACTATCAGTTTTTCTGCTGAGTTTTTCCTTCAGATTTACCAAAACCATATAATATGAGGTCAAACCTTAGAAGTTTCAATGTGTATGCAATCAGGCAGGCCCTTGTACTACATGGTTTTGGTAAACCTGAAGGAAAAACTCAGCAGATAAACTTATAGTGTGTATGGGGCTTTACAAACCTCTGAGGGCTTCACAGGACAGCTGTATTTATCCTGAGATTGAATTACACACAGGTGGACTCAATTTACTAATTAGGTGACTTCTGAAGGCAGTTGGTTCCACTAGATTTTAGTTAGGGGTATCAGAGTGAAAGGGGCTGAATACAAATGTACGTCACACTTTTCAGATATTTATTTTAAAAAATTTGGAAAACCATTCATCATTTTTCTTCCACTTCACAATTATGTGCCGCTTTGTGTTGGTCTATCACATAAAATCCCAATAAAAGACATTTACATTTTTGGTTGTAACATGACAAGATGTGGAAAATTGCAATACTTTTTCAAGGCACTGTAACTTACAGAGATAAACTCCCTTCTGTACTTCAAGGCAATTCAAATACAATTAAGCATTTAATTCTGCTTATTATGCATTTGAATTTTTAAATATCCAGAGCACTCCAGAAGTAAGGATACAAATTTATAAGTACTCTACATAATACATATCCATCCATAGCTTTCTATCACAGTGGCGGCTGGTGTTTTTTTTTGGGGGGGGGGGGGGGCGGCAAACAACCACCCCCACCCCTCTCCCCTTGCTGTATGCCAGTCTACCCGTAGTTACCCCATCTAGGCGAAATGGACATCGGGCTGCGGCAGGGATTGGGCATCGGTGAGCACATCCAGCAGTGGCGGGGATGGGGACAAGCAGCAACTCCCGTGTCTTTTTCTCGATTCTGCCATGCATCTCCTCCCCTCCTCCTAGGCGTCCAATAGGATCACCTGTCCTTTCAGCCAGTCGGGTGATGGGTATCAGACTCGCTTCCTGATTGGCTGGGAGGAGAATCAGTGTTGCAACAGAGAATATGAATTTGTTGTTGTAACACCTGGGTGCTCTGCGTCACAAACCCACCCTATTTTGAAGCCTATTAGAGCTTCTGGCTCTAATCAGGTGCTAAAAAAACACCCTTACCACTGCAATTCATGAATCCGGTGTCCTGAAAGGGGCCCGTATGCATGAAAATGGGGTAGCAGTTATGGATCATAGAGCATTAATTAGGATGTGGTGGCCATGGAAAGAGGGGGTGGTAATGGATGGGCTGCCATTGTAGTAGCTACAGAGTAGCTGAGCCTAAACACTGGGAGGGGGAGAGAAATAAGAGTCTGTCTAAAGTAACCCCTCCCCCAATAAAAAAATAAGAATAATAATATAGGAAAAATATAGGAACGACACCCACACCCCAAAAAAAAAGAAAAAAGAAGATGTAATCAACATCCTGTTTGTAATATATTATACATTTTCAAAAGGGAACTAGATCAACATTAAGGAGGCAAGTAATTGTATAATAATTCTCATATGATGCAACATATGATTCAAATGACAGTCATGGAACAAGTACAACACATGCAAATTGAATTTATTCAACTAATATTTACTATTGTGAAAAGAGCACATTTGCATACCTGCATATCATTTAACCAACAAACTGTTATAGTTTGTCCAAAAGAAACAGAAACCATAACACTCCTTTTTATAAGATGGCTATGGGCATGCTGTATGCCATTTGTCACAAAATCACCTGACAGGAGACAGAACGATTCCAGTAGGATGCCAACACCACTTAGCAAGCCTGGAGCATGCTTATTTGGGGAACAACCTTTCATTAGTCTCACTCAATAATTAAAATGATATAGGGACACCACACTATAGAATACTATGTATATATGTAATTCCCTCGCAATGCAAAAATATCCTCTCGCTTCATGTTAAGTGTACAGTAGAAGAATTAAATCTTCCAAATGAAACACAAATGTCAAAACCCTAAAACATTGAACAATGACAGGGAGTTTAACCATTCCATACTTAACTAAAAAGGGAAGAAACAATTGGCATTAGATGTTGGCTTGGATATTGTTTTCAACACTTATTGCAGGCATCCATATATTGACATGTAGTATCTATGATAGTTTGTCTGAAGTCTTTTTAAACATTTATATAAAAAGTAAGGCAACTGGACAATCTGTCAATTTTTTTTTTTATGTATAAAGCAATATTGAACTACTCTAGATTACAGGGGATGATATAGGTGTCAAATGTAATTTGTCTGGAATTGTTTGGAACAAAAAAAACAACAAACCTTATGAAAAGCCCACAATTGTACCCTGACACCGCAGATAGACCCAAGTTACTCATAAGTGCTGCCATTCCTTGCTCTACAGTATATTTGGATATACGGATCAGCTATTGGTGGCCAGACAAAAAATCTAAATTGGGCGAGCAGAAAACTAATGTAATACTGCCTACCATGCATGCTCATGCTCACCATTCCATCTTGTTTTTAGTTAGTTGGGTTCAGGTCTGTTAATCGTGTTTTTCAGAATGAAAAGATGTACACCACTTTGCGTAATATATACCAACCTATCCATCTTTTGCTTTAGATGTACCCAGTCCACACACAAAATCAATTTGAAAAAATGAAATCGCCACTACCTAGCTGGTGGACTTTTGGAAGGTGACTGTGAGTTATAGTTGGGTGGTGTCCAACAGTTTGCAAATTTGTGCAGTGCTAGCAGCTTGTAAATTGCTGTATAGGTGAAGCAGCAGTCTCACTGCTGCTACATATTCTCAGAAACCATTGAGAGGTTAAAGCTCTTGGTCAGTTTATCTTATCCTGGGGAAACTGTAAAAAGGAGAGGGGAGTGCCACCTACTGGGTGCAAAGAGTAAACAGGAAATGCTTATGTATATATAATATTTCATATTTACTCCACTAATAAAATGTAGAAAATATGTATTTATACATTTTGTTTCAGTCCTAAGCATAACAAAGTAGAATATATATACAAAAACAATATTCATTCCTTTACACCAGTGAATCATGCTATCTATCTATGTACAATCTATGTGTCTGTCTATCTATCTATCTATCTATCTATCTATCTATCTATCTATCATACTTACTCTTGTTTTTCCCAATTATCTTTCATAAAAAGAGGGACAGGTAAGAAAGGAAGACAGAACAGAAAGTCTACAATAGCTTTGCAAAATTTGTGTTTTTAAATAACAAACTCATTATCAGACATCCATCATAATAATTGTATTATTTCCTGTATGGATATGGAAGCAATGGCTTCAATGACTTTAAGTGGTTGCTAAGTTTACTATGACAAATCGTGTAATCCCCTCTCCTACATGAAGATCTAATGTGCACTGTGCATGTTTTTTTTTTTAAAGGATTCCTCAAAGTACCTTATTTACAGCGCCGTGGGGTGCTCACGTGACCTGCCAGCGCTCTCCCTTCTTGATCCAAGCACTTCAGTGGGAGGGGCTGTGTTTCCCCACTGACGTTAGCTGAGCGGAGAAGAGGAGAGAGGCGGGATATCACGTGAGCTCCCAGCGGCGCTGTAAATAAGGTATTTTGCTCAATATTTTTTTTTTAAAACACACACGCTGCATATTAGATCTTCATGTAAGAGAGGGGATTACACAATTTGTCATTAGTAATTTTATCAGCTTAAGCAGCCGGAGGGTTGGGGAAGAGATGAATAACACAGACTCCCAAGCTGACAGGCAGGGAGGGAGGGGGAGAGAGGAGAGATAGCGGGATAATGGAGACACGTGAACTGACCACAGTAATCAGGGATCAGTAGCTGAATACTGTGGTGAGCACATAAAGGGGGCACAGGAAAAGGTAGGATCAACCAGGTTTTTTTATCACATAGAGAGGGACAAATGTCACAACACAAGCACTGTGCTGTGTATCCTGCTGTAAAGGATCAGAATATTTTGTTTAGGGTTACAACCACTATAGGTGTGAAGCAAATACAGTGTGTAGAGTAGTAATGTGAACAGAAATAACCAAATATACAGTGAATTATGCAAAAATAGAGCTTCTTAGCTCCTCATGTGATGTTTTAAAAGAATATAAGTTTACTTTCCTACATACTTGAGTAACCAGACCATTTGTCTTTGTCATCATTGAAAATGTATAACTTATTTTAGAAGTCTTGAGGAGAAACAGAAGGTTATATAAAGTCAAAGGTTCTTAAAGAAGACTAAATCCTTTTATAAGAAAAGACATGAATGTCTGAAATGGTTTACCTAAAAAAGTACACTTACATGCCTCCATGCTGCCTCTCTTACAAAGATAGCAGGGATAACTTGCCACACATTTGTGGCAGTGTTGAATTGTAAGTCTGTTTATTTGCTGCACATTTTCACTGGCAAGTTGCATCCTTACAGTGCGCTTGAAGCACAAATTGTAGTTGACACTTTTCCAATTTGTAGCAAATTTGCATGGCAAGTCTCTAGCAAGAGCAAAGTTGCAGTGGCAAGTCTACAGCAAGAGCTTTGCAAGACCACATCATGAAAATTCATTCATAGCGACCCCTGTGGTGGGATGACTAGTGCACAACATAACGGAACCAGAACTTGCAGCAGACTTGCAGAATGTTTGCAAAGAAAGTTGATCTAAAGTCATGTGATGTGGACTTGCTGCAATTGTGCAACAAACTTGTGAAGCCTGGCAAGTCTAGCAATAGCTTAGCAAGTCATTTTCAAACTTGCAGCACAATTGCTTGTTTTCTGGGTATTTCAACATTTTAATAGGGCCTCTCTCCCACACCACCATTTCTTTCCAGGGCAAGCTTGCAATGTAATTATTCTGCACATAAGTGAGATGGAGCAGTGAATGTAATGTCATACAACACATGTGCAAGATTAGTTGCATGACGTCATGCACTGTATCTCGCTCATGTGCATTACAACAATACCGTGAGATGGAGCAGATCAAATCTCCCTGAAGGCACTGATGATGTTGCCTTCCCAGGGGGCATTAGTGCTATGTCACCAGTGCCTTGAGACCCAGTTCACACTGAGGCGGCGCGACTGCCTCAGGCAACCGGGATCTGACTTTAGTGGCGGCTTGCAAAATGACTTCTGTATAGAAGTCAATGCAAGTCGCCCCAAAAGTCGTACGGGAACCTTTTTCTAAGTCGGAGCGACTTGAGTAAGTAAGTAAGTAAATTAAAAAAAGCCTAAAAACAAAAAACAAACAAAAAAAACTGTGTTAGATGCTGATGCTTCTAACCCTCAATGTGTTTTTCTGAAGCTAGATGGGTATTATAAGGAAGCCATCCTCCAGATATACAGGTACTTGTTGAAAAGTATTTTAGAAACTTTTCACTAATTAGAAATAAGCAGAAGTATAACTTATGCTGACAGATGTTACATATTATGGTATTCATTATTAAAATGAACACCCTAATAGCCCCCTTTAATTTCAATCTGTTGAGAAGAACTTTTTTACATATAAAAGTTGAGATTATTTGTATAAATATGGAGCTTGGCAGAAGTCAAAAGAGCTATGCAAATTAGACTGCTGACTTATGAATTTCTCAGATCACTTTTAGGCTCAGACTAAGGCCAAGCATTCGAAAAACACATTTACATGCATTTAATGCTATTATTATTGTATGCAGAGAATTTTAATTGTATCTGTATAGCTTACATGCCCAATTGCAGGTATTAATAGCAAAGAATTTCCCGGTTTGTTGTAAATAAGTAAGCCATATTTATGAGTTTTCCAATATGATTATTATTGTTTCAGACAATTCATTTAAACCAGAAAATACCTCTGTCTAGCAACAAAATCATTCCCTTTTTGGAAATCAAGACAATAACTCGACTGTGGCTATTTTTAGATGCAGTGTTTGTTGTTGGTGTGATATTGTGTAGTTTACACTGCCACCAGGTGGCTGAAAGATGACATTTCCTAACTACTTTTTTTTATTTTTACTTAAATCATTCTCAGTGCAGCACCACAATACATTAAGAATATAACACAATTCAACACTGTTGATAAAAGAAAAGGTATCCTAAATACACCACATCAAAAACAAAAGTAGCAATTCAAATTATACTGCATGCTGCAAATAAAAAGAGCATTAGATTATATATAGAAAAGAAAATAGATAAAAAATATCTATAAATATTCTATGATTCATCAATTTATGAAAAAACTTTCACATGATAGTTGATTATTTGTATTTATTTCTACATGCATTTCAATTGATTTAAATGCATTCATTTAAAATCTCAGTTTTGCTCACGTTTCTAGGGACAAAAAGTTTGTCTCAGGACATTTTGCAACATGTATTGGAATAAGTTGGAGGAAATTTTCGCAAAAAATGTAGTGAAGGCAAAAATCAGGTTTTCCACAAAATTCTATGTTTATCTCGTATTTGCACTATATATAGAGTATATATATATATATATATATATATATATATATATATATATATATATATATATATATATATATACACTATACACACACACAGTATCTCACAAAAGTGAGTACACCCCTCACATTTTCAAATTTTTGTAAATATATTATTATATCTTTTCATGTGATAACAATGAAGAAATGACACTTTGCTACAATGTAAAGTAGTGAGTGCACAGCTTGTATAACAGTGTAAATTTACTGTCCCCTCAAAATAACTCAACAAACACACAAATAATGTCTAAACCACTGGCAACAAAAGTGAGTACACCCCTAAGTGAAAATGTTCAAATTGGGCCAAAAGTGTCAATATTTTGTGTGGCCACCATTATTTTCCAGCACTGCCTTAACCCTCTTTGGAGTTCACCAGAACTTTACAGGTTGCCACTGTTACACTGTTAAACTGTTATACAAGCTGTACACTCACTACTTTACATTGTAGCAAAGTGTAATTTCTTCAGTGTTGTCACATGAAAACATATAATAAAATATTTACAAAAATGTGAGGGGTGTACTGTGAGATACTGTGTGTATATATATATATATATATATATATATATATATATATATATATATATATATATATATATATATATATATATATATATATATATATGGAAGAGGTATGTGATCATGCTCGTTTCAGGTCAGCGAATCAACTAGTAGAAAAGAAAAGGTAAAAGTTTATCTAATAATGTTTGTAATATGCAAGTGTGTCACTATATGAATCCATATCACATAGTAGTACAAAGTAAAATTACAGGGATACAAGCTTCTGCTTCACCTTTTTTTCATTACAGTATGTACTGGGAGTATTAATCAAATATTTACTTTAACAAAATAGAAAGAAAATGAAATGTGAATAAACATGAAGGCAAAACAAACTAATTCTCAAATGAGACAAAGATGAAAGTTCACCTTATGTATTATGATTATTATTACATTTTTGCAAGTAAGCTAAAAAAAAATATTAAACAATATTGGTTTACTGCACCCATTCCACATTTGATGCTGCACTCTGAAGATGTATTAGACTCAAATGCTGTTCTGTAATTGTTAATATATAATTAAATGTATTTACATTTTATTTAATTGTATTTTAAATACAAGCAGTATAAGTACCCAAATTAGACCAAATATCAGCCTGTAGAGCGAAGCTGCTGATATAAGAGAGTGACCAGGAGATGAGTTCATCACTCTGGTGCTTCCCTATTTACTGTCAAGTAAAAGGCTGGGGTGGGTTCAAGACAACCTGGGTTCAGAGGAAGTTGGATAAATGATGTTGGCCATCATGATAGTTACAAAGTTGCATTACATTGTTAAATCGTTTGTAAGGTTGTTAGTGTGTGTGTATGTGTATATATATATATATATATATATATATATATATATATATATATATATATTATACACACAGGGCTCAAAATTTCAAGTCCCAAGCTACTAGCCAGGCCTCAGGGGTTACTTGCCACCAGTTGCCCTGCCCAACCACTACCCGGCCCCGACCCACCCCTAATTCCACCCCTAAACAAACCCTCATAAATTATCTCATGAAATGACACTTAAATGTTTTATGCAGAATTAAATTATCTCATGAAATGACACTTAAATGTTTTATGCAGAATTAAATTATAAAAATAAATATATTATAAAAATAAATATTAGCAACAACTTTATCCGTGCCCAATAATGCAGCCTGCCCATGTCCACCAATACAGCCTGCTCCCTCCAATGCAGTCTGTGCCCACCAATGAAGCCTGTGTCACCAATGCAGCCTGTGCCCCCAATGTGGCCTGTGTCACCAATACAGCCTACCTGTGCAGGGAAAGAGAGGAGAGCCGCCACCCGGATGATCAGAGCACTGGGAACATAACAGCTTTCATTTCAATAGCTGTGTGTTCCTTGCCACACGCCATCAAATACAGAGCCTCCCCCTTGTCTGGGGAACTTTGATAGACAGATCACCCATTCCAGGATTGGATGGGTGATCTGTCTATCAAAGTGCCTGGACAAAGAGGAGGGGCTGTATGTGACAGCATTCGGCAGGGAATACACAGCTATTAAAATGAAAGCTGTTATGTTCCCGGCGCTCTGATCATCTTGACGGTGGCTCTGCTCTCTCTTTCCCTCTGATCACTGGAGGAATGGCTGCTATACAACCCGCCTCCCAGCAGGGCTCTCTCCCCTGCTCCCAGGCAGCCATAGCTCGCCAGCCCTCAAAATCCACTTGCAAAATGCGAGCAGGCAATTGGAATTTTTTGAGGGCTGTATATGTATATATATAATATATATATATATATATATATACACACATAGTTGTGCTCATAAGTTTACATACCCTGGCAGAATTTATGAATGCTTGGTAATCTTTCATAGAATATGAATGATAACACAAAAACATTTCAAGCCATTATCAATCAACTGTGTTTACTCTTTTAATCATAATGACAACTAGCCAAATTACCCTGATAAAAAATGTACATATCCTGGAATGTTTGACCTTGGTATAGAGACACAGAAGATGGCACAAACAGGTTAAAATAAAAATTAAAGGTTAATTTCCCACATTTGTGACTATTTAAATCACAATTAGTGTCTGTATATAAATAGTCAGAGTTTGTTATCTCTCACATGGATGCACTGAGCAGGCTAGACACTGAGCCATGAGGAGGTAGAAAAAAAAAGACCTGCGTAACAAGGTAATGAAAGTTTACAAAGATGGAAATGAATATAAAAAGATATCCAAATCTTGAATATGCCAGTCAGTACTGTTTAATCACTTATTAACCACTTAACAACCGCCCATTGCCGATTAACGGCTTCAGGGCGGTTGTTTAACTCTGAGAGGCCGTTAATTAACGGCCTCCCAGAATTCTGCTCTCGCGCGCCCCCTGGGGCGCGCACACGAGAGCATCCGTGACCGCTGGGTCCAGTGGACCCGGCGCATCACGAATCACGGTAAACGGCCGCTCATCGCGACCGTTTACCACGTGATCGCTCCGTCAAATGACGGAGTGATCACTTGTAAACAAGCCGGAGTCATGTTATGACGCCGGTTCCTCCCTCCCCTCTCTGTACCGATCGGTACAGCGGAGGGGGAAGAGATCGGTGTCAGCAGCGATGTGGGCTGCATCTGCAGTGCCCACATCGCTGCTCACCGAAAATTAACCCCTCAATTCCCTGCAAATACTCTGCATTACTCTGCAATTCCCTGCAAATACTCTGCATTACTCTGCAATTCCCTGCAAATACTCTGCATTACTCTGCAATTCCCTGCAAATACTCTGCATTACTCTGCAATTCCCTGCAAATACTCTGCATTACTCTGCAATTCCCTGCAAATACTCTGCATTACTCTGCAATTCCCTGCAAATACTCTGCAATGCCCTGCAACACTCTGCATTGCCCTGCAACACTCTGCATTGCCCTGCAACACTCTGCATTGCCCTGCAACACTCCGCAATGCCCTGCAACACTCCGCAATGCCCTGCAACACTCCGCAATGCCCTGCAACACTCTGCAATGCCCTGCAACACTCCGCAATGCCCTGCAACACTCCGCAACGCTCTGCAATACCCTGCAACACTCTGCAACACTCTGCAACACCCGCCAATACCCTGCAACACTCTGCAATGCTCTGCAACCCCCGCCGATACCCTGCAACACTCTGCAATGCTCTGCAACCCCCACCGATACCCCGCAACACTCTGCAATGCTCTGCAACCCCCGCCGATACCCTGCAACACTCTGCAATGCTCTGCAACACCCGCCAATACCCTGCAACACTCTGCAATGCTCTGCAACACCCGCCAATACCCTGCAATGCTCTGCAACGCAGTACTCTGCAACACCATGCTCTGAGATACCCAGCCATAGTCGGTGATACCCTGCAATACCCAGCCATAGACATCTCCCGCCGCCCTCCGCCCTCCGGTGCTTCTACCGAATCGCTAATACGATCAAAGCCAGAATCTTTTTTTTTTTCAGGCTTCCCAGCTTAGAGGTGAGATGTGGGTCTTATTGACCCCACATCTCACTGTAAAGAGGACCTGTCATGCCATATTCCTATTACAAGGGATGTTTACATTCCTTGTAATAGGAATAAAAGTGATCAAAAAAATTATTTTTGGGGAAAAAAATGTCAAACTAAAATAAATAAAGTAAAATGAACAATAAAAAAAAATGTTTTTTTTTAAAGCGCCCCTGTCCCCATGTGCTCGCATGCAGAAGCCAACGCATGCGTAAGTCCCGCCCACATATGAAAACGGTGTTCAAACCACACATGTGAGGTATCGCTGCGAACGTTAGAGCGAGAGAAATAATTCTAGCCCTAGACCTCCTCTGTAACTCAAAACATATAACCAGTAAAAAAAATGTAAATCGTCGCCTATGGGGATTTTTAAGTAGCGACGTTTGCCGCCATTCCACGAGCGTGTGCAATTTTGAAGAGTGACATATTAGGTATCTATTTACTCAGCGTAACTTCATCTTTCACATTATGCAAAAATTGGGCTAACTTTACTGTGTTTTTTTTTTTTTAAGCACAAAACTGTTTTTTTTCAAAAAAAAAGCATTCGAAAAATTACTGCGCAAATACCGTGCGAGATAAAAAGTTGCAAAGACCACCATTGTATTCTCCAGGGTGTTTGCTAAAAAAACATATATAATGTTTTGGAGTTCTATGTAATTTTCTAGCAAATAAATGATGATTTTTACATGTAGGAGAGAAATGTCAGAATTGTCCTGGGTGCTCCAGAACACCTGATGGCGCTCCATGCATGTTGGGCCTCTGTATGTGGCCACGCTGTGTAAAAGTCTCACACATGTGGTATCACCATACTCGGGAGTAATAGCAGAATGTGTTTTGGGGTGTAATTTGTGGTATGCATATGCTGTGTGTGAGAAATAACCTGATAATATGACAATTTTGTGAAAAAAAAAAAAAAAGTAAAAAGAATCTTGATTTTGCAAAGAATTGTGGGAAAAAATGACAACTTCAAAAAACTCATCATGCCTCTTACTAAATACCTTGGAATGTCTTCTTTCCAAAAAGGGGTCATTTGGGGGGTATTTGTACTTTTCTGGCATGTTAGGGTCTCAAGAATTGAAATAGGCCGTCAGTCCTTCAGGTGTGATCAATTTTCAGATATTGGCACCATAGCTTGTGGACTCTATAACTTTCACAAAGACCAAATAATATCCACCAATTTGTACTTATTTTTACCAAAGATATGTAGTAGTATAAATTTTGGCCAAAATTTATGAAGAAAAAATTACTAATCTGCTAAATTTTCTAACAGAAACAAAGAAAAATTCGTTTTTTTACAGAATTTTCGGTATTTTTTCTTTTATAGCACAAAAAATAAAAAACCCAGCGGTGATTAAATACCACCAAAAGAAAGCTCTATTTGTGTGAAAAAAAGGACAAAAATTTCATATAGGTCCAGTGTTGCATGACTGAGTAATTGTCATTCAAAATGCGAGAGCACCGAAAGCTGAAAATTGGTCTGGTTATTAAGGGTGTTTAAGTGCCCAGTGGTCAAGTGGTTAAGAGCTGGAGAATTAGTGGCTCTTTTGATACCAAGCCAAGGTCAGGTAGACCAAGAAAGATTGCAGCCACAACTGGCAGAATAATTGCTCAGGATACAAAGAAAAACCCACAGGTAACCTCAGGAGAAATACAGGCTGCTCTCCAAAAACATAGTGTGGTTGTTTTTAAGGAGATCCTTGAACAAAAAAGAGCTGCATGGTTGAGCTGTCAGAAGGAATTACCAATGCCACAAAAAAGCCAACGAGGCATGTCAAGGTGTTGTTGGGCATATGGTAACCAGGCTTTTTTGTGGAACTTGTACAGTAAAGGCTTCTTTCTGGCAACTTGACCATGCAGCTCTTTTTTGTTCAAGTATCATCATAGTGTGCTCCTTAACCACTTCAATACAGGGCACTTTCGCCCCCTTCCTTCCCAGCCCAATTTTCAGCTTTCAGCGCTCTAGCGCTTTCAGTGACAATTGCGCGGTCATGCTACACTGTACCCAAATGAAATTTTTATCATTTTGTTCGCACAAATAGAGCTTTATTTTGGTGGTATTTATTCACGACTCCGTTTTTTATTTTTTGCGATATAAGCGCAAAAAAGCGGAAATTTGGAAAAAAAAAACAATATTTTCTTTTTTCTACTTCAATAAAAATACAATAAAATCAAATTTTGTCATAAATTTAAGCCAAAATGTATTCTGCTACATGTTTTTGGTAAAAAAAAATCCGTTAAGTGTATAATAATTGGTTTGTGTGATCACGGACATATGTACGCAAATGATCATGTACATATGTGTGCAGGTGATCACGTACATATGTGTGCAGATAATCATTGGGACATGTGATTTTAGTGGGACATATGTGGGGGACATGTTTTTATTATTAGGGACATGTGTTTTTATTATTTGGGGACATGTATGTTTTGGGGACATGTGTGGGGACATTGTGTTTATACTGTGTGATGTGTTTACTGTGAGGTGTGTTTACTGTGTACACTAGACTGGTGATCAGTGAGTAAAAAGCTGTAAAAAGCAGCTCATACTCACTGATCAGCAGCCGGCTGCAGCGATCTGCTCTCCTCTCCACAGCGATGACTTCTGTGTGAGGAGAGGAGGAGCCGATTGCCTAGCAACCGGCTGTTTGTTTACATCACATGACGGCCGTGATTGGACACGGCCGTCATGTGATCAGGAGGGCCAATCACAGAGCCCTCCTGCCGATCTGAGATGCGCCGTGTCCGGGTGACACGGGCGCATCGGGATCGCGCCGCTGCGCGGGCGCGCGCGCGCGCGATCTCGCTACTCCTGAATGACGTTCCTGAACGTCATATCAGGAGTAGGCGGCTCCCACCCGGCCGTATATGTGCATTGGCCGGGTGGGAAGTGGTTAAAAACAACCACACCATCTTTTTCCAGAGCAGCCTGTATTTCTACTAAGGTTACCTGTGCTTTTTTCTTTGTATCCCGAACAGTTCCTGTGGCAGTTGTGGCTGAAATCTTTCTTGATCTAACTGACATTGGCTTGGTACCAAGAGACCCCCAGACCGTGTGTATGGGGCATAACAGTAAAGAACCAGTTATGCAGTTTAATATTGAACTGCTTCTCATCCAACTTCATTGTGTGGCAACGTGTCCTCTTTAGGGACCTAAGATTAAACAGTTTTCTCCCAATGCTAGGGTCACTATTTAAAGATTGGTATATTGCAATCATATGCCCTCTTAAAGCAGTTGTATACCCCGCTTGCACGTTTTTACCTACAGGTAAGCCTAAAATAAGGTTGTGGTCCAGTCAGGCAGAGGAGCGCAGAGTTGGAAGAGGTGGGAGTTACCGGGAGACCGACAATACCTGCGTGTGATTCTGCACCATTTTGCACAACGATTTTTCTTTCCATGCAGGCGAATGAGCGAGAAACACTTGAAGAAAGCTGCCCCAAGCACCTGTGGGAACCATCCAGTGGGACACATTGGAACATCTTTCCAGGCTCCAGTTATCAAGGTACATCTCCAACAGGATCTCAGATCCAACAAGCCTTTTATGACCCCCCTGTATAAGGGCGGTCACTGGCCTTCTTGGTAAGCCTCCTGTCTATCTATGGTGGTGGTCTTACATGGTCAAGTCTTTTTCATGTCCCACCATTTTGCATTTTTGCACTATTGATATATTGGTCATTTGTCTGATCAGCTGCTGTCGTGCACTTTATGGACTGTTTTATTGGTTTTCATGTTTATAGTTCTCACCATGAATATTGCTTGCCCTATTGCACTTTAATATTTTGTGGTATACACATTTGTGCACATTTTTGCACTATTGATATATTGGTTATCTTTAATCAATTGTTGTTGTGCACTTTACTGGCTGTTTTATTGATGTTTTATATTTATGGTTTACACCATGGATATTGCTTGCATTTTTGCATTTTAATATTTTGTGGTATACACATATTTATCAATTTATAGTGCTGCACTTTTTGCTACATTTTTGCTTATATGCCACTTTGCTGCCCATCCTTCTATTATATTGAAATCGTCTTGTTGTGAAGTTATTGCCTTGCTTAGATTTGTATCATCAGCGAACACTGAGATATAACTGTTTATTCTAACCATTGTATAATTTCTGCACAAGTTAAACAGAACTGGTCCCAGGACAGAGCCCCAGGGCATCCCGCTAACAACTCTAGACCATTCAGAATATATGGCATTAATCAACACCATCTGGACCTGCTTTTGCAACCAGTTTGCTATCTATGTACATATGATCTCATCAATGCCAAAAGACCTTAAAGGCTAAGTTCACCTTTCGGGACCTTTTTTGCATCTCTCAGTTCAAAGTTCTGAAAAATGCTTACAGAGACCTAACTTTCTGTATAGTCATGTGACCTTCCAGGAACTTACATATCCCATCATGCACTACCTTACTGCATCATAGGAATGGGCTTGTTTTACCACTCTAGACCACACCTCACTCATTACTATACCAATTGTTTTTTTTTTCCACCCATCTTCTTACATATTCCTTTAACCACTTCCGGACCGCCGCACGCCAACCCATGTCCCTACTTTCAGGACGGATTTAATTGTTATGGCAGCAGCTAGCTGCCATAACCCCAGAATCCCAGTGTTCGGCCGGTGGTCCGGTACAAGATGAAAGTGGTCTCTGCGGCGGATTTGCCGCCAGATCACTTTTATCTGCAACGGGAGAGGGGCCCCCTCCCACCGTGAACCGGTGCCCTCTGCTTCTTACTGGAGCCGCTGGAGGCAATCGGATCCTTCCTGTGGCTGTGCATGGAGATGAGTGAGGGGAAGTTAGCCCCCACCCGTCTCCATGACACTGCAGGGCGGAAGCAACGTCAAAACTTTTTTTATTGCATTTTAGTGTAAATATGAGATCTGAGGTCTTTTTGACCCCAGATCTCATACTTAAGAGGTCCTGTCATGCTTTTTTTCTATTACAAGGGGGATGTTTACATTCCTTGTAATAGGAATAAAAGTGACACAATTTATTATTTTTTTTAAACAGTATAAAAATAAATAACAAAAGTTAAATAAATAAGAAACATTTTGTTGGGTATCATGTTGGGTATCAATTTACTCGTGTAACATTATCTTTCACAATATAAAAAAAAATGGGCTAAATTAACTGTTGTCTTATTTTTTTATTCAAAAAAGTGTATTTAAAAAAAAAAAGTGCGCTTGTAAGACCGCTGCGCAAATACAGTGTGACAGAAAGTATTGCAATGACCACCATTTTAATCTCCAGGGTATTGGAAAAAAATTTATAATGTTTGGGGGTTCTAAGTAGTTTTCTAGCAAAAAAAAATATTTTTAACTTGTAAACACCACATCTGAAAAAGAGGCCCAGTCTTGAAGTGGTTAAGGTGGCAATACACCATACAACCTGTGCAATCGCCTTTAGATTAATCATCAACTATGTAATGCCTGTGCCTGCCTGATTTGATACAAATTGTTGAATTGTTCAGGTGGGTTATCCTATTACATAGTTTTGGAAACTATAATGAAAATTGTACAGAGATTGTACAATTTAGTTTGCATAGTGTATAGCCATCTTTATACAAGTAGATGACATTCATCTGTCAATGTTCTTGTAATCCAGCTCCAGCTCAGGGAAGAGAGAGGGTATAAACACAACTTCACTTCCAGGCTCCATTCACACAGCATAATTGGAGCATGCATTATTCTTGGTGCATTTTTCTTGCAACATGATTAGGGCAGCCCATTGATTTCAGTGATCTGCTATACACGCAACAAACACAGCAAAGTAGCTCATGGGGTCATTTGGTTTGTTGTGGTTTGCACATTTATTTACTAAATCTTTTTCCTTTCTTCAACAGAGGTACATTAATGATATGTTGGTACATAGGGAAGCTGGAATAAAAAAAAAAAGTTGAACTTAGCTTTTCATTTGTAAATAAAGCATGTGTTGGGTACTGTATAAAATGCCGTAGCAAAATCCAGATACACTATCTCCACAGGCCTTCCTCTATCCAAATTACAGCCTTTCTTCCCATAGGTTGTTAAAAGGTTGATCTGGCAAGAATGGTTCTTCATAAAACCATGTTGGTTGATACTAATGATACTATTCTCCTCAGCAAATTCTTTGGCATGGTCCTTTATTATTCCTTCCAAAAATTTATATAATATTGATGTTAGGTTGACTAGTCTATAGTTTCCAGGTTTATATCCCAGCTCTTTCTGAATATTGGTACCACGTTTTCTTTACACTAATCAACTGGTAAAATTACAAGTAATGATCTGGCTATAACATGAATAAGATCGTTGAGAACTCTGGAGTGTAAGTCATCTGGTCCTGGTGATTTGTTCACATTAAAGTTTTTCTAGTCTTTTGTGAACACTGTCAGCCACAAGGGTACATTCAATATAATGTTATAAAGTAACTTGCCCACTGTAACTTGGCATTGTATGCCCATTTTTTTAAAATGTGATCTTCAAGACATCCAGATTCATCTCTGTCGCTGATTCGATTCACTCAGTATTACTTCACCTTGATTTTATGATTTATTCAGTGCATACATTTATATTTCCCGTCATGAAACTTGATTTGTAATTTTCCAATCAAACAAAACATTTTATATCTCAAAACTGAACCCTTGCATACAGTACTAACAGCCTTAGAGCATTCAGAGAATAAATCGTCAGTCACTACTCTCTGAAAGTGGTCCTATTGTTCTTTTGAAGTACTCCTGTATAGTTATTAAACCTCCTGGCATTTTATTGGACTTTGTAGTTGTTGTAATATACAGTATGCACCCAGATTTTTTAAATTTTCTAGATTACTGCATTGTCATATTATGCGGTAACTTCAAATTAAGGGGGATTTGCAGAGAACTTTCTTTCATATGGTTAATACTTTTCATTTTTAAAATGTAAAGTTTTCCTTTAACTCTTTAGGTTGATTAATTAATTCATTAATAGAGAATGAAATGTCATTCACAGCAGAGACTATGAATTTTGATAGATTTTAAATAACCTGATATAACCTTAACAAGTCTCAAAAAAGTGACAAACTAAAAAACAATAACGAATGAACATCTGAAAATTTACAATAATGCATTCTAATGATTAAATATACAGAACAGAGATATGGCTACAATAAAACTTGTATGGTCTTTGGCTGACTTTTGTGTAAATAAAAGTATGGTTTAATAAAATGTGGTTCGATACTTTTATATCTAGTAGCTATCTTGCAGCAGTCAGGAGCAGTCACATTTATTCCAGAACAAGTTTATTGGTGGTCAAAAACAACAGGACATACAGCAATCAATGTACAGAGGGAATCAAAATGAGCGAATCACATTCACATATAGTATACAGTACGCACATATACGTTATTGTTTTGTTGGTCATACGGCATACGAGATCGCCCTGGCACCCCACCCCCCAGACCCCTCAAGCAGCTCCTGAGAGGGCCAGGGGAGCAAAGCCGCCCGGGAGGCCACACTCCTGGTCAATATAGGCCAAATTTAAGCAACCAGCACCTCCATACCACACCCCCATCCCCACCACCCAGCGGTCAGCTCCCCCAGTAAGCTAAAACTGCAAGTCATAGATAGTTCCCAAACCGTAAAACCGAGTAGGTCACTCGATGCAGTCTGTTAACTCCGTACAGGTGTCAGGGCTAGCGACACCATATCCTAATATACTTGTTGGGACAACCCCTATGTGTGTAAATAATCTTCTTCAGAGGTAGTGAGGAGTTCACCTCGTCTATCCATGCTCTAAGCGTGAGAAGTGCTGTATGTAACCACAGCCTTGCAAGCAGTTTCCTGACACTAAACAGAGTCTCATGGAGAAAAATGGTATGACAACGAGTATTCTGTGTATCGTTCATAAGCCCGAGTAGACATTTTTTAGGGTCAACTTGTAGGGGGGAACCCATGTGGTCATGCAAGAACTGGATGATGCTTAGCTAATATGCCTGGACGTCCGGTTCATGCCCAGATTAAATGATCAAATGTACATGGGTGATCCCCGCAGCGCGGGCACCCTTGGTCCCGCGACGTGTGGTATTTGCTAATCCTTATTGGCGTGAGGTATGCCTTGTGCATAATATAAATTTGAGTCAGCCGATCTGATAACCTAGGGGAAGCTAACTTAACATTGGTAAGGATGTCCTCCCAGTCTTCAGTATCCAGTGGGCCTACCTCCTCTTCCCATCTATGTTTAGCTACCTCCGCAATCCCGGACACCGTACGCGTTCTAAGGAGAGTATACATGGTGGATATTAGCTTGGAGGGATCCTCCCCCACTATAACACCCACGTAGGGCAGCTCTTGGGAGTTCGGGAACCCGTCCACAAACTGGGCCCGGAGAGCATGCGAAAGCTGTACATAGCGAAAAGCCATGTGTGAGGGTATTCCGTATTCCACCTGTAACGTATGGAAGCTGCGGATTCCTAATGGGGTAACGACCTGGTATAGGTACACTACGCCCCTGGAAGCCCATAGACTTACTCCTGGTAACGATCGGAGCTCCCCAAGTTGGGGATTGTGCCACAGTGGGGTGTGGGAGTGTACCCTGTCGGCACTGACCATCCCCTGAGCGATGTCCCATATTTGCCTATGTTGGTCCAGTAGGGGATTACTACCTCTCCCCCTCCTGCCACTCTCCCTTCCCCAAAATAAAACCTGAAGAGGGGCATGAGCATGGCTGTGAGACTTTCCGCAGGTCAGCATTTGGTACCTAGGACCATTTGACTTATGCAGGTGGTGGAAATGGGATAACTGAGCTGCGATATAATACAAGCGGAGGTCGGGGAGCGCCGCACCTCCTTGATCAGTGGGGTTCTTGAGCGTGTTCCAGGCCAGTTTATGCCTCCCCGATCCCCAGATGAAGGTATTAAGGATAGTGTCCAGTGTTTTAAATATCTTAAGGGTTATGAGAGTGGGCGAATGCCACATTTTATACAAAGATTTGGGCAAAATAATCATTTTTACCAAATTGATCCTACCCATTACTCCCAAGTAAAGTCTGGCCCATGATTGGGTTTTGGTTTTCAGATATGGGATCAGGGGTAAGATGTTAACAATATATTCTAGGGGCTCCCTGGTGACCTGGACACCCAAATATTGAATGGAGGACACTCGATGAAGTGGTAATGAGGCTGCGTCACAGGTAGGGGGGGACACGTCTATGGGCAATATCTGAGACTTGGAGCAATTGACCCAGAGGCCTGAGTGAACTCCAAACTCCTCTATAGTCCACAGGGTGGCTCGTAGAGACGGCCTCTCGTCAGCCAAATAGAGGAGCATGTTGTCCGCATACAAGCTTACCTTCTCGACAAGGGGGCCCGACTGAAGCCCCAGGACATTAGCATTGATTCGGAGGGAGGCCGCGAGCGGCTCCACCACCAAGGCATATAGGAGAGGGGATAGCGGGCAGCCCTGCCTAGTCCCTCGAGCAGTCACATTTATAAAGGGCAATCCACCACCAAATTTACACCATCACAATCTAGATAGCCTTTGATTCAAGATTATAAAGGTTATAGTGTATAAGAGCTTCCAGAATTCTGGTCACACGCAGCCAGAGTAAAGCATACTCTCTAAGTGGTAGAGCGGTAAATGACTACCCATGGCAACCTCTCCTCCAGACAGGTAGAACCTATTGACAATCTTCAGTCTGTCCCGGGAGCAACTGACCCCCATTAAGCAGGGTATGTAGAAAAAAAGAACACTGCTAATTGTGTCAAGCCCCATACACGCTATCAGATTTTCTACTGATTTTTGTCTTGAGATTTACCAAAACCATGTAGTGCAAGGGCCTGCCTGATTGCATATAAATTGAAACGCCTAAGGTTTGGCCTCATATTATATGGTTTTTGGTAAATCTGAAGGAAAAAAATCAGCAGAAAATCTGATAGTGTGTATGGGGCTTAAGAGTATCTCCACAACTTTATTGTTAAAATCTATGACACAGTTTACAACATGGTATCGGAGAGAGTTCTATAATTTCTTCAAGCTCTTTTTAGCCTGGACATAACATTCTATTTAAACATCTAAATGCTACTCATTTTTATTCCTCAATGTACCAAAATAAAATTCATATCTATACATTCAAAATTTAAGAACGGCAAATTCAATGCTTAATGCAGAACTTAAAAAAAAAAGAAAACTAAAACCAATCACATAAAAATTAAAATTACCTAAACATTGATCATTTATTACTACATTCATGCAATATACCTGTTCTAATAATCAAGCCATCTAAACAATAAGTTACCTCCCTCTTTTTATTACAACTTTTATAAGAATTGTATTATCTGTTTAACCACCAAAAATAGAGACCCGAAGGCTTGAAATTATATTACTCCAGAAAGCATAATATAGGCCCTTTTGATATATTACAATATGATAAATATTCTATTATCATTATCGCGCTACTCTATATCTTCATTCCTTCTCTAACGCTCTATATTCTTTCCCGTTTTCTGTTCCTCGTTCCCCCTCTCTGCCCTCTACTGCTAACCTCCACCTCTATTTTCTTTCTTCTATCTGTACCCCTCTGTACAATCGTCATATTTTTATTTTGTATTTTTATTTTTATAATTCCTTTATTACCAAAGAAAGTTACAGTCAACAGTCAAAGTATGTAATGGCAATAAATATCAGAGTCAAACAAAAAAACACAGGAAGGGTCACATAAGCAGAGACATAGAACATCATGCCCAGTGCTGCACATACATTCAACATATTTAACTTAATTCTCTATCCTCTTTCATCCACAATATTTTATAAATTATCAGTCTATCTAGAGATCAACACACCTTTCAAACTAACCCCAGATTAATGCACATGCTCATCAGTATACACAGTCTAGACCAGGAAACATACCCACTTATCCATTTGAAGGGTGGTATAATTATACATAAGTCCATATTTGAATAAATGCTCTTTAACCACTTGCTTACTGGGCACTTAAACCCCCCTCCTGCCCAGACCAATTTTCAGCTTTCAGCGCTGTTGCACTTTGAATGACAATGGCGCGGCCATACAACACTGTACCCAAATGAAATTTTTATCATTTTTTTCCCACAAATAGAGCTTTCTTTTTGTGGTATTTAATTACAGCTGGGAGTTTTATTTGTTGCTAAACAAACAAAAAAAGATGCAAAATAAAAAATAAAAATAAATTGTGTTTAATAGTTTGTTATAAAATTTTGCAAATAGGTCAATTTTCTCCTTCATTGAAATGCGCTGATGAGGCGGCACTGTTGGGCACTGATAGGCGGCACTGGTGGGCACTGATAGGCACAGTTAAGGCGACACTAATAGGCACAGATAAGGTGGCACCGATAGGCACAGATAAGGTGGCACCGATAGGCACAGATAAGGCAGTACTGATGGGCACAGATAAGGCGGCACTGATGGGCACAGATAAGGCGGCACTGATGGGCAAAGATGGGCACAGATAAGATGGCACGGATGGGTGGCACGGATGGGTGGCACTAAGGGGCACTGATAGGTACCACTGATAGATGGGACTGATGGGCACTGATAGGTGGCTCTGATAGGTGGCTCTGATAGGTGGCACTGTTGGGCACTGATGGGCGGCACTGATGGGCACTGGTAGATGACACTGATGGGCACGGATATGTGGCACTGAGGTGCAGCACTGTTGTTGAGGCAGATTGTGGGCACTGATAGGTGGCACTGTGGGCACTGATAGGTGGCACTGTGGGTACTGATGTATGGCACTGTGGGCACTGATGGGTGGCACTGCTGGGTGGCACTTTTATTAATAACTGGCAGGGGGCAGGTGGGCACTGATAAGTTGGCCGTGATCAGGACTGGTGTCCCGATCACGGCCGCCAGTGATCTGCTTTTTTTTTCTCTCCTCGCGCTGTCAGCGTGAGAAGGAAAAATAGCCGATTACCGGCTCTGTTTTGTCACATGATCAGCTGTCATTGGCTGACAGCTGATCAAGTGGTAAGGGGTCGGGATCGACCCCTTGCTCGGATCCGTGATCAGGCGAGTCTCATAGACTCGCTGATCACAGAGCGCGCCGCCCGCTCCCCTCAGGGGGCGCGCAGACTGCTCGTGCACGGGACGACGTCAATAGATGTAGTCCCGGCAAAGCAGGTCCGCGATGTAGCCGTCATTCAGCTATAGCGCGTATCTCTAGTGGTTAAAACAGTGTTTTATTCAATACTCCCTTCTAAAAGAATTCGGTAGCACAAAGAGCAGGCTTTTACAACGTAATATGGCTATCGCCCCATATATTGTTTAGCCTTTGATAGCTGGAAGGAAGTTTCACAAACAGATCCTGCCATATGCAAGGAACTGTTAATGCACAGAACAACTTGTTTCATTGTTTCCAAAATCACAAGACGTTTGGTGTTTGTAAATTGGATACGATGGCCCTAGCTATTTCCTTGGGATTCCATTGGTACTGCTACTTTTCTGTGTTAACAGTGTTCAAACTGTTGACCAAATTATTCAAATTAAAGACTGCATATGCATTTTACAGTTGTGAAATTAAATAATTTCTACTTCTTCTACTCTGAATCTTACACTTTTAATTAATATTATCATTAATGGTGTAGCCCTTCTATAAGTGCTTTTGAGGCCTCTCACATATAGATAACTGCCAGATATGTCCTAACAGAGAAAGGAAAGTTTGAAACTCAATTTTTCAAATAATGTTTTAATAACCAGAGAACGCTTTAGTCAAGATCTTATTGTCTATTAAAAGACATGGTACATTTCATCTCAACAAAGGCAATTACATGATTTGATTTGTGAAGAGCAAAATGCAATATAGAGTAATAAAAGAGAAACAATACAAAGTAAGAGCCAGGAATATTAAATTACCTAATCGTAACACATATAAGCACAGAAAAATCAAGCTTTATGTCTTATAGTGTAGAGATACCAATCAATAATACAATTTGCTTATACCACCTAACTTTGATAACTCAAATGAAGTTGTTTTCCCGTTTTTTACAAATTATATTTTGTTGCACACAGAAAAAATACTCCAAGCAGGTTTCATGGAAACCCATCTGTTTTATGCTTTTTTCATGTAATTTTACATTATCGTCATATGGGAGGCTGGTAGGTTGATAAGTCAATACTGGATGAAAATGTGTAATACTATATCGGATGCAAACTTCCATAAAGTTCAACGTAGAGAGTCATGTTCAGAACATATATATAGTATACTGTGCATCTGTGCATTTTACAGTATATATATATATATATATATATATATATATATATATATATATATATATATTATATATATGTATAGCAACAAAAAAATCCTATGTTATAATACCTACATAAGTAGAACTTTAAGTAAAAATACATTTTAAAGCTAAATTATAATAAGGGGTTCTTCCATGATATATATATATATATATATATATATATATATATATATATATATATATATATATATATATATATATATATATATATATATATATATATATATATATATATATATATGTTTATTTATTTATTTATTTTTGTAGAATATTGGTCTTTCAAAAAAGTAGCTATTCACTTTATGACTATTGAATTACAGCCTTTTTGGGACAAATTATTAAGCAGAGTGGTGGGGCACTGGCTCAGCTGTACTAGCACATACTGTATATAAGTCAGTAGACCAAACACTTCGATTTTAGGTAAGTATTTTGTATTAAAAATCTCATGACAGCAGAAAAACATTTATGTACTACAGCATGCAGTATATACAAAGGATTTCTCCACAATATTGTAATGTTTAGCAGCCATTGTGGAGAATCCATTGTACATGCTGAATTAAGGCCTTGTTCACACCTGAGCAATTTTCTGTCTGAAGCTTGTAGCTCTAAAATGCTCAACAAGCCAAATGCTCAAAAAAGTACACAAGCTTCTCTTTGGCTGGTTACAGGCAATTTTAGTCCCATAGACTTGAATGGGAATGCCTGAAAAACCATGACATGAGCATTTTCAAAGCATTTTGTAGCACGATTATCAGCCACACAGCTGCTCTCCACCCCTAGTAACACCTAATTGTGATCCACATTATAAAAATTGTGGCCTGTAGAATAGAGCTTGGGATGTAATCTCATCTCATGTCATTGTAGAATGGTCCCATTTGGATAGCACCCAGAAACATGAGAAAGGCGAGTAACTGCATATCTCAAAAGCATATAGTATATATCATCCGTTAACCTCTCATCACATATACACTATATTGACAGCGCTAAATATCCAAACCAAGATAATGTACATAAAAGGATGACAATTCCGTAATTATCAAGGAATCAAACACAAATGTTTTCCTGAAAGCTCCAAATATATGAGTATGAGCTTTCAACTAAAGTGTTCACACCCTGGAAAGAAGAAAAGAAAGTCCATCTCTAAGACAGAAACACCAGTGCATAGAAACTTGACAGTCGGTGCCACCCCTTATGGTAATAAACTCACCAGAACACTGAGGGTTAACAAGCTCATCGTCACCAATTATTATGATTAGTTCACTGGTTTCTTTATGGAGAGGCTTCTCATCATACTCAAAATCAAGCGGTTGCCAACAGCGATAGTAAAGGTTCCTTGATCTCCTTACAGCAATACCTTTCCTGGTTTCTAGTACTCCACTCAAAACGGATTCACATGTGGGAAACGATAAAAGACATATTCCATAGTGCAAACCGTTTTTTTATTTAATAAAAGTAAAGTAAAAACATACGTACACAATCTTGAAATAATAAAAACGTTCTCAATAATGTCACTCGCAGTACGGTCAGGTTTGTCTCACCGCAGTCCTGAGCATCTAGAATAGTGCACAGTCTCAGCGTCCACGGCAGATCCCGAGTAAATATTCAAAACATCTCCTCTGTAGTGACGTATAGCTGCTTGGTCACGCCCATACGCGTTTCGTCACTACGTCTTCGTCCACAGACGGTGAGACAAACCTGACCGTACTGCGAGTGACATTATTGAGAACGTTTGAGAACGGTTTGCACTATGGAATATGTCTTTTATCGTTTCCCACATGTGAATCCGTTTTGAGTGGAGTATTTAGCGCTGTCAATATAGTGTATATGTGATGAGAGGTTAACAGATGATATATACTATATGCTTTTGAGATTTAAGATTTATTTTATGATAGCCGCTTGTAATTATTTTCTGATTGACTTCCTTTTTTGAGCGCTGGGGTCAGTGGGGAATATTCTGAATATTTTAATATTTTGTATGTTTTTCAGTGATATTAGTATGAGTAACTGCATATACTGTAGCTATGTTCTCCCTAGCTGTCTGCATCACTACCACAGCATTTGTTGTATATATAGGAGTCAGCCATGCAATATCTCCAACTATGCTCTACCATGTTTTTCTTGTCGCTGTCTGCCTGCCTGTACTGTTGTGAAGCTGCACTTGTTGCACACGTGCCAGCTATTTAGTCTCCCACCATGTTCAGCCTATGTTTCCCTTTTGTTTTTAGTTTGCAAATGTTATACCACTATCTTCAGCTATATAACAGTGCTGCTGCATATGCTACATGTGGAGGGATATTTTATTGCACTACAGCACTCAGAATCTGGTGACGCCGTGCATGGTAGCCAATCAGCTTTAATAATAATACCTGGATTGGTAATGCTAGCTGACGCAAAGTAGCTCACAAAAAAACGCATTACCCAGAAGTCTGTCCAATCATTGTAATATTCATAGCAAGTGGTGAAAAACAACTGTAGCTGAAATTGTCATTTTAGTCATTTTCAATGGCTTCAAGCTGCCATGGAAGCTGTTCTGTGCTCATAAAGAAGTTTGCAAACTCATCACAGATATGGCCCCTGCTTGTGCTCCCACAGCTCCCGCTCCATTGTGCCCTTTGCATATTGTAAGTTAAAGCATTATCAAAACATCCCGTACCCATACAAATGTATGATATATGCTGCCTTAACTGAACCTATGGCAATCTGCAAGTTGGGGTTGATGGCATTGTGTAGAAAACTCCATTTATTTGAAACAGGTCAAGTGCACACTCCACCATTCTTCATGCTCTGGTGAGCAAGTAATTAAATACCGTCTTCTCCACATTGAGGTTTTGACTAGAGTAGGGCCTTAGCAGGTGTTCTCCTAAGGCAAAGGCCTTATCACCAACGAACACAAAGGGTAGAGGAGGATGACTGGTTCCCAGTAGCGGAAAGCTAGCAATCAGGTCCAGACACTTTTTACGCAGCATGGAGGGCCATCTTTAATATTGATTGGACCTTGGGCAAACATTTTCTTGGGCCCACTTATCAACTATTTGCAGAAAGTGCAGGCTCAAGGGGAGGCTGCCTTTGGGCCCCACAACAATGACTGGGCCCGGGGCAGCTGCCCACTTTGCCCTGCGCTAAAGATGCCCCTGCTCCGGGCCATCTTTAATATTGATTGGACCCTGGGAAAACATTTTTCTTGAGCCCTCTGAAATCCACTTATCAACTATTTGCCAGCAGTGCAGGCTCAAGGGGAAGCTGCCTTGGGCCCCACAACAATGACTGGGCCTGGGGCAGCTGCCCCTTTTGCCCTGCCTTAAAGACGGCCATGGCAGCATGTGTCCAAATGTTGAGTGGGCAAAGATGCTGGAGTCCAAAGTGCTCCCATCAGAGCCTATGTATCTGCATCTGAAGCAATTTGCATCCAAGACCGCCAGAAGCACAAATAAAAGTACTTATGAGCCCTTGTACACACGGTCGGACATTCCGATGGACAATGTCCAATAGGACTGTGTTGTTGGATAATCCGACAGTGTGTGGGCTCCATCGGACTGTTTCCATCGGAGTATCCGATGGACCAAGTTTTCCAGCTGGGCTATAAAATTTTCCGACAACATGATCCGATCTGACTTTTTCCGATCATATGTAGAGAATTACGATCGGACAAAGTGCTACGCATGCTCACATCAAATTCCTAGACCAAAGCTAGGCCAATGGCTACTAGCCTGAACATAGTCCCCTCCTAATGAATTAACGTCATCACGTTAAGTAGGATCGGATTTTTTGACAACTTTGTCCGACTGTGTGTATGCAACAGTTTCGGACAAAATCCGTGGGACAAAATCCGTGGGACAAAATCCGATGGATTTGTTTGTCAGAATGTCCGACCGTGTATACAACGACAGCAAATATATGCTACCACTGGACTTGTTATTGGTTTTATTATTCTGATATGTTTCCATTCGAGCGCTCCAAAGCAGTTTGGGATTGCACCGCTCCCAAAACAGATTTGCTATAGATAGTCATTCCTCTTTTGTAGGCTTTGCCATGACCAGATTGTTCATAATATTTCAAATTAGAGTGCAAATGTCCCATATCATGTAGCTTTCTGTAGATTTAAAAAAAAAAAAAATTGAAATAATTTTGTTTTCTCCAGTTGTACTCATCAAAAAGAAGTGGAAGAGAATGAAAGATGCCTTAACTCGTTGACGCAGACAGCTGCAAGACTTCAGAAGTGTCCAAGCTGCCGAACAACCAACACAATACAAACATGAAAGAAGCTAGACTTTTTAAGGCCTGTATTAGAAATGAGCAGTAGGAGAAAGAATGAAAGTAGGAGGCAGTTTTTGACAAGTACTTTATTAAAAAAACAAAAACAATGCCCCACCCCCTGTGGAGATATATTACCAATCAAAAAAACAAAACAGTCCACACCCAATGAAGGCTGCCACCATCTGGCAACTCTTAAATAACTATGGGGCAGGGCCCCCAATGACAATGCCGTGTGACCCCCGCTCATTGTTAGGTCATCGAACGAGGGGCATGCTGGGGGCATGCTGGGCCATGATGTCACAAAGGGTTGGGGCCACCATTTGATGCCATCGGGTGGCTCCGCCCCTTAGTTATTTAAGAACTATTTTTTTTCTTTGAGTCTGCGGGGTGCTATGTACCTCATACTCATTCACATAGGGGGGTTAGGATCTAGGGGATCCCTTGTTAAAGGGGGCTTCCAAAGTCACCCCGGCAGCCTTAAAACCACAGGCCAGGGTTGAGGGAAGAGGCCATTGTCCTCATCAACATGTGGACAAGGTGCTTTGGGAGAGCAGAGCCCCCTCTGCCCCAAAGCACCCCATGTTGACGGCATGTGGCCTGGTAATTATTTAGAGGGGGGGCCACATGCTTTGCTGTTTCCCCTTTCCTGGCCTATCAGGCTGCATGCTTAGATTATGGTCTGGTATGAATTGTGGGGGATCCCACACCATTTTTTTAAAAATGTTGGTGTGGGGGTTTCCCTTAAAATCCATAACAGACCTAAGGGTCTGGTATCGATTTGGGGGATACCTCATTCCATTTTTCTTTTTAAATTTTGGCATGGTTTCCACTTAAAATCCATACCAGACAAGAAGGGCCCCCACAATGTTTTTTTCACTATTTTTTAATGCCGCCAATTGTTATTTTTACATTTAGTTATCAGCAGGAAAGCCCATTGACAACTGATAACTCTTGTTAAGGACGCAGTGGCCAGCTTCCTGGCCCACACCTTAACAACCAGCTATTCAGTGGCAGCCCAGCTCCTTAACGTTAAGCTACTAAAAGTAGCTTACACACTGTGCTAAACACTGCTAAATGCTGGCAAAAAAACACTAGTGTTCTGTTGTCCAGCATTTTTAACCTCTTCAGCCCTGGAAGTTTTACCCCCCTTCAAGATCAGGCCATTTTTTGCAATATGGCACTGTGTTACTTAAACTGAAAAATAAATAAATTGATGTGCTTTTTTTTCCCCACAAATAGAGCTTTTTTTGGTGGTATTTGATCACCTCTGCGGTTTTAATTTTTTGCTTTGTAAACAAAAAAGACAGATAATTTTGAAAAAAAAACAATATTTTAAAAATATTTAATGAATTAAATATTTAAACAATAACCCAGTAAAAAATCAAATTTTTCATAGATTTAGGCCAATATGTTTTCTGCTACATGTTTTCGGTAAAAAAATCCCAATAAGCATATATTGATTGGTTTGCGCAAACATTATAGCGTCTACAAACTATGGAATATATTTATGGAATTTTTCTTTTTTTTTTATTGTTTTTACTAGTAATGGAGACGATAAGCGATTTTTAGCAGGACATTGCGGCGGACAAATCTGATGCTAAGTGACACTCTTTGGGGACAAGTGACACCAATACAGTGATCAGTTCTTAAAAAAAATTACCTTTCACTGTACTAATGACACTGGCAGGGAAGGGGTTAAAATCAGGGGGCAATTAAAGGGGTAAATGTGCTACTAAGGAGTGCTCTCTAACTGTGTAGGGGATGCTTTGACTGGGGGAAGATAAATCTGTGTTCCTGCTTAGCAGGAACACAAGATCTTCATCTTCCCCTATCACAGAATGGCGGTCTGCCTTGATTACATAGGCAGACCACCATTCTGCCTCTCCTCGGAACAATGGCGAGGTGTCGGCAAACATCGGGTCAGCCGGACCTGCTGATTGGCTGCCATTGTGTTCAATTATAGCGGAAGCAGGTCTCTGGTGGCATGCGCCCCAGACCCAGTGCACGAAATCACGTACAGGTACGTGATTTCAGGCAGGAGGGCCGCCCTGCCACAGTATATCTGCGTAAGGCAGTCCAGATGTGGTCAAAGTTTTTAGCTTTCTAGTGTGCATGAAGCCTAAATGTATGTTTTTTTGCTATCACACTTAACATTATCAGAAGCCACATGGCACACATGTAAATGTGCCAAGTTCTCTTGCTGTAATCACGGGCTCTCTGAGTGGGTGAAAAGGATGAAACCAGTAATGGTGCTTTAGAAAATGTTATGCATATTCATTCCACAGAACAATAAGCATGAAGACTTATAAACAGCAAACGTAATGACAGCAGTCATTTACTAGCTTCCCTCCCTTCTTGCAAGACAGAAAACCTTGTCAATGAGAGATCAGCTGGGTTATAACTACAGATGAACTACAGGTGCACAGCCACAGCTCACTCACTGCAGCTCAGAAACAGTCTAGGGGGTGTCTTTTTGAGGTTTATTGCTGTAAACTTGAACTGCAGTAGAGCAATGGGGAATAGGATATTCCAAACCACTCCAGTGCAAAAGCAGACTGAGGACACTTCTCTCTATAACAGCAGCACAGTCACTATGTTCACAACTAAAGAAAATGAACAAAGGGGTTTTAGCGCAGTTTAAAATAGACTGGAGCAGTACAAAAACCTCACAGCTGAGGACCATAAAGAATTTTGAACAAGTTCAAAGCTAACGGAAACAGTCACTATCCACAGCTGGGAACCATGGAGGCTACAGCTCAGTAATCAAGCTCTACTCTAAGTCCCAGGAGGAGAGGGAGAGATTCAACTTTGTGTGCTCTGTCCATAACACCAAGTCCAGCAGCCAGTCCTGCAGGGCTCCAGGGTCAAACAGCCCCCCAAAGCATCAGCAATCCATCAGCAATCCATCCCAGGCAGGTAGGGCAGCTAGACACCAACTAACTCTGTGTGTTTAGGCTTCAGCTTCTTTGCCCTCTTCTCTGACCACCTAATTGGCAATTGACCTAAGCATATATATATGTTGTGTTTTCTTATCTCTCTTCAAAGCCCCAAGTCCCCTGTGTTTTCTGCAGTTTTGTTGCTCTGTTATCAGCATGATAGTTTCTGACAAGTTCTCTGTCAACCAAGATAAAACGAGCCTCAGTCAACCTAGATAAAACCAGATAAGACCTGGCTATATTTTGTGTTTCTCTTTATGTACTCTGAGTGTAGTTCTTAATATCTGTTCCCATCTTGAATGCATTACATAGTATCACTTCTCTCGTTCTGTATACTAACTACTAAGTATATTTATTGATATCTGCTCGTATGTTCTATGTATGGGCACTGCTCTTGTCCTGTATGCTAGATGTAATTCTCAGTAACTGTTTTGAGTTTGTATGTATGGACAGTGCACAGTACCACTTCTGTTGTTCTGAATGCTGTGTGCATATCTGAGAATCTATCCTTATTCTGTATGGATAAAAACTGCTAAGAAGTTACCTTTTTTCTGCCACTGTAAGGATTATGTTAGTGACAGTACAAACATGTAAACAGATTCCCGGCTGCTATAGACATTTGTTCACCTTTTAACTCTACAGGTTGTTGCCTTTATTTTAGAAGTGACTCAGGTGCCTGTAAAGCCACCTGATCACTTCTACAGCCTGCAGTAGGTTTGAACACCCTGCCTAACCCTTCTTCCCCCCGCTATACCTGAATGCCTGGGACCATGATGGCAGGTATATGGATGGAGAGCAGGGGGAGATAAGTGGACATAGTGGATTTAATTACAACTTTTTGACTCATGTACTGTCTATTCCCATTTCTCTTATTACATTTTCATAGATTTTTCTGTAAGTTTAGCACACCCATGAGTGCTGGCTGTGATAAGTATTTTTATACAGCTCATACCTCAGTATAACGACACACTTAACCAACCACTTGACCTACGGAAGATTTTACCCCCTTTATGATCAGGCCATTTTTTGCCATTCAGCACTGAGCTACTTTAAAAAAAATTCCACACAAATAGAAATTTATTTTGGTGGCATTTGATCAGTACTGGGTTTTTGTTAGGAGCGTGTAGGGCTCCTGCTCCTAATTTCAGCATCCTGGTTTTGGCTTTGGCCTTGTCTACCTGTCTGCCTACAAGGTCATTGATGTGGCCAGTCTCTGGGTGGAGAGAAAACCTGATTTAAGCCAACCAAGCCAAGCCAGCCATACTCCAAGCTCTCTGTCTGCTCTGCTCTGCTGTTTGGATTCCCTCATTGACGACCTTGATTATTAACTACTCTCTAAACTCTGCCTGCAATTCAACTACTGATTTGAACCTGACTATTCTGAACCTTACCTGTCTTGTACCTAGACTGTTGTTTAACCACTCTGCCTGTCTGACAACTGCAAGTACCTGTTTGCTGTACTCAATTTGCGCCTTCTCCAGTGTGGTAGCCAGGCACTATAGCAACAGAGTACCGGTAGACCTGATTGCCTCATGGGAAAGGGGGCTGCTATAGGTGAAGAGAACAAAATAGATTACAGTGCACACATACAAAAATTACATTTAAATCCTGCAAGGCTATTTAAAACACATATTGAAAAATATGGGCATTTGGTTACACATATGTACATATGGCCATATAGTGCTAAGCCCACTACTGTGCCAAAGTACCCCATTATCAGTGGGTCCTACACTATTCGTAGAATGAAAGGTCCTGTATCTCAACCATGGGAGACAAACTCCTCTTTTTGGGACTGCTCCTATATCACAGGTGGACACTAATAAGAGGTAATGAAGGTGGGATGGGGGGGGGGGGGCTCCGGCCAAAGAGATCTGGTCCAGACCCTTACAATATACAAACAACAAACTTGGGGGGCACACCCTAAAAAAAGCATTTACATTGAAGATGGTGCTGCTATAAGACCGCAGACAGAACAAAATAGATTACAGTGCACACATACAAAAATTACATTTAAATCCTGCAAGGCTATTTAAAACACCTGAACATTTTAAAAAATATGGGGATTTGGTTACACCATATGACCATAAAGTGCTAAGCCCACAACTGTGTCAAATTAACCCATTATAAGTGGGTCCCGACCAGATCCCTTGGGCCAGAGCACCCCATAGCATGCTATGACTAAGCATCTGTTTGCGATGTGAAACGCGTTGGCTCTTCTTCCCTGTCTTCTATGCCTATGATATGACTGTTTTTTTAAAATCTTTCAATAAAGAAGCCTTCAGCGGTGTGCGGCCATCCAGGATTTTTCCTTCCTTCCTAATTTGAGCAGAGCAAGCACCTGCAAGGTCATATAGGGCGTGTGTCTTCAACAGGCTTGGAGCTTTTGAGCTGCACTTTTTCTTCAACTTTATTCTGCTACATCTACAAGCTGAAAATAAGAGAAGTGTTTAAAGCAAATAGAGCAATCAATTCAGTAATTACCAGGGTTCTCAGTTTTGGCATTAAAGAATGTTAACAAATGTAACAGTTTGCTTCCCCTTATCTAGCTAAGCTGTAATATAAGTGCTAAACTTGTTCATTGGTGAACTCATGAGTCATTATTAGGCCCCTAATACCTGCTCAGTAACAAAGTGTCAAAAAAGTAGCTATTGCTAAGAAAGTAGAAACTGATGTACTGTCTTTGTAAGATACTGCACACTGAGGAAATAACAGATTTGCAGCCCCTTTAATTTAATTCAAAGAAAATTCACCTTGAAGAAAATCTCATCCCAAACAGTTTACTTTATTCAACAGACTCTAATTTAAAGGAATTGTTCATGTTTACCCTCTGTATGTAACTGAACAGTTTTGCCCTGTCTATCCAATACAGTTCATCACATTAGCTACCAATGAGATGAACAAATACCAGAACACATGCCAATTCTGTATTGTAGTAAAGTAACTCTATTCTGAACCATCACTGTTTACGACCATGACATCACTTTTGGTTCCACCTGTTGCAATGCCTCTATGTCTTACGCACAATCAGTCCCCATGGCTTATAAGTAGATGTCTTGTCCTTTCAAGGGCCATTTACTGATCCAATGGCAGTTGAAGGAACTGAACTAAATAATTCTGATTCCTTCTATGAAGTGGATTCTTTTGCGATAGACGGAGTGGCAGAATCCCCCTAATATTCAGGTTCCTGAGGAGGCAGCGGGGAACATCATAGTCCTGAGAAGTGACCCCCAGGTCCTTGCGCTCATGGTATTCTTTTGTGCTGCAACTAAAGACAAGAGATCAACTCCCACTGCGGACAAAGTCTAATCAACCTAGGTTGCTCCGAGAAGATTGTTAATACTCTGTTAATCTTCAGGAAGAATACCACTAACAGTGCCTATGACAGAGTTTGGCAAAAATTTCTGAAATTTGTTTCTTCTCAAGAGTTTTCCCACAGAAGCTCTCAAATCTATAGAGTCTTTGATTTTCCCTAAAGAGGCCTAGACACGGGTCTTAACCTAAGCACACTGAAAGGACTATTTCAGCCTTTACAAAAACAAACCCTTCTATTGACCCAATTGTACAGTTCTTAGCCGTCATAAGGTTAAGACCACCAAGAAAATTACTCTTTCAAAAATGCAATTTACCATTAGTTCTCCTTGGCTTCTGATATTATTTAAAAGGACATATCTGGAACCTTACTTTAAAAACAGCATTATTTAACCATGGTCACTTCTGATAGAAGAGTCTGAAATTGCAACACTTGATTTTTTTGATTCTTTGCTACCTTCTTTGATACCAGTGTTCCATTTCACCCTTAAACTTATCAAAAATTTCCATCTGAAGTAAAAAATAGTGCTTTTAAATCTCTTTTTAGAAAAAGATCAACAGGTGAGCTGGCTGGATGCCGGCAGAACTTTAGAATCCTATATTGAGGCTATAACTACCATCAGGGCTTCAGAATAGCTTTACTGTCTCCTACATATAGTATTGGCTTACAAAGCAAAGATGGTGGCAAAATGTGTGATTGTGCACAATACACTTAAGGTTTCAGCTTCAAGGCAGCAGTAGGTTATAGTCCTTGTGAAACAAAGTGGCTAACTGATACTCAATCTACACCTGTCATTGTATTATTGTTTCAATCCCTCTTCTCTAGAAAATGTCAGTTTTGGACAGAAAGTGATTTCTGCTCCCTCTACCTGTAGTTAAAATATTTTCAGCATCCCCTTTCTTGTATTTGAGTTTCCTATACATGTGCTAACATGAAGCTGTTAGGAAATGTTTTCTTTATTGACATGTTCCATGGCAGCATATTATCCAGTCTAGTCAGTGTTGCTAGTTACACAACACCAGGGCTGAGTAGGGTCTCAGATTTATGAGTTAAGGTTCTTATCAGGGTAGAGAGGTAGCATAATCTACCCATACATATGCCGCTATAGAGCTTGTCAGGAAAGAAAAATGATAGTGAATATTGAAGACAGTTTACCGATTTTTTTCCAATGTGATCTGTTTACAGTACGCAAGGAACAAATAATCAATTGAATGAAGATTGATTATATGAGCAGTGTTTTATTTGATTTAGAGTGGCAATTGTTTAAAAAAATTACAGCAAAATATAGTTGAAAAGTGTGTGGCACGGTTTTCAGTTCAGTATGTCACACTGTGCAAAGATGCCCAAAGACAGCAGGCTAGAAACCAACTTCTTGATTAACACAAAGCCTGCTGCTACCCATGTGTCTTCAGAAATTAGGAGAGCATGAATCAAGAAGTAACTGTTCTCCTAACTAATAAAATGGTTGTTTAACAGCAACTCTGCATTATTAATGCTAACAATGTTCACATTTGTACTTTGCATCTGGGATACGGAAATACATCAGTTATTTCTTTCATATAATCCTTTACTTTTCATTTACCAGGTCCACTTTTAGAGATAGGATCAGTAAAAAGGCCAAACATTCATGAAACAAAATGCCAATATATTTATTATAATATTTCGTTTTGAAGAGAAATGCAACTTTGCCTGGTCAGTCTTTTGAGGTTTAGAAATTTCTAACCTGCAAGCGCTGTTGAACAAGCATCTCTATCGCATACATTAAGTGGCCATATTTCAGTTGAAGTACTTAATGCAATAGCTGACAATGAAACCCTTTCCTGCCATAAATGCAAATGCACTGTAAGATTTAAAGTTGTATTCAAATGAAACACACAGGAATTTTGCATTCTATGCACTTTACGATTCCTATTGTTCCCTTCTTTGAAGTATCAGTTTAATGCCTAGATATTTATAAGCAGCTATTTCATCTGCTTAAATAATTCTTGCTTTTGGCTACAATCCCACCTTAGGTCGTATTTCACCTACTTTTATGGCAGTTAGAAAACATTTTATACAATACATTAGCCACTTCTGTCATTATCTCTATACCTAAAATATTACTTTTTTATACAAAAATAATATTATATAGTTTTATACAATGTATACACAGACTGAAATCTGTCTATATTATTTTACCAGCTGATTTATCATATTCCATTGCTATAATTCACAAATGATAACAAATTTCACTAAATGTATTTAACAAAATTAATTTTCAATATCAAAACAATAATTTTCTGAGATTTTATTGACTCATCATGTATAATAAAATAAAATTACAATAATAAAGTGCATTAAGTATTGCAACCAGTAATATTTAACTTTTGCATAGTGAGATCAGTAAGAGATCTGATTCCTGGTTGCCATATTTTACATGTTACATCTCCCTTATTATATGGGCAAGCAGCAGAGACTGATTGAATTTCAATTCATGTATGGCCATGGGTTGCAGGAAAGAACATTGCTTGATTCACCCATTAACACAGTTAATGTTGATGGGGGAATCCCTCCCATGGAGCTATTGTTTTCTTCAGGCGGGGGTGTGGGGAGCCGTCCCTGCCAGGAGAACACAGTGATTTTTGCTAGCAGCTAAAGCCACTGGCAATAATCCTATGTAAACATAAGACATGTTGGTTGTACCCAAATAAATTGATGAATCGACTTGGGTATAATCAGCCAGCCCATAGATGGTTTGAATCTCAGCTGTCCCTGCTGAACCAGCCAAGATTCAAATCATCTATGGCCAGCTTAAGCCACTTGGTCACATAAAATTACATATAGAAGTACAGTCAGCAGGTCAGATGCATACAAGCATAATCCAGGAAAAAAGGAGCAGTGACAGACATTAGCAGAGATAATAGGCCAATGATAGGAATAAGAACAGACAAACTGTGTACAACATTGTCCCAACAGTACACAGCAACAATCCAAGGCACATAGAATCAGACAATAGTCACAGACCTCTATTTGAGGCATAAACAGTCAGATAATAGACAAACCTATTTCCAAGACATAAGCAAATCTGAATGCAGTTAAGTATGTTTGTCATTGTACCTGCTATTGTCTTTTTGCTCTTACCATCTGTCTGAATGTTAGGAGCGTGTCTCACCACCAATCTCTGCATTTTTAGGACATGCTCCTACATCACCTATCTGTGCAGTTCCAGGATTCCTGAGAGCTCTAGATCCACTAGGACTTCCAAAATCCCTGCTAGTACTTCCATTGCAGAATTACCCTATGAATCTAACAATCTAATGTTCCTACCACACTCATACGCACCCTACTGTAGTGAGGGAGCCAATTACCCAAACAGTATGTTTTTGGATTATTGGAATAAACCATGTCATATGGAGGAAACCTATACAAAAGAGAACACATGCTCTTTATATAATTTTGAGTGCAGTGTACCTTTCAATAAATCCAGCTTATTCAATGAAGATATTTGGTATGAAACATGTGTGTCCTTTGGAAAAGGGGAACAATATAGAATGAGTCAATTAGCAACCTTTTTTACAATTATTAGGAATTTGTAATAAAATCTTTATGTAAAATGTAAAAGTGTTCCCTAATTTAATGCCTCCATGAAATCCCACATTCAAATAACTACAAATCCAATGGCCATAACCACAAACTTTGAGCTCTAGAATAAAACAGAGACCTGGGCTTAGGTTTTAAAAACACCAACACAAAAAATAATCAAAAAAGTCAACACAACCATCTTCTGCCTGCCATTTCACCTAAACCTTATATAAGCTGCAAGTATTCCAAAGAGCTCATAGAATTGACATAATTCACCTTGCAATTCTATGTCTTTCCTGACATAATATAATATTACATGGTATATAATGCAGTGTATTTCATTTATTTTAAAATCTGTAAGGTAGATTTACTTAAAGTAGAGAGTTTAAAATATGGTGCAGCTGTGCAAGATAGCCAATCAGTGTGTAACTTCAGCTTGTTCATTTAGGCTTTGACTAAATAAATGGAAGCTGATTGTTTCCATGCAGAACTGCAGCAGATTTTGCACTCTCTGGTTATAGTAAAGCAACCTCTGTATGTAGGATCAAATTTATATGATAGCTAAACCTATGAAAAAAATTGAATATATTGCCACTTAGTAGTCCTTAGATGTGATGGCTGTATTTGTTTCCTTTCTTAAATACAGAAAAATATTTGTGCAACTTTCTAGAAATGCAGTAACTTCCCATGTCTGACTTCCCAAATAGAAATAAAACATACGTATTTTTGTTCTGCAAATTATTTACCCCATCAACCACCATATAACAGAGAAGAGGAAAGACAGGCATGGTAAATTCCAGCCTGGGTGGCAACAATGGTATACTCTATGGATACAGTAGAGAAGTAAGCATAGCCACCCAGGGACAGGAAGTGTGTTATTCACGGGATTACCAGGTGAAAATAAAAAGAAAGAAACCACTCTCAGCCACCTCCTCTAAGAAATGATAAAGTGTGGGGGATAAAACATATTGAGATTGACTTCAGGAACTTAATATGTACAGTCTGGATGAAAGAAGGGAAAGGGAAGACATGATTGAAACCTTTAAATGCATCAAGGGGGTGAATAAGGTTAAGAAAGGCAGTCTTTTCAATATGAAATCAAAATCAAGAACATGGGAACATGACCTCAAACCAACTGGAGGAAAGTTTAAAACTAATCTTACAAAGTATTATTTCACTGAAAGGCTGGTTGATGATTGGAATAAACTACCAACAGAGGTAGTGAGACAGTCAACAGTAAATGGCTTCAAACATGTTTGGGATAAACATAAATCTATAGTCAGACAACAAGGTTAATTTAAAAAAAAACACAAAAACAAAACAAAAAACAAAAAAAATGGGAAGACTCGATGGACTACTCAGTCTTTTTCTGCCGTAATTTTTACATGTTTCTATAATTTTCAGTATATTACATTTTTTGTCTTTGGGCTTAGATACATTTTAATAGGGATTTTTTTTTATAAATAAATGCTTTCATGCAGTGGTCTCTGATTCAACAATGAAATGCTTGTAACACTGATATAATATAAGTTTTCATATTGATTATTGTTCAGAATCCTTAATAGTTTCACCATATATAAATTGATGAACAGATGAAAGTGTAACATACAGGGGTCAAGTCCTGGGGAAAAAAGTGTGGGAACTCCCACCCAAGATCCACTCCCCCACCAAAAAAAAAAAAAAAAAAAAAAAGATACGCTCATATGCATATATATTTCACATAAAATACAGTGACTGCAAATGCGACATGCTACAAGAGATGACCAGACTGCGAATGTGACTACAGGAGATGACCAGACTGCGAATGCGACATAGTACAGGAGATGACCAGACTGCGAATGTGACTACAGGAGATGACCAGACTGCGAATGCGACATAGTACAGGAGATGACCAGACCGGGAATTAGACTACAGGAGATGACCAGACCGCGAATGCGACTACAGGAGATGATCAGACTGTGAATGCGACTACAGGAGATGATCAGACTGCGAATGCGACTACAGGAGATGACCAGAGTGTGAATGCGACTACAGGAGATGACCAGAGTGTGAATGCGACTACAGGAGATGACCAGACCGTGAATGCGACTACAGGAGATGACCAGACCGTGAATGCGACTACAGGAGATGACCAGACCTTGAATGCGACTACAGGAGATGACCAGACCGTGAATGCGACTACAGGAGATGACCAGACTGTGAATGCGACTACAGGAGATGACCAGACTGCGAATGCGACATAGTACAGGAGATGACCAGACCGGGAATGAGACTACAGGAGATGACCAGACCGCGAATGTGACTACAGGAGATGATCAGACTGCGAATGCGACTACAGGAGATGACCAGACTGCGAATGCAACATAGTACAGGAGATGACCAGACTGCGAATGTGACTACAGGAGATGACCAGACTGCGAATGCGACATAGTACAGGAGATGACCAGACCGGGAATGAGACTACAGGAGATGACCAGACCGCGAATGCGACTACAGGAGATGATCAGACTGTGAATGCGACTACAGGAGATGATCAGACTGCGAATGCGACTACAGGAGATGACCAGAGTGCGAATGCGACTACAGGAGATGACCAGAGTGTGAATGCGACTACAGGAGATGACCAGACCGTGAATGCGACTACAGGAGATGACCAGACCGTGAATGCGACTACAGGAGATGACCAGACCGTGAATGCGACTACAGGAGATGACCAGACCGTGAATGCGACTACAGGAGATGACCAGACTGTGAATGCGACTACAGGAGATGACCAGACTGCGAATGCGACATAGTACAGGAGATGACCAGACCGGGAATGAGACTACAGGAGATGACCAGACCGCGAATGCGACTACAGGAGATGATCAGACTGCGAATGCGACTACAGGAGATGACCAGACTGCGAATGCGACTACAGGAGATGACCAGAGTGCGAATGCGACTACAGGAGATGACCAGACTGCGAATGCGACTACAGGTGATGACCAGACTGCGAATGCGACTACAGGAGATGACCAGACTGCGAATGCGACTACAGGAGATGACCAGACTGTGAATGCGACATACTACAGGAGATGATCAGACTGCGAATGCGACATAGTACGGAAGATGACCAAGTAGCTAGTTTTAAAATGTAAACCTGTCCTCAGCCCCTTTATGGCACCCCCTTTACATTTCTGTCCTCACCCCCTTTGTAGAACCCCCCTTCACATTCCTGCCCTGCCTCCCTTTTATATCACCTCTCCTCATTCCTTTCAGTTTCTGATACTTTCCCCCTCCCTCCTTCATAACAGTGCCCTCTTCCCTGTCTTACCTTATACAGGACACAGCACAGCAGATGACATCGGAAGTGCAGCAAAGGGATGGACAGAGGGCGGGACCTGCCCCAGTTAACTGATTGGTTGATAGAATGCAGAGCAGTTCTATTAACCAATCAGTTAACTGAGCCAGCCCCTGCCCTCCGTGCATCACTGTGCTGCTCTTCCGATGCCAGCTCTGTGAAGACAACGCAGCTAGCAGATTGTGCTAGAGCCTCGGGCGGCTCTGGTCCTGCAAAGGGAACGGCGTTCCTGCTGTGAAAAAAGTGCGGGGACGCCGTTCCCACGCGTTCCCGCAGGACTCGAGCCCTGGTAACATACTGTGGTTTACACTAGGTTCCATTATAACAAATTAGTTTACGTAATGTTAAGTTGTTCCTTGTTGGTTGGAGGTGTGGCTGGAGTGCTCTTAGTTCTTTTAAATGTTGCATATACAGTTTTGATGCATGTCTGCCGTCTCTAGATGGTAAGCACAAATATACCCCAAGATTACTTTGCTTACTTACCTTTATTATTTTTGAACATAGATACAGTGCCTTGCGAAAGTATTCGGCCCCCTTGAACTTTTCAACCTTTTGCCACATTTCAGGCTTCAAACATAAAGATATAACATTTTTATTTTTTGTGAAGAATCACCAACAAGTGGGACACAATTGTGAAGTGGAACGAAATCTATTGGATAATTTCAGGCTTCAAACATAAAGATATAACATTTTTATTTTTTGTGAAGAATCACCAACAAGTGGGACACAATTGTGAAGTGGAACGAAATCTATTGGATAATTTAAAAATGTTTAGCAAATAAAAAACTGAAAAGTGGTGCGTGCAAAATTATTCGGCCCCTTTACTTTCAGTGCAGCAAACTCACTCCAGAAGTTCGAAGATCCCTGAATGATCCAATGTTGTCCTAAATGACTGATGGTGATAAATTGAATCCACCTGTGTGTAATCAAGTCTCTGTATAAATGCACCTGCTCTGTGATAGTCTCAGGGTTCTGTTGAAAGCGTAGAGAGCATCATGAAGACCAAGGAACACACCAGGCAGGTCCGTAATACTGTTGTGGAGAAGTTTAAAGATGGATTTGGATACAAAAAGATTTCCCAAGCTTTAAACATCCCAAGGAGCACTGTGCAAGCGATCATTTTGAAATGGAAGGTGTATCAGACCACTGCAAATCTACCAAGACCTGGCCGTCCCTCTAAACTTTCAGCTCAGACAAGGAGAAGACTGATCAGAGATGCAGCCAAGAGGCCCATGATCACTCTGGATGAACTGCAGAGAACTACAGCTGAGGTGGGAGAGTCTGTCCATAGGACAACAATCAGTCATACACTGCACAAATCTGGCCTTTATGGAAGAGTGGCAAGAAAAAAGCCATTTCTCAAAGATATCAATAAAAAGTCTCATCTAAAGTTTGCCACAAGCCACCTGGGAGACACACCAAACATGTGGAAGAAGGTGCTCTGGTCAGATGAAACCAAAATCGAACTTTTTGCCCACAATGCAAAACGATATGTTTGGCGTAAAAGCAACACAGCTCATCACCTCAACACACCATCCCCACTGTCAAACATGGTGGTGGCAGCATCATGGTTTGGGCCTGCTTTTCTTCAGCAGGGACAGGGAAGATGGTTAAAATTGAGGGGAAGATGGATGCAGCCAAATACAGGACCATTCTGGATGAAAACCTGTTGGAGTCTGCAAAAGACCTGAAACTGGGACGGAGATTTATCTTCCAACAAGACAATGATTCCAAACATACAGCAAAATCTACAAAGGAATGGTTCACAAATAAACGTATCCAGGTGTTAGAATGGCCAAGTCAAAGTCCAGACCTGAATCCAATCGAGAATCTGTGGAAAGAGCTGAAAACTGCTGTTCACAAACACTCTCCATCCAACCTCACTGAGCTCGAGCTGTTTTGCAAGGAAGAATGGGCAAGAATTTTAGTATCTCGATGTGCAAAACTGATAGAGACATACCCGAAGCGACTTGCAGCTGTAATCGCAGCAAAAGGTGGCTCTACAAAGTATTAACGCAAGGGGGGCGAATAATTTTGCACGCCCCAATTTTCATTTTTTTATTAGTTAAAAAAGTTTAAAAAATCCAATAGATTTCGTTCCACTTCACAATTGTGTCCCACTTGTTGGTGATTCTTCACAAAAAATATAAATTTTATATCTTTATGTTTGAAGCCTGAAATGTGGCAAAAGGTTGAAAAGTTCAAGGGGGCCGAATACTTTCGCAAGGCACTGTACAAGTATAAAGTATACTGTGATACAGACCAGCAAACAAACTGATTAGTGTTTTTTTCAGCGTTGTGGTCATGTAAAATACAGATTTCACAAGTTTGAGAAAAGAAGATAGAAGTATTTATTTGTGGCCTCTAGAGAGATATAGAGTGGTATCAAAATAGTGATTTTCTGTTTGTTGTGTCAATTTCTGACAATATTCATAATTAAATAATACATCTTTTTTAGTTCTTTCTGGTCACAGAATTCATTTATCTGAACCCATTATCAAAAGTGAAAAGCAAAATCAATATGACTATTTATAGCTATACCAAGGGACTATCAGAAAGCACACAGGGCATGAGTATCACAAGCTTAGTACTGTCTTTTGCATAATGAAATGAAATGTTTTCTTAGTCATCTTGAAATAAAAGTTACTGGATATGCAGACATTTCTATGCTACTTTCAGGTTTTTGGTTGCCACTTGTTTAGAAAAATGAAAGTTGAGTTGAAATGTGCACCTTTTCCATTTTCATCTCTAATTGAATTCTCCAGTGACCCCCTGATTCCCCATGGCTGTATTTCAGGTTTTGATGATGAGAAATAGAATTTTGTATTTGGATAATACAATTTTCTCACTTGCCTTAAGCGACCTTCAGCTCAATTTCCATTCCCTTGAGACGCCATATATTATGGAATTGAATGAAATTCCTTATTCATAGAAAAAAAGTTCCAATTTAATCTGAATATTCAGCATTTTACATTGGTCAAGGTGATGGATGGCATATTGAAACACTCTTCATTCAGGTAATAAAATGGTAGAATCCATGATTGTACTGAAAAATAATAATAAAGAAGTCTTTTCAATATTCTCAAAAGCTTCTGTTGTATACATTCCAGAACAGGGCCTGGGCTGTTTCTTATTACCAAACCAATAACATCTCCATTGCAAAAATCTGTACACTGTAGTCAGAAATGAAGATTTCATGTAGGTTACAAGATGAAAACTTCAGCAGTTGTCAGTAGGAAAAAGGTTACTCTTTTATTCCGATTGTAATGTTTTAAGGTTAACTATTTTAGACATTCAGAAAAGTGTTTCTAGTGGATTTTGTTTAAGCAGATTTACATATTTAGCTTTAGCAAAGTGTGGATGAATATATATAGGTATATATACAGTATAGGTACAGATTTTATATATATATATATATATATATATATATATGCACATACATACATACATATACACACACACACATACATATACACACACACACATACAGTATATATACATGAGCCAAACGTATTCCACACAATGTAGTCCATGCACTTCCATCAGGGGGCTCATTTACTGTACTGTGTATACCACACTAGCATGCGTATGTTATAACTTACAAATTATTTATTATTAACACGCCTACATCGATCCAATTTGGGTACTCCAGCCATTCCAACTGGTCACATTCTGATTTGAAAGTTTTGTATATTCACCTATGCATGCTTCACTGTTTATATGTATTATTTGTAGAACTTAGCCCGCACCCCACCCAAAGTTGTTCTCCATTGATGCATACATAAATAGGGAGCAAAAAAACATCATATTCATCTATCTACACAACTGCTTTTATGCTTATACTTAATATGTTTAAACTAAATGCTGAATTTCTTTGCATTTGGGATTGACTCAGGACACAAGGCGACCTACTGTATGATTTTAAATGTACATAAGAATAGTATTTTTTCCTAAATTCTATGTGATATCTCATGCTGTGGGAGTTCTGTAAGAGAATTATATCCTGTTTTCGTATATCATCTTTCTTAGGATTTAAGCATTGCAGCTTTGATGTACCTCCTCCTGAAACACAAAAGCAATTATATTCTAAAAAATATCCATTATATATATATATTGGTTTAGTTTTTTGGGTAAGACCCTGTGAGAGAAATGTCTATAATTCAATGTACAGTAATGGATAGGTTAACTCAATATGCAATGTAAAAACGATCAGAACCAAAATTTAAAAAAATAACAAGTTTAACAATTTCTTTGTAAACATAACCTTTACGAGCTCTTTATCCTACATTTTCCTTTAAGAGCCTTTTGAACTCAAAGAAATATCCTATTGTATCTGTGACCATGAGATATATCCTAGCATAAAGCAATCTGAGTGAGCATTAGGATACTAATTGCAAACTGCAAAGAGCATGACAGAGTAAATGCAAGCTGCGCTTACAAATTGAATTCATTTTGAAAATGGAATTAATATCCAGATGATAAGCATTCACATAAATGATTACTTGATCTTTACCTGCCTGGGTTTGCATTTCATTTTTTTAGAAAAGATATTTTGATGGGAAACAATTGCATTTACAATTCAAATCAAATCAAACACATATTCTGCTGAGTCTTCTAGTGTTGTCCTGTCATCCTACCTCCTCCCTTTGGGAACTTGTCTGTTCTTTTCCAGATCGTTGTGGGTGCCAGAGCTTTCAAAGTGAGCTAAACACCTCTGATCTGCTGCTAACGTGTCAACCTCCATCATTTTGTTTTCTCTGAAGAAAAAAAATGCAGATTCAATTACACATAAATGAGGACCCTTACTGGCATGTTTAATGCACACTATGCAAAATAAAAGAGGCTATTATAGTGCATATAAAATATAATGAAACAAAAATATTTCATTATAATATATACAATGTATATATATATATATATATATATATATATATATATATATATATATATATATATATATATGTGTGTGTGTGTGTGTGTGGGTGTTATATATATATATATATATATATACATACATATATATACACTGTATGTATTGATATCATATAGGCTTGAACGGCCAAATAAAACTGTAATTGTTATGATATCAAATTTGTACCACATACTTTAGCACATTTTCTAAGCTCTGGGACAAATGAGTACAACTACAGTTGTGGAAGGTCCAAAGTCTATTTGCCTTTAGTAAAGCCATAAGCATATGTGCAGTGCCACACAATACTTTGTTTTGTTTCTGTGACGCCATTTATAATGGCATCAGCACTTCTTGTAATTCCAGAATCCATGTTTAAACAGAGCATAGCTGATATGGCTCTGCCCTGGCTCCTACTACCCTAAAAACAGCAAGCAATCTGTCAAGAATTAGATCACCTGCTGGTGGCCTTGTGGTTTCTGAGTTTGAAGATTGTAGTTCCATTGTCCACCAGTGGTTCTCTCCCAGTAATTATCTCCCAGTAGCCAGCAGATCCCAGCACTTATTCCCCACCTGATGCTGGCTGCTGGGGGGTATTTAGCCCTACTTATAGCTTTCCACAGAGCCTCAACATTCGGCCCTGTGTGCCAAACCTGTTGATCCTGCTGACCTTGAACTGGTGATTCTGCTAGGTAACTGCCTACCTGATCTTTGCTGCTTTGAACCAGTTACCGTGATCCCTCTGTCTCTACCTTTTTTCCATGTATCCACCCGCTGTTGCATGCTCCCCCTGCCTGGCCCTGCCTTACCAAATTTCTCCCTTTACTTTGTATATAGTGTATCATTGTTATTCTTTTAGTTAGGTCATTTGTCACGTGTTTCACTATTTCTTGTATACTGTTTGCAGTGTTTTTTTCACTTGTTGTACTTTTAATACATTTTATTATAATTGTATTAGGTTTGGGTTGAGACTCCTATGTGCATTTTACACCCTCTTTAGGGATGTAAGAATGGACTATATCTAGTCTACTCTATACTAATCCAACCCCCCCCCCCCCCCTCCCCCAGTGAAGAGAACAATATATAACAAAAAATTCTAATATACATGTCAATATATTATAAACAATTACAAATATATAAACAATAAATTAAATGAAAAAAAATCATAGTTACGTACCAGTGACGTCTTTTTCCAGGAGTCTCTCAGGACAGCCACCTTTGAGAGACCCTGGCTCCTCCCTGCACAGGAAACACCGCCTTAGCTTCAAGATTTAAGCCCCTCCTGCCCCACTGGGCCCTCAGTCTTCAAAGAGTACCAGCTGTGGAGACAAAAGAACGTGTCATACACATAACTTTTAATCCTCAGAACTAGAGAGAACTGCTACCCACTTAGCGAATGGGCAGTCTCCTTATTGCAGACACATTTTTTGGGTGGGTATCAGTGCTTTCCTGAAAGACTCCTGGAAAAAGATGTTACCGGTACGTAATTCTGATTTTCCCTAAACATCTTTCAGGACAGTCACGTTTGAGAAAATAAACAAGCACTTAACCCAAGGGTAGGCCATCGCTTGTAGGATCCCTTTTTTTCCCGAAGGTCCGATCCTTAGCGATCCACAGGTCCAAATTGTAGACTTCAGCAAAGATTCTATGACCTTTTAACATCCAACTTATGTTCACCCAGAGGATCTGAACCGAAAGCTGGCAAAATCATTTCTTGGCCTCTCTGAAATTTCGAGGCTACCCTCTTAAAAAAAGAAAAACACCTGGTATGAAAATATTTGTAGAAAAGGGGACTCCTGTTCGGGAACGCCTTCTGCGAACCAGCTGTTGAAAACATCTCCGGTAGATGGAGCCTTTTTCCCTTTTCATGCTACTTAGCAGGGCCACCACCCCATCCGAGAAGCTCTTGCCTTTAGCAATTCCTCCTCGGAAGCCATGCAGGGAGAATCCACCACTCCACCCGGGGACAGCAGAATGGCCCTGAGATGAAGGTTCTCCTGGAATTGGCAGTATCAAGGAAGGTTCCACACCAGAACGTACTGCATTGGGAACCACAGCCTCCTGGGCCAATAAGATAAATAGGAGCAGGTCGTCCAGAAAGGAGATTATTGAAATGTCCCTGAGTCGCACACCATTCCTGGTTCTACTGTCAGCCTATTGGGCACTGCAGTTCCTCAGGCTGACTGCACAAAGGGCATACAGGGCATTGCAGTTCTCCAGCTCACTTTTAAACCCAAATGCAAGGCCATACTCTTAAGCAGAGTGTCACCAGGAGTGTCCCTGGGACCAAACACCATCAAGGTCCCAGTACCACCTCCCAACCCCTCAACCACCAGAGGGGTCTACACCCGTGGAGCTATTGGGTAAAAGGGAAAGGGAATACCCACCCCAGGGTTCCTCTCACCTTAGTGGCTGGTGCTGGCATTACCAGGAGTAGTCTGGGCCGCCTCTGCCCCGGACATCTCCCACTGAGGGTCATGGTGGTCCTTCCTGAGCTGCTTGCTGACATTTACAGTGTTTGCAGGCTCACACCAGCCAAAGCCTGGCCCTCTCTCATACAGTACCTGACTGCGAGAATGTGTTTCCAGCACGATCCCATCTCGCGATAGAGCACTGTACATCTCACACTAGCTGCAATAGGAAAATGTCACATTTTCCTATTGCAACGAGCATGAGAAAGAAGTGACAATGTTGCCTCTCTAATAAAACCGGCATGGGTTCCTCTCCAGGGGCATACCAGGCCCTTAGGTCTGGGATTGTTTTTCTAGGGGAACCCCCTACGCCAAAAAAACGGCACGGGAGTCCCCCTAAAATCCATACCAGACCCTTATCCAAGCAAGCAGCCCAGCCCACAGACCCCGACAACCAGTGGCCAGGGTTGTCGGGAAGAGGTCCTTGTCCTCATCAACATGGGGACAAGGTGCTTTGGGGTGCTTTCCTGACTGGCCTGGCTGCATGCTCAGATAAGGGTCTGGTATGGATTTTGTAGGGACCGTTTTTGTTTTTTTAATTTGGCACGGAGTTCTCCCTCAAGATTCATACCAAACACTGTCCCTGGTATTTGTGGGGATCCAAGTTGGATCCCCACACCAGTGTGAACCCGGCCTCAATGTCAGCAATGCTTGTTGCTTATTGGGAAAGGAAAAAACACATTTTTCCTTTCCCGATGCGAGCCAGCTCGGCGCTGGTTCCCATGATGGGGCTTGCAGGATGTCAATCTCGCCGATAAAAGCGGCAAGATTGACACAATATTGTGGTCACCTACTGAACACCACAGCTGGAACCGAAAGCCCCGGCTCCAGCAGAAGTTCACGCCCCCACCGGATGTCCAGTCCAGCTTCGAGCTCCCTCACTTGCCACACCGAAAACGGGGAGGAACGATGCACTTCCAACGATGCCCCCCTGGACAGAAGGACAGCGGGCCCCCAGAAGCTTCTTCCCCACCCTCAGGAGAAGCTGGGGTGGCTAAGCGGCAGACCAAACAGTACCTTCCCTAAGGCCAAAGGTTCCTCCAAGAAAAAAATAGAGATAGGGAGAGCTTCTCTACACAGTAAAAACTGGCTTCAACCTCCCCAGTTGATCAGCCTTGGTTCCCAGCGATGTCTCCCCATTGGAGGAAACACCGAAACTGAGGGCCCAGTGGGGCAGAAGGGGCTTAAATCTTGAAGCTAAGGCCGTGTTTCGTGTGAAGGGGGGGCTGAGGTCTCCAAAAGGTGGCTGTCCTGAAAGACGTTTAGGGAAAACTCTTTACCCATTATTCATCAGGTGCCCATAAATAAGTTGGATACACTGGATGACAAGTGTGATTTATGTGTGAGCATACGCAATTAACAAAATGTAATGTGATTTGGAATTGTAACATCTACAAATCTGTGAAAATGTCACTATCATGTTCATTTCTGTCCATGTAACATGACTTGATCTTGATGTTATACTATTATTTATGAAACAGAATATTTTTTTCTAATCCAACATTGAAAGGGTACAAAAAATCATAGCCAATCAGGTGCTGGGGAACTCATCAAAAGCAGCTTTTAGTAGAGTACCAGTTTTCCCAAAACTAAGAGAAAATGCGTTTATTTCAATATCTTATTATAGTGGTATTAAACCCAAAAACTAAATGTTATATATTACAGCTTGCCAATCCTTAGATGTGTTGCTGTATTAGTTTTCTTTTTTTAGTCTTTTTTTCCTCTGTTTTCATCTGGCGATCCAGCCAGTAACACACTTCCTGTATTAGAATACCTACACTCTGGATGAAGGAGCAACAGAGACACCTTTGGACTGCATCATTGTCAATCTGGGGGGGGGGGGGTGGGCGGAGTGTTACATGTAGTAGTAGATTTACACTAATATATTGAAGCCAAACTCCAGCTCCCACTGCAGTTACAGCAACATGTTTTTTCTTTTTGGATAAAGGTTTTACATAAATACATAGAACGGTCTCTAGCAAGAAGAGGTCCTTATTCCCCCAAAAAGATATTCAGTGCACCCTCATTTAGAATACTGTGTCTAGTTTTGGAGACCTCTGCTACAAAAGGATATTGATAAGATAAAAGACTTCCAGAGACAGGCAATAAAATGGTGAAATGTGGGACCTCAATGAAACCTTTACATATATTAAAAGTAGTATGAAGTAAATGCTCCCAGTTTTTTAATCATGCATTCTAAGCAAATTAGTGCACATTTTCAAGCACATAATTTTGCAGGTCACAAATGCCTAGAGGTGCATTTATGAAAAGTGTGTGGAGCAGTCCTGTGAAACTGCAGGTACATTCATTTTGTGTGAATGTCATTAGGCCATTTTCACTCCAGGTTGAATGTTATTCAATAAGATGAGGGAATTGGGAAAATATGGCCACTAGTTTAAGCTAATGATAATAGGAAGTAAATATTTAAAGCGGGGTTCCACCCTAAAGTGGAACTTCCGCTCATTGGAACCCTCCCCCCCTCCGGTGTCACAGTTGGCACCTTTCAGGGGGGGGGTGCAGATACCTGTCTAACCCACTTCCGGGCTGTTTTCTGTCCCACCACACTGTCTGCTGGGACACACACGGGTCCCAGAGACAGCGTGGACCATTCCTATTGCGCTGCGCGACTCGTGCATGCACAGTAGGGAACCGGGAAGTGAAGCCGCAACGCTTCACTTCCTGATTCCCTCACCTGGAATGGCGGCGGCAGCAGCTGAGAGCCGATCGACCGATGCTGACATCGCTGGACCCTGGGACAGGTGAGTGTCCATTTATTAAAAGTCAGCAGCTGTAGTATTTATAGCTTCTGGCTTTTAATATTTTTTTTGTAGGTGGAATCCCTCTTTAACATTTGATTTTGCGCAGAACAAATGTACATGCAGTTTCAAACAAATAGCTCTGCAAATTTTTAATGAATACACTCCTTAGGTTATGTAATAGTCACCGCCACTGGCTGCAGGATCCTCAGTGCATTTTCCCTCAATGTGGTCAGGGAGTGCCCATGCTGAGGATTAGGTAACACAGGGATAGTGCAGGTGCTAGTAGCTGTCCAACAACTAGCTTAGAATATGGAGGGACAGTGGAGTAACCTACCATCCTAAGCTCTGTGCCTGTGTGTTTGTAGCACACAGCTCCTGGCCAGGAGGTTTGCTCCATAGGGTCCAATACCCAAAACTGATATTTTGTGGTGTGATTTGCATCCATACAAAATGAATGGGTGCAAATTACACTGCAAAGGATCGCACATGGTGCGTTTCCTGTCCGAAATGCATGCGATTTTCCACACTGCTCCTGTGTGAACTCAGGATGAAATCACTATGACAAGCCTGGGTTCACACAGGAGCAGTGGGAGAACCGCATTCCTGTTCAAATCACATGTGATTCTTTGCAATGCGATTTGCAGTCATTGATCAATGCCGTCTTTAAGGCAGGACAAAAGGGGCAGCTGGACCTTGACATTGTTGTGGGGCCCAAAGCAGCTGCCTCATATTTGCCAACTATCTCAGTTTAAATTCCCTTGTTCCTTGAAGTTTTAGTCCTGTGCTGTGTCCCAATATCTCAGTGTGAAATGCTAATCTGTCTTATTGTTGTTTACAGATGACTCACCTGTAGACCTTGTGTTTACATGTAAATAACTGGCATTCATACGTAAATAGATGCAGCATTCATAAGTAAATAGCTGCGACTGGCAGTATTGATATGTAAATAAAGGTGGCATTCATATGTAGATCATGCCCCCCTGCAGTGAGGAGATGATGTGCTGTAACCTCTAGCAACCAATCAGTGAGCAGTAATACTGTAAAGTCATCTCTAGCAACCAATTAACAAGCAGAAATCATTTGCTGTAACCTCTAGCAATGAATCAGTAATGTGTGCTGTAACCTCTAGCAACCAGTCAGTAAGCAGTAATAATATGCTGTAACCGTTAGCAACCAGTCTCAATTGCTCCCTGATCTGATACATTAACCGGTTCACGACTGGCGCACGCCTATGTACTTCGGCAGAATGGCACGGGCAGGCATATTGGCGTACAGGTACGTCCAATCTTTAATGCCGCCCTGCCATCGTGAGTGCGCCGTGGTCAGGACCCCCGTGAGTCCGGTCGCAGGTCCCATGGACTCGTTTGCCGCGGGCATACCCACGATCGTCTCACAGGGTGGCTGAATGGAGAAATGCCATTGTAAACAGCATTTCCCAATTCTGCCTAGCGACGCTGATCTCTGCTCCATGTGATTGGAGCAGAGATCAGGGTTCACTAAATAAAAGCCCAGCCCCACACAGTTAGTAAAACACCCCTAGAAACACTTAACCCCTACACGTCCACCCACTGGTTAACCCCTTCACTGCCAGTGTCATTTACACAGGAATCACTGCATTTATATAGCAGTGATTGCTGTATAAATGACAATGGTCCCAAAAATGTGTCAAAAATGTCTGATGTGTCTGCCATAATGTCGCAGTCACAATAAAAATCGCTGATCGGCGTCATTACTAGCAAAAATAAAAATGTCATAAAACTATCCCCTATTTTGTAAACGCTATAACTTTTGTGCAAACCAATCAATAATCGCTTATTGCAATTTTTTTACCAAAAATATGTAGAAGAATACGTATCGGCCTAAACTGAGGGAAATTTTTTTTATATATATATATATATATATATATATATATATATATATATATTTTTTTTTTTTTTTGGGGGGATATTTATTATAACAAAAAGAAAAAAATAATGTGTTTTTTTCAAAATTGTTGCTCTATTTTTGTTTATAACGCAAAAAATAAAAACCGCAGAGGTGATCAAATACCACCAAAAGAAAGCTCTATTTGTGGAAAAAAAAAGACACCAATTTTGTTTGGGAGCCACGTCGCATGACCGTGCAATTGTCAGTTAAAGCGACGCAGTGCCGAATCGCAAAAAGTGGTCTGGTCTTTGACCAGCAAAATGGTCCGGGGCTGAAGTGCTTAAACTGATTTTAAGTCTAGCTGCTATTTATTGTGTGTCTCAGTGCAGTTGGAGAGTGAAATTGCATGGGGGGGGGGAGGGCAAGAACATTTTTGCCCAGGGTCCAATCAATATTAAGGATGGCCCTGAGTGCCTTATATGTGTGCCTTCTTTGTTATTTTTCCCACCTGTGTTCTGGAACTGTTACCTGTATTTTTGATCAAAGAGTGACTACTCTCTTAGCTACAGTACTTTAAAACCCTTTAAAAAAAACATTGAAACAGAAGATGGGTTAGACAATATAAGTGTTTACCTAAAGGGGTTGTAAACCCTTGCAGATGGATGTTCAGGGCCACTCTGTGCAAAAATAGTGGAAGAAAGTATGATATGTTTGCTATTTTAAAAAAAACAAGCCTTTAAGCTGTTGAAATTGGCAAAAATAAAGTTGGGGTTTAAAATCACTTTAAAGTGTTATGAAACCCAAGACCCTGCATTCACTATATCTGGTCTCACACAGTACACAGAACATGGAAATACAATTATTTTAGTAACTATAAACTGCTAATTTTTTTTTCAGCAGTTAGAGCAGTCTTGTTACTTCTAAGTGTGTCTGGTTAAAGCCTGTAGGAGGAGTTTTCATTCTCCCACGATTGTCCTATGTGAATGCAGGACCCCTGACCCTCTGTCTGGACAGTGCTGATTGGCCTGTGCTGATCACATGCACCCTCCCAAGAAAAAAAAAAAAACATCTAGCAATACACACCAAACTGAGCATGTGCAGCCTGTCCCCTGGCTCTATAAATATCAGGTTATTTTTTGGAGATAGTCGAAGACAGGATTGAACAGCCTTTTTACACAATGCAGAGGATTAACCCCTTAGGTTCCACAGTGAGTATAACAAGCATGCTTTACAGTACTGCATATACAGACAGATGTTACTGTTGTGGGTTTAGTAATACTTTAAGCGTGTAAAGGTTCAGGAGAGCAGTATTTTTAAGAAGCTAAGCTTAAGAACATGGGAGCATGGCCTCGAACTAGCAGGAAGATTGTGCAAAACCAACCTTCTAAAGCATTGTTTTACTAAAAAAGTAGCTGATAGTTGGAACAGACTTTCAACAAAGAGAGTCAGTCAACAGTAAATGAAAGAGGTTATAAACTTTTGTGTTTTTTCACCTTAATGCATCCTATGCATTAAGGTGAAAAAGCTTCTGGCAGTGACCGCCCCCCCCAGCCCCATTTTACTTACCTGAGCCCTTGAACTTGACCCACTGGGATGCGCTGTCTCTCTGATTGTGGTTCTCGGCTCTTGATTGGATAGATTGATTGCAGTGGCAGCCATTGGCTCCCACTGCTGTCAATCAAATCCAATGATGCGGGCACTGGGGTTGAGTCCAGCATTTGGCCTCTATGGATGCCGAATGCTGGACGCGGGAGCATACCCGCAAGGTAACCCCCCCCCCCCCGGGAGAGCGCTTCTCCCAGGGGGGTTATTTGATGTGGGGGGGAGCCATGAGAGCCGCCGAGGGACCCTAGAAGAGCAGGTTCAGGGCCACTCTGTGAGAAACAAGCTGCACAGTGGAGGTAAATATGATATGTTTGTTATTTTTAAAAAAAACTAACCTTTAGTGTCACTTGAATTTAAGCATGCTGACGACAAAAAGGTTAAAAAACACACAAAAAATAAAAAAGGCCAGATTCCGTGGATCACTTGGTCTTTTTCTGAGTTTGTATTTTTATGTTTCTACTTGCACTCTAGGTTCGTTCCCACTATTTCTCTATGGGGGGGGGGAAGAAATAATTCCCTCTGAAAATATTACAGAATGGAAACATTGTTTCCAGGCTTGCAGTGCAATCATGGAAACAATAGTACAATGCTTTAGGTTTTCTGTTCTTTGATTTACATTACAATTTCCCCAGAGACACTTTTCTTTAGCACAAATCTATATATACCCGAGAGCCATAAATGAGATTCCACATTTTATACCAACTTCTTAATTCTAGTGGGGTGTGTGTTTATTCACTGCTGTACTTTAGAGGAAAGTATCATTAAAATATAAATGTTTTTTTTTTGTCATTTCACTTCCATTTTAACACAGCAGACTTGCCATGGAAGCCATTTAAAAGCCTAATATTAACCACATAATTGAAAAATATGACCATGTTGCCCTTGCTGGAACAAGATAGCTGCGGTAAATACCAGGAAAATACACATTAAAAAGCTTCAACTAATAGCTCAAATGCAGATACAAGCACTAGCCTGAAAGAAAAGACTATGTGTTCATCAAACAGAATACCTTATTATACGTTATCTGCCAAAGTCTAATGCTCTATTTGTTACTTATTTATTATGGCCTATGTATACATTACAAATACATCATTTAATTAATGCAATTTTTATCACAAGCGTATCATTTCATTCACTGCTTCAACTGCTGGCATTCGACTCAGCAATAAAGCTGAATCTACGAATGACAAACGCAAATAAATTGATTGGATTATGATCATTTAAAGAGAAAGTAAATCTATTTTATTACATTTCTAAGTAAGCCAATGCATTCTCAATCTAAATAATATGCCTGAAGCAGAGGATGCATATTAGAATATTGTAGAGGACTGCTTATACCACAAATTTGTAAGTATACTGTATAGTAAAAGGGAGCTGTTGCTTTAAAGTGGTTGTAAACCCTGTGCAACCACTTTTACCTACAGGTAAGCCTATATATTAAGGTTTACCTGTAGGTGCTGGAAATATCTCCTAAACCTCCACGGTTTAGGAGATATTTACGAAAAAGCCACATGCGCACTTTAGAAAGCACACATCATGGCGTTTCTAATAGGGGTCATGCCGTGACTGACGTCACGCGACTCTGGCCAGTCACAGAGCCGGAGTTCTTGGCCCCTGGAAGGAAGAGGGGCGAAGATGGACGCTCCCTGCTAGTGGGGACTACGGTGACATTGCGGGCTTCGTTTTAGGTAAGTGACACATAATGGGCTACTATTATGCTTTACCTTTGCAGAGGAATAAAGAGAAAGTTAAACCCACCAGGGTTTACTAACTCTTTAAAGCTTATGTCAAGGCAAAATAAAAATACATATGCAACACTTAAACAAATTCCGACGGATTTAGTCCGGAAGTGGTCAGGAAGTGGTGTTGCATACACACGATCGGACTCAGTTGTCGGAATTTCCGGTTGCCAAGAACGCAGTGACGAAAGCCGCGTGTGACGGGACTAGAAAAGGGAAGTTCAGCACCACATCCGGCACCCTTTGGGCTTCTTCTGTTGATCTGGTGAGAGACGATTCGTGCTTTTCAGATTTGTGCTTCAGTTCGTTACTGCTCTTCAATTTTTGCTTGTGGGTGTGTATCTGATTATCAGTGCTTGTAGTCAGTAAGCATTTGTTGCTCATTGTGGACTATATCTTGGTATAGTACGCTTTGATTTGCATTGCTTATTGTCTGCTTGTTTCTGCTTTTCAGGTCGTTCTTTCAGGCATTGCTGTTTATCGGTGCTTTCTGTTGTCCGTTCTGACCAGCCGACCGTTTTTAGCCATGTTTCGTATACGTACTCATCGTAGAGTTTGTGCTGGGCAGGGGCTTGGTGTTGGGCTTTTAGCTTTGAAACAAGCACGGTCCATGAACAGGGTGAGGAGGGGTTTGTGGACCAAGAATTTATTGCGCCAGCGTGACCAGTTCTCGCACATGCCTTTGCTCTGTGAGATTCGGGAGAATAATCCTGATGATTTCAGGAATTATCTCCGGATGACGGACCCCGTTTTTCACCGTCTGCTGGCTTTACTGTCCCTTTATATCACCAGGCAGGATACCTGCATGCGGCAAGCCATCACTCCGGAGCAGAAGCTCATCGCCACGTTGCGCTACTTGGCGACAGGGAGAAGCCTTCAGGACCTGAAGTTCTCCACAGGCTTCTCCCCCGGGCTCTGGGGATCATTATTCCAGAGACCTGTTCTGCCATCATTCAAGTCCTGCAGAAGGACTATATGAAGGTAAGTTTTCTCCTTTAACATCACATTCTATGTATTTAATGATTGCTAATGTATTGCATTTCTTTCCTCATTCCCTAATTACCATGATTGCAATATGCTCTAATTGATATGCTGTGCCCCTTTGTCCTCATGCATGCTGGAAGCTTTTCAAGTTCCTTTTTTGTCCTTCATGCATATTTGCCTTCACTAACTTCCCCAGCATGCTCTTCTGGGCCTATAAACCTATAGTCTAGTCACTTAGTAATGTATTTTGTCAGCTCCATAGAATTGCTTTCCCCTAAACACCCCCTAAAATGTGTACAAATGTTATGTGTGTGCTTAAATTCATGCAGAGTGCCATTTTTTTTTTTGGTTGGGCCAGACAGATTAGGAACCTCCCTCCCCCCAACTGCTAGGCTAGCTGATAGCAATCCTCTATCTGCTGACTTTGCCAAACCCAATACCCACTCTACCTACCTTTTTCCTGGTCAGATTTATGGACGAATTCACCAAAGCATGTAGTGTAAGGGCCTGCCTCAATACTTTCAAATGCTACAGTTTCAATTTTTTTTTCTCCTATTATTATCTTGATAGGTAATAGCATGTGCTTCCATTTTTTATTTATTTTTTGGTATTATGGGACTTCTTACCTGTCCAGTGGGCTGCCAATAGTATAAGTAAGGAGGGGCTGGCCAAAGTATCACACATTATTTCTGCATTCATCTCTCAATGAAGTGGAGAGGGTTACCTGTCCAAAACATCCCCCCCCCTCATTTTATTAAATGGGCCATCAGATGGGGGGATGGGGGGGGTGATGACTCTGATAAGGGGACCTTATACTTTAGGCTTTAAATAATCATTTCCCAAAATGTTATACTGATCTTGGCCAAAAATGTTTGTGTCTAATCTGCTTTCAATGTTGATGTGCAAAATTACTATTTTTTTTTTCTTGTTTCGCTCCACAGTTTCCATCAACGCCACAGGAATGGCAGACTGTGCCCTCCCACTTTGCCAGCCGTTGGGACTTTCCCAATTGTGGAGGTGCAATTGATGGGAAACACATCCGCATCCTCCCACCCCCCAACTCGGGGTCGTACTATTATAATTTCAAGGGGTTTAATAGTATCGTGATGTTGGCGGTGGTGTCAGCGACCTATGACTTCCTTTATGTGGACGTGGGGCAAAATGGCCAGATGTCGGATGGTGGAGTGTTCGCACGGTCGCAATTCTACTGGCATCTCCAGAGGGGCAGTCTGGGCTTGCCACCCCCAGAGGAGAATGTAGAAGAACTCCCGTTCGTTTTTGTCGCGGATGAGGAGTTTGCCCTGGCAAACCCCCTGATGCGGCCTTTCCCGATGAGGACCCTCACCCCAGATCATAAGATCTTTAATTTCCACCTGGCCAGGGCCAGAAGAGTCGGGGAGAACACTTTTGGAATACTGGCCAGCCGGTTCCGCCTATTTTTGACGCCAATCCACATGGCGGAATATAAACTAAATCACATTGTGCTTGCCTGCTGTGTTCTGCACAATTTTTTGAAAAAACATTCAGCTAACTATGTGGTCTCAATTGGCCCTGATGTAGACTTGCCTGAAAATGACAATCTCATGGCCCTTGAAGCTGCACGTCCTAGCTTGCCCCCCCCCCCAAAGCGCCCGTGAGATCAGAACCCAATACATGGAGTACTTTGTGGGTAGTGGGGCCATTGATATGCCAGACAATGTCTGAGAGGCATTTTTTTAATACATTTTTCTTTGAAACTCCAATAATCTTTGTTTTCATTTACTGCTTGGCTTTGTTGTAGGTGTCTCCTAGGTATTTTTGGTGTGTTTTTTGGGCCTTTTTCTACAACAGTGCAAACCCAAGTTCTGAGCAAGATGAGGTGACAGCAGTCTCTTCTTCAGATAATCTTATTATGTTGTGGGTCTGCTACACACACACACACCTTGTTTTTGTTGCTTATGTATGTAGTGCATTACTGACAAAAATATTGCTAATTTTCAGCACCATGGCAGAAATATGTGGGATCATGAAAATGGCGTGATTGGGGAAATGTAAACATCACTGTGGGTGTTATTTACTAAAGGCACATCCACTATGCACTACAAGTGCACTGCAAAAGTGCACCAGGAGTGCAAAGTGGATTTGCCTTCAGTAAATAACACCCATTGCCACAAAAACCAATAACTTTACTCCAAATCCTGCTTTTGCGCATTGAAAAAGGAAGCCACACGTTGATGATAATTTCACTTTTTACTCAAAGCACATTCACATGTGCATTTAGAAAAGGGTTTTACAACAAACCAACATATTTGGTGTATAAAATATAACATACAGTACACAGGAACTTACAAAGTTCAACTTTGAAAAATGAAGACAATATCAGACATGAGTATGTACAAACTGTGCTGATATTGCCTTCATCGGATTGGGTGACACCCCTGGAAAAGCCAGATTTGGAAGAGGCACACACTGAGAATCCAAAAGTGGCCATTTTCCTCCTGATCCCATGCCTAATGTCAACATGTGCTATCTCCCATCATGGGGTATCAATGTGTATGTTTTGGGGGTGAAACCCTTTCATCTCAGCCACTTGCCACAATACACGGGCATTGATCCCCGATGATGGGAGATAGTACATGTTGACACACTGTGTGCATCTTCCAAATTTGGCTTTTGGAAAAATATAAAAGTTTTTTGAAAAAATAAAAAACTATGCTAGCTAGTTTGGGGTGTTTCAGACTCTCCCCAAAACATCAATGATGTTCTTCATTTTCTCCCCAATGAGGATCTGGGCACTTTCACTGGTAAAATGTGATTCTTCTTCCACATCACCTAAAAAACAAAAAATAAGCACACCATGTATTATAAATATGCAGACATACATTGATTGGCTTACCTGTGGTCTCCGACACTCACCTCTTGTGGTGACAATTTGTCCAACTTCAAAAATCTCTTCTTCCTCCTCCTCCTCTGCTTCTGGTGTTGGAATTTCCCCTTCTTTGGGAGGTGTGGGGTCCCTGGTGTCCTCAGACGTCCCGAGTCTTCTCTCCCCTATGAGAATGTAAAAAAGGAATACTTAGCACACAGAGGGCAGAAATAGGAATATGAAACATTGCTTGGAAGTGTCGTACAATTGTGTTTTTTGGCAGAGTTCAAAGGTGAGAACATTATTTTGGCCACTTTCTAAAGCAGGAATATTTACCTGCAGTGTGAACAAATGTAGTGAAGAGTAATTTGGCAAAACATTGTTTTTGGAGTGGGCTAACGAACGATGTTTATTAAGAACGATTGAACCCATGAACTTGAAAGTGGCCATTTTAAACTGTACAACATTAAATCAAAGCACATGGAGCATTATGCAAGCAATAATAATAATATGAACACACGACAATTACTTACGTTTTTGAAGAACTCGCTTGATCCTTCTGTACTGATCGTGCTCCCTCAGTTTCAGGTCTGACCAGTGTTTTCTCAGTTGATCCTTGGATCGTCATACCCCAAAATTCTTCTGAAGACTCTTCACAACTTTAGTCATTAGATCTTGGCCTTTCTGATATTTGGGTTTGAGTAAGGTCCATACTTCCCATCATAGTCGTTCCTCTTCAATATGTCCACCATCTCCAACATCTCCCCAAAAGACATATTTGAGGTCTTAAATCTTCTTCTCCAGGATCGGGACGTTTCAGGCTCTGGGCTTTCCTCGCCCTCCTCCTCGTTAGTGGAACTCTGATTGCGCACCTGCGTTCTCTCCGCCATGTGCTCTCCCCACTGCACCGAAAGAGAAGGGGCGGGGAATAGTCTAGAAAGAATGTCAGGGGTGGGTGGAGATTCACGCATACACACTGTAGATAAAATGCAACACGCGTGCATTGTACATACGATCTGTGAGCAGAGTGAGGAGCTGACGCGCCGATCGTGCAAACGAAAGTACCATTTTGTACTACGAGAGGCTGCATTTTCTGGTAGACCAGGGGGAACCCACACCACCACTCTCCAGTCTTCCTTCACCCCCAGCAGAGGCTTCTGATGTCCAACCTGGGCCTTCCAGGCAGCAACTTGTGGAGGGGCCCAGCTTGAGACAGGTATAGCATTGTTGAACATATTTCTTGTCGTACATTTAATGATGTTAACTAGATGTTATTATTGATCAGTAAGTTGTGATTTTACATATCAATAGACAGTAGTGACCAAAAATGATTGGGACAAGAATGAAAAATGCTGGGCTCAGAATGATAGTCTGTTCTATTTGGTAACATTCAATTTGCAACAGTCATGAGCACAAAATTGTGTGATTGATGACCAAAAAACTAAAACGATGTCCCATTTTCATACAGCCAGTAGGAGGCTGTGGCAAGTGGCAGCCAGGAGGTCGACCATCGCCCTCCTTCTCTTCCTCCTGCCACAACTACAGGAGCCGAGCCACAGCCTGGAAGGAAGCCTGGAGGGAAGTGCCCAAGGAAGACCAGAGAGTGATGGCCTGGGTTCAGTCTGGTCTGACAGAAGATGCAGCCTCTTGTAGAACCACAGCCTGGGGACATAGATGGCATCTGCTCTTCCTGATCTCTTGGACTTCTGGACCAGACTGCTCTCCCTGAGATATGTACTCCTCAGGCCACCAATTTTGCATTTTCAAATTAGTTCACGTCTGCCCTGGGGGCCAAAGGCTTTGCCAAATTGACCAGTTTCTCCAGCGTTGCCTTTCTGTTTATTTGTTTGACACCTAAATAAAGTTTTTTTTTGGTTGAAGAAATACTTGCGTATGTGTTTTTTAAAAAGGACAGTATATTTGTAGTGTATGAGTAGGCAGGTACATTTCAAAAATACAAAGTGAAATGAATAACAAAGGGCACCAACACCAAACAACCTCCTGTAGATTAAAAAATAAAACAATAAATTAAAAAGATAATAATGGTGTTGTGGTAAGTTGACACACAAAACACACCAAAAAAATGCAAAGATGAGCAAACTGTCAAGAAAGGAGATGGTGATTCAAAAAAAACATCCACAAAATAAAAAAATAAAATAAAAATGATTGGGGAGATGTGACGAATTAAAATATTGTATTGCTGAAATGCGTTTGTGAGAAGTGTGTGTGAATATGAGCATCAAAACAACTTCATTCTTGCAGCATTGTAAAGAAAAAGAGAATGCGCTGCATGAAAGAATTTTTAACATTGCAGCGTGGCGAATGTGCTATATTGATTACGAGCGGTAGTTTTACCTGAGAGAGCGCTTCCGTCTCAGAATTTTATTGTGAGCATGCGTGGCACCTTGTCCATCGGACTAGGCTACACACGATCGGAACTGACATGATCAGATCATGTTGTCGGAAAATTTTATAGCCAAGCTGTAAAACTTGGTCCGTTGGATATTCTCAGGACCAATGGACACGCTCCCGCGCGGGCCCGCTATACGGCTAATTCAAAGGGATGTACAGATACGCCCTTTTGCCTGCCCGTGCCATTCTGCGTGACATTTGATAATTGCATAGAAGATGACATTTCCAATTTAACATGTAGGCAAAGGGGTAACAGGCCCAAATTTCAGACAGGTCAGAGAACCCTTTTCTAACCATTGTCCTCTAGTTAACCCTTACCTATAATGTAAAATGGTTTATATTACCCAGAATGTTATTGTCTCTTCAGTTATTGTTAGAAATTGAATACTAAAAACTCATGTAAATGCACCTGTAAATTTCTCTATTTTGTGTGAAAAAAAGGGGGCAACACATTTCAAGATTTCAAGAAAAATGTTAGTTTATATTAGTCTTTTCTTATATTAGTCAGGAACTGAAAGTGAAAGCCCATGTTGTTTTTAATACTCACACAAAAGTATGTGAAAATAAACAGTTACATTGTTTGTATAGCCAAGTTTTGTTTGCATAGAAACATAGAAAAGTGACAGCAGAAAAAGACTGAGTAGTCCATGATTCCATGGAGTCCGCGCATTATTTTTTTTAAATTATTATTTATTTATTTATTTATTTATTTTAGTTTTGTTGCGGGGGGGGGGGGGGGGGTGGGGGTTCGTTAACTTTGTTGTCTGACTATAGATCTATGTTTATCCAAAGCATGTTTGAAGCCATTTACAGTTGACTGTCTCACTATCTCTGCTGGAAGTTTATTCCAAGCATCAACTACCCTTTCAGTAAAATTATACTTTCTAAGATTTGTTTTTAAACTTCCCTCTAGTTAGTATGAGGTCATGTCCCTGTGTTCTTGATGTGGTTTCATATTAAAAAAAACTGCCTTCCTGAACTTTATTCACCACCTTGATAAATTTAAAGGTTTTCAATCATGTCTCCCCTTTCCCTTCTTTCCTCCAGACTGTAAATATTAAGTTTATGAAGTTGCTCTTGATATGTTTGATTGCTCAGACCTTTCACCCTTTTTGTTACCCGTCTCTGGACTAGTTCTATCTTAATAATAGCTTTCTGTAAGTGAGGTCTACAGGACAGGACACAGTGATCTAAATGTGCTCTAGATCTAAAGATCTATATATTGAAAAATTAGAAAATCTGTGGGGTGATCTGAAGAGGGCTGTGCACAGGAGATGTCCTCGCAATCTGACAGATTTGGAGTGGTTTTGCAAAGAAGAGTGGGCAAATATTGCCAAGTCAAAATGTGCCATGCTGATAGACTCAAGATACCCAAAAACACTGAGTGATGTAATAAATTTGAAAGGCACTTTAACAAACTATTACTTTAGGGGTGTGCACCCTTATGCAACCATACTATTTTTATTTTTATTTTTTTAGTTTCTTCCACCTAAAATATTTCAGGTTTTTTACTTTTTTTATTCTTTATTTTTCCTTCTTTTTCATTACAAAACAGTGATATACTCCTCTCACCAAACTATTTTAGCCAATAACATACAATCACATTGCTTCACTAAATCCGCATCAGTATTAATTGTTAAATTGCCTTCTCATTCTTCCATTACAAATATATACCATTTTCGTATCCCTCTGCCCTTCCCTCCCACCTATCCAGAACCCTATCCTAGTACTGCCTCTGTAGGCATAAACCAGAAGAAGAAAAAAAAAACAATATCCTTTCTTCTCTCCCCCCCATACATCCAAGTCAATTATATTTACTATCCAGTCTTCTTTGGTCTCCCTGAAAGACGATCTCTCCCAGAGTCTTCCCTATCTATTCAGCTAAAATGACCAATTCCCTATATTGAAAATATGGGGCCCAAGTCCTCCAATATTTCTCCTCTTTTTCCTTCAATGTCATAGTCAAATCCTCCATTTGTTGGATTTCTGAGATCCTTGACAACCATTGAGATCTCGTAAGAGGTATATGGCTTTTCCACAGAGCTGGAATACATGCTTTTGCTGCAGTGAGCAGATGTTTTAACAGTAAATTTTTATACTTTTCATTCGGTACCGGGGTATCATGTAATAAGTAGGCTGCTGGATTTTCTCCAAGCACCACACCTGTGATCGCTTCTACTGTCGCCTCAACCATCTACCAAAAATCCCTCAGCCTTGGGCATTCCCAAAAGATGTGTATCATGGTGCCTTCTGATTCCTCACATCTCCAACATACATCAGATACTTGGGGAAACATCTGGTGTAATGCTGCCGGGGTTCTGTACCACCTAGTGAGAATTTTATACCCTCCTTCTTGATACCTGCTTGCCAATGAGGCCTTATGGGCAAATAGTAAGATCCTTTCCTTTTGAGCCTGTGAGAAAGATACCCCCAGATCTACCTCCCACCGCTGTATAAAAGGCAGCATATGTGGGGTCTCTACCTCAATTAATAGGGCATATAAGTATGACAAAGAGTGTCTCAGACATAGCTGTTCAAATATCGATGGGTCACGTATTACACCTAACCTTCCCGTCTTGGATCAGATATATGTACTCAACTGCCCCCAATGCAGAAAGTCTAAGTCTGCTGAGAAGTTTCTTTCAATCTCTCTGATAGACATAACTCGCCCTTCTGTTGAGAAATGAAAGAGCCTACTGATGCCCCTACTTGCCAGAGCCCTGAAACAGGGATCTGTCATTCCTGGTTAATGTACCCAGTACTGGAATCATCTGAGTCGGATCTGGCGAGATGGGGGTGGTTTTAAACAGCCTTTTGACAGTTCATATAGTTCCACCCACTACTGGGTGTCTCTTAGCAGAATGCGGGGTATCTCTGTCTGGAATCCAGACAATTACCTCCAATGGAATGTCAATAGATGCTTGTTCCATTTCAATCCATGTTTCTTTTTTTATGGACACACCAATCTACCACCCTTGCCAGCTGCGAGCCCTGATAGCATTTAACTGGATCTGGGACCCCGGCCCCCCCTTTCTCCTTTGGAAGAGATAGAATGTTTCTACTTAATCTCACTGGTTTTCCAGCCCATATAAAACTCATAAACTCGGATCTAATATCCCTCAAAAATGTTATTGGAATTTTTATGGGTATTGTTTGAAACAAATACAACAACCTTGGCATAAAATTAATTTTGATGATATTAATCCCGCCAAACCATGTGAAAATCTTTCTATTCCAGCGCTGAAAATCCAATCCAAAGTTGTCGAACTATTGGAGCATAGTTCAGTACAAAAATGTTTTTTATTAAATTGAGTTGCACCATATATAGCTCACATTAAAGGTGGAAAAAGTTCTGAAATTATTTATCTTTGTCTCATTTTTTTACATCACAGAAACCTGACCTTTTTCCAGGGGTGTATAGACTTTTTATATCCACTGTACCTTGCCCAACAAACCTTTAGTTATATAATTTGCATATAAATTAAACAGAACAGGACCCAGTACAGAGCCTTGTGTTACGCCACTAGTGACTGCTCTCTTTTCTGAGTGAACCCCATTTACATACTACACTATGATATCTATCCTTTAGCTAACTGCATATCCATTGATCCACCTAAGGGTTAAATCCTAGCTTGTACAACTTTTGTATTAGATCATTATGTGGAACTGTATCAAATGCCTTCCTGAAATCAAGCACTACCCTGGTCCAAAACATTGGTAATATACTCAGTTTAATGAGATTAGCCTGACATGATCTGGGCTCAGAAAAGCCATGCTGCTTTGGGTCCAGCAAGTGGTGTATTTTTAGGTGATCAATGATCCTTCTTTTCAGGAGTGATTCCAGTAACTTGACTACAACCAATGTTAAACTCACCAGCCTGTAATTGCCAGCTTCTACCTTGCTGCCATTCTTGTGGATAGGTACAATATTAGCTGTCAATGGGGAACTCCTCCTGTTGGAAGAGACTGATTAAAAAGGTTGATTAATGGTCCAACAACTATATCCTGAAGTTCTCTTAGAACTCTGGTATTAATACCATTAGGGCCCATTGCTTTATTAAGCTTTAAAGTGGTTGTAAACCCTTACAAACCATTTTGACCTACAGGTAAGCCTAGATTAAGGCTTACCTGTAGGTCCAAGAAATATCTCCCAAACCTATACGGTTTAGGAGATATTTGCCCGAAGACGGGCACCGCTGTCTCGTCGATGGTATCGTCGTGGTATCGTCGATGACGAAGATGCCGCCCAATGCCGCGCAATGCCGCGTGTCTCAGCTCCCGTGCGCATGCACGGGAGTGACGTCATCGCGGCTTCGCCGAATGACAGAGAAGGACCTACGAGACCCCACCGAGAAGATAGATGCGCCGGACTACAGGGGATAGCGGTGACTTTGCTGGCTCCTGTGTCAGGTAAGTGACACATAATGGGCTACTATGCGATGCATAGTAGTCCATTATGCTTTGCCTTTGCAGGGAATGAAAGAGGAAGTAAACTCATCAGGGTTTACTTCCTCTTTAAGTGACCCAGTTCCTCTGCTACCTTTGCCCCAGAAATCCTAAAAATGAAGTCATTACAAGAACAAATATGATTCCTCAACTTGGTATTGTTCAGTGCTCTCACACTTTGAATGACAATTACTCAGTCATGTAATACTGTACCCAAATAAATGGTTTGTCCTTTTTTTCATACACATAGAGCTTTCTTTTGGTGGTATTTGATCACCTCTGGGTTTTTTTATTTTTTGCGCTATAAATGAAAAATACCAAAAATTTTGAAAAAAAAGCATTTTTCTTTGTTTCTGTGATCAAATTTTGCAAATTATTTATTTTTCTTCATGAATTTTGGCCACAATTTATACTGCTACATATTTTTGGTAAAAATAACCCAAATTAGTGGATATTATTTAGTCTTTGTGCAAGCTAGAGAGTCTACAAGCTGTGGTGCAAATCATAAAAAATTGATCACACCTGATGAACTGACGGCCTATCTCATTTCTTGCGACCCAAACAAGCCGGGAAAGTCCAAATAACCCCCAAATGACCCCTTTTTTGAAAGTAGACATTGCAAGGTATTTAGTAAGAGGCATGGAGAGGTTTTTGATGTTGTCATTTTTTCCCACAAGTCTTTGCAGTATGAAGATTTTTTTATTTATTTTTTTCACACAATTGTCATTGTAATAGGTTATTTCTCTCACATGGCATGTGTATATCACAAATAAATGCCCCAAAATACATTCTGCTACTCCTCCTGAGTATTACGATACCACAAGTGTGGGACTTTTTCATAGCTTAGCCACATAGAGAGGCCCAACATGCAGGGAACGCCTTCACGTGTTCTAGGAGCATAAATTACACATCTAACTTGTCGACTACCTATTACACTCTTGAAGACCCTGGAGCACCAGGAAAATGACACGTGATACTGACATGGCACTGATGACAGATGGCACTGATACATGCCACTGATGACATGTGACACTAATGTGGCACTGATGACAGATGGCTCTAATATGTGGCACTGATGACAGATGGCACTAATCAATCGAAAGTCCACCGCTCCAGGCCAATCCACCGACAGACTACCAACTCTCCAGACAGGTGGGGGTTCCAGGTGCAGGCTGACTGCACAAACCAAGTATACAGGAAACAAAACTCTGGACAGCCCCACTCCGGATGAGATGAAAATGCCTTTATTTCTTCAAGTGGAAAAACTCCATATCACACTAAACATCACAGTAAAGGAAAAAAACATGGAACAAAAATTTCTGACGTGTTTCGCGCTAAAACCAGCACTTACTCATAGCTAACCAAAGCTATGAGTAAGTGCTGGTTTTAGCGTGAAACACGTCAGAAATTTTGTTCCATGTTTTTTCCCTTTGCTGTGATGTTTCGTGTGATATGGAGTTTTTTCACTTGAAGAAATAAAGGCATTTTCATTTTTCACCTAATCTGGAGTGCGGCTGTCCAGAGTTTTGTTCGTTTCCCGTATAGATGGCACTAATACGTGGCACTGATGACAGATGGTACTAATACGTGGCACTGATGACACGTGGCACTGATGACAGATGGCAGTTATACGTGGCACTGACGACACGTGGCACTGATGACATTGATTGCATCTTATTGCACAGGTTTATTTTATGTGTGGTTTTTTATATTGTTTTGCACATCTATTTTTTGCACATAGGTTTATATTGTTTCATTTTTTACACAATATGTTTTAGTAATATTTGTAGTTCATGAGCAAGTGGGGTAGCGCCGCATATTTCTTTTAACTAATACGTGGCATTGATGACACGTGACACTGATGACAGATAGCACTGATACTTGACACTTATAACAGATGGCACATGGCACTGACAGATGGCACTGATGGCAGATGGCACTGATACGTGACACTGATGACAGATGGCACTAATATGTGGCACTGATGACAGATGGCACTTATACATGGCACTTATGACAGATGGCACTTATATGTGGAACTGGGGACAGGTGGCACTGGGGACAGATGGCACTGACAGGTGGCACTGATGACAGGTGGCACTGGGGACAGGTGGCACTGACGACAGGTGGCAGTGGGGATAGGTGGCAGTGGGGATAGATGGCACTGACATTTACTGTGGCACTTTATTTTCATTTTTTTTTTTTTTTTTACTTACCGCAGTTTTTTTACATATGAGATCATCTCTCGTTGGACACGCCGATCATGCTGTAAACGGCCGCTGTGATTGGCCATCTACAGCGATCTGTGACTGGCTGTGTCCAAAGGACACAGCCAGCACAGAATTTCCCTGATGCTCGCTCACGGGAGCGCGCATTGCGGAAGTAAACAGGAGGACGTCCAGGGACGGCCTCCCAGCAATTGGCATCTGCACTGCAGCCATCTTTCGGCTATAGCGCGGACGCCTAGTGGTTAATTCTGTGAAGACTGAATAGAAGTAATTGTTTAAATGGTTTGCTAGATCCTGGTTTTCCTCAACATATGTGTTGTGCCCAGTTTTCATTATAGTGATCCCATTGTATTTTTTTTCCTTCTCTCACTAATGTACCTAAAAAGGGTTTTATCTCTCTTCTTATTAGATTTAGCAATTCCTCTTCTTTCTGTGCTTTGGTAGCACTAATAATGTGTTTGGCCTCCTTTTGTCAATTTTTCTGCTCCTCTCTGTCAGCTACACCTCCTGTTTTCTTGAATCATCTATATGCTATTTTGGTTTTCCTTTACTATCCTATTAAACTCTTTAGTGAACCATATTGTTTTTTTTCTGCTGTTTATTCTTACTAACTTGCCTTACATATAATTTAGTTGCCTCCAGGATGGTAGACTTTTTAATCTCAAAGCTGTACATTGTTTTGCATAGACATTTGTCGTTTTATATTGTAGGCCTGTAATTCTTAGTAATAACACACTTAAATCTGTCCAAACAAGAGTCTAGTAGACATCCCAGGTATGATAAAGTTTGAAACACAAAATCATAAATTATAACATAATAAATAACTATAAATAATTATAAAAAATAATAATATAATAATAAAATTAATTTCCCCACGAATCACTATCGCTTAATTTTGCAAGTGTTCTAATTTACTGTCACTGTTTTGTAGCTGGTCTAAAACCACTTTTGATGTAAAGGGACACTTTTTGGTTGCTATGGACAGTCTCAAGTTCTTAGGCAGGAAGAACAGTATATATAAGTTAAAAGTGCAGGGAGGGCACTGGACAAAGCACTAGGGACAAAAAAGAATGTGAAATGATTTGATACAGTAATGTAATCTTACAGATTACAGTGTACTGTGTTATGTTTTATATACTTTTTGAATTTGCCATCAGGCTCCGCCCCCATGTGTCCACGATGTTCACAGGGAACAGAGCCCGGAAAACAGAGCATCAGGTCCGGCGGAGGACACAGCACAGAGCATCGATGATCTGGCGGAGGACACAGCGGGGGGACATTGCAGGATCCTGGTGACAAGGTAAGTACGCTGTACCGGGATTCTGCAATGCAATCCCAAGTGGGGCTCGGGGTTACTGCTAACAGTACTGAAATTTAACCCGGAGCCACACTCGGGAATACCACCAGGAGGGTAAATATTACCCACTGATTACTTACTGTCATTTTACTCCAACCAATTCATTTTTTAGAAATGTCCCAATATCAGCAAAATGTGTCATTTTAAAATATAAAACTTTTGTTTTTGTATATGATTTTCCAGTTCTTGTGTTAATATCAAACCAAAGACATTGGTGGTCACAAGAACCCAAACTCTCTCCCATCTCAACATCAGATAGTCGATCCCCATTTGTCAATACTAGGTTTACAATATGATCACCTTGGGTTGGGCTTTTTACTAACTGTTTTAGGGAAAACCCATTCAGTGCTTCCATTACACCCCTGCTCCTGCTTGTAATAGCAGTTTGAGATTTCCAGTTAATGTCAGGCATGTTGAAGTCGCCCATAATCAAAGCCTCTCCCTACATTGCCATTTGAGTTATCTCATCAATCATTATCTTCAGTCTGTCCTGGGCGTCTGTATACTACACTAAGGGAAGATCCCTCCCTGGTAGCAAGGCAGACCCTGAGGGTTTTGTGTATTTTGTTTGTTTGTTTTTTTTAATAATTTTAGCGTTATGCTATCCTTGACATATATGGCAACTTCACCTCCCCTCTTCCCTACTCTGTCATTCCTGTATAGTGTATAACCTGGTATAGTTATTTCCCAGTCATTTGCATCCTTGAACCACGTCTCTGCAATTGCAACAAGGTCCAAGCTGTCCCTGGACATAAGAAATGCCAGCTCACAAAGCTTGCTGCCCAAACTACGAGCATTGGGTATTAATATTAAAATCAAAAAAGTATTATATTGCAGTTTACCAATTCCTTGATGTGATGGTTGCATTTGTTTTCATTTCTAGGCCTATGTTTGTTAAGACATAACCATAGTCTCAATAAAGGCTTTGTAATTACATATTTGAAATGCATTGCCGTCATGTGATTAAATCTGCTGTTCCAATATGACTTTGACAAATGATTCTATATGGAATTTATTGTAATTTCACAGTATGACTTTATTCTGTCCTACAGTGTATTTGGGTAAAGTATCTACTGTCATTTACTTTGGAGCTATGAGAGGTTTCTATACAAATGGTAGTTTTCTATGTAATATCAAGGCAATTTAGGGCTTTCAGACATTCCTTATTTTAAATACGGACATATACTTAATATTAGATTTTATACTTCAGTCTCTGTTCTTCCTATGTGAAAGAAAGCAAATACTTTTTCCTAACCCCCCCCCCCCCTCCCTTTATTAATCAAATCAGCTATTTCATACAAATTTCTAAATAAAACAAATGGAAAATTATCATGCTGATATAGTGAATGTGACTTTAAATCAGTAAACCAAAGTGGGAAAGCAATTTTTACATTTTAAAAATATCTTTTCGTTCCATACCATTTTATCTGCCTTACAGGAATGGCTTCCTTCCAACAATCCCATTTGAGATTGGTGAATATATAAATGCTAATTTATTGTGTTAAAAGTGTATAGTGAGTTATTTAAAGTACTCTAAACCCTTAGTGACAGCTCCTAAAACAATTATGTAGAACTATACCAAGAACATCGCTCATCTTCTTCCCTCAAACATGATATCCTGGAACAGTGGCTTAGGTCATAGAAAATCCATTTCTAGTGTTACCATCGATATGATGTCATCTTTCAATGCTTGCTTGTCCTGGTGGCAGCTCAGCTGCATGTTTTCCAATAAAGTTATACATGGGTCACATCTGACTGTGTGCATAGAAAAATAACAACCGATAAAAAGCCATTCCTATATAATCTTATATATACAGTGACATGCAAAAGTATTCACCCCCTTGGCTTTTTATCTATCTTGTTACATTACAGCCTTTAGTTCAATGTTTTTTTTAATCTACATTATATGTGATGGACCAGAACGCAATAGTCTAAGTTGGTGAAGTAAAATGAGAAAATAAATTCTAATTCTTAGGAGAAAAAAAGCCCATAAAAAGTTCTGGTGCAACCAATTACCTTCAGAAGTCACATAATTAGTCAAATCATGTCCACCTGTGTGCAATCTAAGTGTCACATGATCTGTTGTTACACATACACACCCTTTTGAAAGGCCCCAGAGCCTGCAATACCTCAGCAAATGGCACCACTAAGCAAACACTGCCATGAAGACCAAGGAACTCTCAAACAAATAAGGGACAATGTTGTTGAGAAGTACAAGTCAGGGTTAGGTTATAAAAAAATATCCAAGTCTTTGATGATCCCTAGGAGCACCATCAAATCTATCATAACCAAATGGAAAGAACATGGCACAACAGCACATCTGCCAAGAGACGGCACACCAAAACTCATGGACTCAAGCCTCTCTCTCTCACAGACTTAGCAGCCAGTAGAACTCCTGGATAACCCTCTCTCACAGACTTTGCAGCCAGGAGCTAGTTATCATGGTTTCGATTGTAGAATAGAATTCAGCTTCACAGTGCCAGAACCTTTAAGCCATCTGGCAACACTGTAAGCCCTTGTACACACGGTCGGACATTCTGACAACCAAAACTGTTGGATTTTGTCAGACGGATTTTGACCAAAACTGTTGCATACACACGGTCAGACAAAGTTGTCGGAAAATCTGATTGTACATAACGTGATGGCATTATTTCATTATGACGGGACTACGTTCAGGCTAGTAGCCAATAGCTTTGGTCTAGGAATTTGATTTGAGCATGCGTGGAACTTTGTCCGATCGGAGTATGTTGTCGGAAAATTTTATAGACAAGTTGGAAAACTTGGTCCGTCGGATATTCAGACGGAAACAGTCCGATGGAGACCACACACAGTCGGATTATCCGACAAAACGGTCCGATAGGACACATTCCGTCGGAATCTCCGACCGTGTGTAAAAGGGCTAAGAGTAATTTAGGTATAGGTGCATCCTCCAAACGAGTCACCAGGCCCTCCTGGGAGACCAGCCTTCTTCCCGGCTCTCTCCAGCAAGGGTCCTCCCCTGGATCTCCTCAGCTTGGTTCGGCTTCTTCCACACAGGCAAGACAGCCTAAGGACCACCACAGGATTAGTAGGCCCCAGATAGGCTTTTAGGCCTACTTGCAGAGCTCATAGCAACACATCCTCAGGCCAGGAGGGCCCGAGGTAAGAGAGAGAGAGCAAATGGCTCTGCCCAATAAATACCCTCTTCCCAGAATGCACAGTGACCAGGAACCTCCTACAGGGCTGTTCTGGAAAAAGAATAATCATTACATAGCTCAACCTAGTTGTAATTCTCATACTGGCCTGTGGTACCAGTGACACCTACTGGCAACAGTGAGAGATGCACAACTCAGATAAGTTTGGGGCAGAACCAAATAAACTATAGAATCAATCTGAGCTGTTTACAACTCCTGGCCTGTGGTACCAGTGACACCTACTGGCAACAGTGATACATGTGCAACTCAACTAAAGTTTAGAGCAGAACTAAATAAACTATGCAATCAATGTGAGCTGTTTATAGCTCAGCCAAAAACCAAATTTACACTATAGCTCCAATTTTAGGTACAAGGGGCTACACACTCCCCCCACTAAGGGAGACTATGTCCTCAGCTTCTGTAAGGAAAACAAAACCTCTCAAGCCTGAGAGTGGGTATCTGAACAAAAAAAAAAAGAGAAATCAACAGTATATTCACATCAAACATGTTACAGGAACCTCACTATCTAACTTCCCCCACTCTAGCAGCTTGATAGGAGATCTTTGTTACCTTAAAAAGAACAAGGTTACACACACAGAAAAACATAACAGCATCACTGATTAACTGGGAGCAAAGCCTCACTCCCAGGGAGTGACATTTTCTTCCACATTTTAAATGCAAAGCAAAACTAGAATTTAACTTAAAAGTCCATCCCTTTTCTATAAATAACTTAGCCACCATCTAGGGGCAGAAATCAGTATGGCAGAAGTCCTTAGTGGCAAAGAATTGAAATTACTGTGCACATGTGGAAAATCATGACCAGGAGGTTCTCTAAACCTAAAATTATCTGGCTATGTACCCCATAGTCCATTTAGAGTAAAGAATTTTTCTCAGTCTTTGTTCAGAGGACTGAAGACACCTCTTTAGCTTTAAACAGAAACAAACTGTTATTTCAGAGCAGAGACTGATATTTGACAGCTGAACTATGACAGTCCCTTTAAATGGTTACCAGTAGAAATTATGGCTTCCCTTGTTTATCCACAGTAGTAACATGGTAAACAACATCTTCTTTTCCAGGTCTCCAGATGACCACTTTGTCAGAGTAGATATGCCAGCCATAGTTCCATTGAAGCATGCATCTGTCATAACACTCATCCATGACAGATGAATAGCCAGCTTTTTTTTGAAAGGCTTTGGTAAAGACAGGTAGTCCCAGATAGCCTCACTGTACCACTCCTCTCTCTAATTCAATTTCTTGCATAGTCACTGAAGGAACATATGGAAATTCCAGGCCATATTCTGTAGCAACTCTTTTAACCATTGGACACGGCCATCATGTGATCAGGAGGGCCAATCACAGAGCCCTCCTACCGATCTGAGATGTGCCGTGTCCGGGTGACACGGCCGCATCGGGATCGCGCCGCTGCGCGGGCACGCGCGCGCGCAATCCCGCTCCTCCTGATGGACGTTCCTGAACGTCCTATCAGGAGTAGACGGCTCCCACCCGGCCGTATATGTGCATTGGCCGGGTGGGAGCCGTCTACTCCTGATAGGACGTTCAGGAACGTCCATCAGGAGGAGCGGGATCGCGCGTGCCCGCGCAGCGGCGCGATCCCGATGCGCCCGTGTCACCCGGACACGGCGCATCTCAGATCGGTAGGAGGGCTCTGTGATTGGCCCTCCTGATCACATGACGGCCGTGTCCAATCACGACCGTCATGTGATGTAAACAAACAGCCGGTTGCTAGGCAATCGGCTCCTCCTCTCCTCACACAGAAGTCATCGCTGAGGAGAGGAGAGCAGATTGCTGCAGCCGGCTGATGATCGGTGAGTATGAGCTGTTTTTTACAGCTTTTTACTCACTGATCTTCAGTCTAGTGTAAACACACAACACACCACACAGTGTAAACACAGTCCCCACATATGTCCCCATAACACACATGTCCCCAAAACATACATGTCCCCAAAAAATAAAAACACATGTCCCTAATAATAAAAACATGTCCCCCACATATGTCCCACTAAAATCACTTGTCCCATTGATTATGTGCACACATATGTACGTGATCACCTGCACACATATGTACATGATCATTTGCGTACATATGTCCGTGATCACACAAACCAAATATTATACACTTAACGGAATTTTTTTTACCAAAAACATGTAGCAGAATACATTTTGGCTTAAATTTATGACAAAATTTGATTTTATTGGATTTCTTTTAAAATAGAAAAAAGAAAATATTGTTTTTTTTCCAAATTTCCGCTTTTTTGCGCTTATATCGCAAAAAATAAAAACCGTAGAGGTGATCAAATACCACCAAAATAAAGCTCTATTTGTGCGAACAAAATGATAAAAAATTTCATTTGGGTACAGTGTAGCATGACCGCGCAATTGTCACTGAAAGCGCTAGAGCGATGAAAGCTGAAAATTGGGCTGGGAAGGAAGGGGGCGAAAGTGCCCTGTATTGTAGTGGTTAAGCACTCTTTGTAAGCGAGCAAGCTTTGGCAAGACTCTGGTATTCCCCAATCCAAGAAGCACATGAGGATGGTACGCTAGGTAGAATTGTATATACACATCTTTAATATATCAAATTGCCATTAAAATAACAACTAGACACATATCTATGTGGAGTTTAATGGCCGCGGCCCTTTATTATAGGTTTAAATAATATTATATATAAGCCATTTAATCTTTAAAATATAAATGTAAAACATATTTAAAATAACAATAACATTACTAAGGCGTAGCCACCAAAGCTCAAGCCAAATAGACAACCAATAAAGTCCCTTTTTTATTAAAATAAAAAAGAGGGTGGGAGGGTGGGATGCGTTCTGACCTCCTCGTCCGGTACACTGCAGCTTTTGACGCATTTTTTTTCTTTTTTATAGGGCATCAGCTCATGGCAAACCGTTAATGTTCCCGTGGACCAATCAAAAATAAGGTTTGGAATACATGAAAAGTTTATATTTTTCTCACAGATGGGAAGTTCAGGATGGAATGTTATCACAATATATGAGAGAATACACAAAGATATTATGATTTTTATTTTGAGTGAACTCTTCTTTCTCCTCCTGTTTCCTCACATGTCTCAGTTTGCTAGTTGGGGTTTAGAGAAGTGTCCCCCCGAGATTAACCATAACTTTGAGACATCTCCTTCTTCCCTTTTTCATTGCTTCTTTTTGTTAAGACATGCAGGCTAGAGTTATGAATATTGGTTCCTGGAATGTTCCTGGAATGTACAGGGGATGGGTAAAAAAGCAGCGGTGTTTGATGCCCTTGAAAAATGTGATGTCGTGCTGATCTGCCTACAGGAGACGCATCTAACTGAAGACTCCAAGTTGGAGAACTACAGTAGGAAATTTCAAGCTCAGATCCACTCAGTCCACACCTCTTATTCAAGAGGTGTGGCCGTGTTGGTAAGAAAAGAAGTTGCGTTTAACTGTCGGCAGACCAGCATTGATAAAGAAGGGAGGTATGTGTTTTTGTACTGTGTGATTGAAAACCGGGAGTATGTCCTTGCAAATATCTATATTCCACCCCCGTTTAAATTGGACGTTTTATATAACCTAATGGAATTTATAGTGGATAAATCTGGGATCCCAGTGGTAGTAGTGGGAGACTTTAACAAGGTTATTAACAAAAATCAGGATAGGTTTCCACCAGGGATACATTTGCAGAGGGAGGGTGAGAGTCGGCTATCCAGGTTTATGCAAGAAGGGGGACTGTCTGATTTGTGGAGAGTTCGGAACCCGGACCTGTTACAATACTCGTGTTTCTCAAGCTCCTACTCCTCACTCTCAAGAATAGATCTAGTTTTGGGGAATGAAGAAGCTAACCAAGTAGTAAGGGAAATAGTATACCAACCTAGGGGGCTGTCAGATCATTCATTGGTGACGGTATCAGTAAATTTAGAGGGGATAAGACCTTCGAAAGTATGGAAGATGAATCCAGTATGGCTTGAGATAATTGGAGATTCAGATAAGGTACTATCTCAGCTAGAAGAGTTTATAGAGCTCAATAAAGATACCGCCGCAAGAGGAGTGATATGGGATGCACTAAAGGCCTTCCTTAGGGGTATCCTTATTCAGCAGGTAACGAAAATTAAGAAAATATCTAGAGAATGGGAGAATACAGTTAAAAGGGAGTTAGTAGAAGCAGAAAGAGAATATGTAGTAAACCCCACCCCAGAGAAACAAAAGACATGGTTAGATAAACAGCAGAAATATAAAGCAGTGATCATTAGGAAAGTCGAGAATAAAAGATTGTTTCAGAAACAAGTGGCGTTTGGGGAGGGGGAAAGAGTTGGGAGGATGCTGGCACACTTAGTGAAGACCAACTCCTCGCCATCCACCGTCCCCGCGATCAGGACAGAGAAGGGAGAAATCTCAACTCAGAGCTCAGTGATTATAGATACCTTTAGATCATACTATGCAAAACTGTACAGATCGCAGGGGGCGCTGGGAGACGAGAAAATGGACATATTCTTTGGAAACATTAGAGTTCCTTCCCTTACTGAGGAGGAGAGAGAGATAATGGAAGCTCCATTAACATTAGAAGAAATTCAATCTGCAGTGACAGCAATGGCTAACCAGAAGTCCCCAGGACCAGATGGTCTTCCATTGGAAACCCATAAATATTATGGGAAAGTATTGCTTCCGGAGCTTCTCAAAGTATTAAATAGGGCAAAGGAGGAAGGGAGACTGCCCACCTCAATGACAGAAACAACGATAATTGTTCTGCACAAAGAGGGGAAGGATCCCTTGGAAACTAAATCTTACCGTCCTATCTCACTTCTCTGTACGGACGAAAAAATATTAGCCAAGGTACTAGCGGCCAGATTGAATAAAATTATCTCCAGATTGATACATCCTGATCAAACTGGATTTATTCCCGGTAGATCAACCAGCATGAATATTAGAAGGCTGTATCTTAACCAGCAGACACCAACGGAAAACGTAGGTAAAAGGGCAATTATGGCTTTAGATGTAGTCAAAGCCTTTGACAGTCTAGAATGGAGATATATCTGGCGGGTACTGAGCGAATTTGGATTTGGTTCTACATTTATTGCATGGATAAAAACTTTGCATAATGGTCCTAGTGCTAGAATTAGGGTCAACAACGAGTATTCAGATAAGATATTATTAGAGAGAGCCCCAAGTCCTTTGTCACCCCTGATCTTTGCCCTCGCAATGGAACCATTAGCCATCGCAATAAGATCCAATATTAATATGGAAGGCTTCCAAAGAGGGCTGAGGGAAGAGAAGATCACGTTATACGCGGATGATATTCTCCTTTTTTTGGGGGACTCAGAGAAGTCCACCAGGCAGGGGATGAAGGTCCTTGGGGAGTTTAGCAGTTGGATTAATTATAAACTGGGAAAAATCAGCTCTGATGCCTGTAGATACACTGGGGAGCAAAAGTATTTGGGCAATCCCGCAGTTGGAAGTGGTGGAAAAAATAAAATATTTAGGAATATACATACAAAGAGATCCAAAAAAGTATATAAGTGATAATGTTTCCCCACTATTAGCCAAATTTAAAAATAAAATAGAAATCTGGAAGAAACTCCCACTATCAGTCGCAGGGAGATGCAATCTTATCAAAATGCTGTGGATGCCTCAGCTATTGTATCTGTTGCACAACTCCCCGATATGGATAGATATAAAATGGTTTAAAAAAATGGAAACATTATTTCGAGAACTTATATGGAGAGGAGGTACTTCAAGGATTGGCCTACAAATTCTGCAGTTACCAACAAGGAAAGGAGGAATGGCAGTACCACATCCAAGAAGCTATTTTTTAGCTGCACAACTGCAGCATCTGGGGACGAATAATGAGCTTAGCGGAGGTACAAACACGACATTAATGCTAACAGGGACACCTCATAAGACCATAGTAGAGGCTTTGGAGGCAAACTCATTCCCCCATAGAATACCTACAATAAAACTTGCTTTAAAAGTATGGAAGGCAGTAAAGGCGATAAACGGCCTGGAAGGGATGACTAAAGAAACCCCCCTATGGAATAAGTTGAATCTACAGGGAATGGGAATGATAGGAAGATACAAAGACTGGGAAATTAGGGGGATCGACAGGCTGGCCCAGCTGTACGAAGGAAATACAATAAAAACATTTAACGCACTGAGAGCGGAATTTGATCTACCAAAACATTCGTTTTATAAATATTTACAAATTACACATGCATTATCGAAACAATTTGATACACCAGGGCCAGTTTGGAGTAAGTCCCCCATTTATAATAGATTAAACTCTCAAGATAGAGCAAGAGGTTTTATAGCAGAAATGTATCCACATATATGTGAAGGGAGTATAGAAACCCCAGGAAAACTTAAAAGTAGAAGAAAATGGGAGGAGGAATTAGGAACATTCTCAGATGAGCAGTGGATGAGGATACTTGAGGGGGGGGGCATCTGATATCTGTTTCGCCAGCCCAGAAGGTGTCACATCTGATGCTGTTACATAGAGCCTATTACACGCCGAAGAGGCTATTTAGGTTTGGGCGAAGAGTAGACGATGGATGTCTGAGATGTCAGGCGACTGGGGATCTGACACACATGTTCTGGAGGTGCCCTAAACTGTTTCGCTACTGGTCAGAAGTTATTGCCGATCTGAATGAAACATTTAGAGTGACGGTTAATGGGAACCCCAGAATGTGTGTGCTGGGCCTGAATGAGGGAATAGGAGGATCAGCGTGCATAAATAAAGCAGTAATGAGGTGTATGTTTCAGGCAAGGAAATTGATAGCGCAGAGGTGGCAGGCAGAAAACCCCCCGTCGGTAGCAGAATGGAGGCAGCTAATTACAGAGACGGTCTGAAAGGAAAAGGTAGTATATGTAAGGAGAGGGAATTTTAGGGAATTCAAAAGAATGTGGAAACCATGGTTGGATAGGTTGGGACACCCAGTATAAGGGCTTGGAGTGACTGAGGATGGGAGGGAGGAAGGAGAGAGAAGGTTCTTGGAATAGGTGAAGATAGAGATGCTAGGAGAATCACAATCACAGTTTGTGCATGAGGGACCCTCTGTCTTTTCCTGCTATGTCCTTGGAGGGAAGGGGAGGGGGTGGGGGTGGGGAGGGAGGGGAGGGGAAAGGGAATTGTTAATTTGTAAAATTGAGTATTTAACTGTATAAAGTTTGTTTATTGAAAAATGATTATGAATATAAATAAAGATTATGTAAATTAAAAAAAAGGTAAGTACTTAAAACCGTTTAACTGTATAATAATAAAATATTTAATTAATTCCATCTACCAGCGCCCCATACATAGTGGGCGGGGACAATGCTTGCCTCTCCCACTATTATTATTCAGAGTCTTTTGCACCATGGCTTTAGAAGACAACTTTTCAGTTTCAGCTGGACTGATAACTTTAGGCAGAAGCTCACTAGTAACACTTGGCGTTTCCATACTAGTTGATGATGTCTAAAATCTAGAGCTGCCCAATCTGGGAAAGTGAAGGTAGAAGTAACATCCTCACTATTAGCCCACAACAGTTCTTGTGACATCTATTCAAGCAGTTCAATATCACCAGACAGGTCAGACAAGTAATCCAGCTCAAAATCCCTTAATTCTTCTGCAGGCATATATTTACACATTGACCCCACTGAGATGCTTGTCCCAGATTTTTCACCAGTTCCTGACGTGGATTTTCCAGGAGTGATGCCTTCCTCAGGTTCCAATTCTAGTGGTGTCTGGGGTAGGCCTCGACCGCGGGATACCTTCTTCTTTAGGAACAGTAGCAGCAACATCATCAAATGGAAGACTCACAGTAGCAGGTGCGATGGGTGTAGGTTTTCCAGCAGAAGCAAAAACAGCAGCCACCACTGTAGCAAAACCTGTGGCCCAATCAACTCTGTAGGCATGGGGTAGCATGGTAGGGTGTTCCGCAGCAAACAGGTGCTCCCCCGCAGTGCAGGCAATGAACAAATGGCCAGAGATGTACAGCAAGTCCTCCACACATGTGGCATAACATACCCATCGCTTTATGGTCTCCAAGAGTATACAGCATGAAACGACCATGCGGCTTCAGGCAGATGCTGGCTTCTGTTAGCAGGGTTCCAGACAGCATAGCACTTGCAGCAGTGCCGACAGAAAACATATTGGACCCCACAGCGGTTTACACAAGAGAAAATTCAGCCATGACTGGGCTCCAATATTTCCGGTGGTAACAGTAAACTTTCTTTCTTCAGCGCCAGACACACACAGCATCTCACGCAGAAGCAGGCAGTGACTCCTGCCACTTGCTCTCCTGATCACTTAGATCCCGGGCTTCTCTCACTCCACCCATAGCTCACGCAGTCAGAAATGTGATCTGCAATTAACCCCTGTCTTCCTTGAGAAAGTGACAATGTCCAGGATCCCTCCTTAGCAGAGATTCTCGGGTTCTTCCCCAGTGAATAATGCAGCACTTTGTAAACAGTCTCAAGGGCTTTACTTGTGTCACTGTTCATGATCCCCATGGTGCCATGACGAAATTCCTGAGTTGCAGTTGGTTGCTAGGGAGAATGGCAAATTTATTTGCCAGGCCCCACGTTGGGTGCCATTATGTAGCGCCCCCTGGGTCTACTGGGAGCAATGGGAAGTTAGAACAGAATTTGGGCGCCAGTCACTTGATGTATTTTTCAAAGCTTTAATGAGGAACTTGAAAGTATAGGGTTAGGGGAGGTTTCAGATACCATTGGCAGATCACTTGCAGGGTCCTTGAATCCAAAGGTAAAACAGCTTTCTCTTTTAGCAGATCTTAAATACCTGGATACGTCTCTCACACAGACCTAGCAGCCGGTAGAATTTCTGGACAAGCCTCTCTCACACACTTAGCAGCCAGGCGCTAGTTACCAGGGTTTAGATCGTAGAATAGGATTCAGATTCACAGTGTTAGAACCTTTCATCCATCCGGCAACACTGTAAAGCCCCGTACACATGAGAGGACTTATGTCCGACAGACTTCCGAAGGAGTTCTGTCGGAGTTCTGCCGGAGTTCCGACAGAGTTCTGACGGACTTTTCGGCTGAGCGGACTTGGCCACACACAATCACATTAAACTCCGACGGATTCGAACGTGATAACGTACGACTAGATTCGAATAAGGAAGTTCATAGCCAGTAGCCAATAGCTGCCCTAGCGTCGGTTTTAGTCCGTCGGAATAGCATACACACGAGCGAATTTTTCGAAGGGACCGGGTCCGGCGGAGTTCCTTCGGAAAAATTTGAAGCATGTTCCATATTCTAAAGTCCTTCAGACTTTGGCGAGTCAAAAGTCCGTTGCAGCCCACACACGATCGAATAGTCTGACGGAATCAGTCCGTCGGACTTTGGATGTTGAAAAGTCCGCTCGTGTGTACGGGGCTTAAGAGTAGTTTAGGTATAGGTGCGTCCTCCAAATGAGTGACCAGGCCCTCCTGAGAGACCAGCCTTCTTCCTGGCTCCCTCCAGCAAGGGTCCTTCCCTGGATCTCCTCAGCTTGGCTTGGCTTCTTCCACACAGGCAAGACAGCTTAACCACTTACACCAGGCACTTTCGCCCCTTCCAGTGCAGTTTGAATAACAATTGCGCGGTCATGCTACACTGTACCCAAACAACTTTTTTATAATTTTGTTCCCAGAAGTAGAGCTTTCTTTTGGTGGTATTTGATCACTTCTGGAGTTTTTATTTTTTGCGCCTAAAAAAAAAAAAAAAAAAAGAACAAAAATTTAAGTTTTTCTTTGTTTCTGTTATAAAATTTTGTAAATAATTACGTTTTTGCCTTCACTGACGGGCACTGATGAGGCTGCACTGATGAGCACTGATGAGGTGGCACTGATGGACACTGATGATAGGCACTGATAGGTGGCACTGGTATGCAGCACTGATGTGCACTCATAGGCGGCACTAATAGGCACTCATAGGTGGCACTGATGGGCACTGAAAGGCTACACTGATGGGTCTTTATGGGTGGCACTGATAGGTGGCATGGATGGTGACTGATGGGTGGCACTGATAGACACTGATGGGTGGCACTGCTGGGCATCACTGATGAGGAGACATCTGGCAGGAATTTGTAGTTGGTACTGACTGGCACCATTTCTGGGAACTGATTGTCATCTTTTAGGGCACTGTGTGTAATCCCTGGTGGCCATGGGGGGCATACTTGGTCATCCATGTGTGCTGGCCATCCCTGGTGGTCCTGGCGGCATCCCTGGTGGTCATCCATGGGGGGGGGGGCTGTGCTGATAAACATTCAGCGCAGACCCCCCTGTCAGGAGAGCAGCCGATCAGCTCTTCCTGTTTACACTGTGATCAGCCGTGATTGGACACGGCTGATCACATGGTAAAGAGCCTCCATCGCCGCGATGTGAGTCATACGATGTCCAGTCAGGATAACTGAACCACCGCCCGTCCGTTATTTTGCTATAGGCCAGGCGGGAAATGGTTAAGGACCACCACAGGATTAGTAGGCCCCAGACAGGCTCCTTACCCTACTTGCAGAGCTCACAGGAACACATCCTCAGGCCAGGAGGGCCGAGGTAAGAAAAAAAGAACATGTGGCTCTGCCAAATAATGCACATTGGCCAGGAACCTCCTACTGGGTTGTTCTGGAAAAAGAATAATTATTATATAACTCAACCTAGTTGTAATTCTCATACTGGCTTGTGGTACCAGTGATACCTGCTGGCAACAGTGAGAGATGCACAACTCAGATAAGTTTGGGGCAGAACCAAATAAACTATAGAATCAATCTGAGCTGTTTACAACTCCGCCAAAATCTAAATTTACACTATAGCCCCAATTTTAGAAACAGGGGGGTACATCTATATATATATATACTGTATATATTTATTCATTACAGGTATTTATATAGCACCAACAATTTACCAGCTCTTTACAAATATATTGTGCATTCACATCAATGGTGTCACTGGTTTCCACAAAGTGTTAAAAGTGTCAGTTAGTGTCTGAAAGTCCGCTGCAATATCGCAGTCACGCTATAAGTCTCTGATCACCGCCATTACTAGTATAAAAAAATAAAATAAATACAAATTCTAGTATACATACCAAGGTTTGTAGTACTGGGGTGTTTCGCCTTCCTCTGGATCAACTGTGGGTATAGGATTGTGTATATGGGATTGTATGGGGTTTTTTTGTTATTTTTTTTTCTGGTTGAACTAGTTGGATTTGCATCTGTTTTTCAACCTGACTAAATATGTAATTATGTAACTTTTGCATAAACCAATCAATACACGCTTATTGGGATTTGTATAACCACAAACATGTAGCAGAATACATATTGGCCTTAATTTATGAAGAAATTAGAGGTTTTAAATGTTTTTTTGGAAATGGTTTATAGCAGAAAGTAAAAAAATATTGTTTTTTTTTGTTTGTTTTTTATTCAAATTGTCAGTCATTTTTTTATAGCAAAAAAAATAAAAAAAACACAGTGGTGATTAAATATCACCAAAAGAAAGCTCTATTTGTGGGGGAAAATTTAAATAAATTATATTTGGGTTTTATTTGTCCGTTAAAATAACCCAGTGCTGTATCGCAAAAAATGACCTTGCCATGAATGGGGGGGATAAATCTTCTGGAGGTCCAGTGGTTAATCCTACAAAAATCCGCCCTTTACTTAACAGGCAAACCAACACCAACAGAAACCATGTACTGCTGCTTTCAGGTAATGATACAATCACAGATTATTCTATCTGACACAAATGATCCAGACCACTCCATTTTTCCCAGTCAGAACTGTGAAATGTAAGGTCAACCTCTGATCCCTCCTGTATTGAATTGTCTTGTAATTGTCTTCCCCGTTGTTGTAAAGCCATGCGCAAACTGTTGGCACTATATAAATCCTAAATAATGATAATAACTATACAATGCAAATTAGTAGGAAAAGTCTGTCACATACATGAAAGCCAAAACCTGAGGTGAAGAGGATGACATCTCCTACTTCTCCAGCCTAAACAGCCCAGGGTAAATGGGCAGGGATTGTAACAAGAGTGGGATGAGTGCCAATGGTTGTTGTTGGTGTCACTGAAACTTGGAAGCACTGTTCTCAAGTGGTTTGGAATGACAAGGAAATGCAGGTCACAAATAAGATGGAATCAAGGAAAAAGCCAAGGCAAAACCAAATTAGCAGGCAGAGACGAAGACAGGAACAGGATGGAGCAGGTATTTGCAGCATCGAGGTACCAGAGCATCAGGCAGTAACTGTCATTAGTAAAAGAAGCTGCGGTCAATACAGTTGCAGGTGAACGAACAAGGAAGAGTCACAGGTGGGTTGAGGAAAAAGCTAGGTTGGTAGCGACTAGCGAGAATAAACAGGTTGCAGGATTGCAGGTACCGGTTATACTGCTTAAGACCTTTGAGCACAGAGGCCTGGCAAGACAGAGTTTTAAAGTGTATCCCTAGGCAAAACCTTTTATTTTTAGTTTTAGATTTGGGAAGAGCTAGACCCTCTGTCAGGTTTTATTGCTGTATACAAAATATTTAACACATCAGGAAAAGTAGATGTCAAATTTTTACTGAGCTCTCAGTGGTAAAACAAACATGATCCAAAAACATACAGGTCTCTTTTCTCAAAATTCCAAAGCATTGATGTTTTTTTACTGCATGAACTGTTTTGCTCCTGAGATCTCACTACAAATTGCATAAAGACGGTGCTGTCATAAGACCATACAACAGAACAAAAATATTACAGCGCACACATGCAAAACTAACATTTACCTCCAGCAAGGCTTTTTTAAAAACACCTAGACATTTTCAAAAAACATTATCAAAAAATATGGGGATTTGGTCACACCATATTGCTATATGGTGCTTAAGCCCACTTACTGCGACAAAGTACCCCATGATTAGTGGGTCCTACACTATCCATAGATTGGGAGATCCTGCTTCTCTGAACCATGGGAGCTATACTCCTCTAAATGGGAGAACATGAGGTCTCCACCATGACAAAGGTGGTCACTAATGAGAGGTACTTACTGAGGGAGTGGGGTGCTCCACCCAAAAGGATTTGGTCATGTTCTCCCATTTAGAGGAGTATCTATGGATAGTGTAGGACTCACTAATCATGGGGTACTCTGTCGCAGTAAGTGGGCTTAAGCACCATATAGCAATATGGTGTGACCAAATCCCCATATTTTTTGCTAATGTTTTTTGAAAATGTCTAGGTGTTTTTAAAAAAGCCTTGCTGGAGGTAAATGTTAGTTTTGCATGTGTGCACTGTAATATTTTTGTTCTCACTACAAATTGGAGACCTAGTTTTCCTATGATGATGGTGCAATTTTTGTCTATGGATTTGCATGGTGTTTCCATTGGCCATGCACCATTTAGGCATGACAAGTGAAAGTTTAGGAGTAATGTTTTGGCAGGTTTTTAATGCTGTCTGTGCCACTTTTGGGGAGATTTGCCCCTCTATTTGTACTAGGGTTGCACGGATACCACTTTTTTTCAAATACTTGCCAATACTGATTACTGATACTTCTCTTTAATGTCATGTGGCAGTAGCACTAGTATGCAGCACTGATGGGCACTGATAGGTGGCATTGAAGAGATGTGGACTGTGTCAGTAGTTTGTTATTTGTAATTTTTTTTACAATTTAAATTTTTTTTTTACAATTCATTTATTTTTTGTTGTTTTTATTTTTTTTACAATGATTTCTTTCCCCTGCTGGGGGGGGGGGGGGGGCTTTGGTCAGATATCAGATGTCAGATAAACAGACCCCTGACATCTCCCTTTTAAAACAGGGAAAGGGACTGAGGACACAGATTCCCCGGTGCCTTTCTCAGCAGCCTCAGCTGCACTAAAGATGTATGGACAGGAAACAGAGGCTCCTCTCCATTCATAAACTGAGACATTGTAAATATAGTTTACTCTGCTCAGTTATGAATGGACAGTATGTGATCACTGACTCTGCATTCGGAAAAGGTAGGAGCCGTTAAATGACAGATTTTTTACCAGCTCCTTCCTCCGCTCTCCATCCTGATAGATCTGGACTGGAGGAGGACACAGGGGGGAGCGGAGAAGAAGCGGAAGAGGACACAGAGGGGGAGTGGAGAAGGAGCGGAGGAGGACATGGAGGGTGAGTGGAGGAGGACACGGAGGGGGAGTGGAGAAGGAGCGGAGGAGGACACGGAGGAGAAGTGGAGGAGGACAGGGAGGGTGAGCGGAGGAGGACACGGAGGGGGTGCGGAGAAGGAGCGGAGGAGGACACGGAGGGGGGGCGGAGAAGGAGTGGAGGAGGACACGGAGGGGGAGCAGAGAAAGAGCGGAGGACGACACAAAAGAGGGATCGGAGGAGGACATGGAGGGGGAGCAGAGAAGGAGCGGAGGAGGACATGGAGGGTGATCGGAGGAGGACACGGAGGGGGAGCGGAGAAGGAGCAGAGGAGGACACAAAGGGGGAGCGGAAAAGGAGCGGAGGAGGACATGGAGGATGAGTGGAGGAGGACACGGAGGGGGAGTGGAGAAGGAGCGGAGGAGGACACGGAGGAGAAGTGGAGGAGGACAGGGAGGGTGAGCGGAGGAGGACACGGAGGGGGTGCGGAGGAGGACACGGAGGAGGACACGGAGGGGGGGCGGAGAAGGAGTGGAGAAGGACACGGAGGGGAGCAGAGAAAGAGTGGAGGATGACAGAAAAGAGGGAGCGGAGGAGGACATGGAGGGGGAGCAGAGAAGGAGCGGAGGAGGACATGGAGGGTGATCGGAGGAGGACACGGAGGGGGAGCGGAGAAGGAGCAGAGGAGGACACAAAGGGGGGAGCGGAAAAGGAGCAAAGGAGGACATGGAGGGGGAGCAGAGAAGGAGCAGAGAAGGACACGGAGGGTGATCGGAGGAGGACATGGAGGGGGAGCGAAGGAGCATGGAGGAGGACACAGGGGACATTCAGGGACGCTTGGTGCAGCTGTGAGTGGAGAAGCACCGATCTCCCTGTATAGATTTCAATAAAGCAGCTGAAAGTGGCGGGAGGAAGAGGAGGAGAAGCGAATGTCAGCTGTTTTATTGAAATCTATACAGGGAGATTGGTGCTTGTAACTCCCCCCACCTCTGCACCGATCATCCTCTGACTGCCCAGGTATTGAATTAGGCATCAGAGAATTTGCACGAGTACAAGTACTCATGCAAATGCTCAGTATCTGCACCGATACAAATATCAGTATCGTTATTAAGGATGAGCCGAACACCCCCTGGTTCGGTTCGCACCAGAACCTGCGAACAGACCTAAACTTCGTGTGAACTTTAGAACCCTATTAAAGTCTATGGGACTCCAACATTCAATATCTAAAGTGCTAATTTTAAAGGCTAATATGCAAGTTACTGTCCTGAAAAGTGTCTGGGGACCTGGGTCCTGCCCCAGGGGATATGTATCAATGCAAAAAAAGTTTTAATAACAGACGTTTTTTCGGGAGCAGTGATTTTAATAATGATTAAAGTGAAACAATAAAAGTGTAATATTCCTTTAAATTTCATACCTGGGGGGTGTCTATAGTAGTAAGTGTCATTTCTGCAGGAAAAAAAGTCATTTAAAATCACTGGCGGCTATAATGAATTGTCGGTTCCCGTAATACAGAGAACACTCATTAAAAGGCATTGATAAAAAAAAAAGCGTGGGGCTCCCCCAAATTCAATTACCAGGCCCTTCAGGTCTGGTATGGATATTAAGGGGAATCCCGTGTCAAATTTTAAAAAAATTGACGTGGGGTCCCCTTAAAAATACATACCAGACCCTTTATCCGAGCACGCAACCTGGCTGAACCGTACCAGGCCACATGCCCTCAACATTGGGAGGATGCTTTGGGGGTCCCCCCAAAGCACCATGTCCCCATGTTGATGGGGACAAGGGCCTCATCCCCACAACCCTGGCCGGGGGTTGTGGGGGTCTGCGGGCGGGGGGCTTATCAGAATCTGGAAGCCCCCTTTAACAAGGGGACACCCAGATCCCGCCCCCCCCTGTTTGAAATGGTAAGGGGGTACAAAAGTACCCCTACCATTTCACAAAGAAAGTGTAAAAAATAGTTAAATAAGACAAACCCACTTTTGAAAAATTCCTTTATTAAAAATAAAAAAAATAAAAAAAAGATTCCAGCGGTGGTAATCCACTCTTGCTATCCAGCAACGGATGGTCATCTCTCCGGGGTCCAGCGATGGCTGATCTGATCCAGCAATGGGTGATCTCTCCCTCCAGTCCAGCGCAGCCAGTCCATCCATCCTTCCTCTGTCTCCACTGTCACTGAGACACTGTGGGATCCCAGCGGCCTGACGTTTCTTATATGAGGAGGGTGGGGCCACCCGTAAACTGATCCCGCCCCCCTATGACGCAAGTGGGGAAGCCGGGCTTCCCCAATGACGTGTGGGTGACCCCACCCCCCGCTGATGTAACGGAAACCCGCCCTCCTCACATAAGAAACGTCAGACCGCCGGGATCCCGCAGTGTCTCCGGCAGTGGAGACAGAGGAAGGACGGATGGACTGAGCTGCGCTGGACTGAGAGATCACCCGTCGCTGTTTTAGATCAGCCATCGCTGGACCCCAGAGAGATGATCATCTGTCGCTGGATAGAAAGAGTGGATTACCACCGCTGGAATCTTTTTTTATTTTTTATTTTTAATAAAGGAATTTTTCAAAAGTGTGTTTGTCTTATTTAACAATTTTTACACTTTATTTGTGAAATGATACGGGTACTTTTGTACCCCCTTACCATTTTAAACAGGGGGGGCCGGGATCTCGGGGTCCCCTTGTTAAAGGGGGCTTCCAGATTCTGATAAGCCCCCCGCCCGCAGACCCCCACAACCACCGGCCAGGGTTGTGGGGATGAGGCCCTTGTCCCCATCAACATGGGGCCATGGTGCTTTGGGGGAGGGGGGCACTCTCTCTCGTCCCCCACTCTTTTCCTGTGCCCTGCCAGGTTGCATGCTCGGGTAAAGGGTCTGGTATGGATTTTTAGGGGGACCCCCACGTCAATTATTTTTTTTTATTTGAAGTGGGGTTCCCCTTAATATCCTTACCAGACATGAAGGGTCTAGTATGGATATTTAGGGGGAACCCCATGTCAATTATTTTTTTAATTTGACGCGGGGTTCCCCTTAATATCCATACCAGACCTGAAGGGCCTGGTAATTGAATTTGGGGGAACCCCACGCTTTTTTTTTATCAATGACTATCAATGAGTGTTCTCTGTATTATGGGAGCCGACAATTCATTATAGCCGCGAGTGATTTTAAATAATAAATATTTTTTTCTACAGAAATTACACTTTGTGCAGGGACAGTTCTAAGCACGGGAAACATGCGCCCCTTTACAGGCATACTATAGACACCCCCCAGATACGAAATTTAAAGATATTACACTTTTATTGTTTCACTTTAATCATTATTAAAATCACTGCTCCCGAAAAAACGGACGTTTTTAAAACTTTTTTTTTGCATTGATACATGTCCCCTGGGGCAGGACCCGAGTCCCCGGACACTTTTTAGGACAGTAACTTGCATATTAGCATTTAAAATTAGCACTTTAGATTTCTCTCATAGACTTGTACAGGGTGTTCCGTGGCTTTTCGAATTTGCCGCGAACACCCCAAATTGTTCACTGTTCGCCGAACAGGCGAACAGGCAATGTTCGAGTCGAACATGGGTTCGACTCGAACTCGAAGCTCATCCCTAATCGTTATCAGTGCAACTCTAACTTTTAATGGTGACTATTGTAATCTGAATATAGGGGAAATCCACAATTTTAAAGTTGTCCCCAGAGCCAAAGGTACAACAGAGAAGAGGGGGTCCCTTGGGGGTGGACTTTTAAGGCACGTACAAATTATAATAGTATACAAATTATTTTATTACATAAAACCAACAAAAGGTAATTGAATATACAGTATACATTAAAAAGTACACCAACAGGTATATATACAACCAGTATTGATGCTATGTCGTATCATTCATTTGAACAGAAACACCCAACGCGTTTCGGAGCTTGGAAAAGCGTGTCCTTCTTCAGGGATGTGGGGATACAATGTTTCATGTTGAATCTAATAAATGGCAAGGAACAGGGTAGCACAGTTATATAGTATCTAAACAGGTGGTGACACACGGGTACAAAAAATAGTTAAACAGACACAATTTCAAAATACTTACAATACTGTTAACATATATGACAATAGCCGCTGGGCACCATTTGAGAAAAGAACAAACAATTGTACAGGACCATATGGGCATATTTGACTCCGCCAATGCTCGAGGTATATGCCCCAGTCTATCTATTCAATAAAGTGTTGTAGAGATCCTGCAGGAGTGATGTGAAAACAGGTCTGCAGTCCCCTATTGGGGGAAGAAGATTTTTTTTCCTATGAACTGGGACTTTTATAGTTGTTTTACCCAGAATAACACCTGGATAGGAAAAAATTAGAAATAAAAAGTAATGATAGTAATTTGAAAGGGGGAAAGAATAAATATATATAAATAAAAACTGAAAGTTAAACATTAAACAATGCTAAAATAAATAAAAAATAAAATAAAAAAATGAAATAAAAAGTAAATAAATAGAAAATAAATAAAAAGTAAAAGGTTTGACCCCACCCGGTGAGCGGTGCAAGTGGGGAAACACTGGGGCTGACAATTACAGTGCAGGGCAGAAACTAGCTTTTATTTTAAAAAGTACAAATAAAAAAATTAATTAAAGTATAGGTTGCATCTGAGTAAATTAAAAGATGACAGACAGCAATGTAATAACAAAAGGTTCGGCACTGACATTGCTGCAAAAGGGGCCTCCCTATATATCATGTGTATCAGACAAATCTGCTTATTATGTAATGGAGTAAAGAGTATTGGGATATCAGATATCATCTGTATAAATAAACAAATATACACTGGATAGCACAAGCAGAATTCACCTTAGAAGTATAGAACAACAGGGAAAAAACTATACCTGCTGTGATCAATATTGCATAGGAGTAAAAAACGCAGGGTGAACCGCACTTTGATAACTTACTTCACCATATGGAGTTATGGGAGAGGATGAGAGGTCTGTCCAGCTGGCGTCCTGCAAATAAGGTCTGCAGACACCGGTCAGGGCGGCTCTGATAATAAAGGCCCCTTTAACTATCAACAGCTGATGCTGATTGCACAACCACCATGGAGGGGTAAAAAAAATAAAAAAAGGGTAAACTTTACTAATGGTAATGGTAATATTTATAAAAGCTAGTATAATAGCTTAAGACAAAGGGTAGTAACCATGAGCATAGGCAGGGTCAAGTACAATCAGAAAAGAGATGAACATTTTTTTGAAAACAATAAACAATAGAAATTATAACATTAAATATACAGAATCCACTACTTCAAATTTAGTGGACCAGAATAGGAGAATACAAAGTTTTGTAGAAACACAAACTAAATAAAGAGGTATTACAAGAAATATTTATTTAATGGCCTATATATTATTGTTCCCTCCCCCCTGATACAAAGCCCTCCAGGAAGGGTTTGAACCAGATGGCGTCATTGAGGCCAGGGGCCTGAGTAGCTTTTAGATAATGAATCCATCTTGATTCAATCTGCAAGAGATTTTTATTCCAATCACCACCTCTGGGGTTAGGATGAACCCTGTCTAAAATAAGAAATTTAATTTTTGGAAATTTCCCCCCCATGAACTTATATAGTATGGCGGCCCAGAGGAAGATCTGGGTCGCATGTACGCATGCTATTGATGTGTCTATATGCCCGTTTCTAGAACTCCTGTTTTGTATTACCGACATAAAAACAACCACATTCACACGTTAGCAGGTAGATTACACCGCTGGTGCGACAATTCGCAAAGTGTTTGGGATGAAATATTTTGCCATTAGGTAAAAGTGGGTTCTTTTGTATCATCATATATCTACAGTATTGGCATTTGCCACACATGTAGGTACCTTTGTATTTACAATGTGCAGGAAGAGTGGCATCACGGAATTCACTTTGCATAAGAGTGTCCCTAAGGGAAGTAGCACGTTTAAAGGTGTATGAGGGTTGGGCAGTCACTATTTTTCCCAAAATAGGGTCACACGTAAGTAAATGCCAGTATTTGGCAATTATTTTTTTGACCTGTTGATGCTGGGTGATATATTTGGTAATAATGCTAACCTGGTCAGTTTCCTTTTTTGTTTTTTTGCGGTAGATCAGGTCCTCTCTCGTATATGAGTTCGCTCGTTTGAAGGCTCGCTTCAGGGAGGTGTGAGAGTAGCCTCGCTGGAGTAATCTACAGCGGAGCTGATTGGCCTCCTCCCGGAATACGGCCTCCTCGGAGCAATTGCGCCTTACCCGCAGGTATTGGCTATATGGAATAGAGTCAAGTAACGGCTTTGGATGAAAACTTGATGCAAACAGAATAGAATCACCCGTAGTGGGGCTTTCTGAAAAGTTTGCTTAGCACAGTGCCTGACTCCCCCCTATAAATCTCCACATCGAGAAAAGTAATTTGATTCTGGTCAAAATTCATAGTGAACCCCCTGTATCTGGAGGAAATGGGAGCCATTAAAAGTAAACACGTTATGCTGTAGAATAAAGTCCAATAGTGAGACGATAAATTCCCCATATTTGGGGAAGTTGAGTTCTTAGATAGAAAATCTTGAATAACAGATATCCCTTTATCATGGGGGATAGTATTATAGAGGGATTCCGCATCTACCGTAACAAAGACAGCATGATCAGAGATGGTTAGAGTATCAATGATTTGCAAAAAGTGCAGGGTATCCTTAACAAAAGAGGGGAGGGACAGAACAAATGGTTTTAAAAATTCGTCCACCAATTTACTAGCATTATCGCTGAGTGAGCCAACCCCTGATATGATCGATCTACCTGGGGGGTTGATTGCATTCTTGTGGATTTTCGGTAGGGCATAGAAGACAGGTACACGTGGAAATTTGGTTCTAATGAAATCCCTAGTTTGTTGGGTAATAATTTGATTTGAAAAAGCTGCATCTATGATGGCATAGAATTTCAAAGTATACTTTCTTATAATGTCGGCTGGGACTCGACGGTACCAGTCAACATTATTAAGTATCTTATTGCACATATCTACATATGTTGTATTGTTGTATTGTCCATAAGGAATTTTTTCCTATGGGCGGCCGAAAAGATGGCGATGGGATTGCCTATCGCCTATCTTGTCTCTCCTGCGGACACCCCTGCCCGCTGGAGTTTCTGTGCCGGTGGGGGGAGTGGGCGGGGCCTCGCTCCGACGCTTTCGGGCCTTTCTGCCGGCGTCGTGGGCGTGGTCTCGCGTCCTGTACGCCGGCGCCATCTGGCTACTCCCTGGGGGCATGCGCTGTCCCCCAGGGGTGGCGTCTTGATGGCGCCAGGTGTGGTGGGCTTGTCCTCAGCCCGACGCCGTTTTGCCACTCCCGGGGCACTTGTCTCGTCCACGGGATGGGCGTTTCAGTGGCGCGGGTCCCCGGCCCGGCGCCGCTTGTGGATTGGTCTGGGTGGCGTGGGGTTCGTGGCCCCGCGCACACCGCCCAGGGGGCTGACCTGTAGCAGGGAGATACGTGCTCACCAACAGCTGATGCACTGCAATCAGCATCAGCTGTTGATAGTTCACCCTGCGTTTTTTACTCCTATGCAATATTGATGACAGCAGGTATAGTTTTTTCCCTGTTGTTCTATACTTCTACAGTGAATTCTGCTTGTGCTATCCAGTGTATATTTGTTTATTTAACCACTTGCCGACCGCCTCACGCCGATGTACGTCATCAGAATGGCACGGGCAGGCATAAGCACATATATGTACGTCCTTTGCCTCCCGCGGGTCGGGGGCCCGATCGGGCCCCCGCCCGGTGCCTGCGGCGGTCGGTTTTCGTTCGGGAGCGATCCCGGACGAGGGGACGGCCATTCATTCATGGCCACCCCCTCGCGATCGCTCCCGACGAATGGAAATCCCCGGTGACATCACTTCCTCTCCTGTAATGTAAACACAGGAGAGGAAGTGATGTATTCTCTCCTCCGTGTCGGTATTTTTCGTTCCGACACGGAGGAGAGCGGATCAGTGAGTTGCACCAACACATCCCACACACAGTAGAACATGCCAGGCACACTCACACCCCCCCTTTACCCCCCGATCACCCCCCCAATTACCCCTGCCCCCCAGTCACAGTGACACCAATGTCATTTTTTTTTTTTTTTTTTTTTTTTTTGCATTGGTGTCATTTGTGACTGTAATAACTGTTAGGGCAGTTAGGGTTAGCCCCCTTTAGTTCTAATGTACCCCCCTAACCCCCCCAATAAAGGTTTAACCCCGTGATCACCCCCCGTCGCCAGTGTCACTAAGGCTGGGTTCACATTGCAGCGGTTTATGAGAACGAATGTGATTCGCACCGCACTGCAGTGCAAATCACATCCGATCTCTGTGCGATTCGAGTTCAGCCATTCGCCGCACCCGCCGCACCCGCCACACCCGCCGCACCCGCCGCAAATTCGCACGGGACCCTTTTTTTGGCCCGCAGCAGAATCGGATCGCATGGGTGTTCACACCATGCGATCCGAGTTTGCAGATCGCACTGCGATATGCGAACTGATCTGGGGGTGTCAGTAACATTTCACTGACACTCCCAGCAGTTCGCATAGGGCAGTGTGAACTGCCGCCGGGAGGCATGCGATGCGGGAACCCGCCGCGGATTCGCGGCGTTTCCGCATCGCTCCAGTGTGAACCCAGCCTAATAAGCGATCATTTTTCTGATCGCCGTATTAGTGTCACAGGTGACGCTAGTTAGGCAGGTAGGTATTTAGGTTCGCCGCAGCTTTTTATAGCGCTAGGGACCCCCATATACTACCGCATAAAGCCCCCTGATTGCCCCCTAGTTAACCCTTTCACCAGTGATCACCATATAACTGTTACAGGTGACGCTGGTTGGTTAGTTATTTTTTTATAGTTTCAGGGCACCCGCCATTTATTACCTAATAAAGGTTTAACCCCCTGATCACCCGGCAGGTGTCATTTGTGACTAATAACTGTTAGGGCAGTTAGGGTTAGCCCCCTTTAGTTCTAAGGTACCCCCCTAACCCCCCCAATAAAGGTTTAACCCCGTGATCACCCCCCGTCGCCAGTGTCACTAAGGCTGGGTTCACATTGCAGCGGTTTATGAGAACGGATGTGATTCGCACCGCACTGCAGTGCAAATCACATCCGATCTCTGTGCGATTCGAGTTCAGCTATACAGATAGTATGGCTGAATTCGTGTCGCACCCGCCGCAAACTCGCACGGGACCCTTTTTTTGGTCCGCAGCAGAATCGGATCGCATGGGTGTTCACACCATGCGATCCAAGTTTGCAGATCGCACTGCGATATGCGAACTGATCTGGGGGTGTCATTAACATTTCACTGACACTCCCAGCAGTTCGCATAGGGCAGTGTGAACTGCCGCCGGGAGGCATGCGATGCGGGAACCCGCCGCGCATTCGTGGCGTTCCCGCATCGCTCCAGTGTGAACCCAGCCTAATAAGCGATCGTTTTTCTGATCGCTGTATTAGTGTCACAGGTGACGCTAGTTAGGCAGGTAGGTATTTAGGTTCGCCGCAGCTTTTTATAGCGCCAGGGACCCCCATATACTACCGCATAAAGCCCCCTGATTGCCCCCTAGTTAACCCTTTCACCAGTGATCACCATATAACTGTTACAGGTGACGCTGGTTGGTTAGTTATTTTTTTATAGTTTCAGGGCACCCGCCATTTATTACCTAGTCTCACTAGTGTACCCCTAAATTTAGGGGTGTCTACTTTCTAAAATGGGGTCATTTGGGGGGGGGGGGTTTGTGCCATCTTGGCATTTTATGGCCTTCAAAACTGTAACGCCCTTAGAAAGCCTGAAGGCGGTGCTTGGTTTTTGGGGCCCCGTACGCGGCTAGGCTCCCAAAAAGTCCCACATATGTGGTATCCCCGTACTCAGGAGAAGCAGCAGAATTTATTTTGGGGTGTCATTTCACATATGCCCATGGCATGCGTGAGCAATATATCATTTAGTGACAACTTTGTGAAAAAAAAAAAAAGTTTGTAATTTTCCCGCAACTTGTGGCAAAATATAAAATATTCCATGGACTCAACATGCCTCTCAGCAAATAGCTTGGGGTGTCTACTTTCTAAAATGGGGTCATTTGTGGGGGTTTTGTGCCATCTTGGCATTTTATGGCCTTCAAAACTGTAATAGGTAGTGAGAAGTGAACTCAAAAAATTACGCCCTTAGAAAGCCTGAAGGCGGTGCTTGGTTTTCGGGGCCCCGTACGCGGCTAGGCTCCCAAAAAGTCCCACATATGTGGTATCCCCGTACTCAGGAGAAGCAGCAGAATTTATTTTGGGGTGTCATTTCACATATGCCCATGGCATGCATGAGCAATATATCATTTAGTGACAACTTTGTGAAAAAAAAAAAAAAAAAAAAAAGTTTGTAATTTTCCCGCAACTTGTGGCAAAATATAAAATATTCCATGGACTCAACATGCCTCTCAGCAAATAGCTTGGGGTGTCTACTTTCTAAAATGGGGTCATTTGTGGGGGTTTTGTGCCATCTTGGCATTTTATGGCCTTCAAAACTGTAATAGGTAGTGAGGCGTGAAATCAAAAATTGACGCCCTTAGAAAGCCTGAAGGCGGTGCTTGGTTTTCGGGGCCCTGTACGCGGCTAGGCTCCCAAAAAGTCCCACATATGTGGTATCCCCGTACTCAGGAGAAGCAGCAGAATTTATTTTGGGGTGTCATTTCACATACGCCCATAGCATGTGTGAGCAATATATCATTTAGTGACAACTTTGTGTAAAAAAAAAAAAAAAATTTTTTTTTTGTCATTATTCAATCGCTTGAGGCAAAAAAATAAAATATTCAATGGGCTCAACATGCCTCTTATCAATTTCCTTAGGGGGTCTACTTTCCAAAATGGGGTCATTTGGGGGGGTTTTGTACTGCCCTGTCATTTTAGCACCTCAAGAAATGAGATAGGCAGTCGTAAACTAAAAGCTGCGTAAATTCCAGAAAACGTACCTTAGTTTGTAGATGTGACAACTTTTGCGCAAACCAATAAATATACAATTATTGACTTTTTTTTTACCAAAGACATGTGGCTGAATACATTTTGTCCTAAATGTATGACTAAAATTGAGTTTATTGGATTTTTCTAATAACAAAAAGTAGAAAATATCATTTTTTTTCAAAATTTGCGGTCTTTTTACGTTTATATCGCAAAAAATAAAAATCGCAGAGGCAATCAAATACCATCAAAAGAAAGCTCTATTTGTGGGAAGAAAAGGACGCAAATTTTGTTTGGGTACAACATTGCATGACCGCGCAATTACCAGTTAAAGCAGCGCAGTGCCAAAGTGTAAAAAGACCTCTGGTCATTTACCAGCAAAATGGTCCGGTCTGAAAGTGGTTATACAGATGATATCTGATATCCCAATACTCTTTACTCCATTACATAATAAGCAGATTTGTCTGATACACATAATATATAGGGAGGCCCCTTTTGCAGCAATGTCAGTGCCGAACCTTTTGTTATTACATTGCTGTCTGCCATCTTTTAATTTACTCAGATGCAACCTATACTTTAATTAATTTTTTTATTTGTACTTTTTAAAATAAAAGCTAGTTTCTGCCCTGCACTGTAATTGTCAGCCCCAGTGTTTCCCCACTTGCACCGCTCACCCGGTGGGGTCAAACCTTTTACTTTTTATTTATTTTCTATTTATTTATTTTTTATTTCATTTTTTTATTTTATTTTTTATTTTTTTTAGCATTGTTTAATGTTTAACTTTCAGTCTTTATTTATATATATATTTATTCTTACCCCATTCAAATTACTATCATTACTTTTTATTTCTAATTTTTTCCTATCCAGGTGTTATTCTGGGTAAAACAACTATAAAAGTCCCAGTTCATAGGAAAAAAAATCTTCTTCCCCCAATAGGGGACTGCAGACCTGTTTTCACATCACTCCTGCAGGATCTCTACAACACTTTATTGAATAGATAGACTGGGGCATATACCTCGAGCATTGGCAGAGTCAAATATACCCATATGGTCCTGTACAATTGTTTGTTCTTTTCTCAAATGGTGCCCAGCGGCTATTGTCATATATGTTAACAGTATTGTAAGTATTTTGAAATTGTGTCTGTTTAACTATTTTTTGTACCCGTGTGTCACCACCTGTTTAGATACTATATAACTGTGCTACCCTGTTCCTTGCCATTTATTAGATTCTAAAGAAACATTGTATCCACACACCCCTGAAGAAGGACACGCTTTTCCAAGCTCCGAAACGCGTAGGGTGTTTCTGTTCAAATGAATGATACGACATAGCATCAATACTGGTTGTATATATACCTGTTGGTGTACTTTTTAATGTATACTGTATATTCAATTACCTTTTGTTGGTTTTATGTAATAAAATCATTTGTATACTATTATAATTTGTACATGCCTTAAAAGTCCACCCCCAGGGGACCCCCTCTTCTCTGTTGTGATGTTTTAGGATGTGGCACAACAAATTTACGTGACCCTGTCATACCCTCTCTTTTGTTCAGAGCAAAAGGTAAGGAGCAATTTTACAATGGCAACACTTGATTCAACGAGAATTGTTTCAAGGGAATTTTTCTATTTCAGAAGATTTCCTCTAACTTCCTGTTGCACCTATGAGACAAGAAGAGACCATACATTTCCCCAATGGTTGTCAGGGCTGGGCTCAGCCCTTCCTTCTCAAAGCTGGTGGCTAATTGCCAGCTCCTATCTCTCCACAGTGACAAGACAAATGCAGGATGAAAAAATTTTGTTTTGTTTTGATTCGTTATTTTACTTAATTTGTTTAATGAAATTTGTTGCATTTGTTACATTAATTTTCGGGATTCGTTACATTTCGTATTCGAATTAGAAAGAAAACGACTGCATTTGAAAAAAAATCTGCCGCATTCGAAAAAATTTGATCTAATTTGAAAAAGTATATATAATCATTTTCCGAAATTCGTCACACTCCTAACTCCACTATGGTGAAGACCAAAGAGATGTCAAAGGACACCAGAAGCAACATTGTAGACCTGCAGCAGGCTGGGAAGACTGAATCTGCAATAGGCAAGCAGCTTGATGTGAAAAAATCAACTGTGGGAGCAATAATTAGAAAATGGAAGACATACAAGACCACTGATATTCTCCCTTGATCTGGGGCTCCACGCAAGATTTCACCCCGTGGGGTCAAAATGATCACAAGAACCACACAGGGGGACCTAGTGAATGACCGGCAAATTGCTGGGATCAACGTAACAAAGGCTACCATCAGTAACACACTACATTGCCAAGGACTCAGATCCTGCAGTGCCAGACGTGTCCCCCTGCTTAAGCCAGTACATGGCCCATCTGAGGTTTGCTAGAGAGCATTTGGATGATCCAGAAGAGGACTGGGAGAATCTCATATGCGTCATATGGTCAGTTGAAACCAAGTAGAACTGTTTGGTAGAAACATAAACGTCGTGTTTGGAGGAGAGAGAATGCAGAGTTGCAACCAAAGAACACCATACCTACTGTGAAGCATGGGGGTGGGAGCATCATGCTTTGTGGCTGTTTCTCTGCAAAGGGAACAGGATGACTGATCCATGTACATGAAAGAATGAATGGGGCCATGTATCGTGAGATTCTGAGTGCAAACCTCCTCCCATCAGCAAGGGCATTGAAGATGAAACGTGGCTGGGTCTTTCAGCTTGACAATGATCCCAAACACACCACCCGGGCAACGAAGGAGTGGCTTTGTAAGAAGCATTTCAAGGTCCTGGAGTTGCCTAGCCAGTCTCCAGATCTCAACCCCATAGAAAACCTTTGGAGGGAGTCCGTGTTGCCCAGCGACATCCCCAGAACATCACTGCTCTAGAGGAGATCTGCATGGAGGAATGGGCCAACATACCAGCAACAGTGTGTGACAACCTTGTGAAGACTTACAAGACAAGAGTGCGGCCGAAAATAGCCGGGAACGGCCGAAGATAGCCGAGAACAGCCGAGTGCGGCCGAAAATAGAGAGAGCGGCAGAAAGGGTTAAAAAGTGTGGGGGATCGGCGTATAACACGCACCCCCAATTTCCCCTGATTTTTGGGGGGGAAAGTGCATGTTATACGCCGATAAAAACTGTACTTTTTGCCCCACTGTATATACACAGGACTTTTTTTCAGCAGGAACTAGGGGGAACTCAGTTCCACCACCTCTGGCTCAGGTCTTCTGCTCCCTGCTCACCACTATCACTTGGTAACTCTGAAGTCCAGTTTCTGCGTTTACAAGTGGTAGCTTATCTCAGGTGCCCAGGGTTCAGTACAGTCATGGGCAGGAGAGGGTGTGTGGTAGGCTGCACCTTCTGTGGTCTCCATTTTATTCCCTGGTGACCAGTTGTTGATGCTCCTACTGCGCAATCTCCCTTGCAAGTGACTGTAGTATAGTATGCTGGGAGGTATACAGCCAGATAAGTGTTTTAGCTTAATATTGCCACAAAAGTAAGACATGACGGCAGTGGAGGGAGGGGGTTGTATGCAGAGGGTAGAGCTACTATTTGATGGCATGGTTGAGTTCCTGCACCTATTCTCTGAGAAAAAAAGGCCTGTATGTATATATATATATATATATATATATATATATATATATATATATATATATATATATATATATATACAGACAGACAGACAGACTAAATCGTTGAGAATTGAATGTTGTGTTAATTATACTGCCAACATCCTGAATAGCATTGTGGAAAACATGCATCAAATGCATTGGGGGACACCCACTTGGACTTTTTGAATGGCAGAATAAAGAGTATATATAAGGTTAAAATTTAGTAAAAAGGCACACTGGGGCCAACTGTATTAATATATAAAGGTAGAAAAAGTGTATCTAGCATACAAACTTGCTCAACTAAAATAAGTTGTAACAATACATCAATGAATTAGCATATAAAACATAGGATAACCCAAGCTTATAATTCTAAAGTGCCACCCAAACCAGATGAGGTCAGCAGATTAGATATTCAACCATGTCCCCAACATGTTTAGGAAATTATTGCATTGTTATACATTTTCCTTCCTCAGGGGTGGTTTATTATGAAGCAGAATTGGGTTGATATTTTCTTATCTGTAACATAAATATGAATATGTAATAGTGATGGCATTTTGCTATATAAAACAACATAAAAAAATGCAGTCTGCTGTAAGACACTTACAAAACCAAAAGTACTCACATATTAGATTCATCGAAATTTAGTGAAGATAAAAATAATTCAGGAAGAAAAAATTCTACCTTATAACCAGTGGCATGTAGTTGCCATCATCCCTTCTAAGCCCTTGTACACATGGTCGGACATTCCGACAAACAAAATCCGTCGGATTTTTTCAGACGGATTTTGTCTGAAACTGGTGTTGCATACACATGGTAAGACAAAGTTGTCGGAAAATCCGATCGTTCAGAACGTGATGACGTTCATTCATTACGACGGGACTACGTTCAGGCTAGTAGCCAATAGCTTTGATCTTGTAATTTGAGCATGCGTGGCACTTTGTCCGATCAGAATTCTCTACAAACGATTGGACAAGGTCCGATCAGATCATGTTGTCGGAAAATGTTATAGCCAAGCTCTCCAACTTTGTCCATCGGATATTCCGAAGGAAACAGTCCGATGGAGCCCACACACTGACGGATTATCCGACAACATGGTCCAATCGGACATATTCCATCGGATTTTCCGACCGTATGTACAAGGGCTTATAAGTACAAATTTGAAAAAATTATAAAGGCAACAATATAAAGAAGAAAAAAATATAAAACATATAGATTTATTAACATAGTCAAAAATTTACATAACAAAGAAGAAGAAAATAGAATAATAGAACAAGCACTGCATATTCTACATAGTATCTAAAAACAATTAAATGGTAAGAAAGTGATACTGTCCACTTATACATTCCAAGACCTCCAGAAGCTAGTGGAAATGGAATAAGCGGATCATCCAACACGTTTCGATATTTCAGACAATATAATCTTCTTCAGGGATGAAACATTGTACCATTCTCTATAATAGATTAGACAAAATCCATTACATGTGTAACAAATATATCAAAAAATGTCCCTAATCTGTTGGCAAAGCATATCCAAATTCACTTACTATACACCATTGATTCACTGAGGCAAAAGTATCTCAAATTCTCCCTATGGCTGGAGAGGAGAGGAAATCTCCAACTTTCTCAAGCAGGTTCACCCTTAGCTCCTCTGGCATCTCATGCAGTGAGACCAAACTTCACTATCCTCAAATGGCATTTAAAAGAGGAATATGTAAGACTGCACAGGAATTTACTATAAAAGAAAAAGAAAGAAAATAAAACCACTAAAGTAACCCCTATGATATTTGATTAGATCAGTTCAGATTAGGGAACATTTGCATTCATCAGCCAGGAAATTGCGCATGGGACGTACTTGGACATTCCAACATGACAATGATCCAAAACATAAGGCCAAGTCAAACTGTCATTGGCTGCAGCAGAATAAAGTCAAGGTTCTGGAGTGGCCATCTCAGTCTCCTGACCTCAATATCATTGAGCCACTCTGGGGAGATCTCAAATGTGCAGTTTATGCAAGACAGCCCAAGAATTTACAGGAACTGGAGGCTTTTTGCCAAGAGGAATGGGCAGCTTTACCATCTGAAAAGATAAAGAAAGAGCCTCATCCACAAATACCACAGACTTCAAGCTGTCATCAGATGTTAAAGGGGGCAATACACTGTATTAAGAACTGGGGTATGTAAACGTTTGATCAGGGTCATTTGGGTCGTTTCAATTTTCATTATGATTTAAAAGAGAAGTATGGGTTTCCTTTTTTTTTTTTTTGCTTACATCTATTCTATGTGAGCTGCTGATATCTAAAAATCTTTCCAGCCCTCTCAGAAATGCCCCTGATTCTGTTAAAATCTAGCTACTTGTGGGAGGGGCTACAGACTTTCAGTGTAATACCGACAATGGTCTGGCTCTGGAGTCTGGATCCACCCACTTTCCTGTCAATTTGCTTGATTGTATACTCTCTGCTCGTTGCAGAAACTCCACGGAGTATAGCTGCTCCCTCCCTTCTCCTCTAAGGCAGGTTCCCATGGTCAGACAAATCCAGCAAAGATAGGAGCACTTCAGTCAGTGACTAAGGTAAGAGAAGTCACTGGTAGTTCTGTGTATGTCAATCTCCTCTACATATTACTCTACCAGAGTGAAAACAATATATTTGTAAAGCAGAGTACACATATGGATGTGACAGCACACAGGCATTCCATGTATAACTGGTATAGTAAAATGAAATAAAATCAGAGCTAACATTGTGAATGAATCACTTTATTGACTATCTGGATTTTTATATGAGACAATGAATCCTTCCATTCACATCTACTTGTATTTTCATACTGAAGCACAGAGCTCCTCAGACATGGAGAGAGCTTTGCTCCTCCATAATTGGTGTATTACCTAGTACCCCTATACCAATAATGTTCCCTTCATTGTAAATAGAGTATTACAGGATCACATGCCGTACAGGGTCATCACATGTCATACAGTCATTACATGCAGTACAGTGCTATCACATGCCATGCAGTTATCACAGGCCATAAAGTGTCATCACATGCTGTATGGGGATGATGGGACTGTATAGGAGTACAGGGGGTGGGGATGATGGGACTGTATAGGAGTACAGGGGGTGGGAAAGATGGGATTGTATAGGTGTACATGGGATGGGGATGACAGGACTGTATATCACGGCATGTGATGACTCTGTACGGCATGTTGGGATTGTATAGGAGTACAGGGGATGGGGGGATAGGGATGGGATCAGTGACAGGGGAATGGTGGGGGGGATAGGGATGGGATCAGTGACAAAGTGATGGCAGGGGGATAGGGATGGGATTAGTGACAGAGGGATGGTGGTGAGGAGGATGACATTAGTGACAGAGGGATGATTTGTGTGTACAATAAATGAGATTCTGAGGACATATCAGGGACATACTACACATCAGGGCTCTCTACACATAGCACTGTGTTAATTTCAGAGAACAGACACAGGGCACAGGTCACTATGCTCCTCACCATGTCTCCTCTTTTGATATAACACAGTGCTATGTGTAGAAAGATTACCTGTTTTCATAGATATCTTCAGTGACAATCCCCCCTCCCCTCATCGACTGGAGGAGACACTGATATGAACTTTGAATGAATAAATGAGGAGAGAGGGGGAGGGAATTCAGAGGACACAGGAAGAAACATCAAAGCCCAGGGTAGAGGTGAGCTTGCAGATAACAGCCAGGGAAAAGTGAGGATTTCACTGCTTGTATCATACAGTCTCTGCTTCCGGGTTTTTGCTGGGGACCCATTGCCATGGAAACAGAGGCATGTGAAGAACGTGCTCGCACTAGATAGCAGCCTGGGTATGCACCTTTTCACCAAACACACCCACATGTCCTCCAAAGGGAGGGAGTGAAGGGGAGGCTGGATTGTGAAGCTGTACCCACCTCCTGGAAACGTTTGAACTGCAAGAGAACCATTAGAGGCTGATTCTAGGCACTTCAAAGAACTATTCTGGAAAAACTAAAGGGCAGAGGGAAGAAAGAAATGCAATACAGGTATGAGAGTAGCATGTACTACCTATTTTTGTATCCCCACACTTCTTTAAAAAGAGTAAACACAGTTTATTGATAATAAATGGCTTCAGCCAAACATTAACCATGAGTGAAAGAAAAGTTGTGTTATCATCCACATTCTCTGAAAAATGGCCAAGAAATCATAAGTTCTGCCAGGGTATGTAAATTTATGAGCACGACTATCTCTCTCTCTCTCTCTCTCTCTCTCTCTCTCTCTCTCTCTCTCTCTCTCTATCTATCTATCTATCTATCTATCTATCTATCTATCTATATATATATATATATATATATATATATATATATATATATATATATATTGTATACACACACACACGGGGCATTCAAATTATATATTTATATACAGCATTGCATAGAATTTAGTATTTGAGTACTACTGAGTGCCAATTAATGATATTCGGAAGCCACCGGGCTTCCTTATTTCGAGTATCTAATGTAAAATTCATGGGTCCTAGGGGGCCCATCTAAGATAGGCTTCCTAGTCCACCCCATGGTAATTAAGTGCAAAAGAGAACTTAGTTTAAGTTTGATTGCCAGACAGATCAAATGCCAGACAATGTAATCATTCAGCCCAGTTAAGTTTTCTTAACCAAGTATTAATGTATTTCTAAACATAGCTAGTTTAAGTGCCTGGGCAGTATACTGAAAATGGAATTGTGACACAAATCCAGCTCTATTTCACTGCACAATAAAGTGATTCTTAAAACTGGGAGCTTGCTGCTAATGCCTAGTATACAAGATATGAATATTGGACAAATAATTGTCCATTTTTTGGGGGTTTATTTTGCATGCTAGTCTCATATCAAAAACCGAAAGGTTACTTAAGTAAGACAAATTCACCTATGACAGAATACAACTTTGAAAGTATTGTAATGTATTCTTTTGTTTCCAAGCAAGCATGTCTTGGTCGCAAGATTTTTTTTCTCACAAATACTATCCTAATTATATAAAAATCATTTGTTCTGTTATCATACGGAAAAATCTTTGTGCTTGTCTCTTCAGACAATTCTGCATGGACTGTCATGATCGGCTCTCGAAAGCTGTGTACTAATGATCAGATTATTGGGCAATCACTCCAATAGCAGTATTTTCATCCAATTTTCTCATCGTATGTGCTAGGCACAATAACAGAGAGTGGAGTGAGCACAGTCATGACTTTATCAGCATGCTTACTTTCTTTCATTGTCCATTCAAGAGGCTGGAAGCAGGTTGTATTGCTTACATGCAGTGGAGAAAAATTTATTTGCCAATCAAGCTTGCCTGAATCATATGAGTGGCTAAACAGATTTACAGATTGTTTTGCAGGAAAAACAGTCAATATATGTTGTGCACTTGTAGCTCAGCTCTCTGAAACACAATCATTTTGTGGTCTAGAGCTTAAAGGTGAATTCCAGGAATTCAGCTCCTTTGTAAAAAGTGAAGGCACACTATGAGTTCAAACCAAGAAGCTGCATGACATCTCCTGGGCTTATCTCTATTATTTAGATCTGACAGTTTTATTGCACTCCCAGAAGATGGCTATCAATATATTTCCAGGAGCCCAACACTAATGCTTCAGGTCTAAGCATCTTCACAATTAGAGTCAGTGCAGCTGCTATGCCTGCCTCTTCCCAATTCCTGTCCAATCACAGAAGCCGTGAACTCATTCACAAAATACAAAGGAATGGGAAGCAGAGGAGAGGTGCAGGGATAGCTGCTCTGTGTGCCTCGCTCCTCTCTCACAGCCCCAAGTGTCAGGGTATGCTCTGGCAGGGCCATAAACCTGTCTGATAAAAGTAATAGAGGCCCAGGGGATGTCATGCAACTCATAATCTGCCTGCACTTTTTACAAAGTATAAGAAATCCTGGAAGTCAGCTTTAACTACTACCTTGGTTAATGTTGCTAAGATATACAAAAATGTCATTGATATTGAAGTATGAGCAAGCTATATTGCTGCTACATATACAGTTTTACTGTTATGTACTGATAATAGTTCACTTGGGACCAGAGTCTAAGACTTAGATTTAAATTTAGACAGAGAAAGAAAGTATTAAAATACAATATTTTGGAAAGATAAAATCAGCAACGGCATCCTCCATATACCTATATACATTTTTTTGTCTTCACATCTATGCAAACTAAAACTTCTAAATCTAAACTTCCTGAAAGTATACAATTGTGAATTGTAGACAAAAGTTGTTTGTCCACAGCACTGGGCTGTAATGTTCCAGCTAACCCTCCTTCTTTTTCAGCATCTCAGATCTCAATATTTAATAAATAACAATTATTGGTCTTCTAGTCTATCACATCACATCCACCCTCCTGTAGTATATGGTTATTGGGATTTTGAAAGAGCCAATTCAAATGCATTGAGCAAAATTCTAGCCAAATAGTTTGTTCACAGTTTTTTCTTATTATTGTTAGAACATCATAAAATACATATATATGATTAGCCTTGTTAAGGCTATTTTGGTTCCATAACAATAATGGCCTTCACGCTACTATAAATAGACATGGTTGTCCTATATTGTGAATCGGTAATATAAAGAGTGTATCTAAAAATAAAGTGCTAAAAATAAATAGTGCAAATTCTTTCTCACAAATCTCAGTGCAGGCAATAAATCGCTAAAGTATTTGTGAATGGTAAACTGAGGAAGTGTATCTGTGCACTACAAATATATTATCCCAACAAAGTTTATAAAATAAATAAGTGAATAAATAAATATCAAAAACTATATACGTGTAAAAATAAAGTGTAACTTAGTGCTAACAACCTGCAGCAGGATCTAATAGCGTTCACATAATACTAAATCCAAAAAGTCAATAAAGTATATAGTGATCCTGCGCAAAGGTATATATATATATATATATATATATATATATATATATATATATATATATATATATATATATATATATGAACCTCAAATATAAATAGTATAGTGGTTATAAATAGTATAGTGGTTATAAAAGGCACAGAAAGTATCAATAAATATAAGAGATGTGTCCATAAATAATTATACTGAATGTCAAAAAAAAAAATTAAAATATAATTAATAAAATATAATTAATTATAATAAAGAGTCTCTAGGATGGTATATTGAAAAAACTGCACTTCCGCAAGCATAAGAGAATATTTAATCAAAGATGCAATCCAACACTGGGCTCACAGAACTCTCACCTCCACTCCTTAGTCATATCAGCATCTCTCGACTATTTATTTTCATTTGGACTCTGAAGAGTTTTTTTTCTGTTGTGGATAAGTGTGATATCATATCTGGAATAATCGAGTTATCAAACCAGTGCCATTCTATTGCTCCCCCCCCCCCCCCCCCCCCCCGTGGCACTCTTCCATCCAGAACATCATTGGTGACTTGGGTTTGGTACACATCTTATTTTGTTTAAATCCTGAATTTTGCAGGCCGAATCTTTAAGAATTGATATTCAGCCCTGAAAAGTCCACTTCCACATGCTACAGGCAGCACACATTCAACTTAGGCAAAAGAGCATGGACTGACAAATCACTGTCACAGTCACTATCATGGACCACTGCATGAGAAAAGACATGTAAAAGAACTTTGGGGGAAGCAAGGAGGGGAATCATCATCTTTGGTGTCTAAGTGGCTGCTATCTTTTATTGTTGGATATTCTTATACTTAAGGAGCTTTTTCTTGCACCAAAAAACATAAATCTATATGAGTAAACAAAATTTTTTATGACTCTGTGTTTTATTAATATGTCATATTTTAGTTAAGCCTTATCAGTTCAATTTCATGACTTTTTCACCAATAGCATCTAAAATGTCTCCTTTAACCACTTGCTTACTGGGCACTTAAACCCCCCTCAGTCCCAGACCAATTTTCAGCTTTCAGCGCTGATGCACTTTGAGTGACAATTACGCGGTCATACAACACTGTACCCAAATGAAATTTTTATCATTTTTTTCCCACAAATAGAGCTTTCTTTTGGTGGTATTTAGTTACAGCTCGGAGTTTTATTTTTTGCTAAACAAACAAAAAAAGATGCAAAAAAAAAATAAAAAAAAATCATGTTTTAATAGTTTGTTATAAAATTTTGCAAACGGGTCATTTTTCTCCTTCATTGAAGTGCGCTGATTAGGCGGCACTGATAGGCTGCATTGGTGGGCACTGATGGGCTGCATTGGTGGGCACTGATGGGCTGCATTGGTGGGCACTGATAGGCTGCACTGGTGGGCACTGATAGGCATAGTTAAGGCGGCACTAATAGGCACAGATAAGGCGGCACCGATGGGCACAGATAAGGCGGCACTGATGGGCAAAGATGGGCACAGATAAGATGGCACGGATGGGTGGCACGGATAAGTGGCACGGATGGGTGGCACGGATGGGCACTGATAGGTACCACAGATAGATGGGACTGATGGGCACTGATAGGTGGCACTGATAGGTGGCTCTGATAGGTGGCACTGCTGGGCACTGATGGGCGGCACTGCTGGGCACTGATGGGCGGCACTGGGGTGCAGCACCTTTGAGGCAGATTTTGGGTGGCACTGTGGGTGGCACTGCTGGGTGGCACTGTGGGTGGCACTGTGGGCACTGCTGGGTGGCACTGTGGGCACTATGGGCACTGCTGGGTGGCACTGACAGGGGGGCACTTACTTTATTTCAGGATGGCACTGCGGGTGGCAGGTGGGCACTGGCAGGGGGCAGGTGTCCGCTTGAATTGCTGGCCGTGATCGGGACTAATGTCCCGAACACGGCCGCCGGCGATCGGCTTTTTTTTTTTCTCCTCGCGCTGTCAGCGCGAGGAGGAATACTAGCCGATTACCGGCTCCGTTTTATCACATGATCAGCTGTCATTGGCTGACAGCTGATCACGTGATAAGGGGTCGGGATCGACCCCTTACACGGATCGGTGATCAGGCGAGTCTCACGGACTCGCCGATCACAGAGCGCGCCGCGCGCGCCCCTCAGGGGGCGCGCAGGCCGCTCGTAACCGGGACGACGTCAATAGACGTAGTCCCGGCAATCTAGGTCCGCGCTAATGCCGTCATTCAGCAATAGCGCGGTACCCAAGTGGTTAATTGAATAGAATTTATCTTTCATAATGCCCAAGACAGAGTCATATTACCGTAGGGGCTATCGGAGCTGCAGCTCAAGGCCTTTACCATATATATGCCCAGCAGCCTGAAAAGAAGGCCGCGCACGGAAAAAAATGGGCCAACGGGGAGAGATCTTCCCTGACTTGCCCTGGATTCCGCATGCACGGCCTGGGCCATGTCCCGGGAATAATGACAGGCAGTCTTAACCAGGGGCGCAACACTTTTCTGGTGGAGGGGGAATGAAGTGCCAACTCAAGTATTGCGTCGACCTAGACCAGTACACAGATCACTGCTACTACAGTACACAAGTTGCAGAGCTCCTGCACCTGGCACACATCTAGAAAAGTACACATTCACTTCCGCTGCCAGGCGGAGTGATCCCTGCCTGACGGATGTTTTCTAGTCCCAGCCCAGAGAAAAGTCATTCAAAAGCTGGGAGGTGGCATGGAATAGAGAGGCACTGGCGTTTCAAGGGAACTATGTGCAAGTGTCACTGGACTGGCAGATCCTCATTCCTAATTTCTTGTCCACATTGGCAGTGTAATAGTGTGTGGCGGGAGTAATTAACAATGCTATTAGTAATATGCAGCATGAAGGGGGTTAATGTACTGCCACTGGTCACTGAAGTATTAGTTAATTAACCCATTTGTGCTGCATTAGTGACACCTGTGTTAGTTTTAATTAACTCCTTTATGCTGCAGCATGAAGGTGTAATAAAATACTAACATTGGTGCTACTATTACAGCACAAAGGGGTTAATTAATTGCCACTGGTCACTAGATTTCACAATTCACTAGATTCTTGTAATTATAAACATATCAGTCGCATGCATTACCCAGAGATGCAGGAAAGCTGGTTGGCCATTTATACACTCAAAAAGGGTCTAAAGATGAATGTCCTTGATGGATACTAATCAAAATACATTCTTGAGCCACAAAGGAGCAACAATAGATTCAGCTGTAGATTTCCTTTAAAGTTCCATAAATAATATAGGTCCACGTGTTAAACAGCTATGAGTTCCATCAAGCTTAGTACCCATATGTGGCTAATAAGCTTGCTTATTGTACATTATACACAATGGTAAGTGCTGTGCTCTAGAGGAGGATATGGACTTGCTTTTGTGAGGTAGTTCAACAATGTCCATCCTCATGTAATGTACAACTAAAGGGATTTGGGACTTTGAATGAGAAATATGTGAACATATATCTCCATCCCTGTTATATAAAGAAAAAAGGATGGATTTTGGGACTTTGAATGAGGTATGAGTGAGAGGACTTAAAGATAGGACAGTGTAATATGGTATGCGTTTATTTGTCTAAAGCACACAGTAGAGCAGGCAATTTGGAATGTATACATAGTAATAAACATATATAATAATGAACATATATAAAGCCTGATGCAAAAACCATAAACATTGTATAACAACTTATTCCTCACATTATTAAAAAATCCTCATAACCATAGAATCATTGAACCTGCGATTGGTCCTAAAATCAAACATATTGCATCTAAGTAGGCCCGACATGTTTCATGGCACCATTGCCAATCTTCAGGGGCGGATGCATAGTAAGGTAAAATCTACAAGAGGACACAAGTATATTGTACAGATTTTAGCATAACACCCAAATATGGGAGACAATGAAAGAGATAAAAAAGCCATCTCCAAAAAACATACTCATTTCCAGCATGTAGGGGTGTGTAAGCTGGAGCGCATGTGATGTGATGTAGGACATGATGCGGTCATGTGATGTAGGACATGATGCGATGTCCCAGCTAACCTCCCTCGCACTTTAACCAGACTTTAATCCACAGACAGAAAGGGCATCTTGGATCAATTTGTATATTCAAGAATCCACCGCACACACTGCAACATTCCATCATATCATTGCCATGTGTAGAGATGTGTAGAGCCATGTGTAGAGATTATACTTATCAATCTTCAGCTTGCATTACAGTATCATGGATAAGGGAGGGAAAACTGGCAAAAAAGAAATGCCTGAATGGTTTCGACAGTTCAGACGGGCTGCTTCAGAGGCAAATAACAGCCCAGCATAGGACAAGTGCTGTTATTTGATTCAAAGACAGGTGCTGTGCATTCCGTGTACAATGAGGTCCCAACGTCACATAACATCAACATCCAGCGTCATGACGGCAAGCATACTGCGCGGCTGCCATTTAAAAAAAAAAACAGTTTTATACACTTCCCCAAGCTACATTCCATACTCCAGGTATAAAGAGGAAAACAGAGGACAAGGCAAAGGTATAACAAATATAAATAAATGAAAAGTCAAATAATTGAAATTAACATTTTAAAATGTATTTAATGGAGTGGTCACAGAGTGAAGCATATAGATTAAAAAAAAATCCCATTTGCATTCATTCACAAAAAAAACTCTATTACTTTAAGAGAATTCGCATCATCATAGAGTCATATACAGTATATTTTCATGTGCCAACACTAAAGAAATTACACTTTGCTACAATGGAAAGTAGTGAGTGTTCAGCTTGTATAACAGTGTAAATTTGCTGTCCCCTCAAAATAACCCAGCACACAACCATTAATGTCTAAACCGCTTTCAACTACAGTGAGTACACCCCTAAGTGAAAATGTCCAAATTGGGCCCAATTAACCATTTTTCCTCCCCCGATGTCATGCGAATCGTTAGTGTTATGTAGCACCCTCTACAGGTAGGTGCTACTAAGGGTTATTTTATTAGGGTTTCAGCACAGGCAAATTTAGGCAGGCTTATGCTGCAAGCTAGGCCTGTCTGTTTTGATCTGGGGGCTGGGAGTGGTCAGAGTAGCAGTGGGTGTGACCACCTGTGCTCTAGTTCTAGGGTGTCTCCCCTTCCTCCAGAGAGAAGGTTCTGGAAGAGGGGCTGGGCCTGGAACTGGAGGGGCAGGTAGCTCATGTGGGAGCCCTGACCAATCCCCAATCAGTATTGGCTGGGGCAGGCCTCCTATATACGCTGAGGTGATATGCCACTGGGGGGAGAAGTTGGCTGAGTGAAGTGAGGAATGGAATGCTAGGCAGCGCCAGGAGGCCACCCCCATATGGGGGGGTGTGTCGATCCCAAGGAGAGCTATGAGGGAACTTCGCCTCTATGCGGTCATTGGCAATGTCTTTTTCACCACACGGTCGGTGGCAGAGAACTCCTGCAGCAGAAGGGCAGGTGAAGCTGTCAGAACGCATGGTCCAGTCAAGTTCTTCATCAAGGACTCAGGGCTGTGAAAGGTCGGTGAGTGTCACCGCAGTGGAGAGCTGGAGGTGCCAGGAAGTCTGTGAGGGAACACTGCTTTTGCATAGTCATTAGCAGAGTCTCTATCATACACACGGTGGATGATGGGGAGTCATGGATCAAAGAAGAGACTGTGGGGATTTGAGTCAAGTCAATGTGGCCTTAGGGCACAGGGTTGGCAAGTTGGGCTGCCTGGGAACAGTAGTCCTAAATACATGCTTTTAACCACTTCAATACAGGGCATTTTTACACCCTTCCTTACCAGACCAATTTTTAGCTTTCAGCGCTCTCACACTTTGAATGCCAATTACTCAGTCATGCAACACTGTACCCAAACAAAATATTTATCATTTTTGTCATACAAATAGAGCTTTTTGGTGGTACTTAATCACCACTGGATTTTTTATTTTTTGCGACATAAGTGAAAAAAGAGCGAAAATTTTGAAAAAAAACACTTTTTTTAGTTTCTATGATAAAATTTTGCAAATAAGTCATTTTTGTTCATAAATTTTGGTCAAAATTTATACTGCTACATCTCTTTGGTAAAAATAACCCAAATTAGTGGATATTATTTAGTCTCTTTGAAAGTTATAGAGTCTACAAGCTATGGTACAAATCATTGAAAATTGATCACATCTGATCACACCTGATGCACTGACGGCCTATCTCATTAATTGAGGCTCTGAAATGTCAGGAAAGTACAAATACCCCCCAAATGACCCCTTTTTGAAAAGTAGACAGTCCAAGGTATTTAGTAAGAGGCATGGTGAGTTTTTTGAAGTTGTAATTTTTTCCTACAATTCCTGGGAAAAAGAAGAATTTTTTTTGTTTTGTTTTTTACAAAATTGTCATAATAACAAGTTATTTCTCATACACAGCATATGCATACTTCCAATTACACCACAAAATACATTCTGCAACTCTTCCCGAGTATGGCGATACCACATGTGTGGGACTTTTACACAGGCTGGCCACACAGAGAGGTCCAACATGCTGGGAGCACCGTCAGGGGTTCTAGAAGCATAAATGACACCTCTAATTTCCTAACGACCTATTACATTTGTGAAGGCCCTGGAGCACCAGGACAATGGAATTACCCACAAAATGACCCCATTTTGGAAAGCAAACACCCAACGTATATTCTATGAGGCATAATGAGTCTTTTGAACAGTTCATTTTTTTCCACAAGTCTTCGGAAAACGTGGAAAGAAAATGAAAAAAATTTTTTTTTACACAAAGTGGTCAGTTTATAAGATATTTCTAACTCAAAGCATGTTCATAGCAAAAATTACACCCCAAAATACATTCTGCTACTCATCCTGAGTATGGCAATACCACAGGTGTAAATTTTACACATCCTGGCCACATACAAAGGCCCGACATGCAGGGAGCGCCGTCAGGCATTCTAGGAGCATAAATGACACCTCTAATTTCCTAGCGACCTATTACAATTGTGAAGGCCCTGGAGTACCAGGACAATGGAATTACCCACAAAATGACCCCATTTTGGAAAACAAACGCCCCAAAGTATATTCTATGAAGCATTATGAGTCTTTTGAACGGTTCATTTTTTTACACAAGTCTTCAGAAAACGTGGAAAGAAAATTAAAATCTTTTTTTTTTTTTTACACAAAGTTGTCAATTTATAAGATATTTCTAACACATAGCATGTATATAGCAAAAATTACACCCCAAAACATATTCTGCTACTCCTCCTGAGTATTGCAATACCACATGTGTGAGACTTTTACACAGCCTGGCCATATACAGAGGTCCAACATTGAAGTAGTACCTTCAGGCGTAATAGCAGCATAAATAACACATCTCATTTCATTCCTACCTATCACACTTTTGAAGGTCCTGGAGCACCAGGACAATGGAATTACCCCAAAAATGACCCCATTTTGGAAAGAAAACACCTCAACGTGTATTCTATGAGGTATGGGCTGCAAATAGATACTCGGGTACTCTGACGGGCTGGTAACAGGTACTCCGTTACTCCGACGGGCTGGTGACAGGTACTCTGTTACTCCGATGGGCTGGTGAAAGGTACTCCGTTACTCCAATGGCCGGTGACAGGTACTCGGGTACTCCAACGGGCTGGTGACAGGTACTTGGGTACTCCGATGGACTGAACAGGTATTCTGGTACTCAGACGAACTGTGACAGGTAATCAGATAGACTGTGACAGGTACTCAGGTACTCAGATGAACTGTGACAGGTACTCAGGTACTCAGATGGGCTGTGACAGGTACTCAGGTACTCGGGTAGTCAGATGGACTGTGACAGGTACTCAGATGGACTGTGACAGGTACTCAGATGGGCTGTGACAGGTACTCGGGTACTCAGATGGGCTGTGGCAGGTACTCAGGTACCGAGATGGGCTGGGCAGGTACTTGGGTACTCAGATGGGCTGGGACAGGTACTCAGGTACTCGTGTACTTGGATACTCAGATGGACTGTGACAGGTACTCAGGTACTCGGGTACTCAGATGGGCTGTGACAGGTACTCAGATGGGCTGACAGGTACTCAGGTACTCGGGTACTCAGATGGGCTGACAGGTACACAGGTACTTGGATACTCAGATGGACTGTGACAGGTACTCCGGTACTCCGGTACTTAGATGGGCTGTGACAGGTACTCAGATGGGCTGACAGGTACTCGAGTACTCAGATGGGCTGACAGGTACTCGGGTACTCAGATGGGCTGTGACGGGTACTCAGGTACTTGGGTACTCAGATGGGTTGTGACAGGTACTCAGGTACCCGGTACTCAGATGGGCTGAAAGGTACTCAGATGGGCTGGGACAGGTACTCGGGTACTCAGATGAGCTGTGATGGGTGATGACAGGTACTTTGATGGGTGATGACAGGTACTTTGATGGGTGATGACAGGTACTTTGATGGGTGGTGACAGGTCCTCTTTATTGGGGGGGTAAACAGTGTGGTTGGAGTGTACACTCGGCGGTAACGAGATGTTACCGCAATCTCCTCCTCACACACGATCGGTGTGTGAGCAGGAGAATCCGGTAACATCTCGTTACCGCGGTTTGTTTACATTCTGTGACTGGCTGTGATTGGACACAGCCGGTCACGTGGCAAAGAGCCAATTTCATTGGCTCTTTACTGCAATCATGGGTTGGGCTGTGTCAGGGTGACAAGCCGCATCCCTGATTGCCGCTTTGCACGCGCCCTAGGCGCGTGCATGAGCGCTGTGCATGTGTACAGGACATGTGACGGCTGTGATTGGACATGGCCGGTCACGGATATTGGGGGGTGGATGGAGATGTAAATCCCACAGATCAGGGATGGGCTGTGTCCGAGGGACACACCTCATCCATGATCACCGCGCTGTGGGCCCCCGCAGGAGCGGCAAAATACAGAGGCCGTCATATGACGTCCACTCAGGATGGGAGATCCCATCTGTGGGCGTCATTTGATTATGGCCCGGTATTGAAGTGGTTAAACTACTAGGCCTCTGGGGAGAGGTACTGCAGGCCTCAGACCTAGTAGCAGCGAGCAACCAGAGCCAGATAAGGGGCTTATTCAGAGTGAGTCTTTATCTATCAAAAGAAGCAGATGTGACATACTTTAACCCAGGCAGTAACATTAAGTTTGTGCAGGAGGGAACAAGTTTATGCAGGAGGAAACAAGTTAGTGCTGGAGGAGAGGAGCTCTAAGACCATCATTTTTACACGGTCGAAAGTGGTGTCTTCATCGCTCACATGGCGATGGATGGGGAATTTGTTTTTTTTGATTACTTTTATTCCTATTACAAGGAATGTAAACATCCCTCGTAATAGGAATAGGACATGACCGGTCCTCTTAACAGTGAGATGTGGGGTCAATAAGACCCCACATCTCACCTCTAGGCTGGGAAGCCTGAAATACAAAAAATTTAAAAAAGATCTCGGCTTCCCAGCCAAGACGTCACCATTTATTTGAATGCAGAGGCCGGCCGTGAAGTCTTAACATCGCGCCCTGCCTCCAAACGATCATAGAGACTCAGCTACGATCTGGTCCGCTGGAAATCTCTATGGTAAACATCCGGGGCCAGCAGATACTGTCTCTGACTCTGACTCTGGAAAGTCAAGGACGTCATATGACGTCCGGTGGGTGGGAAGTGGTTTAACTTCTTCCGGACCAGCCGCCGCAGTTTAACTGCAGCAGGTTGGCTCCCCTGGGCAAAACGACATTACCTAACATCGCTTTGCCTCTTGGCCACTGGGAGGCGCATGTCGCTAGAGGCTTGCGCACACGCCTGCGGCTTGCCGCCGGAGCCATTGTGAGTGCCCCACGGGTACAATGACCGCTGGGCACCCGCAATTGCTCATGACAGAGCGAGAAGTTTATACACACAGATACTGGTTCTCTCAGGGGAGAAGACACTGATCGTGTGTTCATACTGATTATGAATACCGATTTGTCATCTCTCCTAGTCAGTCCCATCCCCCCACAGTTAGAACACAGTGAGAGAACACAGTTAACTCCTTGATTGCCCCCAGTGTTAACCTCTTCACTGCCGGTGACATTTATACAGTAATCAGCGCATTTTTATAGCACTGATCGATGTATAATTGTCCCAAAAAATGTGTCAAAAGTGTCTGATGTGTCCGCCGCAATATCGCAGTCCCGATAAAAATCACTGATCACCGCTATTACTAGTAAAAAAAAATAATAACAATAAAAATGCCATAAATCTATTCCCCATTTTGTAGGTGCTATAACTTTTGCACAAACCAATCAATATACACTTAATGCGATTATTTTTTTTATTGGGATATTTAATATAGCAAAAAGTAAAAGATATTGTTTTTTTTTTTTTTAATTTGTCACTCTTCTTTTATTTATAGCGCAAAAAAATAAAAAACGCAGAGGTGATTAAATACCACCAAAAGGAATCTCTATTTGTGGAAAAAAAGGACATCAATTTTGTTTGGGTACAGCGTTGCACGACCGTGCAATTGTTAGTTAAAGCGACGTAGTGCCAAATCGCAAAAAATGGCCTGGTCACTGAGCAACCAAATCTTCCTGGGCTGAAGTGGTTAAAAAATGTCTGTAACATTTTCTGCGTTATCATTTCAAAGCACTTTAAGATGTTTCTCTAATAAAATAAATGTAGTTAAAATGTGTGAGTGAACTCAAACTCAAATTACTTAAACCTAATTTATTTGTATGGTTTTAAATATTTTCTTGTTTTGAAACAACACTGACTCTTTTGTAAAAAGGCCCACCAAATTCCTCAGCACCTGGCCCCCATGATGCTCTTAATCTGGCCCTGGTCCCAGGAATCCTAAATCCAGTTACTATTGATCACTTAGGTTGTGCAAAACACAATCCAAAAGTATTTTACAAATTGCGGTAGAAACTAACATTTTGATTTCAACTGGTGTATAAATGGCTCTTTTAATCTTTCTCAACCTTGCTTTTGTCATTGAATGTTTCCCCTTAGTTGTAATATAAAAATTCCCCAACATTCTCATGAAGATCAGTTTCTTTCTTACAACCCACACTTAAGATTCAATGCATGACATCTTATTCTATTACACTTCTCTTTGTCAAAATTCATGATTTATTTTTAGATTTCTATTATATTTCAAACATTTCTACACCTACACTTGCAATCCCTATGTGATAAAATTGTGGGTGGTAACAAGGTCAGAATAGACATTGAGTAGAAATAAAACGTAACTTTTGCATGAACCATAAAAATGCAAAATATACTGTATAGATGCTTTACAAATACTCACACATAAAGTGATCGTAGCCATACTAGTGCATTTTCAACTGCATAGTTGAGTAGTATCCATGATATATTCCTTTATTTGCAATAAAGGTTACATGTTCAGGGCAAGCTTTTGGGGGTCTGCTCCCTTACTGCTTGGGCTGAGAATAAAGGGAATAGACCCCAAAAGCTTGTCCTGAAAATGTAAATTTTTGTGGAAATTAAAAAAGTATCAAAGATAAAACATGACAGTGTTGTCACACACATATACAAACCCACATAATCAAACCAGGTTTGCACTGAGAAATTTTGTACTGTAAAGGAAAATAGTGAAAATAGTACATCTCAACCATCTAGTTCTTATCTACTTGTACCGAGTCCTAAAATGCTCTTGAATTAATTAATGATCTCAGTGGGATCTGTAGGCATATGTATATATTGGGCAACACAAAAAAATCTAAATGTTTCCTTTTAGTGTAATAAATTCTCTGTGAGTTTTCCCCATAGATTAGACACATTTATAAAGTAAATCACTGATGTGCCAGGTGGTTGCACACATATTTGCAAATGTGTGCAACTGAGACTTAATTTTTTTCAATTTAAACAGACTATATAAACAGTATATAAAGAGTAACTTTTTTTTCCATTTTCTCGATAAAGTGAGGAAGGGTTAAAACCGTTACACCTGAAATTTGCTTTTCTGCCTTGGTTTTAGGGACGTTTCACACTGGGGCAGGAGCGGCGTTGGCGGTAAAACGGCGCTATTTTTAGCGCCGCTTTACCATCGTTTTAGCGGCAGTATGCGGCCTTTAGCGGGGTGGTTTTAACCCCTGCTAGCGGCCGAAAAAGGGTTAAAACCGCAGCGGTGCTTTGCTGGCAGTATAGCCGCGCTGCCCCATTGATTTCAATGGGTAGGAGCGGTTTAGGAGCGGTGAATACACCGCTCCTTCACCGCTCCAAAGATGCGGCTAGCAGGACTTTTTTCACTGTCCTGCTAGCGCACCGCTCCAGTGTGAAAGCCCTCCGGCTTTCGCACTGGAGTGAAAGGGGCCAGATTTTTTCAGGCACTATACAGGCGCTTTTTGGAGAAGTGTGGAATCCAAAAAATTCATATGTAGAAAAGTCTCTATACTAGGTAGTTATTTTTCCTCAAGCCTTATTTCAGATGAAACATAGTTCAACCACCTGGTTGAGAACTACTGGAATGTATAGATGTGGAACACGTTTCTAGAGTATCCAGAAGCTTTGAAATCCTGTTTCTATCAGAAAACATTTGTTAAACAATTAGTTAACTGCAATACCAGGTACATAGTTAATGTACTGACATGTACTCAATGTCTACTATAGAATATCTACTATATGTACGTAAAACCACTAGAAGACACTGTAATCGCTTAAAGCTGACCTTTCCTTCTATAACAATAAAAACACAGTTGCATGCAGTTCTGATTGCTTAAAGCCTATTTAAACAGATTCACAGCCATATTTAGGAATAGTTGTTTTAACGCACATTAAAGTATATGTGAACCCTCATACATTTTAAAATATGGCACCATATGAGTTTTGGTTGGAGAGTCTCTTTGAGCATGACTGTGCTCAAGTTTCCAACTTGTGTGAAAGTTCAATGGTAGACTGGAAGCATTCCCTCTGTTTGTAGGCACAGCACACGTAGTATGTGCATGACTCCAATCATAGATGTTTCTGGGGCCGGGCGAACTTGGGGAAAGCAATCTTGCAACATGCATAGCAGTGGTCATAGTCCCCCTCAGTGCTCTTGCTACAATGCCCCTCAGTGCATTGGTCAGTTCCCATCTGTGATAAACAACGCCTTTCAATGCAATGGTCAGTACCCCTCTGTGATGGTCAGTGCCCCCTTTTGGTGGTCAGTAATATGTTCTCACCTTGCATTGGTGGTTAGTGGGAGCAGTGTGCACTCATTGCTTCCTTCTAGCTAGCAGATTTATGCTTGTGCCACCAGGCTGGAACTCTGGGGGGGAGGTTTAGGCTGAATATCCCTTTGCTCAGCACTGCCTGCATAGAACTGAGAAAACACTCTGACAGAGTGACTTGTTCTGTTAGCTCTCTGGCTAAACCTGGGGTACTGGGTACAAGATCTGAGGCATGTATAGCGACACTTATGCCACTAATAATAGGTAGTAGACCGACTAATGTGGATGAAGATGAAACAGAAATACCAACTATTAAGGGTTTTTATGTTTCAAAATATTCCCAATCCACCTTCAAACTATTAAAATTTAAGAGATGCTGTTTTTCTGAAATCACATAGAAGATGTATACCCACATGTTTCTCCTTCCCTGATTCAGGGAATGTGGTCAGATGGGGATAATACTTCACAGTTGATGTGCCTATCTCTAAACTAATAGTAACCCAAAGGAACCTAAAGAATAGGCTTTGTAAGAGGCTTTAGATATCTCAGGAGCAGGTCCATTTAGGTAGGCCTTAGGGGAATTTTTTGTATAATAGAAGCTTCCAGGCTATTGCTAGGACATGGAATAGCTCTGCAGCCCTCTTTCAATAGATTTAAAATAGTCTGGATAGTGCTAAACAATTGATTGGCAAGGGATCTTCTATCTTCTACCTTACCATTAGATCCATTGCAACACTGATTTTTAGCATGCTTAGGGTTTCCCTCCTTGTTTCATCATTGTTAAATTGTATACAAACATCCACAAGATGTTGGAGTCAAGCATGGGTTGACTCTTATGGTTTCTTTTAGGCTGGGTTTCCCCGCATCCAATTCGCATATCAGGAGATTGTCACTGGCTCTCAATGAACATCTCCGGAGTGGCTATGGAGCGAATTGCACAGGGGTCCTGTACGTCTTCTGGTCCATTTCAGGTCTGAATTCAGGCAAACATTCAGGTCAAAATCAGACAGGGATGCGCCAGACACCTGCTGTCAGCCGCTCTGTACTGCAGTGTGAAGCCAGCTTTAGAATTTTGCAACTTTGCTTTTAAAACAAAAATTCTTAACAAAAAAGGCTGATTTTTTTTAAACCACTGTCCCCTGAAATACAAATTAGGGGTGTATTTTAAAAGTTACCTACAGCAATGTCCGTGTATACTAAGAAAATTTACCAGCTCCTAAACTAGAATTTTATTTGCTGCATAGAAGGGGTGCTGCCAAATCACAAGCAAAAATCCAATTAGGGCTTAATTCCAGCATTGCTGTATAACAGTATTGCTTGCCAATCATGTATAATGACCCATTTAATCAACCCTCATTGCAGTAATTGAAGCAGCCTGGAGGGCAAATCGAGCCCACACAGTCATAGCTAGCTAAGTATGTAATTACAAATAATGCTCTTGCCGCTATTGAAGCCGCAGTGGCAACTAGCTTAAAATAAACACTTCACAGAAGCTGATGGAAATGAAATCTTTGACATTGTTAAACCAGCTCATTATTCCCATCCAGCCAAGTAACTGAATAATTAAAACTTGTATCAGATCCTCGAGTAATGAGAAGATGATAGTGTTTTTCTACAGAGAAAAACATATATATTTCATAACTGGCACTGTAGAACGTTATTTGTTTTTCTCTTTAATCAATCTGGTGATATTATATAATTGATTACTACCTTTTCCAATGTCTAAAATAATGATTTGGAAAGAGAACGGTCTTGGGAAACAGCCTAATTAACTTGGTACCAAGGTCTTCTAATATCCTACAGTGTACCGTACTTACATATTGAAGTAGGAAGTTATTAAAATTTCAAGTGTCAGATCATTCCATTTTTTTGCTGATGTGTCATGCTTTAAAGTAATATTTTTTTTTTAGGAGACATCTGAATGGCTGCTTTCCGGCTTCTTGAACTGCAGGAAAAGGCTTTGTTTTGTCTGACATTCTACATGACTCACATGAGAGGCCAAACTGACCACTGCTGTTAATTATGAATTGCCTAATTAGGACTGTATGCCTTTGCTTTTATACCTCTCTTTTCCGGATACAATTGTGTGTACATTGCCGAAAAAAAGATATTTGGGATGAGCCAGGAATTTAGAAAATAATATCTTGGAGTCAGTTTATTTTGTTTTCTGACAGAAAAAAAACGCAAAGGGTCAGTCTATTTAAAATGTCAATCTCTATATTTGTATGTCTTGCATATTCCAACAGTGAGCTTTCCCTGCCCTATACAGTATACCTTTCCAGCTGGGAATTTTAGGGGTTCTCACTCCTTTACATTTTCAAGCAACTTCCAATACAATGTCCATAATGTAATATGAATAAAAACTCCTAACAAACAGAGCGGGACCCTTTCATAATGGCCACAGTAGGTGTTTTCGACCCTGGAACATAAAGTGGTATTAAAATGTATCTTTTTTTTTTTAAGTAAAATAAAAAAGATGTTTATACTAATCTGCTCTATGCAAAGATATTGTACAGAGCAGTCCCTTACCTCTTCTTTAGCGGTCCCCCACCAGCGTTGTCCGCAGGGCAGGACTTAGGGTGGTGGGGGCCCCTGGGCTTGAGTCACTTTCGGCCCTAACTTCTATACATTACCTTATTTATTGGCATATAACACGCACTGGCATATAACACGCACCCCAACTTTAGGAAGGAATTTTAAGGAAAATAACTTTTAGGAGAGAAGTTTAAGGAAAAAACTTACATTTAAATGCCCATCAATGCAGCCTTATCAGTGTTCATCTGCAGCCTTGCCCATCCATAGGCAGCCTTGTCCAGTGTCATTGCAGCCTTGTGACAGCACAGTCTTTAGTCTTCATCTTCCTGTAGTCTTATTGGTCTTTGTACTGGGTGTGGGGAAGGGGCAAGCTCTTTTTCTCAGTCTCTCTGGGGGCAATCATGCAGTCTCTCTCTGGGAGACTGCTCCAAAATGATTGCCCCCACAGGGAGTGACTGCTCGACACTGCCTGCACAGAGAGAGTGACCGCTTCACACTGCCTAACAGAGAGTGACTGCTCCACACTGCCTGCACAGAGAGAGTGACCGCTTCACACTGCCTGAACAGAGTGACTGCCTCACATTGCCTGCACAGATAGTGACCACTTCACACTGCCCACACAGAGAGTGACTGCTTCACACTACCCGCACAGAGAGAGTAACTGCTTCACACTGCCTGCATAGAGAGTGACCGCTTCACACTGCCTGCACAGAGAGAGTAACTGCTTCACACTGCCCGCATAGAGAGTGACTGCTTCACACTGCCTGCACACAGAAAGTGACTGCTTCACACTGCCTACACAGAGAGTGACTGCTTCACACGGCCTGCACAGAGAGAGTAATTGCTTCACACTGCCTGCACAGAGAGTGACTGCTTCACACTGCCTACACAGAGAGTGACTGCTTCACACGGCCTGCACAGAGAGAGTAACTGCTTCACACTGCCTGTACAGAGAGTGACTGCTTTACACTGCCTACACAGAGAGTGACTGCTTCACACTGCCTACACAGACAGTGACCGCTTCACACTGCCCGCATAGAGAGTGACTGCTTTACACTGCCTGCACACAGAAAGTGACTGCTTCACACTGCCTACAAAGAGAGTGACTGCTTCACACTGCCTGCGCAGAGAGTGACTGCTTCACGCTGCCTGCACAGGGAGTGACTGCTTCACGCTGCCTGCACAGAGAGAGTGACCACTTCACACTGCCTGCACAGAGAGTGACCGCTTCACACAGCCCACACAGAGAGAGACCGCTTCACACTGCCTGCACAGAGAGTGACCGCTTCACACAGCCCACACAGAGAGAGACCGCTTCACACTGCCTGCACAGAGAGAGTGACCGGCAGTGTCAAGCAGTCTCTCCCTCTCTCTCTTGGGCAATGTGGAGCAGTCTCCCTCCCTCTCTGTACGGGGAATGTGGTGTAGATGGATGGTGAGCTAATTCTGGGGTTCAATGGGCCACTTGACTGGACTTGCCCCCCAGGCCTAAGGTTGCCAGCCCTCCCCTGGCTGGGTTGATAACAGATAGTCAGATAAAGAGTTGCGGATAGCAGGTACAAAAATCTAAAAGGGAAAACCTTTGTAAGGTAACAGGACTTTAATGGATGTGAGGTTGTCACTGAGGTAGACACAGAGATTTCTCTTCAAATAAACCATCTTTATTGTTACACATAGATTAAAAACAATTCTGGGGTCATCTGGACCATACAAACATTTGAGTATTAACCACTTCAGCTCCAGACCAATAAACACCTTAAGGACCAGAGGTCTTTTTGCAATTTCGCACTGCGCTGCTTTAACTGGTAATTGCGCGGTCATGCAATATTGCACCCAAACGAAATTTGCGTCCTTTTCTTCCCACAAATAGAGCTTTCTTTTGATGGTATTTGATTGCCTCTGCGATTTTTTTTTTTTGCGATATAAATGGAAAAAGAGCGAAAATTTTGAAAAAAAAAGATATTTTCTTCTTTTTGTTATAAGAAAAATCGAATAAACTAAATTTTAGTCATACATTGAGGGCAAAATTTATTCAGCCACATGTCTTTAGTAAAAAAAATGTCAATAAGCGTATATTTTTTGGTTTGCGCAAAAGTTATAGCGTCTACAAACTAGAGTACATTTTCTGGAATTTACACAGCATTTAATTTATGACTGCCGATCTCATTTCTTGAGGTGCTAAAATGGCAGGGCAGTACAAATCCCCCCCAAATGACCCCATTTTGGAAAGTAGACACCCCAAGGAAATTGCTGATGGGTATGTTGAGCCCATTGAATATTTATTTTTTTTGTCCTAAAGGATTGAATAATGACAAAAAAAAAAAAAAAAATTTTTACAAAAAGTTGTCACTAAATGATATATTGCTCACACATGCCATGGTTATATGTGGAATTGCACACCAAAATATATTCCGCTACTTCTCCCGAGTATGGGGATACCACATGTGTGGGACTTTTTGGGAGTCTAGTCGCGCACGGCACCCCGAAAACCAATCACCACCTTCAGGATTTCTAAGGGTGCAAATTTTTGATTTAACTCCTCACTACCTATCACAGTTTCGAAGGCCATAAAATGCCAAAATAGCACAAAACCCCCCAAAATGACCCCATTTTGGAAAGTAGACACCCCAAGCTATTTACTGAGAGGCATGTTGAGTCCATGGAATATTTTCTATTTTGCCAAAAGTTGCGGGAATATTGCAAACTTTTTTTTTTTTTGCACAAAGTTGTCACTAAATGATATATTGCTCACACATGCTATGGGCAGAAGTCAAATTACACCCCAAAATAAATTCTGCTGCTTCTCCCGAGTACGGGGATACCACATGTGGGGGACTTTTTGGGAGCCTAGCCACGTACGGAACCCCGAAAACCAAGCACTGCCTTCCGGATTTAAATATAAAATGCTACCAAAAAACCTGTTAGCGATGGCAGGGATCAGGCCTGACTCTGCGATCGCTGCAGTTATGTGTTTAGTGTTTTGTAAGTGACAGTGATCGATCGATACTGCACTTGGGTGGGCTGGGCAGAGGGGCAAAACGCAGGTGCTAGCAGGTATCTGGGCTGATCCCGCTAACAATGCGTTTTTTTGGAACCCTAAACTGCTGGGGACGCTAGTATAGATCTGATCAGATCAGATATTGATCTGTTCAGATTCTATAGCACTACGGGAGGTGTATGCTTTGTGTGTGGGTGTTAGCGGTACTGGCACTAACCTAGCGCTGCCTGGGGCGACGCAGACCCTGACCCTAAAACCTAATTGATATCACCCGCCGGGTGATCAGGGGGTTAAACCTTTATTGGGTAATAAATGGTGGGTGCCCTGATGCTATAAAAAACAAACTAACCAGAGTCACCCGTAACACTTATACAGTGATCAGTGGTGAAAGGGTTAACTAGGGGCAATCAGGGGGTTCAAATTTTTATTAGGTAGTATATGGGGGTCCCTGGCGCTATATAAAAACCTGACGGGGAACCTAAATAACTAACTGGCTAACCAGCGTCACCAGTGACACTTATGCTGTGATCGCTGGTGAAAGGGGGTGAAAGGGTTAACTAGCAGCAATCAGGGGGTTAAAACCATTATTGGGTAGTATATCGGGGTACCTAGCGCTATAAAAACCTGGCGGTGAACCTAAAAAAATAACTAGCTACCTAGCGACACATGCAGCGATCAGAAAAATGATCTCTTAGTGACACTGGCAAAAGGGGGTGGAAGGGTTAACTAGCGGCAATCAGGGGGTTAAAACCATTATTGGGTAGTATATCGGGGTACCTAGCGCTATAAAAACCTGGCGGTGAACCTAAAAAAATAACTAGTTACCTAGCGACACATGCAGCGATCAGAAAAATGATCGCTTAGTGACACTGGCAAAAGGGGGTGAAAGGGTTAACTAGCGGCAATCAGGGGGTTAAAACCATTATTGGGTAGTATATCGGGGTACCTAGCGCTATAAAAACCTGGCGGTGAACCTAAAAAAATAACTAGCTACCTAGCGACTGTAGCGACACTAATGCAGCGATCAGAAAAACGATCGCTTAGTGACACTGGCAAAAGGGGGTGAAAGGGTTAACTAGCGGCAATCAGGGGGTTAAAACCATTATTGGGTAGTATATCGGGGTACCTAGCGATATAAAAACCTGGCGGTGAACCTAAAAAAATAACTAGCTACCTAGCGACACATGCAGCGATCAGAAAAATGATCGCTTAGTGACACTGGCAAAAGGGGGTGAAAGGGTTAACTCTAGGGGCAATCAGGGGGTTAAATCTTTATTGGGGGGTGATAGGGGGCTACCCTGGACCTAACACTAACTGTCCTGACAGTTTTTACTGTCACAACTGACACTGAATGCATTGATCAGTAAAGAAATGATCAATGCAATCAGTGACACTGTGACTGGGGGGGGGAGGGGGGCGGGGGGGATCGGGGGGCGATCGGGGGGGGGATCGGGGGGGGGGTTTGTGTGCCTGTGTGTACCTACATGTCAGTGTAGTGTTGGTGCACACTTACTATTAGTCTTCTCCTCGTAGTCCGGTCAAAAAGACCGCCCCGAGGAGAATGACATCACTTCCTCCTTCCTGTGTAAACAATACACAGTGGGAGGAAGCTTCTCATTGGCCAGGAGCGATCCAGAGGGGGTGGCCGAAAACCAACGGCCATCCCCTCATCACGGAGCGCTCCTGGACCGAACCGGACCGTCGTATCCAGCGGGAGGGGGTCCGATCGGACCCCCCACCCGCTGGAAGGCAGGCACGTACATCTACGTGATTGTGCCTGCCTGTGCCATTGTGTTGACGTACATTGGCAATACGGCGGTCCTGAAGTGGTTAAAACAGACATAAAGCTACATCAGCGACTTAACATATGTTCATGTTTAGAATTTCAAACAGCATATTTAACAAATTGGATTCCTTAACACATTGGGTTCCAATGCGTTTCGTAGAGCACTTCTGCTTCTTCAGGGAATTTCTGAATGTGTTTAAAAGATCACCAATTTCAATAAGTTATTCATTTACAATCCATAGTTTTCCAATAAATTGATAATGTTTGCAAATAACATCATGCTCACCAACTCCAATAAGACATACGTGATCAGACGTCATGGTTCAGAAGAGCAGAAGATGTAAAGGAAGGGTCATCTGACCCCTGGCAAACCGCCAAGGGTTAGTTAAATGAGCACTGGACCACCCAAAGGGGAGCCGACAAGGCCACAGCTACGCTGACTATGACAGCTGAAACAATAACCAATTACTCCAAAATTATATCCTTTTCAGAAAAAAAAAAACTGCAGCTAACCTAGGTCCATTATGCATCACTTCATACTAACATACTCCCCCCCCCCACACATACACGCACAGACACACCTTCCCCACACACATGCACATTGATACACACATGATGACCACGGGCACAAATAGGACCATGGTAAGCCCATATCACCCCCAGTGGAGAGCAGGGAAAAAAAATGCCACTCCAGGTGAGTAGATCCAGGTGTAGTTAGGTGAGTGGCACTCCTCATGTGAGTGCACGCCTCGGCTCGCCTGCCGTGAATAGGCTAATGCTTGGGAAGGCAACCTTTTGAGCACAGTGTGCCGAAAAATGTTTTCAAAGAAATTGAGCGTGCCGATTTTACAACAAAAAAATTTCAACTTCATACTCTCAATCACGAAAAGGATTTTTATAAAGTAAATGCTGTGAGCTACTGTAGTAGTGAGAAATTAACATCCTGCATTCTCACACCTCGGATCATCCCCAATTCCTGCAATTCCACACCTCAGATCAGCCCCAATTCATGCACCTTCCCTTCAGGTCTGGCATGGATTTTAAGGGGAACCCTGCGCCAAAAAAAATGGCGTGGGGGTCCCCCTCAATATCCATACCAGACCCTTCTCCGAGCATGCAACCTGGCAGGCCGCAGGAAAAGTGGGGGGACGAGAGAGTGCCCCCCCTCCTGAACCATACCAAGCCACATGCCCTCAAAATTGGGAGGATGCTTTGGGGTCCCCCCCAAAGCACCATGTCCTCATGTTGATGGGGACAAGGGCCTCATCCCCACAACCCTGGCCGGTGGTTGTGGGGGTCTGTGGGTGGTAGGCTTATCGGAATCTGGAAGCCCCCTTTAACAAGGGGACCCCCAGATCCCGGCCCCCCATGTGTGAAATGGTAAGGGGGTACTACCCAACCCCTACCATTTCACCAAAAAAGTGACAAAAGTGTTAAAAATGACAAAAGACAGTTTTTGACAATTCCTTTATTAAAGTCTTCTTCTTTCATTTTCTTTCTTCTGGTCTTCTTCCTTCTTCCTTCTTCATCCACGCATTTTTTTTTCTTAATTATTTTTTTTTCTTAATGCTAACATGACCTATGTTCAAATAGCCTTAAAAAAAAAACCATAGAACTGAACCAGCGCAAAAAAAAAAAGTCAAGTTGAGAGGTGCGCTTGTTCAACTTATGCAAATGAACCTACGCAACTTGACATTTACTAAGATTTTTCCGGCGCAGTGAACCAGAGCACTTGAATGGGTGCAAATGCCGCTTGCGCATGCGCAGTGCATAAATTCACCTAACGCAGTTCCAAGTGTATTTGCAGGCGCAGCAAGTTAGTTTTCCGTTCTATTTTGGGCATATTTGTTACTTGGACAGTTATATCTATACTTCCTCACATCACCCCACATCACCCCTATAATATTGGCACTTCCAGATTCAAGATGCCGTGCGCCAGATCTATAGTGGCGCACAGATCGCGGCCACCCGTACGCCGGCATGCTGATAGTAAATGGGGGATTGCGCTGTGTTACAGGCGCAAATGCTTTGTGAATACGAAAATGGCCGTTGCTTGTCGGCGTGCGCCGCAAATCATGGCGCAAACACTTTGTAAATCAGCCCCAATGTGTTGTTATAGTCAAGCCAATAGGACCATATTAATTGAATTTTTAGGTTATTCCTCTGTATTTGTATGCTAGCCTTTCTCTCTTTTTAATGTGTAATTGAGTTTCTCACCCCATTGTTTATGAGTTGGAGGAGTAGAAGAAATCCATTTTTGTAGGATAAGTTTACATGCTAGATATAAGGACCTAGTCCACATGGTGGACATCGCTGCTGGTAATTCTCCATCCGGGATTATTCTCGGTATTGCAAATTTAGGGGTTCCTATTATTTCTGTCAAACATTGTGAGTTCAGAGTTGAAAACACTCTTTCCCAATACTGATGAAGCTTGGGACAATGTCAAAGCATATAAATAAGAGAACCATTGGATAAAGAACAATGAGGACTTAAAGGTAATGTATATTTTCCCCAGGCACAGAATTTTTTGTGGGGTGTAGTACGCTCTATATAAAATAAAAAGCTGAGACAATTTCTGAGATGGTGAGAGAGATATCTCAGGTAGAATCTCCATCGCCCGTATCAATACTTCTTCCTTTAAATCGTCTATATCCCTTTGCCAATGGGTAAAACTACCTGTCTCTCTGTGCTCTCTGCAGTTTGTAGAATAAGATAAAGGTTTCCTATTAGCCCTCGTTTCGTAGACTGTATTGAGGTTGCCTTCAATAATATCTCAGAGGGGTTATATTGTAATTGGAATTTTGAGGTCTGACTTTGTAATGCGTGGCATATTTGGAGATACTGAATGAAATTACTATTTAGTAATTGAAAACGGTCTTTCCTGAAAGGCTCCATGGCAGCATACGTGTGGGTAGCCCCGCCTCCACGATTACCCAATAGGACCCAACTCCCATAAATCTTTGCTCCTGGCCACTATCAGTGTTCCTTTTTTGTCCTCCCCAGTAGGACCAGATGGTTTCTTTCCTGGAAATAAAACTTCACGACGATCGATTGGCTGATTGACTGAGAAATTTTCCTCCGATAGGCCCTGACTGTTAAGCAGGGTATGGAGAGTATTTGCAGAGTAGCGCTGAAGAAAGGATTTCCTACCTGAGTGCGCACGGTCTGTGTCCCGTTGTTATGGGTGACCATTATCTGCTGGAGGTATGGCGTGTGTGTTCCAGTCCGTTCGGCCAGGTGATCGTTGGTGGAGTGGTGAGCCTTTTATCTATCCATGGCAGCATTGTATTTGTGTGTATTTCTTTTGTTTGTCTTGCGGTCTCCTCCATGCCGTTTGCGTTCGCTTCCGCGTTCCAGCAAACCTCTCTCCTACTTCCGGGTTATGCAGGCGTTCTGCGCATGTGCGAACCCGGTATGAGACCGAGGCTTGGTTCCCGCGCATGCGCGCGAGCGCCTCGCGTCTGACGTCGGCGATGACGTCACGGGCGCCAAATTTAAAAGGCTTTGGAAGCTGTCAGAACCCTGGGAATGTTTGCAGTGGTCGCAGCGACTTCCCGGGGCTGTCAGCGCGGCGGTTTAAGGTAAGAGCGTGTCCCTTAGGCTGGGGAAATGCTTTTTAAAAAAAAAAAAAAAAAAAACGTGTGTTTTATTTTTCTCTTTAGTTGCAGTGTTTCTTAAACTGTGGGTTTATTGTGAATATGGACGCCTTACTGCCTCCTAGTGGCCAGCCCGCTCATGTTAGGTAGGTCTTTAGTATTTATGCTTTTTATATATTGGAGAGAGTGTTTGGCATAGGTAGGATTGACTGTATATCCTTTTCTCTCTCTGTCTGTTTTACCCTTACAGCCCTTCTGGGTCTGATCCACAACCTAACACTTCTAGACGCAGTGGATCATCAAGATCACACCGCCATAAATCCTCCTCAAGATCTAGCCAGCATAGGTCAAGATCTGAACAGCATAATAAGAATTATTCTCACCCCCCTGCTGCTCACTCCAGCAAGCGTACGGAAAAATCATGCTGGGGGTGCAGGATGCCTGTTCCTTCGGACGTATCCTTATGCGATCATTGCTTCTCCAAAGCTGCAGATGAAAGGGATGATGCAGACCAGCGTTTGGAGTCAATAGTAAGACGGGTTGTGAAGGAGTCTCTGCAGGAGAGGGACGCTCTACAGCTGTGTGAATCCCCGTCAGAATTATTGGCTCCTCCACCTGGAGAGAACCCATTGCAGGAGACATGGGAATCCTCTCAGCCAAGCCGCCTATCTGCTCCCATCTCAGATAGTGAATCTGACTGTGAGGATCCTGGTTTAGGTTTTGACTATGGACTGGTGCCTTCATTGGTCAAAGCAGTGAGAGAGGCTCTGAAGTGGGAAGACCCTGTTACTTCCCCACCAAAGCAGAGAAAGTTCTTTAAACAGCTCAATAAGGAGCGACAATTTTTTCCCTTCCTTTCAGAGTTGGGTGACATTATTACCGAGGAATGGAGCAAGGTGGATAAAAAGGGTTCCATGCAGTCAAAAATCCTGAAATTATATCCCTTTAAAGAAGAGGATGTGAAGCACCTGGAGTCAGCACCACTGGTGGATGCAGCGCTCATGCGTTTGGTGAGATATGTAACCCTACCCTTAGAGGATACGGTATCCTTTAAAGATCCTTTGGAAAGGCGGATCGATTCAGACCTTAAGAGGATATATCTGACTTCTGGAATGGCTTGCAAACCAGTGCTTGCAATGGCAGCGGTATCCAAGGCCATAGAATCCTGGGCTGATTCTGTAGAGGAATTCCTGAGGGGTATTTCTATTGAATCAGCAAAAGACTCCCCTATTCAAGAAATCAGGATGGCGTCTGCCTTTTTGGGGGAGGCATCTATTGATGTTATCCGCCTGATATCTCGGGATATGTTAGCAGCAGTCTCAGCTCGCCGTGCGTTATGGCTCCGTCCATGGCTGGCGGATCCAGCATCCAAACAGGCCTGGTGCCGTATTCCCTTTGAGGGGTCATCTTTGTTTGGTAACAAGCTGGATACTGCCATATCCCGGGCTACAGGTGGGAAATCTGGGTTTCTTCCCCAGGACAGACGTCTTCAAAATCAAAGGCGTCCATTTCCTAGAAGACAAGGCCCTGATCGTGCCAGGGAGGCGCGGAGCTATAGACCTGGTCGAGAATTCTCAAGGTCATGGAGATCCAGGCAATCTTCTTTCAAAAATACCTCAAAAGGGGGTTCGTCCGGCAAGCAGGATTCCGCGAAATCCTTTTGAAATTGGGCCCGCTCAAACTTGTCAGGTGGGGGCTCGTCTTCTCCACTTCAGGCATGTTTGGGCGGCCTCAATTCGGGATTTTTGGACTGTAAAAACAATTTCCTCAGGTCACAAGTGGGGTTTTATCAGCACCCCAAAGCTAAGATTTATTCCCACAAATCTTCCAGAATCAAAAGAGAAGAAACAAGTCCTATTGACCTACGTGAACTCTTTACTGGATCAAGGCGCAGCCGTTCCCGTTCCAGAAGAAGAACGTGGAGAGGGCATGTATTCCCCTTTGTTTCTGGTTCAAAAGAAAAATGGCACATGGAGGCCGGTAATAGATTTGACCCATCTCAATTCCTTCATTCGCAAAGAGAAGTTCAAGATGGAATCTCTGCTTACCATCCAGCAGTCCGTGTATCTGGGGGACTGGATGATATCAGTCGATTTGAAGGATGCTTACTTCCATGTTCCCGTGGCAAAGGAGTTTCAACAATACCTCCGCTTTGCAGTAGGCATTCAACATCTTCAATTTACATGTCTTCCCTTTGGGTTAACAACGTCCCCACGGGTCTTCTCCAAAGTTCTTTTGGCAGTTGTGGCCTTTCTCAGAGTCAAAGGTGTTCGTCTCCATCACTATCTCGACGACCTTCTTCTGCTATCCCAGAACAAAGATCAGCTCTTGGAGCACAAAGACCTAGTCATCTCCACTCTACAGGAGTTCGGGTGGCTTCTGAACTTAGAAAAGAGTCACCTAGATCCAACTCAGTCTCTTGTTTTCCTAGGGGCGCAGTTCAACACAGCAGAAGGTACTATCGCCCTTCCAGAAGAGAAGGTTGGAGTCATACGAGACAGGATTCATGCAGCCCTTGCAGCATCCCATCTCTCGGCTCTCCAATGTCTGAGGGTGATTGGCACAATGTCAGCCACCATTCCCATGGTAAAGTGGGCCCAGTGGCACACTCGTCCCTTTCAGAAGGGGTTTCTACAACAGTGGGACTTATCCAGCCAGACACAGCGCATATTCCTCACTCCAGCCATGAGGACGTCTCTTCTTTGGTGGCTACAGGGGAAGAACCTGCGCAACCACCATTCAATCATTCCCATCTCATGGGTCACGGTAACTTCAGATGCCAGCAACCGAGGATGGGGCGCTCACTGCCTTTCGGAGGTCGCTCAGGGCAGGTGGACGTTTCCATCACAGAGAGTCGTCTCCAATGTTCTGGAGCTAAGAGCGGCCTTCCAGGCGCTTCGGTCATTCCATCATCTGACAGCGAATGCCTCGGTCATGCTAAGGATGGACAACACAACCGCGGTGGCTTACGTAAAGAAGCAAGGGGGAACTCGCAGCTGGTCCCTGTTACAGGAGACGGAGCCAATAATGAATTGGGCTCAGAAGAATTTGTCCAACCTTTCTGCAGTCTACATCCCAGGGGTGCAGAATGTTCAGGCGGACTTCCTATCGCGTGTCGAGTTGGACAACAACGAGTGGTCTCTACACCGGGAAGTATTCGATTGGCTCCTGACCTTAGGATTGTCCCTGGAAGTCGACTTGTTCGCTTCCCCGTGCAATCGGAAGCTTCCGAAATATTACTCAAGGTTCAGGGATCCCCAGGCATATGGGATAGATGCCCTCACAGAACATTGGAAGTTTCAGACAGCTTACGCCTTCCCTCCAGTTCCGGTGATCCTGCAATTCCTTCGGAGACTCAGGTCAGAGAAGGCGGAGATTCTCGCAGTAATTCCTTTCTGGCCCAACAGACCTTGGTTCCCTCTACTGCTGCTCCTCAGTTATCAAGAGCCAGTTCCCCTGCCTCTCAGGTCGGATTTGCTATCTCAAGGCACAAGGTTACATCCATGCCCATCATGTCTGAACCTCAAGGTATGGTTTTTGAGAGGGAAAGGCTAGAAGCTCTTGGTTGTCCGGAAGAGGTCATCCCAACCCTTCTCAATTCCAGACGCGGGAGTACTAATAGGGTATATGAGCGTATATGGTCCAAGTTTTCGGCCCATATGTCCTCCAGAGAAAATTCTTGCAGTTCTCCAACAATACAAGACATACTAAGCTTTCTTCAAACAGGCCTTGATTTACCTCTAGCTATCAGTTCATTGAGAGTCCAAGTATCGGCTATTTCAGCCTTTACGGGTATTTCCTGGGCAAACCATGCACTGGTACAACAATTCTTCAAGGGAGCTACTAGGCTCAGACCCCAAAGAAAACCAAGGTTTCCTAAATGGGACCTCCCTTTAGTGCTGGATTTTCTCTCAAACCTTGGAAAGGATTCTACGGAGCCTCTGTCCATAAGGGATCTCACTCTCAAGACCATCTTCTTGGTAGCTATAACCTCAGCCAAGAGAGTTTCTGAGATTAGGAATCTAGGTTCGGAAGAACCCTTTCTGACTTTCTTTCCAGATAGGGCAGTATTGATTCCCATGTTGGGATCGCATCCCAAAGTAACCTCGGTCTTCCATGAGAATCAGGAAATTGTGCTTCCCACTTTCAAAAACTCAGAGAGTCAGGATGTTCATCCTCTGGACGTAGGACACGCGCTGAAACAATATTTGGAAGTCACAGCTCCCTTTAGACAAACGAAATTTCTTTTTGTTCTCCCTCATGGCAAGAATAAAGGATTGCAAGCTTCGGCTAGATCTATCTCTACCTGGATCATTCAGATCATTCAGAGGGCGTACAGAGCAAAGGGCTTGGCTCCTCCTGAGGCATTAACAGCTCATTCAACACGGAGTATTTCAACATCGTGGGCAGCTTCTCGCCATGTGGCGCCTGAAGTTATTTGCAGAGCGGCCTCTTGGTCTTCTATTAATACCTTTGTTTCTCATTACTGTGTAGAGCCAGCGGCTCTGTCTTCTGTTAATTTTGGTTTGCAAGTTTTGTCGGTTGACAATGCTAAATAAACTTTTGTTCTTTGCTCGACATTTTGCCCACCCGGGTGTGTTTGGCGAGTTATTTCCCACACGTATGCTGCCATGGAGCCTTTCAGGAAAACGGAAAATTTGTATCAAATACTTACCGTAATTTTCCTTTCCTGATAGGCTCCATGGCAGCAGGAGTTCCCTCCCAAATGTCTGGAGTCGGCTAGTTACGGAACACTGATAGTGGCCAGGAGCAAAGATTTATGGGAGTTGGGTCCTATTGGGTAATCGTGGAGGCGGGGCTACCCACACGTATGCTGCCATGGAGCCTATCAGGAAAGGAAAATTACGGTAAGTATTTGATACAAATTTTCCGTTTTCAGTACATTAAAAGGCAATAAGATATCCTTTTCATACAACCGATATAAGAATATTACGCTAGATTTTTTTCATTCTATTAATTCTGGTAATTTAAACAGTAATTATCCCATATAGGCATATGTCTTGTATAACCCTTATGCTGAGAGATGGTGCGTACTGCCTCCCATAACCTATGCATTAGATGGAAGGTAGGAAACTTTCTCTTTTTATAAAAATGATGAGATACTATTCATTGCACTAGTGGGGATATCTTAAATTGAGAGATTATAATATTATTCTGTATAGGGTTTTGCATATCTACCTCTTCCCAACCATGCCAATGTTGAAGTTGTGCTGCTATAAAATATAGTCTTGAGTTAGATATCGCAATTCCCCCCTCTATCCTTCTCCTGTTGCAATAATCAAAGTCTAATTCTATGTTTCCCACAATTCCATATAAAGTTATGTAGTACAAATAACAATTGGGGCATCCACACCATCTTCACCTAATCTGCTCTCCCTATCATAGTCAATGGAAATCTACACCAGGTTTAATTTTGTTGTCTAAATTTACCAACAAGGGGAAGTACACTCTTATCTATGTATTCATTGACATTTGGGGTAATTTTCACTCCCAGGTACTTAAATGATGTAACTAGCTTTACTTGGTGAGCCTGGTGTGGAAGCTCCAAATGTATCAGATCAATGGGCAGTATTACTGATTTGTCCCAATTAAAATAAAATCCTGAAAATATCCCATAGGCATCTATAAGTGAGAGAACTGTGAACAAAGAAGTACATGTATTCCCTAGAAACACTAGGGCATCGTCTGCGTAGAGTGCTATTTTTTCTTTGCATGTATACCTCCGAAACCCCACAATATCTGTGCGGCCACTGATAGCCTCTGCCAGAGGTTTTACGGGTAATGCAAAAAGGAGTGTAGACAAGGGACAGCCCTGCCTTGTTCCTCTATTCAATAAGAAAGGGGCCAAGGTATATTCATTTACTTGTACTCTTGTACTCAGGTTACTATATATAAGTTGTATCCATTTTATATATCTCGGCCCAAATCCGAAGAGCTTTAAACAGTTCCACAAGAAGTCTCATTCTATACTATCAAATGCTTTAGCTGCATCCAGCGATAATATTGCTCTGTTTCCACTATTATCTATGGGAAGTTGTAAACTTAAAAATAAGCATCTGACATTACTAGCTTCTGATCTATTAGGGATAAATCCAGACTGATCACGATGAATTCGTTTTGGAATATACTTTGACAGTCTAGTTGCAATAACTTTGCTAACAGTTTGATGTCTAATGTTAACAAAGAGATTGGACCCTAACTAGTGATGCTACACTCAGAGGGACTCAGTACCGACGGCTCTGGAGGCACTAGCATTCGAGAAACCTAATAAACTTTACCCAACCTATAACCTTATCCAAAAAATTTGGAAGAAAACTAGATATCTACAGGGCGTGACAGGATACACAGAAAACAGTCCTATATGGACTAATAACACATACCCAGAACTAGCCAAATTACAACATGGTACACTATGGAAAAGGCATGGGGGGGTTTACCTTAGCCAGATATTTCACAGAAATTGCTCCCATTTGAAACCCTGCAGGGTCTTTTCGGTTTACCCCACCCCATGAGATTTTACTATGTACAATTAAAGCATGCTATAACTGCCCAAGGCAGGTCGGAGGAGTGAATTTCAAGCCCAACGCCACTGTTCAATCTGATTGCAAGAGCCACTAACACTAAAGGGTTTATATCATCATGTTATAACATGTTACTACAGAATTTTTTGAATAAACACCCTCTTCAGATGCTGGGAGGGGGAGGTGGGCACGCTTGACAAAGATCAATGAGAAGAGGCCCTGCAGGCGGTACTCACATGCTCCCTAAATGCATTGCATACAGTGACTCAACTGTATCTATTGTTCAGAGTGTATTATACCCCCCACAGATTGTTTGTCATGGGCCTGCGACCTAACCCACTGTGTACTAGATGTAAGAGAGACCATGGAGACTTGATTCACCTTCTGTGGAGGTGCCCGAAACTCCACCCCTACTGGTTGGGGGTGGTGGACACCATAAACAGGGTATTTCAAGTCTCGCTACCCGCAGACCCAAAACACTGCTTACTCAATGTGTTGGGGGAATTGGAATGGGAAGAATGCACACAGGTGGCTGTCATTAGATCTCTGTTTCTAGCACGTAAGCTAATAATGACCCACTGGATCTCGGAGGATCCCCCTGTTCTCAAAGAGTGGATCAACACAGTGGGAGAGATGATCTGGAAGGAAAAATCAATCTTCCAACATAGGTGCTGAAGCTTGAGAAGTTGTGAGGTCCGTGGTTGGATGTACCGGGGCTTGCCCCGGTGGATCTGGTCATGAGCAGGCTATTATCTTGATCAGGAGGTTTGGGAGGCCATGTGCTTCATGATTCAGGCAGAGCTACCTCAGGCTGAATGCAAGACTGAAAATAAGATTAAGTAGTCAAGGATTGTTAAACTTGAGATGCAGATTGTGTATACCGGCTGTTTATGATGGTTGTAAAGGTGTAAAAGTGTTTATGTAACCTCGGTGTATGTTTACCTTGTACTTTCTCAATAAACCTTTTTTCTGGATAAAAAAACAAAAAACAAAGAAATTGGATGATATGCAAGACTTGTTGGATCCTTACCAGGTTTCAGAAGCACAATAATCACTGCTTCATTCATCAAGGGGAACAAACAGCCCGCCTCAGAGATGTAACTAGATTTTTCAGGGCCTGTCAGGGCTGTGCTCAACCCTTCCTTCTCTGAGCTGGCTGTTCAGCCGTCGGCTAATTTCCAGCTCCCATCTCCCTCCACAATTACTCAGCTGTTGATGATATCCTGCTCATCAGTCCTGCCTACTTAAGTTGTCCACTCCAGAAGATCTCTGCCTTCACCTTGGTCAACATCACAGACACGATCTCCTGCGCTCCTGTTTAATCACTTCAATACAAGGCACTTAGACACCTTCCTGCCCAGACCAATTTTCAGTTTTCAGCGCTATTGCAGTTTGAATGACAATTGCGTGGTCATGCTACACTGTACCTAAACAGAATTTTTATCATTTTGTTCCCACAAATAGAGCTTTATTTTGGTGGTATTTTATCACCTCTGCAATTTGCGCAACAAATAAAAAAAGACAGAAAATTTTGAAAAAAAAAAATTTTTTTTTTATTCTGTTAAATTTTTTTGTAAATAAGTAAGTTTTCTTCTCCAATGATGGGCTCTGATATGGCTGCACAAACAGGCACTGATGGGCACCAATGAGGTGGTACTGATGAGGTGGCACTGACGGCCACTGATGGGTACTGATAGGTGGCACTGGTATGCAGCACTGATGGGCACTCATAGGTGGCACTACTGGGCACTCATAGGTGGCACTGATGGGCACTCAGAGGCGGCACTGATAAGCACATATGAGTGGCACTGATGGGTACTTATGGGTGGCATGGATAGGTGGCATGGATGGGCACTGATGGGCACTGATAGGTGGGCACTGATGGGCACAGATGGGCACTGATAGGTGGAAATGCTGGACACTGATGGGTGGCATTGCTGGGTGATTGGTGGCAATGATGACACTGATTGGTACATGATGGTGCCAGTCAGTGCCCATTTGTGGGCACTGACTAGCACAGATTGGGCATCATTTGCACATGTGGATGGCCAGGGGGTACATACCTGGCCATCCACATGTTGCCCGTTTCCCTGGTGGTCCTAGTGGAGTCCCTGGTGGTCCAGTGTGGGCATCTGAGGGGGGCTGCACTGATAAACAAAAAAGAAAGATCATATGCTTGGGGCAGGCATACGCGTATATATAGTACATGTGTGTATGTATATATATCTATATACAGCATCTCACAAGAGTGAGTACACCCCTCACATTTTTGTAAATATGTTATTATATATTTTATTGTGACAACACTGAAGAAATTACACTTTGCTACAATGTAAAGTAGTGAGTTTACAGCTTGTATAACAGTGTACATTTTCTTTCCTCTCAAAATAACTCAACACATAGCCATTAATGTCTAAACCGCTGGCTACAAAAGTGAGTACACAAGTGAAAATGTCCAAATTGGGCCCAAAGTGTGAATATTTTGCGTGGCCACCATTATTTTCCAGCACTGGAGGTGTGTTTGGGGTCGTGTTGGAATACTGCCCTGCGACCCAGTCTTTGAAGGGAGGGGATCAGGCTCTGCTTCAGTATGTCACAGTACATGTTGGCATTCATGGTACCCTTAATGAACTGTAGCTCCCCAGTGCCAGCAGCACTAATGCAGGCCCAGACCATGACACTCCCACCACCATGCTTGACTGTAGGCAAGACACATTTGTCTTTGTAATCCTCACCTGGTTGCTGCCACCCACACTTGACACCATCTGATCCAAATAAGTTTATCTTGTCCTCATCAGACCACAGGATATGGTTCCAGTAATCCATGTCTGATGACAAGCAGACTAATTCATGTCCTTAGTCTGCTTGTCTTCAGTAAACTGTTTGTGGGCTTTCTTGTGCATCATCTTTAGCAGAGGCTTCCTTCTGGGATGACAGCCATGCAGACCAATTTGATGCAGTGTGCTGCTTATGGTCTGAGCACTGACAGGCTGACCCCCACCCCTTCAACCTCTGCAGCAATACATCTATTTCCCAAAGACAACCTCTGGATATGATGCGGAGCATGTGCACTCAACTTCTTTGGTCGACCATGGCGAGGCCTGAGTGGAGCCTGTCCTGTTAAACCGCTGTATGGTCTTGGCCACTGTGCTGCAGCTCAGTTTCAGGATCCAGGTAATGTTTCCAGGAGCATCTGGACTGTGTTTCAGAGGCTGTCAACAGCTGGGCTCATTTAGGCACATTTTTTGGGACTGTGCACTTTTAGCCTCAGTTTGGGAAAAGGTATCCGCAGTAGCCACAGCCATAGCTGGTACCCCCCTACATCTCACCTTACCGATGTGTTTGCTTGGGGCGACAATCCCAGGGATCCCTGGCAAAGTGGCGTGCCTTATACATACCATTTGTATATCCACCCTATGGGCCATCGCCCTTCACTGTAAATCCCACATAGTTCCTTTGGTCTCCATACTTAATAGAATTGACATGGTGATGATCATGGAAAGGATCTTATATGCCTTACAGGATAGATTATATCTATTTGACTGCAGATGGGAGGCTTGGAAAACCCACAGGCACATTCTATTATCTCAGGATTAGTGGTGCAGAAGGGAAACTACTGCTTCTTTTGATGAGCTGAATTTTTGGCATATACCCTGTTTGTGGTTCCCTTGCAGTATGCTTCACACTGTTCATGATACTTTGTTTGTATAGATGCATTTTATCTTCGATATTACGTGTATGATGTATAACTTTGTCTTTTACTTTTTTACTGCACTATTTTCAAAAGCAATAATAAAAACGTTTGTAAACAGAAAAGGGACACTTTTTATTTTTTTAAAACAGTGTAAAAATAAAAAATGAAAGGTAAAATAAATAAGATTTTTATTTATTTTTTAAGTGCACCCTGTCCCGCTGAGCTTGCGCGCAGAAGTGAAGTAGCGCCTGCATATGAAAACGGTGTTCAAACCACACATGTAAGGTATTGCAGTGCATTGCTGGCTCATGATTGGCCAAGCATGCACTGTAACCACGCATGCTTGGCCAATCACAGCGCCGGCAGCGAAGAGAGCCATAATTGGCCACAGGCAGGATGCCTGTGGCCAATTATAGCTCAGGGGGTTTAGTACACGTCCCACACTTTATAAGGCCGCCAGCGCGGCGGCCTTGTGTAGTGTGTTCCGGTGTGCAGGGAAAGAGCAAGATAGGCAGGGACAGTGTGTTCTTTTCTCAGGCATCTGCAGGAGTCAGTGGGTGTTGTGTGCCTCCAGCACAGTATACACCTGTATCTACCCTTTATTGCTGGTGTTCTCTAATACAGGCATCTGCAGGAGTAATGCCCCGTACACACGAGCGGACTTTTCGACATCCAAACTCCGACGGACTGAGTCCGGCGGACTATCCGATCGTGTGTGGGCTGCAACGGACTTTAGCGAAGCTAAAGTCTGACGGACTTTAGAAATGAAGCATGCTTTAAATTTTCCCGACGGAACTCCGCCGGACCCGGTCCCCTTTGAAAAATCCGCTCGTGTGTGTGCTACTCCGACGGACTAAAACCGACGCTAGGGCAGCTATTGGCTACTGTCTAGGAACTTCCTACGTCGAATCCAGTCGTACGTCATCACGTTCGACTCCGTCGGAGTTTGGTGTGATGGTGTGTGGTCAAGTCCGTTCGGTCGAAAAGTCCGCCAGAACTCCGTCGGAACTCCGGCGGAACTCCGGCGGAACTCCTTTGGAGGTCTGTCAGACTTAATCCCTCTCGTGTGTACGGGGCATTAGTGGGTGTTGTGTGCCTCCAGCACAGTACAGTATACACCTGTATCTACCCTTTATTGCTGGTGTTCTCTAATACAGGCATCTGCAGGAGTTAGTGGGTGTTGTGTGCCTCCAGCACAGTATACACCTGTATCTACCCTTTATTGCTGGTGTTCTATAATAAAGGCATCTGCAGGAGTTAGTGGGTGTTGTGTGCCTCCAGCACAGCACAGTATATACCTGTATCTACCCTTTATTGCTGGTGTTCTCTAATACAGGCATCTGCAGGAGTTAGTGGGTGTTGTGTGCCTCCAGTACAATATACACTACCTAATTGCTGGTTTTCCTATCTCCATGCAGGCCATTACTATGTGTGTCTGCCTCTCCTTGTTGGCCTTCTAGTCACAAGACAATAAAAGAGGGCAAGCAGGCTCTGTGTCTAGAGAAAACAGTGCTGGTCTTGGACGCAGTGCATCGTCATCAGCACGTGGCCATGGGACATGCTTGTCCTTATATTTGGCAGCTGAACGCATTAAGCCGCATCATGCTGAAGACTTGGTAGAGTGGATGACCAAGCCCTCTTCATCCTCCTCATCCTCTCTCACCCAGGCTCAGAGAACTAGCAAAGCAGCTGCCGACTCGTTTGATCGACTGACCTTCATAAAGATGAATCAGTCTTGGATCACCACCAGCTACCAAGCACCTGAAGCTGATGTAACCGAATAATTTTCTTTTGAAATGTCACATCCCTTCAAGACTGCCTATGCTGATGCTGAGTGACTCTCCTGTTATGTTGACTGACTATCCGCTTCCTCCTCAATGATCCTGCTGATATCTTGGAAGAACATTTTTGGTTCTGGGTGATGCCACCAACCCAATTTTCAGCCCCTGTTTAACAGGGGCATGTAATTACAATTTTAGATCCAATGCTTTGCATCAGGGCTCATTCCTATACTCCAACTAGAGTATATGGGAGAGGTTGCAGTGTCGTGGCACCAGTGCCTAAGGCCCAATTTTTCAGCCCCTGCTTAACAGGGGCATGTTATACAATTTTTAATGCAATGCTTTGCAGCAGGGCTCATTCCTGCACTACAACTAGAGTATATGGAAGAGGTTGCAGTGTCGTGGTACCAGCACCAGTGCCTAAGGCCCAATTTTTCAGCCCCTGTTTAACAGGAACATGTAATTACAATTTTTGATGCAAATCTTTGCAGCAGGGCTCATGCCTGCACTCCAACTAGAGTATCTGGGAGAGGTTGCAGTGTCGTGGCACCAGCAAGCAGTGCCTAAGGCCCAATTTTTCAGCCCCTGTTTAACAGGGGCATGTAATTACAATTCTTGATATAATATTTCACAGCAGGGCCCGTTCCTGCACCCACAGAGAGTAACTGTGAGGACTTATAGTGTTGTGGCACCAGCACCACCACTGCAACCACCAAAGGCCCAATTTTTCTACCACTGTTCAAAAATGGCATGTAATTACAATTCTTGATATAATCGTTCACAGCAGGGCACTCCAGCACCCACCAAGAGCCACTTTGAGGGCTTACAGTGTTGTGGCAACACCAACACCTTAGGCCCCGATTTCTGCAGAGCATATAGGGCAGGCCCCTACTTTCAAACATCCAACTTACAAACGTCTCCTATTTGCAAATGGAAGGAGACAACAGGAAGATGAAAAAAGACGGACGGACAAAAAAATTATACAGGGGTGATAACCCATTCCTATGTTTTCCAAAAAGCTTAAAAATAGATTTTTTGACTGGAGCTACACTTTAAAAATGTACCAGTTCAAAATTACAAACAGATTCTACTTAACAACAAACCTACACAGTCCCTGTCTTGTTTGCACCGCCTGTATACTGCTGTTCTGAGTATATAGGGCCTGGGGGCCCCACGCCTTTCCTTTTTTTTGGGGGGGGGGGTACGGGGTTCCCCTTAATATCCATACAAGACCCAAGGGGGCTGGTAATGGGCAGGGGGGCTACCCATGCCATTTTTCTCAATGATTTTCATCCATATTGCCGGAACCAGATATTACATTAAAACCGCAAGCAGTTTTAAATGACTTTTTTTCCGTTAAATGTCATTTTGTGCAGGGACTGTTCTAAACACGTGCCACTTCACAGGCATACTATAGACACCCCCCATGCATGATATTTAAAGGAATATTTCACTTTTTTTAACTTTAAATTGTCATTAAAATCAGTGCTCCCGAAAAAACGTCAGTTTTTAAAAAAAATGTAGGCATTGACCCATGTCCCTTGGGGCAGGAGCTGGGTCCCCAAACCCTTTTTAGGACAATATCTTGCATATTAGCCATTAAAATTAGCACTTTTTATTTCGAACGTTCGACCCCCATAGACTTCAATGGAGATTTTTAAGGGTAAAAGTTTGTTGCCATTCCACGAGCGAGCGCAATTTTGAAGCGTGACATGTTGGGTATCAATTTACTTGGCGTAGCCTTATCTTTCACAATATAAACAAAAATAGGCTAACTTTACTGTTGTCTTATTTTTTAATTTAAAAAAGTGTATTTAAAAAAAAAAAAGTGCGCTTGTAAGACCGCTGCGCAAATACGGTGTGGCAGAAAGTATTGCAATCACCACTATTTTATTCTATAGGGTGTTAGAAAAAAAATGTATAATGTTTGGGGGTTCTAAGTAATTTTCTAACATAAAAAGCAGTTTTTAACTTGTAAACAACACATCTAAAAAAAAGACCCGGTCCTTAAGGGGTCAAAGAAACTCGGGGACAAATAGTGTCCATGGGTAGGTGCCCGGCGTGATAACACATTAACTTCCCCCCCCCCACAATGTCAGTGCATCCGTGATGATCCACCCCGTGAACCTCCGCTTGCTCAGCGGGGATCGCTCCGTCGATCCCCGCTAAGCAGTGTGGCAACACGCAGGTAAAATCACCTGGTTGTATCCAGGATGGGAAATATGTGTGCCCTAGATTCAGGCTTTATGCAGACTTGTACAATTAGAGGGGAAGAATTAATGAGCCCAGCTGAAGTAAGTGGGCTCATTAAGACCTCTACAAAAAACCCCAGCATGCTTAGGGAGATGCTCCATCCTGGAACCAGTTTTGTGTTGTATAGACTGGGGAGTGTGATATCTGTTCTGTGCGGTGAGTTAACGCCTGTGTGGCAAACCTCTACAACAGAGACAGGGACTGGTGCAGCACAAGGCTGCACTCAGTTGTTAGACAGGGAATCTAAGTGTGTAATTAGAGGTCAAGCTGACCAGGATTTATTTTCATGTTTTATTTTGTTTGGCTGTTATATGTTTCACTGAATGTAGCATAAATAAACCGCATCTTTTGTTTTTTGCACCTACAACGCTGTCTGCTGTGCCTGATTTTTGTGTTGTGAACCCATCCAGGGGGTCACACACACCCGCTGCCGAGCTAACCCCTCACAGTTGGTGGAGAATGAGGGCAGTTTTTTTTTTTCATTTTTTTTAAAGGCCAGCATGGAGGAGATACTGAGACAGCTGGCTCTAGCAAATGCAAATCAGCAGCAAACAAATGCGGCTTTACAAAAGAGCCTTGCAGCCCAGCAGAAAGCTCACCTGCAGAGTCTGGAAGCTCAGCAACAAGCCCAGCAGCAATCTGAAGCCCGCTTCATAGACCTGTTGCAGAAGCAAGAGCAGAATTTTCAACAGAAAATAGAGACATTAATACAGCAACGTCCGCAGACCAATGAAGCAAGTGGTTACAATAATACCGCATCCTTTGGTGTGAGCCGATTACTGACAAAAATGACTGGAGAGGATGATCCGGAGGTGTTTTTGACCACATTTGAAAGGACTGCTGAAAGGGAAAAGTGGCCTAAGGAGCAATGGGCTGGACTGGTGGCCCCTCTGTTAACTGGGGAATCACAGAAAGCTTATTATGACCTAGAGCCTGACCAAGCAAAAGACTATGTGGTGCTAAAAACAGAAATATTGGCACGGCTGGGTGTCACCCTGGCCGTCCGGGCTCAGCGTGTGCATAATTGGACTTTTCAGGTTGGAAAACCCCCCAGGTCTCAAATGTATGATCTCATTCACCTGAGCAGGAAGTGGCTGCAGCCAGAGACTTTGACCGCACCAAACATTGTGGAACGTGTTGTTATGGATCGTTTCCTGAGAGCTCTTCCTACTGCCATCCAAAAATGGGTAAGCCATGGAGACCCAGAAAATGCAGATAAACTTGTGGATCTGGTTGAGAGGTACTTGGCTACAGAGAACCTGACCACCTCTTCCAGGGACTCACGGACTTTCCACCCTAAGACCAGATCATCCCCAGTGGCGGGTAAGATGACTCCAAGGGGTGAGGGTGGAGAGAGTGAGAGGGTGGGATTTCTACCTAAGGTCTGGCGGGAGCAGCCCAGGAAACCCATGCTGCAAGAGACAGTGAAAAAGATTATTTGCTACCGCTGCCGGCAAGAGGGACATATTGCAGCCAATTGCCCCATTGTGGATGAGCCTATGCAATGTGACTTTATAAGGGAGAGACGTCAGTCGCTGTTTGCGACAGTTGCATGCACTGCCATTCGGGGACCTGAGAAACATTTATGTAAAATGTGTATTAATGGTAGAAATGTTGATGTGTTGCTGGATTCAGGTAGCTTGGTAACATTGATAAAAGCTGAATTAGTTACTACAGAGGTCTCTGGGAAGAACAGGGTGGCTGTTATTTGTGTGCATGGGGACACCCGAGAGTATCCTGTAACTTCAGTGTTTTTTGAGACCCCCAAAGGTAACCTCTCTCATCAGGTGGGGTTAGTGTCTCACTTACCACATGATGCTATTGTGGGAAGGGATTTTCCAAAATTCTAGGAACTCTGGGATTGTCCTGAGCCCCCCACTGGTGCCCCTATAAACCAGGAAGATGACCAGAATTCCTCTGGGAGTGGTGAGGACTCTCCTGAATTTCCCTTGTCCGTATTGGCGGGGGAAACTCGAGAAACTGGGGGAGGAGCCAACATCCTCAGATGAAAACATGCAGTCTGTGGAGTTTTCGGATCTTGAGGTTCACAGGGAAAATTTTGCCACAGAACAGTTAAAAGACCCCACCCTAATAAAGGCACGGGAAAATGTGGTGAAAATAGATGGCGAGTTAGTGAACCCAGATAAGACTTGCACTTATCCTTACTTCACTATGGAAAGGGACCTGCTGTATCGAGTGGCTCAAAGGGCAGAAGAAACCATTGAGCAACTTGTAGTGCCCAAACCTTACAGGAAGTTGGTGTTAGAATTGGCCCATGGGCACATTCTGGGAGGTCATCTGGGGGCCGAGAAAACCAGAGAGAGGGTACTGCAGAGATTCTATTGGCCTGGGGTCATGAAGGAAACAGAAAATTATTGTTCCTCCTGCCCTGTGTGTCAGAAGTCGGCACCTATGCCACATTTCCGTAACCCGCTGGTACCTCTTCCTATCATTGAGGTCCCCTTTGAGAGGATCGCATTGGATTTGGTAGGTCCGATAATGAAGTCTGCTAGGGGGCATCAGTACATTTTGGTTATATTGGACTATGCCACCCGTTATCCGGAAGCAATTCCTCTTCGAAATACCTTGGCCAAAACCATAGCCAAAGAGCTATCTCTTGTTTTTAGTCGCGTGGGTATTTGTAAGGAACTGCTTACGGACCAAGGTACACCCTTTATGTCCAGGGTTATGAAAGAATTATGCAAGTTGTACAAAGTGACACAATTGCGTACATCTGTGTATCACCCCCAAACAGATGGGTTGGTTGAAAGATTCAACAAAACCCTAAAACAAATGTTAAAGAAGGTGGTGGATAGAGATGGAAAGAATTGGGACTGTCTAATACCCTATCTGATGTTTGCCATTAGGGAGGTACCCCAATCCTCTACGGGTTTCTCACCCTTCGAGTTGCTCTATGGGAGACACCCAAGAGGGCTGCTGGATATCGCCAAGGAAACTTGGGAAAATGAGAGTTCTCCTCACAGGAGTGTGATTGAGCATGTCGCCTTGATGCAAGATAGAATTGCACAGGTAATGCCAATCGTAAAGGAACATTTAACCCAAGCGCAGTTAGCACAGCAGAGAGTGTACAACCGTGGGGCCAAGACCCGTACTTTTTCCCCGGGGGATAGGGTCTTGGTGCTAGTCCCTACGGTTGAAAGCAAATTTCTGGCCAAATGGCAAGGTCCATACGAAGTAATTGAAAAAATTTGTGAGGTGAACTACAGGGTTAGACAGCCAGGAAGGCGAAAGCCGGAGCAGATCTATCACGTCAATCTGCTGAAAGCCTGGAGGGATAGGGAATCCCTAGTCGCAGAGACTTTGTCACAAGCACAGCCTGATTGCTTAGTTCCTGAGGTTGGAATAGCAGTCACCTTATCGAAACCCCAACAACAGGAGGTTAAAGAGTTTGTACTTCGTAACAAAGAGATTTTCTCTGAGCTGCCGGGACAAACATCTGGCGTAGAGCATGACATTATCACCCCGCCAGGAGAAAGGGTAAAACTAAAACCTTATAGAATACCAGAGGCCCGACAGGAGGCAATACGTGGGGAGGTTCAAAGGATGCTGGAATTGGGTGTGATAGAGGAGTCCCAGAGTGACTGGTCCAGTCCTATCGTACTAGTGCCTAAACCTGATGGGAGCTGGCGGTTTTGTAACGATTTTCGACAATTGAATAAAGTTACAAAATTTGACATCTACCCCATGCCACATGAGTTGATTGACCGGCTGGGAACAGCCCGATATATGACAACTCTTGATCTCACCAAAGGGTGTTGGCAAATTCCCCTGGCCGAGTCGGCCAAGGAGAAAACTGCGTTTGTAACCCCAGATGGGGCATTCCAATATAAGAGAATGCCGTTTGGGTTACAGAATGCACCGGCAACATTCCAGCGGAAAATGGATAAGATTCTGAGGCCCCATCAGAAATATGCTGCAGCTTACCTGGATGATGTGATTGTCCATAGCACAGACTGGGTCTCACATTTGCCAAAAGTACAAGCAGTCCTAGACTCTATCCGGGAAGCTGGGTTTACGGCCAATCCAAAGAAGTGTACCATTGGACAGGAGGAGGCCAAATATCTTGGGTACACTATTGGGAGGGGGGTGATAAAACCCCAAGTCAATAAAGTTGAGGCCATACAGAGTTGGCCTCCTCCCAACAGCAAGAAACAGGTACGAGCCTTTCTGGGAATCGCTGGCTATTATTGACGATTCATTCCCCATTTTGCTTCTCAGGCTGTGCCCCTCACCAACCTGACAAAAGGGAAAGAGTCGGCCATGGTTAAATGGTCCCCAGAGGCTGAAGAAGCATTTCAGTCCTTAAAAACAGCCTTATGTAGCCAGCCAGTGTTGTACTCACCAGACTTCTCTAAGGACTTCGTGGTACAAACTGATGCATCAGACGTTGGGTTAGGGGCAGTGTTATCCCAGGTCTGGAATGGGGAAGAGCACCCAGTCATTTACCTCAGCAGGAAGTTGAAGTCCCATGAGATAAATTACGCCACGATTGAGAAGGAATGTTTAGCAGTGAAGTGGGCTCTAGATTCCCTTCGGTACTATCTGCTAGGTAGATACTTTGACCTGGTGACTGATCACGCTCCTTTAAAGTGGATGGCTCAAAACAAGGAGACCAATAGAAGGGTAAATAGGTGGTTCCTGGCCCTACAGGAATTTAACTTTACAGTTAAGCATCGCCCTGGTGTTAAAATGGGGAATGTGGATGCTTTGTCTCGGATACATGCGTGTCTGACTGCTTGTGTTACAACCCCAAGGTTAAAACAAGAGGGGGGGGGGTATGTGGCAACACGCAGGTAAAATCACCTGGTTGTATCCAGGATGGGAAATATGTGTGCCCTAGATTCAGGCTTTATGCAGACTTGTACAATTAGAGGGGAAGAGTTAATGAGCCCAGCTGAAGTAAGTGGGCTCATTAAGACCTCTACAAAAAACCCCAGCATGCTTAGGGAGATGCTCCATCCTGGAACCAGTTTTGTGTTGTATAGACTGGGGAGTGTGATATCTGTTCTGTGCGGTGAGTTAACGCCTGTGTGGCAAACCTCTACAACAGAGACAGGGACTGGTGCAGCACAAGGCTGCACTCAGTTGTTAGACAGGGAATCTAAGTGTGTAATTAGAGGTCAAGCTGACCAGGATTTATTTTCATGTTTTATTTTGTTTGGCTGTTATATGTTTCACTGAATGTAGCATAAATAAACCGCATCTTTTGTTTTTTGCACCTACAACGCTGTCTGCTGTGCCTGATTTTTGTGTTGTGAACCCATCCAGGGGGTCACACACACCCGCTGCCGAGCTAACCCCTCACAGCAGGAAGATGACAGGTCTGTCTCTGCACACTGCACAGGGATGGACATGTCAGAGCGCTGCTTTCCCCTATATGAGATCGGATGACCATGGACCGCAGAGTCAGTCGTCACCCAATCCGATCCACAGACAGATGGAAAAGTAGGTTTTTCCTCCCTCCCACTTTTTTGGATCGGAGCGGGTCGTATGTCAGCGGACATGTCACCGAGGTCTATGGAACATCCGTTCAGGTCTGCCTAAAAAAGTGACAGACGGACCTGAACAAATCGTTCGTCTGAAAGAGGCCTAAATGTTTAAGGATGATATCTTTTATGGAGTCAAATTCTGTGCTTAACCTCTTGACGTCCAGCACACGATGATATACGTCAGCACAATGGCACGGCTGCGCAAATGGGCGTACCTGTTTGTCCCCTTTAAATCCCCCCTACAGTTAGAACACACTGAGGGAACACATTTAACCCCTTGATCGCCCCCTAGTGTTTAACCCCTTCATTGCCAGTGTAATTTACACAGCAGTCAGTGCATTTTTATAGCACTGATCGCTGTATAAATGTCACTGGTCTCAAAATAGTGTCAAAAGTGTCCGATCTGTCTGCCGTAATATCGCAGTCACAAATAAAAAAAACGTAGATCGCCGCCATTACTAATGAAAAAAAATGTATAAAATTTTTTACCAAAAATATGTAGAAGGATACATATCGGCCTAAACTGAGGAAGAAATTAGCTTTTTGTATATATATATATATATAAATATATATATATATATATATATATATATATATATATATATATATATGTGTGTGTGTATATATACTTTGCTATATACAGGAAGCGCCTGTATATAGCAAAGGCCTCCTGTTCAAAAGCAGTAGCACTACTACAAATCCTTCTCACGCTGAAAAATTGACCAGCAGGTATCCCTTTGATGGTGTGTTTTGGATGGACTGAGTGAGCAAGGAGGAGAATGTTGCCTGAAAGTGGTTTTCTAGAGAGGTAGTGATACCCAATTCCCTACCAGTCAGCTCAACATCTAGGTAGCAAATGCTCCTACTATCTTCCTGCCCTGTGAAGGATACGTTTTTATTATTCGACTTAAGGAACACAAGAAAGTTTCAAGTTCTAAATAGAACGAGACACCCTCGATAGCTAGATGGTGGAGTATTGAAGAATATAGATTGCATACAGCGCATTACCTACTCCCCCCCCCCTCAAATTGTTAAATATCACTTCCACAGTGTTTTACAAAACCCTCAGAGTACCGCGCATTTATTGACACTCCTATAGGATTACCTACACCACCCTCAATAGGAGCATATAACCTCTACAGTAGTATTAAAATGGTATAAAGTGCAATTCATTACTGTAAACCAGCCTTTCTCAACCTTTTCAACACAGAGGAACCCTTAAAATAATTCTCCGGTCTCGAGGAACCCCTGCTAAAAATTAGCAATTTGCAACTCATGATACATTAGTGTGATGGTCAGTGAGAGGAATGGTCCTTACACTTGTGATTATTGGGATTACCTCCTTACAGATAGCTAAAAAGATCAATGGTGTCAGTGGGAACTTATCTGAGAGGCAGAAATTGCCCAATGCTGAAGGAACCCCTAGCAACCTCTGGAGGAACCCTAGGGAGGAACCCACGGAACCCTGGTTGAGAATCACTGCTGTAAACAATGCCTCAAAAATGCTACAAATAAAAGAAACCAAAAATGTGTATAAGAACAAAACAATTAATTCCAGTGCACAATGAATGTCCTGAGTGAGTGATCAGTTCAGTGCCAATAAATTCCTTCTATGTAAAGTGCTCCTTTTATAAAGTGCTTCTTATATTCACCAAACAAGTGACTTCACCACCACCAGTCGCAATGGCCACTCACCAAATAAATTCTGTATATGCGCCTTTAGTTCATTTAGGATAACCACTCCTTTGGGGATTTCACCAACTGCCTCTCCAAGCGGTAAATAGAAACCTCTCGTGCTAATTTTTCTCATAAAGATATATGAATGGCCATCATAGTGTAGTATATCAAAAATGTATTTAAAAAGTAAAAAACAACAAAATATACACTCACATGTGCCTGTGCCTATGCCAGCACCAAGCATATCCAGCTGTATACGTGGGGATGGGGTTCAGGTCTGTCACCCTATCACTTCTATCCACTCTAAGTAGCGGTGTGCATCCCACAGCCTCCGAGTGTGCTCCAAGCCTCGTTCTCGTATACCGGAAGTGATGAAACAGAGTTCCCAGCAGCCTCTACGCGTTTCGCAAGGTATATTGCATCATCAGGAAGCTGCCATATGCCTCCATCCATGCTATTTTATACCCTACTATCCCGCCAAACAGGCTAATTGCCAATGTTTCACCGGCCCCCGGAAACCACTAACGACCGGAAGTGCACCGCCGGAAGTTCCCGCTCACCATCTTTACTCCTTTGTTACCATGCTTAGCCCCAGAAGTCCTCCGCCGGATGTCTCCTATCCGCCATCTTTGTCCCTGTTGCTTCCCATTTAATTATTCCCACACCACCGGAAACAATGTGATCACCATTTTTGTTCCTGGTTCTAGAGGCCATCCTTTCCCCTGATGTTTATACACATATTCCCCTATATTCAGATGATGTATGGGATCTCCCCATGTATACCGCTGGGCAGCTTTCACGGTTATTTAATTAAAACACATAATGTTAACATTAAAATTCAAAACCTTATATCGATTTCCTAGGCACAATCAATTTACAATAATCAATTTAAATAAAATGTATTCTATGTTAAAAAATATTTCCTAAAAATAATAGACAATATACAAAACAATACTGTATTTACTTCTTCATAGAATTATGTATAACCATTCACATACCCATCTGCTCACTCACAATGTATATATATATATATGTATAGATATAGATATGTATAGATATAGATATATATATATATAAATAAAATGAAATAAATCAAAACGATGTGAAAAAATACATAAACATAAAAGGTAAATAGAAAAATAAAATAAAAAATAATAAAATTAAAATAATAATTAAAATAAAGATAACATAAAGGTAGCATAGGAATAAAGATGGCGAACGGGAACTTCCGGAGGTGCACTTCCAGTCGTTAGTGGTTTCCGGGGGTGCGTTTCCGGGCCGTTAGTGGTTTCCGGGGGTGGGTGAAACATTGGCAATTAGCCCGTTTGGTGGGATAGTAAGGTATAAAATAGGATGGATGGAGGCATATGGCAGCTTCCCAATGACGCAATATACCTTGCGAAACGCATAGAGGCTGTCAGGAACTCCATTTCATCACTTTTGGTATACGAGAACGAGGCTTGGAACGCACTCGGAGGCTGTGGGATGCATGCTGCTACTCAGAGGGGATAGAAGTGATAGGGTGACAGACCTGAACCCCATCCCCACTTACACGGCTGGACATGCTTGGTGTGTGGAGTGTATATTTTGTTGTTTTTTACTTTTTAAATACATTTTTGATATACTGCACTATGATGGCCATTCATATATCTTTATGAGAAAAATTAGCACGAGGGGTTTCTATTTACCGCTTGGAGAGGCAGCTGGTGAAATCCCCAAAGGAGTGGTTATCCTAAATGAACTAAAGATGCATATACAGATTTGATCTGGTGAGTGGCCATTGTGGCTGGTGGTGGTGAAGTCACTTGTTTGGTGAATATAAGAAGCACTTTACACAGAAGGAATTTATTGGCACTGAAGTGATCACTCACTCAGGATATTCATTGTGCACTGGAATTAATTGTTTTGTTCTTATATAAATTTTGGGTTTCTTTTGTTTGTAGCATTTTTGAGGCATTGTTTACAGAAATGAATTGCACTTTATATCATTTTGCTACTACTGTAGAGGTTACATGCTCCTATTGAGGGTGGAGTAGGTAATCCTATAGGAGTGTCAATACATGCACGGTACTCTGTGGGTTTTGTAAAACACTGTTGAAGTGATATTTAACAATTTGAGGGGGGAGTAGGTAATCCTATAGGAGTATTAATATATGCACGACACTTTGTGGGTTTTGTAAAACACTGTGGATGTATATTTAATAATTTGTGGAAATAGTTAGTGCAATCCACGTTATATACACATTTTGAATTAAATTTGTTCACATAGTGACATTTTATATTAGATTGCAGCAAACTAAAATATAGATTGGTAGTTCCTTTTTGCGCCGGTAGTCCTTTGCTTTCTTATGCATACAACGCATGCCAACAAGGAGAGATTTTCCTCCCAGTCCAGGTTGTTCACCATCTACAGTAGGCGATTGGTATCCTTTAGGTAACCTAGTAATTTCACTGCTAGGGATTGCAGCTGTTTGTCCAACCATTTCTCAAGTTTCTCATTAAGGGACCCAATCCCCAGGGGCCTTAGGATAAAGAAATTTCCATCCTTTGAACTACAAGATGAAAACCTGAAAAAAACAGTGGACGGATGCTTTGTCAGTCTGTTTAAACACTCTGATGAACATCATTGTTGTGTCCAAACAAAGGGAAATGGATACTCTACAATATGAAATATCAGATCTGTAACAAGCCATAAGACCACTACAAGGTGCAACAGATTTATTAGATCTTGACAAACGTGTAAATGATAAATTAAATTGCCTGCAACAGGCAAAAAAGAAAAGATGTTAAGGGACAAAATTGACTATTAGACTAACAACCTTTACATCTGGAAATGTGGACATAACTGGAGTAGTTCTTGGAGGATACATTTGCAGCCTCTGATTCAGAGTGGTGACTTGTGCGACTGACTACTTCAAATCCACAGGATGGTACACATACCTTGGCTTCATCAAAAAACGGCCAGCAAAGGTGGACACAACAAAGAAAAGGCCAGAAAAGGGGCACAAAAGGACACGAAGAAGAGACAGGAATCGGTGACACAGGAGATCAGAAGCGATATCCATTAAGCCCATTAAGCAAGGTATAGAGGAATTCTCTGGGACGTCGAATGTTCTCAAGCTATCGGATAGAACACTCTAGGAGGATGAGACATATTTGGTTTCCAAAGGGTTACATTTTTGTCCTTGTAGACATTTCAATCTGTTTAACATCATTTTGGATATCAATAAGTTTATTTGAAATTTGACCATTAGAAAACATTATTTTTCAGCAGAGAACATAGATCATGGTGATTCAATCCAATCTTCTGATGACATATTTGATTTTAACAATTGTACCTTTACCTTGACCCCTTTCAGGCAACACTCTCCTACCTAGTCAATCAGGCCATTCAAGACATCATCAAAGGCATACCTTGGTCAATTTTTGAGAGTGAGAAGGATTTGTAGTAGTGATATTGCTTTTCAACAGGAAGCCTCAGCTATATACAGGCACTGCCTTCCAGAGGTTACCTGAGATGGATGATTGCAAGAGAGAAAAGGAGAGTTGACCTATTATCCAATAAAGAGACTCGTAGAGGCAGTAACCGAAATAGGAACAGACTCATTATTACCACCCTCTTCAGTGTAGAATTTGACTCCATAAAATATATCATCCTTAAACATTTACCGATCTTATGCATGGAGAAAATCCTACGCTGAAATTTTGAGGGGGGGTGTTAATGTGTATCATGCTGGGCACCTACCCTGGGATGCTATTTGTCCCACAGTTCCTTTAACAGGAAACCTATCAAATCCCTTACATGGTTACACTGTAAGGGGAACTACAAGTGTGGAGCTGTGAAATGCCCTTGTTGTAAATGTATTTTGGGGGGAAATAAATTTAGTTCCATGATAAGTTGGAAAGAATTCAATATAGATTCCTTCTATAAGTGCAACACTAGCTATGTGATATATCTGGGTTTCATTCAGCTCCTGCTATGTTCAATATGTAAGGAGGACCACAAGACGTTTACGTGATAGGTTCTATGAGCATGCTTACAGTATTTATAAGAACAAACCCATGAATATAGTAAAACACTTTGTCTTGTGTCATACAGGTGACAAATCCACCATGAAGGTCCAAGTCATAGACAAGATTAGCATCCCAAAAAGAGATGGGGGTGCCTTCTGTTTATTGTGCCACAGAGAAGTGTATTGGATATTTCACCTTCAGACTCAATCAATGAGCAGAAAATGATATCACATATAACAAACCAATAATCTATATACAGCAGTACAAATGGATTATTTATATTTGACATGCCATCACAATAACTGGGGATAAAGATAGATTAGTGCCTTTAACAGATTTCACTAAGGAAACATATTCATAGGCTACCATATGTATGTAAAGCCCCTGTCTGGGGAACAAAGTAAGGCTATAGCTGGAGTAGAAATACAGAAAATGTAAAAGTGCAAAGGGAAACTGAAGCTAGGAACAGTCAAGATATTCACACCTCGGCACAATATTTCTTGATATAAAATCTTTTACATCACAATCGCAATTCAAGGATTCGTAACAGAGCACATGAACTTGCAGGACTTTTTTTAACGTCCTGCCAGCACATCCCCTCAGTGTAGAAGCACTCGGGGCTTTCACACAGACTGCAGGGGAGCCGTTTTGCAGGCACTTTACAGGTGCTATTTAGGCTATTTTTAGCCCAAAAGTGCCTGAAAAATGCCCCAGTGTGAAAGGTGTCTAACTGTTAGATTTTATGAGATGAAGGGGAAAAAAAAATCAGCCTAACATATCGGCCCAAAAAAATCAGTATCATATATCGGCCCAAAAAAATCAGTATCATATATCGACCATCGGCCACCGCGATTTCTAAATATCAGCATCGGCCAGAGAAAAACCCATATCGGTCAACTTCTACTCTGAATTACACTTCAGCTGATGTAGCTGTAGGGTGGGGCACATGCTTGTGTAATTCCTTGGTTTAGCCACTAGATGTCCTTTATCTGGTAATGAAAATGGTGTGAGTTTAGTTTTTCATATCGGAGTAGCATTAACCACTTAACAACCGACCCGTAACCGAATGACGGCTGCAGGGCGGTTGCTTAACTCTGGGAGGACGTCCTACGAATTCCGCTCTTGCGCGCCCCCTGGGGCGCGCACTCAAGAGCGTCCGTGACCGCCAGGTCCCGTTGACCCGGCGCATCAGGGATCACGGTAAACTGCCGATCATGGCGGCCGTTTACCACGTGATCGCTCTGTCAAATGACACCGGTTCCTCCCTCCCCTCTCTGTACCGATCGGTACAGCGGAGGGGAAGAGATCAGTGTCAGCAGTGATGTGGGCTGGATCTGCACTGACCACAGTGCTGCTCACCGACAATTAACCCCTTAATTCCCTGCCAATACTCTGCAATACCCAGCAATGCCCTGCCGATACTCTGCAATGCCCTGCCAATACTCTGCAATACCCAGCAATGCCCTGCCATAACTCTGCAATACCCAGCAATGCCCTGCCAATACGCTGCAATACTCTGCAATACCCAGCAATGCCCTGCCAATACTCTGCAACACCCAGCAATGCCCTGCCAATACTCTGCAATACCCTGCCAATACTCTGCAATACCCAGCAATGCCCTGACAATACTCTGCAATACCCAGCAATAATTTGCAATACCCAGCAATAGCCTGCAATACCCTGCCAATACTCCATAAATTGCCATACCCAGCCACACTCGGTGATACCCAGCCATACTCTGTGATACCCAGCCATACTCAGAGATACCCTGCAATACCCAGCCATACTTGGTGATACCCTGCAATACCCAGCCATACTCGGTGATACCCTGCAATACCCAGCCATAGTCAGTGATACCCTACAATACCCAGCCATAGTCGGTGATACCCTGCAATACCCAGCCATACTCTGCAATACCCAGCCATACTCAGTGATACCCTGCAATACCCAGCCATAGTCAGTGATACCCTACAATACCCAGCCATACTCTGCAATACCCAGCCATACTCTGTGATACCCAGCCATACTCTGTGATACCCAGCCATACTCTGTGATACCCAGCCATACTCGGTGATACCCAGCCATACTCGGTGATACCCAGCCATACTCGGTGATACCCTGCAATACCCAGCCATACTCGGTGATACCCTGCAATACCCAGCCATAGTCAGTGATACCCTACAATACCCAGCCACAGTCGGTGATATCCTGCAATACCCAGGCCATACTCTGTGATACTCTACAATACCCAGCCATACTCGGTGATACTCTGCAATACCCAGCCATACTCGGCCATGCTCAGCCATACTCTGTGATACCCTGCAATACCCAGCCATACTCGGCCATGCTCAACCATACTCTGATACCCTGCAATACCCAGCCATACTCGGTGATACCCTGCCATGCTCGGCTGTACTCAGCCTCTGTATGTTGCCAGGCTGTGGAAGTCTCACACATGTGTTATCGCCGTACTCAGGAGGAGTAGGTATGTACATGTTATGTGTTAGAAATATTGTATAAATGGACAACTTTGTGTTAAAAAAATGCATTTTAACCACTTCCCGCCCATCGGCCGTCATATGATGTCCTTGACTTTGTGCGGGGATATCTGAATGATGCCTGTAGCTACAGGGCCATACCAGGCCACCCACCCTAAAGCACCTTGTCCCCATGTTGATGAGGACAAGGGCCTCTTCCCGACAACCCTGTCCGTTGGTTGTCGGGGTCTGCGGGCGGGGGGCTTATCAGAATCCGGGAGCCCCCTTTAATAAGGGGGCAACCGGATCCCAGCCCCCCACCCTACGTGAATGAGTATGGGGTACAATGTACCCCTACACATTCACCTGTGGAAAAAAAATGTAAAAAAACACAACACACAAGGTTTCAAATAGTTTATTGCACAGATCCGGGAGTCTTCTCGCCGGACTCCTCTGCTATCTTCTGCTAGCTCTTTTACTAGCGGAGGAGCCTGGCTTTCTTCTTCGCCGCCGCCCTCTTCTTCCGATTTCAGGGGTCTTGTCCCCCCTCTTCGGTCTTCTGTCGCTGCTGCCGCTGTCGCCATCTTCTGTTCTTCAGGAGCTGTTGCCTTGTCGCTGTTGCTGTCTCTGCTTACAATGACAGGGACGCGGCGTGCGGCGACTTATATAGGGACATCCCGGATGATGTCCCTGCCCATTATGATGTCACAGTCCCAGAGGATGCTGGGACTGTGACATCATAATGGGCGGGAACATCATCCGGTGATATCCCTATATAAGTCGCCGCACGCCGTGTCCCTGCCATTGTGACCGGAGACAGCGACGAGGCAACATCTCCAGAAGAGAAGAACAGAAGAACAGAAGATGGCGACAGTGGTAGCGGCGACAGAAGACCGGGCCACCGCTTGTAAAAGAGCTAGAAGAAGGCGCGATGGCCCGGCAAGAAGAACCGAAGAGGGAGGACAAGACCCCCAAAGAGGGGGACAAGACCCCCGAAGTCGGAAGAAGAGGGCGGCGGCGAAGAAGAAATCCGGGCTCCTCCGCTAGTAAAAGAGCTAGCAGAAGATATCGGAGGAGTCCGGCGAGAAGACCCCTGGAGCTGTGTAATAAACTATTTTAACCCTTGTGTGTTGTGTTTTTTTACATTTTTTTCCACAGGTGAATGTGTAGGGGTACATTGTACCCCATACTCATTCACATAGGGTGGGGGGGGCCGGGATCCGGGAGCCCCCTTATTAAAGGGGGTTCCCGGATTCTGATAAGCCCCCCGCCCACAGACCCCAACAACCAGAACAAAGCCCTTCCAGTGGCGAGCTGTCACTGCTGACAAGTCTTCCATCTTCACCCATCTGCCTTCTGGGTTCACGGACTCCAGCTGTTTGACTGGCCAGAGCCATGATGACATCACTCCCGCCCATGCGTGCAGGAGCCGCCGTTTATGCCACAGGGCTCTGAAGGAACAGACCGGATGGCCAATCCTTCAGAGAGCATGTGCCGGTTGTGATGACATAACGGGCTGCATCTCCAGTAAATATCTCCAAAACAGTGCACGTTTAGGAGATAATTACTGAACATACAGCTAAGCCTTATTCTAGACATACCTATAGGTACAAATTATGCATGGGAGTTTACTCTCACTTTAATCTCTTTATGCCATTGTAACTCATATCACCAACAGCTCTCAATCTATGTGATTGGAGGCAAAGATGAGCTCATACATGTTAAGACATCTATACATGCCCCTTGCATACATGGGCATTTCTCTGCATTTTTTGGCAGGAGAGTTTAGTAGCAGAAAAAAAAAAAAACCTCTGCCAGTGCATTCTGGAGCAGTTCTGGAGCAGCAGCATTTTGGCAGAAAAAATGCTGACAGCTCCTAAACTCTACTAAACTCTGCTACACACCGGTTTCCAACATTTAGCAGAGTTCCTTTCTTCTTTTTTTTTAAGTGGCTGCCGGCGTCCTTAAAGAGGAAGTAAACCCTGATGAGTTTACTTCCTCTTTCATTCCCTGCAAAGGTAAAGCATAATGGACTACTATGCATCGCATAGTAGTCCATTATGTGTCACTTACCTGACACAGGAGCCAGCGAAGTCACCACTGTCCCCTGTAGGCCGGCGCATCCATCTTCTTGGTGGGTCTCGCTGCTCCGCCGCTGTCATTTGGCGAAGCCGTGATGATGTCACTCCTGCACATGCGCACGGGAGCCGCCACGCGTGGCATATCGCCGTTGACGGCGGTGCGCTCCTAAATTGTGTAGGTTGTGTAATATCTCCTAAATTGTGTAGGTTTAGGAGGTATTTCTTGGACCTACAGGTAAGCCTTAATCTAGGCTTACCTGTAGGTCAAAGTGTGTTGTAAGGGTTTACAACCACTTTAACAACCAGTGATTAGCTAGTTGTTAAGGAGTGGGCTGGGAAGCAGGCCGTTGCGTCCTTAACAATTGATACGTCATCATCTGTCAGCGGGATTCCCTGCTTCTAGCTGAATATAAAAAAACATTGCCGGCAATACAAAAACGGCATAGGGCCCCCCAGATCTATACAATCCTTAGGTCTGTTATGGATTCTGAGGGGAGCCCCCATGCCAAAATGAAAATGTGGGGGTTTGCGTTTGGGATGCGTATAGGAATCTGGAAGCTCTATTTAACAAGGGGGTCCCAGATCATGCCCCCCTCATGTGAATGAGTATGGGGCACATAGTACCCCTACTCATTCCCCATAAAGTGTAAAAACTAAATAAAAATACAACAAAAGCTTTTGACAAATCAAAAGGATTTGTCAAAAGCTTGTGTTGTATTTTTATTTAGTTATAAAAATTAAAAAAATATCTGCCCCCTCCCGCTGTGAATCCATTGTCAATCACTATGCCCACTGCTGCCGTCGACCTGTAAAAAGAAAAAAAAACCCTCTGGTCTTGATGAAGGCTCCACCATCTGACAGCTCTTAAATAACTAAGGAGCGGACCACTTGGTGATGTCGCTGGGTGGCACTGCCCCCTTGTAACATCACTGACCCTTAGTTTTTGGGTTGGCGGTGGTGATGGGCGTTTTGACTGATAATGACCTACAGCAGGGAAATTTTTTTTAATAAAGAAATTGTCAAAAAATGCTGTTTTTATTTACTTTATACATTTTTTTGGTGAATGAGCATATTCATTTGCATAGGTCGGGATCTGGGGACCCCTTGGGGGCTTCCAGATTCTGCTAAGCCCCCACCCGCAGACTCCCACAACCACCGGCCAGGGTTGTGGGGCAGAGGCACTTGTCCTCATCAACACCTAAGCTTTACCTGATTAGGAGTCATTGAGACAGGACATTGATCATGTGACCACTCTGACAACCAAACACAGCGATGACATCATTGGTTTTGGGTGGCAGTGGGAAGGGGATACATTTGAATTTGAGGATATGCATGCTTACCAACTGTCCTGAATTTTCTGTGACATTCCCGGGATTTAGACCCATTTCCTGGATTTCACGATTCCCGGGAAATTCTTGTATTCCCAAATTTTCCCAAATATTCCCAAATTCCCAAATTTTCGCCACCACCGCTATAGGTCCGCGGCCAGCGGAGACAATGTCTCCACTGGCTGCCAATCTTCCTGAAGACTAGAACAAGAGACCGGGTGGCTGCCAATAGAAATTGCGCTATGGCACCGCCCACCTCCCGCCTCGCTGCCGGTCTGCCTGTGACCCGATGTGGGGGCGGGCGGCCCCGCAACTCAATTTCTATTGGCAGCAATGCCTATTTTTTCCACTGACTGCCTGTATGATCTGTTTTTCTATAATGGCAGCAGAGAGAGTCTCCGCTGCTGGGGGACACCTAATGAGATGGGGACTTCACTGGGGGGACACCTGATGAGGGGGGCTCCACTGGGGGACTCCTGATGAGAGGGTGGCTCCACTGGGGGACACCTGATGAGAGGGGGTTCCACTGGGGGACACCTGATGAGAGGGGGGCTCCACTGGGGGACACCTGATGTATGGAGGGACTCCGCTGGGAATGGAAAGAAAAAATTTAATAATGTGGTGCTTACTTAGAATGGCATACAAGCTAATTATAGACTAACTAGCGAAGCATAAATCCTTTGGAGATTCCAGAAGGATAAATCCAAGAAGATAAAGTGTCCTTATGTTGATTTCTTCATCATAATTGTATAGCCAAAGATTAGCAAACCAATGCTATAACAATCAATTTGAATAACCGTCCTTCAAATACCATGTAGAGAGTTCTTCAAATATGATAAATCCAATGTGCAAAATAATCCTCAAAAACAATGAGTCCAATGTGCAAAATAATCGGTGCGAATGAGCAAGCATAAAGTACAAAATTCTGCAATCTGCGCAAAAATAACAATATGTGCAAAATAGCAATATGCAGGTAGTGCAAACCAGCAATCTGTGCAAATAAACAATAATAATTACTGAGTACAGTGCAATAATGATTGTGCAAAATGTGCAAAATATGCAAAAGGTAAAAAATATGTGCAAATTGACAGCAAAAATAATTGAAAAATGAATTGTACCTATAAACGTGCAAAGAGCAAACGAATAGTGCAAACAAAGAGCAGTAAAAAATATAAAGGTGACATCGAAACGAGTCCATAAACGTGCTCAAATAATGACTAGACAGTCTTGAAAACCATAAATAAAATCGTAAATCCGAAATGGTAGTGACAGACCAAAGTCCCATACACAGTGCAATGCAATCCAATTGTGTTTAGTCTCTTTCCAATATGCAATGCAGATCATCTACTACTTGAGTGATCCCATCCAAGCACTCTCTGGTTTAATACAGTTTATAGTGTTTCCCCCAGCCTCTCACCTCAGATAAGGGATATAAACAGCCTTACAAATACCAGCCAATCCGTTCTCAGGCTCCCCCTGATAACACAGCTCCTGCGGGTTTCTATCCTCCGTCGGAACTATCCAGGGCCTCCGGGCACTCAACCAGATATTAAAGAGAGAAAGAGAGGAACTCAATAGTGTAGTATTAAGAACGAATATTTTAATGAATGGTCAAACACTTACAATAAGACGATCAGACAACAGCAGTAATGAGTAATGTTACCGATCCCGGCCGAGATCGGAAACGAACGTCACGACTCTCTTCCCTGACACGTTGCGTGACTGTCCACGTGACTTTATCAAAGGTATCTCAAGGTGTGGTGTAAGGAGGGACTCCGCTGGGAATGCCCAGTATAAGGAGGGACTCCGCTGGGAATGCCTGGTGTAAGGAGGGACTGTGCTGGGATTGAATGGTTTAAGGAGGGACTGTGCTAGAAATGCCTGGTGTAAGGAGGGTCTCCCCTGGGATTGCCTGGTGTAAGAAGGGACTGTGCTGGGATTGCCTGGTGTAAGGAGGGACTCCACTGGGATTGCCTAGTGTAAGAAGGGACTGCACTGGGATTGCCTGGTGTAAGGAGGGACTGCACTGGGATTGCTTGATGTAAGGACAGACTCTGCTGGGGGCACCTGATGGCAGGCAATGTGCCAAGTGACACGCTCAGGGGTCCCACTGATCCAGGATTATGGTGAGTTGAATGATTTAATTCTATAGTACAATGTAGCAATAGTAATAATGATCTTCAATCATCCTGACACCACAACAACCATGGTGCTGGGATACACATTTATATTGTGGTGCAGGATCTGGGCCTGTTGTCCTTCCATCCCTCTAATTCCCTCCCTTTTTCTCTCTCCCTTCCTATTTTCCCCTATCTTTCTACATCTCTCATTCAGCTCAGACTCTAACCACACCCCCATTTGAACCACGCCCATATAAGCAACACCCACTATTCACATAAAACCACGCCTTTTTTGGTGTGTGGCACATGCCCCACCCTCCAATTATAATAAAACTCCGCCTACAGCCAAAAAAGTGTCCCTATACTTTTTTTTACAATGTTGGCAACTATGGATATGTAATGTGTGTGGCCCCCTGAATTTGGGTGTGACACACATGACACATAGCCTCAGGCTTACCGACTTCCAAAAGTTGCCAGCTATGCACAGAAAATAAACAATTGGGGTGCCTGGTGAGGACAAATGACCATACTAGGAAAAGTCGAGCTTTGCATATATATCTGACATGAGCCGTGCACTATACTAATTGTAAACTATAGGCAGACCTCTCTTGTATTTCTCATACAATAATAAACAGTGCTGGACCACAAGGAGATGTTTATGTCAGATTCCCATTTCTTACACAGAAGCTGAAAAAGGAGGGAAGCCGAGCAGAGCGAGAGACACGTCCAGAGCGGGGAAGGTGATTGGATGAAGAGGTGTCATATGACTAAGCCTAAAAACCAGGAAGTGTGTGCAGTGCAGACAGGGAGCTGAGGAGTAATAAAGACGGTCATAGAGGAGCAGGTATGGCATATTATAAGGAGGGGAGACTACTATATGTTCTATCACAACAAGGGAGTCCTGAGACTGAATATAAGAGCTGCACGGCGAGCACTAGAGGGGAATAGAAAGTCAATGGGACTGCAGAGAGGTGACTGCATACACTAGCTAGTGATGTGAGTGCCTCAGCTTTCAGGTATCCTAGAGATGGCTGCTTATTTCTACACTCCTACCATTGTTTGTATTCCATGTGCACTGCAATTGTCCTCTGTGCTGCAGCAACACTATGGGGATTATTTGTGAAAGGCAAATCCACTTTGCACTGCAAGTGCACTTGCTGCAAACCTGAGGGGAAGATCTGAAATGAGGGGAATCTTTGCATTTAATGAATGGCTTTCAAAGTGCACTTGCATGTGTTGTATGAGTCGGCTCTTCCTCTGCTAATGAAAAGCGGTGCTGTTTCAGCACCATTATAGTATAGAAGAGTGATCTCCAAACTGCAGCCTTTTAACCTGTTATCTGGTCCTTGGGGCACTATTCCTCCTGCTGACACCAATAGCAGGGCACTATTCCTCCCAGCAGTGCCAATGATGAGGCCCCCAGGAATGCCAAAGATGGGACATTTCCCCCCCCCCCTCCAGGAACGCCAACGATGGGACACTTCCCACCCCCCCCCTCCAGGAACGCCAACGATGGGACACTTCCCACCCCCCCCCTCCAGGAACGCCAACGATGGGACACTTCCCACCCCCCCCCCCTCCAGGAACGCCAACGATGGGACACTTCCCACCCCCCCCCTCCAGGAACGGCAACGATGGGACACTTCCCACCCCCCCCTCCAGGAACGCCAACGATGGGACACTTCCCACCCCCCCCCCATCCACGAACGCCAACGATGGGACACTTCCCACCCCCCCCCCATCCACGAACGCCAGCGATGGGACACTTCCCACCCCCCCCCCATCCACGAACGCCAGCGATGGGACACTTCTCCCACCCCCCCCCCATCCACGAACGCCAGCGATGGGACACTTCTCCCACCCCCCCCCCATCCACGAACGCCAGCGATGGGACACTTCTCCCACCCCCCCCCCCATCCACGAACGCCAGCGATGGGACACTTCTCCCACCCCCCCCCCCATCCACGAACGCCAGCGATGGGACACTTCTCCCACCCCCCCCCCCATCCACGAACGCCAGCGATGGGACACTTCTCCCACCCCCCCCCCATCCACGAACGCCAGCGATGGGACACTTCTCCCACCCCCCCCCCCATCCACGAACGCCAGCGATGGGACACTTCTCCCACCCCCCCCCCCATCCACGAACGCCAGCGATGGGACACTTCTCCCACCCCCCCCCCTCCTCCACGAACGCCAGCGATGGGACACTTCTCCCACCCCCCCCCCCTCCTCCACGAACGCCAGCGATGGGACACTTCTCCCACCCCCCCCTCCTCCACGAACGCCAGCGATGGGACACTTCCCACCCCCCCCCCCCTCCTCCACGAACGCCAGCGATGGGACACTTCCCACCCCCCCCCTCCTCCACGAACGCCAGCGATGGGACACTTCCCACCCCCCCCCTCCTCCACGAACGCCAGCGATGGGACACTTCCCACCCCCCCCCCCTCCTCCACGAACGCCAGCGATGGGACACTTCCCACCCCCCCCCTCCTCCACGAACGCCAGCGATGGGACACTTCCCACCCCCCCCCCCCCTCCTCCACGAACGCCAGCGATGGGACACTTCCCACCCCCCCCCCCCTCCTCCACGAACGCCAGTGATGGGACACTTCCCACCCCCCCCCCCTCCTCCACGAACGCCAGTGATGGGACACTTCTCACCCCCCCCCTCCTCCACGAACGCCAGCGATGGGACACTTCCCACCCCCCCTCCTCCACGAACATGGGTGCTTTGGGGCGTTACCCCAAAGCACGCTCCCCCTGTTGAGAGCATGTGGCCTGGTACGGTTCGGGGGAGCGCTCTCATCTGCCCTCTTTTCCTGCAGCCTGCCAGGTTGCGTGCTCAGATAAGGGTCTGGTATGGATTTTTGGGGGGGGGACCTCCACCCCATTTTTTTTTATATTTTATATGCACCGGGTTCACCTTAATATTTACACTTTATTCATACCAGACCCAAAGGGCCTGGTAATGGACTGGGGGGATTCCATGCTGTTTTTTTCAATGACTTTTTATCTGTATTGCCAGGACCGACCCATTCATTATAGCCATGAGTACTTTTAAGTGACTTTTTTTTTTTCCTTTTTAGAAATGTCATTTTGTGCAGGGACTGTTCTAAAGATTGGGGAAAAATGCACCACTTTACAGGCATACTATAGACCCCCCCCCCCCCCCCCCAGTACAAAATTTAAAGGAATATTTCACTTTTATTGTTTCACTTTAAGCATTCTTAAAATCTCTGCTCCTGAAAAAAATGGCAGTTTTTGTAAAACTTCTTTTTTTTTGCATTGATACATGTCCCCTGGGGCAGGACCCAGGTCCCCAAACACTTTTTATAACAATAACTTGCATATAAGCCTTTAAAATTAGCACTTTTGATTATTTATGTTTCGTTTCCCATAGACTTTAACGGTGTTTGTGTGTTCTGCCGAATTTTTTGCCTGTATTTTCTGGGGGGTGTTCGGCCCATCCCTAGTCGCAAACAAAACCTGCTAAAATTACAGCTGAATCGGGCTCTAAATTGTTCGATTCGCTCAGGAATTTCAAAAATTCTATCAGACTTTATAATCTTCATAACTCAGCAATGTCCTATCTGTGTAGACCAGATTTTCACCTTTTTGTCATTTTTGGGCATGCCCTCTCTCTCGCCACAGGTAATTGAGGAGATGGAAGCTCCAATAACAAATAAAGAACTGGTTGTGGCGTTGGAATCTTCAAAACCATAGAAGGCCCCCAGTCCCGATGGGTTAAATCTTATTTACTATAGAACCTTCCAAAAAGTGTGCTCTCCTTATTTTTAATTTTTTTGCTTGTGTACGACTTTACTTCAGCTGATGGTAAGCTACCAGACAACACCTTGAGGGCTCATATTAGTGATCCCCAAGCCAGAAAAAGACCATAAACTGTGCTGAAGTTGTCGGCCTATAGCCCTCTTAAATGCTGACCTAAAATTATTTTCCAAAATTCTTGCGACTAGGTTACTGCCACATATCTCCCATCTTGTACACGCAGACCAGGCAGGCTTTAGCCATCAGAGAGAGGCCAGGGACAACACTATAAGTGCGATTTTTAGATTTGATTCACTTCGTTGCTCTGAGGCCCGACCCCTCCCTTCTGCTTTTATCAGCAGATGCTCAAAAGGCCTTCGACTGGTGGATTGGCAATTCTTACGATCCACCCTTGGACACATCGGTTTGGGGGAACAAATGCAGGCCAGGATACAGTCATTATATACTGGTCCTACAGCGGCAGTGTTGGTTAACGGAGCTCTATCGGAGTATTTTTTTATTTTTTTTCTCTGTCCAATGGGACGAGACAGAGCTGCCCCCCCTCTCTCCATTGTTTGCCCTAACTCTAGGACCTTTTCTTTGCAAAGTCAGATCAGACCCCACGATTAGCGGACTAAGAGTTTCAAATATGGAGCGTAAGATCGCTGCTTATGCAGGTGACCTTTTTATTCTTCCTTACCAACTCTGAGGTTTTGTTGCCATCTTTACTCCAATATTTTTTATCAGTACGAGTATCTCAATATTTTTTCTATAAACAACTCTAAATGTGAAACGATGAGCATTCTTCTCTCCATGGAGAATATCGCTAAGTTACAAAGCAATTATCGGTTCAATTGGGTTCAGTCATTTATGAAATATTTGGGGGTTAAATTGACTACGGACACTGCCCTATTTATACAAGATGAATTTCTGTCCATTGTTATCCAAAATGCGAATGCATCATCAATTCTGGCAAACTTACTCATGTGGTTCAAGAGACGCAATGCATTTAAGATGACAGTGCTCCCCCAGATTTTATACTTAATGCAAGCAATACCAAATAAATTGCCTCAAGCCTTCTTCCGCTCACGCCGAACAATGCTGACTATATTTTTGGAGTAATAAGATGGCCAGACTCCGTCATTTTATAATCGTTCTGCTTAAATCCATGGGGAAAATTGGGCTGCCTGATCTGATCTCATACTACCGAGCTGTACATTTTTCTAGAGTGGTATCATAGTGTATTTTCCCCACAGACTAAACTTTGGGTGCAAATCAAAACGGGCATCACCAATTGTTCTGTCGGCTCTTCTTTGGGTTGCCCATAAACACTTTCGTGGATTCAAGTCGGTTCCCGCAATCAGATGTTTCCTATGTGCAGAGGGGAAATATGTACCACACCTTTTTGTCTATCTTGTATAAACTAATCATTGAGCCCCCAGAAGGTTGTATTCCCTTTATACATACGTTGATGGAAGGAGGACTTACAAATTTCACTTACTAGACAGCAAATCAATAGGATCCTATCACTGGCCCATGAATACTCCATAGCAAGCTGTTTTCAAGAACAGGGAAATAAGTTGCTGGCTAGGGATAGGGTTCAGGCCCTACTTAATAAGTTATACCTGAAAACGTCTGGGCTCTGCTGGCGCTGTAAAAAAGAATACCGTATATACTCGAGTATAGGCCGACCCGAATATAAGCCGAGGCCCCCAATTTACCCCCAAAAAAACTGGCAAACTTATTGACTCGTGTATAAGCCGAGGGTGAGACATGCCTGTCCATCCCTGTGTGTGTGTCCGTCCATCCCTGTGTGTCCGTCCATCCCTGTGTGTCCGTCCATCCCTGTGTGTCCGTCCATCCATCCCTGTGTGTGTGTGTGTCCATCCATCCATCCATCCCTGTGTGTGTGTGTCTCCATCCATCCATCCATCCCTGTGTGTGTGTGTCTCCATCCATCCATCCATCCATCCCTGTGTGTGTGTGTCTCCATCCATCCATCCATCCATCCATCCCTGTGTGTGTGTGTGTGTGTGTGTGTGTGTGTGTGTGTCCAGCCTACCTTTGTCCCGAGCCTCCGTGCCGCGCCTTGCCTCCTTGCATCCGTCCCGTGTCGTGCCTTGCCTTGCCCCCGTCCCGTCCCGTCCCGTGCCGTGCCGTCCCGTGCCCTCTTCGTCGGCGGCCATTGTAAAGTTCAAAAGCTGCGCCGCCGCCTTCGCCTGTGATAGGCGGAACACTGAATTTCCCAGCAGCCTGTGTTCCGCCTATCACAGACGTCGTATCATCCTCGTCCGTAGTACGAGGATGATACGATGTCCGTGATAGGCGGAACACAGGCTGCTGGGAAATTCAGTGTTCCGCCTATCACAGGCGAAGGCGGAGCCGGAGGCGCGGCTTTTGAATAGAATGGCCGCTGTCTGTCTGCTCGACACGCTGATCGAGCGGGCAGACAGCGATGACTCGAGTATAAGCCGAGGGGGGCACTTTCAGCCTCAAAAAAGAGGCTGAAAATCTCGGCTTATACTCGAGTATATACGGTAAGTGACATTACTACATATTTTTTGGGGGGTGTCCCTTACTCACCCATTTTGGAAATGGTGGAAAATGTGATTAGACAACTGGCATCCATTTATCTCGGCTCGGACCCTGAAGGACATTAAGTACTCTACAAACTACTATTAGCTTGTCTCTTCCCATAGTTATCTAGTTTATAAAACCCTACTAGGCACACTGATATAAAGTTACTTATGAAAACACACACACTGCTGCTAGTAAAACACTATCTTATTTATTTCCCAAGAAATTAGGAAAGCTAACATAAAGTATTAAAAAGACATTACGATATCACAAAGCTTACAATCAGAACAAATAATACAAGAATATGAAAGATACTTATCACACGGTCCTCCGTGAGGCTTTGCTGCATCGGCTAGGCTCAGACCAGGAGAGGGCCTTCACCATGAGGTTTAGGCTGGAGCCATCACCCAGATTAGGCCTCGAGATGGCCGAATCATCATGTCAGCAGAAACACATGGCAAGCTCTTGCAGTGAACAGAGAGAGCCTTGTCTGTGTGTGAGACTTTTCATTCATACATACACGCCCACTCGTAGCCACCCCCATTTGCCTTCCATCCAATAGATTTCGCCAAGAGGTAATCCTTCACATGTATGCCCATTCTTCAGGAAGCATGCTGTATTGTCCACTATGATAAGTGCCTCTATTAACCATGAGCCGTCTTGCTAGCTCTTATTCCCTTTGAAGCCTGCAATCACACATATCACAGCAGGTGGGTCTGAGCCAAGCTATTGTTCTTCTGATTACAAAGCTTTCATGTGCTTCATTCAACTGAGGCTCAATCATGAACAAATACCAGAAGTATTATATGAATTCAATCCAACAGACCCCTTGGGTTATCTTTTGCACCTAAACACACTCCCCCTTCGCCAATATAAAAAAAGCAATCCGCCACGTTTCGCCTACAATAAGGTGATCTAATATCCAGCCCTTTTTAATGCGCAAATCTGCCCTGATGTACAGTATATTTTCACTTTTTCATTTTCAGCTGAACTCCAACTATGAAACCTTAAATTCACTTATGGATTTATTGAAAACACTAAGTAGCCAGCCCTAAATCGGCCATAGAGGGATCAAATCTTGTCCAATTCTGCGGGGACCATCTGAGATTCGATTCATCTAAGGTGAAAGGAAAGAAAATTGTATAATCTATGATTTGCTTTTAGTTTAGTTTCTTTTTTTTTGTGTTCGTCTGCATTGTATAGTGTTCCATGAATGTCGCACTGGAAGCTTCCCGTGTGATACAGAAGGTGTACTTCTCCTTTTTAAAAAAGATTAGGTTAAGTTGAGATGTAGCCGGGCTGTTAATATTTAACAGGGATGTTAGTCAGCAAGAATGATGGTAGGTATTTCTGAGGAGAGAAAGTATGGTAATCGGGCAGAGAAGTCAACCTGGTACAACAGGCCGGTAAGTCACTACAATCTTCAGAGAAATTGGAGAAAACTGCGAATACAGTGGGTCTCAAAAGAGGAGAGGGAAAGGTAGGAAAGACTTGAAAGGTGCTCAGTGTTGATGGAAGGTATCCTAACTCCACTTCCTTTTCTGTCCACTGAGTCTGGGTGAGTGAGTCCAGTGGAGGCCACAGTGGGAGAGGGCAGCAGGACAAGCAGAGTCAGATTCTTAAGCCAGGTTTCAGTAATGACAAGCATGTTAAAGGAATTGAAGATAGTCATGCACAGATGTGAACATGTTACAGATTGAGTAGGCATTCCAGAGGGCACATGACACGGGGAGCTGTTTTTGTGAAGCAGGCTGATAGAATTGAAACTGGGTGGATTGTGGCTGTTGCCAGAGGAGGAAGGGTGCTTGATGGGGGATGCAATTATAAAATGGTGGGCCAGGATTGGGGTAAATGTCCCCAGAGATTAAGGGGAGGAGGGTGTGGAAATTAAATGGAAGTAGGATGTATATACCTCATAGTCCTGATGTTTAGGGAAGGAGGTGGTGAGTGCAGTAAGAGAGTAGGCGTAAGACATGGATAGATATATTACTGCGGAAAGGAGGGGGTAAAGAAGAATTTGAGGTCACTAATGTGAGAAGGAAGAGTAAAGTGGGAATTGGACTTCATAAGAAACTATATATACAAAATATGGGTTTGATTTTCATCTTTCTGGAGTGGAGCATAGTTCTTCTTGTATCTTCGTACTGCTTTAACCTTATAAAACTTAAGATCTCTGCTCAAACTCCTGTAAATCCATCCGGTGTTTTCTGCAATGGGTGCTGGCTGTGTAGGGGTCTGTCTAACTCCTCGCATACTGTGGCTGTGCATAGAGAAAGGTCCCAAACACCACACTCCTGGTAAACGGGCGAAAGCAGCCTCAGCCAGCTTCATCCAAAGCCACACCCCCAGCACATCTCACTCTGCCCATGATTAAAGTGGAAGTAAACCCATGCTAACTGAACATTGGCTGTGCTCTCAGCCAAACTATCAAACCATCCAATGGCTGGTGTCATAACGAATCACATGTGCAGCACCATAGCAGTTGAAGATTAAACAGAGGCAAAGATGGCAGCTTCCTTGGCTGAAAACGATGGGGGAGTTTACTTCCACTTTAAGCTTTGTGGGCTGGATGCAATGCATTGGGGGCATGGCTTTGGATTAAGCTGGCTGAGGCTACTCTTACCTGTTTACCAATGGCTTTGATAAGTGTGTGGTGTTTGGGACCTTCCTCTATGCATATTCATACTTAAACTGCATTCAACAGAGAAGACCTGGTGAGAGAGATTTTACAGTTTTTTGTATAGCACTTCATCTGTTTCTAAATGTTATGTGCAAACATTTTTGAGTATTTGTAATTGAACCTTTTTTACATCTGTGTGATGCAACATTACAACATTTCTTTATGGCTTTTTATAGGTTTAACAATTTTATTTCCCAAAACTGCCAACTTCAGACACGCTGCAAAATAGAAGTTTAGCCATGCCTTCAAATAAGATTCTCCAACCAGTTTTGAAAGTGAAAGTCGATCAACTATTTCTGTATTGGTTAAGTGAGACACCAACACAGCTGCTACTCAAAGATTACCTGAGAAGAATAAAAAATGGAGAGAATGTTATGGCTGAAACTTTGGAAGATGGTGTGGATGCTTCACTACCAAACAGTAAAATGTTGCACAAAACAATGGATAACTTCTCTTTGTCACCTGTGACTCCTTGCAGTCCTCCATCGCGCTCACCTTCTTCTCTCCCCATTGGCCCATTTGGCAGCCCACGAAGCGGATTCACGCCCAGAACACGTAAATCCATTGGCTCACGATTGGTAAGTAATGTGAATGGGATATAGGGACTGTGGTTATTTTATCTTGCCAAGATTTCCAATACCTAAACAAATTTTCCTAACATCCATATTAACATAATGTACATCAATGATGGTGAATGCACAAGATTCAGCATATTTGCTATAGAGTTTGGATGGAGGAATCTCCTCTGACAGCTATTGTATTTTAACAGCAGCTGCTCCCACCGCTGTCAGAATACCAAAACAATTGCTGCACCTTATTGAATGCCAACAATTTAGCCAATCGTTTTCCAACTGGCTCCTTTCATTTGCAGAAGGGGCCACCCACCACTTAAATTTTTGCACATTGGGCAGGAATTGGCCAAAATTTGAACCATAAATAGCCAGCTTTAGGGCCCTAGCTGTACCCCCTGACATCACCGGGGGGGGGACAAACGATGATGTAATGCTACAAAAAATTGGGAGACTAAACTCTTTCAGGAGATTGTCATAGACTGGATCTGTTTCTGGAGTGGGGGAGATTTGACATGTAGGAGACAAACTGACACTTGAGACTAGAGAGATCACGGTTGCATCACCTTTTACAAATATGTTATCCCACTAAAACAGGGCTCGACAAACCCCGGTCGCCAGGTCGCATTTGCGCCTAGATTTCGTGTCCTGGCGACTGGGGCAACGCTGCTGGGGTATCCTGTCTCCATTTGGACCCCGAACTCCGCCGCGCAATTCCATTGGGCCGCGCCGGCCAGTAATTGAGGCCGCGGCTTTGCGGCCTACTAAAATCTTTCGGTAGTCTGGCGCCATCTTGTGGTGGATGTAGAAATTACACCCTATTCCAATAATGATAATTCCTAATGGAGTGAAGCTCCCTGACTGTTTTTCACTGCCCGCCCATTTCCTTCCCCTAATTAAAATATTTTTTTTTTTACTTTTTACAAAAAAAAAATAATAATAATTAAATATATATATATAATTTAATTATTATTATTTTTTTTTTGTAAAAAGTAAAAAAAAATATTTTAATTAAGGGAAAAAAAAAAAATATTATTTGTAATCCTCCCTGCTTGACCCCTTTCACAAAGGCTGTCTGATCAGGTTCACCTGTCAGTTTTTCAGGCGGACCTGATCTAACCCTTAGCGGGGATATGACGTTAAGAAGCGGGAACATGGCGGAAATAAAAGTCACATTCTTTTGTTAACCACTTCGTGCCCGCGCTATAGACAAAAGATGTCTACAGCACGGACACCAATTGCCGGGAGGGCGTCCCTGGACATCCTCCTGTTTACTTCCCCTCTGAACGCCGCCATGGGCGCACATCGGGGAAGTTCTGTGTTGGCCGTGTCCCTTGGATACAGCAAATCACAGATCATGCTAAATGGCCAATCACAGCGGCCATTTAGCACTCAAGCGGTGTGTCCAATGAGAGGTGATCTCATATGTGGGGGGCTGGAGGCTATCTTCCCCTCACTTGTCTCCATGTCAGGCCAGGGACAGGTCCAGATCGCCGTCACGGACCTGGCTCCTAACTTTTTTAGCTGGCTCCCAGATTCCAAACAAATTTGTCAACCCCTGCACTAAAATATGCTTGGATTTGTGGGCCATACAACAAGTATAAAGGGATAAAACTAGTGCATCACGGATGTACCTGTTTGTAATTCTTGATGCACAAGACCATCTGGAGCCATATGGACACCAGCAGTCAGAACCCAAGGTTGCACATCCATACATATCTTAAAGTGGAAGTAAAGTCAAAACCTATTGAAGTCTAAATCTACCACCACCTCCATTTTAAGCCTAATCTATCTAGCTCTGTAAATAAAAGAACGCTATACTTGCCTTTTCTGAACCCAGTCTGGTCTCCAGCAGCACCTTCTGTGTACAGGAAAAGGCAGATAATGGCTGAGAAGTGACTTTCTATGGGGCTTCCTTTGTCAGCTGCCTCTTTTCCCTACACATTGAAGCCACTGCTGACAGCTCAGCCTAGGACTGGACTGGAGCGGCTTATGAATAGGTAGGTATAGTAACCTTTTCTTTATAGGGTTATAAAGTTTGGACTTAGAATGTGGCTGGGAGTAGGTTAAGGGTCCTTTCACACGGACGATCCGTTCAGGTCCGCCTGTCAGTTTTTCAGGCGGACCTGAACGGATGCGCCATAGAGGTCTATGGAGTGTCGGATGTCGGTGCTGACATCCGAGCCGCTCCGATCCGAAAGTGTGACGGAGGAAAAAGCTATTTTTTTTTTTTTTTCCATCTGTCATCGGATCGGGTGATGACGGACACTGCGGTCCGTCGCCACCCGATCTCCCATAGGGGAGAGTGGCAATGTGACAGGTCCGTCCCTGCGCAGTGTGCAGAGACGACCCTGTCCTCTGCCTGCTCAGCGGAGATCGCAGCTGTGCAAGCGGATATCACTGATCCGCCCCCTGTAAAAGGACCCTTAGAGTTAGGTTCTGCCTTTTTTTTACTTCCACTTTAATGCAAGTACCGGCACATAACCATTTACAGCTGTTGCTTTCTCTGGGCAGCTGTATACAAAATCTGTGGTTCCTGGATGAGGGAAAAAAAAGCCAGAATGCAGCCATGTGCATAAAGCTTAAGGGGTAGGGCAAATACCTGCCTAGTTGGCTATATCTGAATGATTTTTATAGGTAGGCCCTTTTTTTTTTTTTTTTTTTTTTTTTTGTAACTGTGCACTCGGACTGCATGTACGGCCACAATGAAGGTGGTAGCGGGCATATTTTGGTGAGTAGATGCGACCAGCTTCACACTAAAGTGATTTCAGATTCTGAATTTTTGGTTCCGCTGATTGTAATTGATGATTTTACATTTTGCAACAGTGCTTTAATGTGAATTATACCCCGGCAATAGTTTGGTAACGGCACTGCTGCTGTTTGATGTTCAGAATAAAACTGTATGTGCTGGCTCTTGAAAGCTCTTGAAATGAAGTTGATGCTACTCCCTTGCATAGTAGTGAGCTATTTTAAGAAGCCTAGTGAAATTTCTAGATACATTGGCATTCCTCAAAGGATTAGCTAAAACTTCACTCTGTGTCATCTATCTGCCTATGCTTCTGACAGCTGGTGTAATACTGGCATTTGATACTAAATATATCCATCATTCATATTTTCTACTATAGCCACCCACTGCTTTCTACCTGTGAAATAAGGTTGCGTTTTTTGAGTGTCACTTTCAGTGTAATAAGAATGATAGGTGTTAAACCAAAACTATTCACTGTATTGATCAGAGCTGAATATTTGTTATTACATTAAAAAAAAATCTGTCTTTTTATCCTTCAGTTTCAACAAGGCAAAGTTGTTTGGTGCGGATTTGTATCTGGAAAGAATGCCTGGCGCAGCTGGTCGCATAATAGAAGTGATTATTTGCATTCTTATGAGCTTTGACCTTGATGGAAAAATATTTACTATTACTGCTTCCTAATTAAGTAAATCTACCAATGCATGTCCAAACAAATATTTCTAGAAGATGCTTTTGGCTGCAAAGTATTGCACCCGCAATCAGTGGATTGTGGGTGCAATGTCCTGCTCCTCCAATTTCTTCTTCCAGCTCCCTGTCCATACTGCTGGGTGGGCTTTCAGTTAGGGAGCTGGAAGGAGTATCAATGGATTATGGGTGCAGTGATCATTGCTCTTGTAATCCATTGAGAACTACAAGGTGGCAGATGGGACTTCAAATTTGACAGTGGCTGTGGGGTGGAAGAACCTCAATGGGTCTCAATTGAGGGGGCATTTTGGGTGTGGGGGGGGGGGGGGGTTGCTTAGTTACAAGGTGTAGTTGGCCTTCAAAGTAAGTGTCGACAAACTTTTGTTCACCTTCGAGCAGCTTCTCCCATTCAAGTATATTGGAATGCAGAAGCAGATAAAGTAGGTCAATCGCAAGTCAAAGGCATCTGGCATGGGCATGAATTCTGAATTATCTCAAAAGCATATTAAACTAATTTCAAAAGTAGACTGCATTTGCCTGTTGCAACCTAATTCAGCTCCTATTGGTTGTGCCACTTTTCTCTGAATACTTTCTATTATGTGGTGCTGTGGCACCTCTGAGCAGATCCCGGCCTTTTATATGTATTGCACTAATCACAGATCTAAATTAACTTGCAAGCGTCAGCTGTATCTGTATTGCTTCCTTGCAAGTAAAGTGGAGCGCCATCTAAAACTTTTGCTTTTGGGTAGAATATGAAAATATTAGTACATTTGGACAGATTGGATAGGAGTTGTGTATGGGGGGGTCTGGGTGGGACAACGCACGCAGGGAGCAGGAGTGAACCCAAAGTTCTTTATTGAAAAAATGGGCTGACAGTTGTGGGCAAGGATAGGTTCATAAAGGCCGTACAAGCACAGACCGGAAGTCCGGGCAATCTGGCACAGCAATTGTCAAATCTAGGGTAAGAAGATGGTAATTAAGGCACAGCAACAGTTAAGTCCAGGACACAGGACGGTAATCTGGGCACAGCAGGGTAGGGGGCAATGTAGTACAGTAAAGGCCAAGGCCAGCACACAGGGCAGTAATCTGGGCACAGCAAGAGTCGGGTAATTCAGCAGCCGACAGCAATCTCGTGCAAGGGGATCCATGTAGGGTGGCAGGAAGAGGCTGATCATGGGTTCTTAGAGGGCTGTGTCCTGGCCACAGCTGTAGGAGCACACAGCTAGCATTTGTGAGAGAAGTAGAGACTCTGCAGAGACATGCTCTGTGGTGTAGCAATATGGAACCGTATTGGGCAATTGTCCACAGGGAAGTAAGTGCCGCCAAGTGATCAGAAAGTAGCACACAGCCCATGCGGATGGCTGTCCTAAGCACATTTAGTCTCCTTCCAGTGGAACCTCCAGACAAGAGTTTTCCTGTGTCCATCACTAGGGGAAGCTCTGAATATATAGTGTCTGATCCAGTGTTTCTCAGTCCTCAAGGCGCCCCAACGGGTCAGGTGATTTGATCAGTTTTACTACCTTGGTAATTACCACAGCCGCTTCATCTGAGGGAAATCCTGAAAACGTGACCTGTTGGGGCGCCTTGAAGACTGGAGTTGAGAAACACTGGTCTGACCCTCTTCTATTGGCAAAGGGATGCTATTTAGTAATTTAAAATTAATTTGATATTTCAGCCCCCAAATTGTCAGCGCAGAAGGGTCTGGTTCTATTCTGGTACAGGAGACCAGGACTTCTGTGCTACCTGCTGAGAGGAGCCTCATCGTCTACCTGCTATGGGGACACAGGAACTCGCAGACCAAATTACGGAGATAAAGTGACTTTGATACACACTACCTCTGGACTACAAGTCCTTTACACAAAAAAAAACTGACAGGTTGGATCCTCTGTCAAGTTTGTTGCTCTTACAATACCTGTATGTTAAGAATATTGGCGTTTTACTCATCTGCATGCTTGTTACGGGTCAGTGTTTAAAAGTAGTGAATGCAGAGGGTCAGGATAATAGCCTGACAACAGGTGTTTTCTTTTGGAGGCCTTGAATTTTTCTAATAGGTTTTGTTTAAGCAACAAAATCCAGTAGTGGGAAGTAGAATAATTTAGCGATCCTAAATTTTGGCAGCCAGCCTTGTAAGTGGGAGCTTTTCTCACTCTGATTCTCATCACAAAACAATCTTGACCATGTGTTCAGATGCTTGTATTCCTAACGGTTTGGGTTACATTTGTACCAGAATTTGATCCAGAATTTTGAATAGGTGATGACGAACCAAACGTTTTTATGTATGTAGTCCTCTTCCCTATTTCCATAAAAAAAAAATCCTAATTGTGATTAAAAACAGTTATTTTTATTGTCTTCAAATTAAACCTAATAGCTAGCTGTGAAACTGTGGTTGTGTAATGCTGTCCTGATGAAAATGCTGCATAACTAAATCCTGGAATTCACCAATCCCAGCCTGTAGAGGTAAATCGGTCCCAATATATGAACAGTGTTTTATAGTACCTTTTTTATAACGGAGCATTAATTCTATTCAAAGGCCTGCTCTAAAGTTAAACATAAATACTGAAGTGTCCAAGATTATTTGTTTGGTTTTTATGTATTGGAGTGTCCTTTATCCGGAAACCAATCTTTGATTCATAACACATATAGGATAGGAAACTGTGGAAGTTTCTCAAGCCCAATCGCATTCACTGTAATCTTATAGATATTTGTTCTAAAAGTATCCAGCCTGAACAGCTTAAATTTTGAATGTGGGTAGCTGTATCATTTGGGTACATTTCCGAGTATTTCTAGGAATGTGCTAATTTGTTTAATGGCAATACCTCGGTAAAGCCTGCAGATGTCACTGCAATAGCTCTTTTGATGTTTAGTGTGACTGTGGGCTGATAAATGATAGGATTTTTGTATAGCCTATAAATGTTCCTAGGTAAGTTTTCAAACACAATCTCTGATGTCTGGTGATATCTGGTTACAATATTCATGGTACTTAACACTTTATCACCTGTTTTTCACCTGTAGAGCAGTGTGGCAGAAAATGGTCTGTAATGTTACTTAACCACCCTTTTTTTTTTTTTTTTTTTTTTTATTTATTTTTATGTTATTTGTTTTTGCAGAATGGTGGCGTGGGGGTTAATGTTTTTAGATGTTATGACATAATAAAACACAGCTTATATTTTTACACTCTAAATAAATCCTTGTTCATTCTGTGGTGTAATCACTTTCACATGTTGAGTGAATGAGGAATGTATGATTCTGTTGGTCAGGTGGAAAGCGATAAATAGCTTGCATGTATTCACTATAAATAACTCCAAGCTTTAGTGTGGCTATTACAATCCTTGAAGCTAAAAAAAGACTGCATGCAAAAGAGTAGAATAATATCACCATACCATTGTCCCTGAAATGCGGTTTACCTTTTAGGAAGAATAAAAAACAGGCATTTTTTAATTTTAACAATGTGCACATGGTATTAGTGTGATTTGAAGCAACGGCCTTTGTCTGTCAGTGCAGAAAGGACAAGGCAGTCACTTTTTAATAGAAATAACAGCAATGTGAGATTATAAAGAGGTAGGGTACATGTGTCTGCGAACATTAGAAAAATCTCAGATTAGCATCTAAAGTCAGTTTTAGGTGGAAGACTAGTATTTGTCAAACCTTAGGAAAAGGGCATGTCCAACAACTGCCATTTTCTTAGTATGTTTACTTATCGTTGCTGCGGCCATCTAGGTAAGTATAATTGTTTATGATTTATTTTTTATTTTTTTTTATTTTATTTTTTTAAAGTACACTTTTACTTTTAACCAGATGTGGACATTGGGTCTGCTACACATGCCCCAAAAAAACCTAGGAAAAAAAAAAAACTTATTTGAAACAGTGTTTGTACACACTGTCCTCCTCCCCTGCAGCATTTGCCATCAATTACTGCAGAAACCTGCTGTTTAAATACAGCAGCTGCTGTTCTTGCAGTGTTTATAAATGCTGTTCAGTCATACAGACAGATCCAGAGTAACATGGTTACTTTTGTGTTTAAGTCTTGGCTCACACTACTGCGATGTGATCTTGTCGTCATTTTCAGTATAATGATTTAGTGCTAATTTGATGTTGGCTGCGTTTTTTGCATATTCTATGAAGCCACATTGCTCTGTAAATCGCACTAAAGTAGGACAGGAACCTTTTCCCAAAATTGCAGAATACTGAGTCGCATTGATAAGGACACCATTGAGCATAATGCGATTTCCATTGTCATTCGATTCTGTGTGACTCAAGCCGCATAAAATCGCATTAGCGTGAACCAGCACTTATTCTGTTCATCTGTAAATCAAAGGAGTGAGCATTGACCTGCATAAACTTTTAGTTTAATACAATTTGTACTACTTTAACCCCTTATTAGACCTTAGTTTACCCTAATCTACCCAAATGAATTCCTTTACTTCTCCCATTTAATTATACTGCTGACTTGGTTCTTTCTATTTGTAAATTGTGTAATGCTTTTTGTATCAATCCTTTTATTTGTGTCATTTTTGAAACTGCACATATTGTAGAATTAAAATGCATGCTTTTTATCTACAGTTATCCATTTTTGATTTTATTTTTATTTATTTAGTTATTACTAATACCTGATCAAAGTAGAAAAGTGTGTGTGTGTGTGTGTGTGTGTGTGTTGGGTGTGTGTTTTTTTTTTTTTTTTTTTTGTAGCTGACTTATCACACTGCAATCATTCAGGTGTAATGCTGACACGCAGCACTAGAGGGAGGATTTCCCAACCTTGTACAAGTCCTATATGAAAATGCAGAGCATTCAATTTGGTCTGCATCTGTCTGAAATTCTGAGGCCCATGTGCACTTGCATTGCTCCTAGAAGTGTGTAAAGTTTTGCCTGTAATGCTTAATAACGTATGCTTTTGGATATATTGGCTACCAAATGCATAGCATGAATTAAATGAACATTTTACCTCTGCATGCCGTTCCAATTGGTCATAAAAACCAGGCAGCTCAGTAATCTTCAGATTACCTCTGTATACTTCCTCCTGCTACCTGCACCCATTATTCTGTGTGATGGATGACCTTTTCCAAGCAGCAGTGAACTTCTGGATAGTACATGCCATGCCAGAAGTTGACATCAGAAGATGCCTATATCATGCTGTCAGTTTGGTAATAATAATGTAAACCCAACTGTGTACTTCAGGATCAAATACAGTCTGTTTGAAATATGGCATCTCTGGTGGTGCTATTGGTTTTTTATTCTGCTGGGCATTCATCTTGCAAAGATAAGTGCAGCGCTTCCTATCAAAACTCTGGTATCCATGTGTCATAATAAATGTACATCTTCTGACACGCATCACTCCAGCACACTAGCTGAAAAATAAGTGCAATTTCAATAGCTAACAAAATGCTTTTAGCTGTTCCTAAAGGAAGATTTTGATTGCCCCCACAGTGAACTACTATAGTTACCAACAGACATGGCTAATCTTTGTTTGTTTGCTGTAGGTGATCAGCTCTTGAACTTAGTGAAGTGCAGGTAACCGCCAGTCATTGATCCCTGTATCAAATATCGAATGTTCCTTTTGGGCCATGTACGTGGATAATGTCTATCTTTAAAACGTTTAGTGATTAGTACCCCGTTGAGTCTTTTGCCACCTGTTTTCCATTGATGAGCTTCTGTAGACACAACAGGGCGTGAGGACATTTCTTTGTTGTAAAATCCCCTCTGAGACCTTGTTCACACAGACTTTAGCTTGAAAAAAGCAGTGTATAAAGAGTCTTTAGAAAACCATGTTAATGCTCCATTCACACTTGTGCGACTTGTCATGTGACTTTTGACACTAAAGTCACATCCCATGTTTCTCAATGACAACCGTTCAAATATGTGCGATTTAAAATAGGTTCCTGCACTACTTTGGTCCGACTTTCATGTGACTTGAGTTGCAAAGACTACAATGGAAACCCTCAAAAGTCACATGAAAGTCTCATCTTTAAAGCGGAGCTCCATCCGATTTTAAGACCTTAGACCTATACAATCAACTCTCTCCTAATGTAAAAACTGAATTTTTTATTTTTTTTGTCTCTGTAACTTGCTTGTCATTGTAATCCTCTGTATTTCCTGTCTCTCCTGTGTGCGGATAGAGGTGCGGCTATTTTGTAATTTCCTGATAGCCACACTGGCTCCTGGGAGCTTGTGTTATTGTTACCAGGAGTCAGTGAGGCAGCCTGGTGCGAGGTTATCGCAGGATTTCAGCTACGTTGCCATCACAACAGGGCGGGGCTTCCGACGCCACGTGTTGCGATGGCAACCCGAGCTGTTGACGGCGCTACAAATTCAAATTACTGCACATGCGCGATATCAGGGATACAACGCGCAGTGCATACTGGTCGATCAGCAGCACTGTATCCCAGAAGAGGATGCCTGTGGGCTTCACATGCCCACAGGCAAGATGAGAATGGCCAAAAAAGATTAAAACGTTATTTTTTTTAAACAGAAAACTGACACCTTAACATAAAAACTGGAACAAGTGACTTTTAATTTTAAATAACTTAATCTGTGTCATTGTAGCAAAAAAAAAAGATTTAGGCAGTGGAACCCCGCTTTAATGTGATACTTGCAACAGTTGTCCATTATCATTGGTCAAAGCCAAAGTCGCAATCCAGGTCGCACCCTTCCAAAGTGGAGCAAGTGTGAATTGAGCCTTAGAGCTGTTTTCAGTTCCAATTTGGGCATTTTAAACACCAATCCTAATGGGATTGCCGACTGTCACTTTAAAGGAGATCTAAGGCCAAAGCTCTTTTGGCTGTACTTCTTCTCCTGTGGATCACAAGATCTTAGATGTACTTAGTTCTGCACTCCTATGACTTGTATTGAACCTACAGTGGGCTAAGGCTCGGTTCATGCTGCTGTGACATGGGATTCGACTTGTGAGACCCAAAGTCAGATCCCACTGCACAAGCTACTCTGAATTTAGAAAAGGTTCCTGCACTACTTTGTCTCACTTGGGTGCAGGTTCAGCCCATGTACAGGCTCCTAAATGACATCCAAGTTGGATCAAGTCGGAAAGAAGTCAGTCGCACAACTTTGCTGTCGCAGTAGTGTGTATCCAGCCTAAAGTGTGACTCTGGAGGGATCTCAACTTTTTATTGTTGGGATCCACCCAGATGCCTGAGCCAGCTGCTCTGGCCCCCTTCACAGCCCGGTGTTCTGTCCAAAAATGTCCGCCTATCGAATAGTGTCTGCTGTGTACAGCTCATCGCTTGTGCAGTACGGAGCACAAGGCGATTCGGAAAATCTCTGAATATGAACGGCGCTTGTGCCGGGAGTCCTGGTGCAAGCCCCACCATCTAAGTGGACATAGGGCTGCACATATTAGAGAGCCCCTTGCGGGCTCACTTCGCTCGCCACGCTTCGGGCACGGCCTCGCTTTGCTTGGCTTTTTTATTCTAACTCTGTCCACTTGGATGGTGGGGCTTGAACCTGGACTCGCAGTGCAGGTGCCATTCATCTTCGGATATTTTCGGAATCTGCTTGTCCTGTGTACTGTGTATGAGAGCTGGAGGGGCAGAGCTGAGAGCTGGTGTCTGTCAATCTCCAGCTCTCTGCTTACTGAAGACCGTTATTACTTGGTCTTGGAGGCGGCGGGGTACTAGATGAGTGTGAATTTCCTCCTTCCCCTTTTTTAAAGCTGAAATCTGGGTGCAAATACAATATTTTAGTCATAAGGGTATTTGCGTGCACCAAGTGCCTTTGTAAACCCAGTCGTTTTCTTGTAAAAATAGTGATGGCAAAATCAGTCTGTTGTCTAGAGAGCTGTGAAAGGGATCCAGCAGGACCACCCACTACAGAATACCTGCAGAAAACTAGAGGGGAGGGGGTCAGTTACAAAACTAGTCACCCTGCATAGGGAAAGGGAACAGCAATGACTGATCCTTATTAGAGGAAGCTCCTGCACAGTGGTAAGAAATGCAGGTATCTGGAAGAAATGCACAAAGCACACCAAGATTTAAGTAAGATTGTACACGTCTTGTAGTTGGACAATATTTGTTTAACCTGGATTTCAGATCCAAACAAGTATGCATACAAGCTTCAGTTGGCTTTAGCAATACTTGTTAAAGCCCCGATGAAGCCTGCTAGCCAACGTTCCCATTAAGATCTGTTTTAACCTTTCCAAACCAGAACTAATAATTTTTATTTTAAATGCTTCAATTAAGCCGCTTGAAGCTTGCTGTACACATTGCTCTTAGGGTCACTGTACTACACAGTACAATCTGACTGTACAATCAACTTCAGTTTACCATGTATGCAATATGAGGACCTACCTAAACTATCAAATTTTTGTCCAATTTGGCAGAGCATTGCACTAGGTAGTTCTTGGTAGATCTGAAGGAGATTGTACAGTCAGTTTGGTGTTTAAAGAGGAAGTAAACCCTGATGGGTTTACTTCCTCTTTCATTCCCTGCAAAGGCAAAGCATAATAGACTACTATGCATCGCATAGTAGCCCATTATGTGTCACTTACCTGACACAGGAGCCAGCGAAGTCGCCGCTGTCCCCTGTAGTCCGCCGCATCCATCTTGCTGGTGGCGTCTCGCAGCTCCGCCGCTGTCATTCGGCGAAGCCGCGATTACGTCACTCCCGCGCATGCGCACGGGAGTCGACACGCGCGGCAGCTCCATTCTTGGAAATGCCGCGCTCAGTGCGCCTGCGCGCCGCTGTCTACGGCGCATGCGCCGTAGACAGCGGTGCCCGTTTTCAGGCAAATATCTCCTAAACCATATAGGTTTAGGAGATATTGCTTGGACCTACAGGTAAGCCTTAATCTAGGCTTACCTGTAGGTCAAAGTGGTTTGTAAGGGTTTACAGCCACTGTAAGCTTTATACAAGCCAAAGCATTTGTGGACAAGGCCCTAAAGCTGGCCATAGATGGATCATAATTCGGCCAGGTTAGCAGGGGCCAGCTAAATTTCCATCCACGGCCGTTTCCATACATTAGAAGTTGATCTAATGATGGTTCATAAATGGTTTTGTTGGATTTTTTTTATTCAGTCAACGGTGATCAGTGTATTCTGACAGTGGAGGAATCTCTGCTGTCAGAGTACTACACAGCGGGGAGCATTCCTCTATTCACCTTGATTGTATAGGTTAGGGGTAGATTGCTCTGGTGGAATAATGCTGTGTTTATAAAGCAGTAACACATTCACTGCTGGTGTATGTTCTTGGTGCATATGGCTATATATATACAGTGAAGTGACTGCGTTTTAATTTTGGCCATACATTTTTATTTTCACTCCTGTGATAGTGGACACAGCAATAAATAGACCCGACAGAGAATCTAAGCCCTCACAACTGTCTATAAAAATTAAAAAAATACCTTAATTGTTTCAAATGATGCCAAAAGCCCACATTTTACATTTTTGTACTTGTATACACTTTGTATCTAGATTACTTTGCTGGTTACTACATTCCTGCATACTACAGTTTACACTTAGTGTTCAATGGTCAATGCACACCTCTATCTCCAGTTCTGTTAATATTCTACTACTTGAGTTAGATCTGTGTTGTCCAAGAATCCAACACAGTGCCTTGCAGTGCTAAATTCTGCTGATTGAATGGCTCTCCTGTTTCTGCCTGGCTCTATCAGTCCCAACATATTTGCTGATGTGATAGAGGCCACATTGAAGGGAACAGGAATGTGAATGCACTAGTGAGTGCCTGTTGACAGTCCTGGGTGTACTTCATTCACAGAGCACTTCCACTGAGGTTTGACAAACTAGAAAGACAGCAGGAAATTACATCTCGGCTACCAAGTTTTGTTGCGGCTGCTTTTTCATTTCTGTCCTGCTTCTGTCTCTTAACCCCGTTCTTCACTAGATGGTGAAAAGAATCAACCTGTTGCTTAACTGAGGTCTCTGTGTGTGGAATGTCTTTTTTGTAAAGGGCAGCCCCCCTCAGTGACTCTGCAAGCAGTGTCTTTATCTGACAGTCTGTTTTGCGTTTGTCAATGTATAGACCTGGAGAGAGTTGCTGCTCTCCCTGCAAGTTTTCCAATTAAGTTGGAACCAAGTTTTGTATATATTTTGGGGTTTTCCTTGTGGCGTTGAAGGATTTATATGAAATCTGGAAATATGAGAATGAAAGAGATTTCTTTGCGGCAAGATCCGGATCTTAGAAAGGAATTGGCACTGCTGGCTCGTGGATGTGATTTTGTTTTGCCTTCAAGATTTAAGAAAAGACTCAAAGCATTTCAGCAGATCCAGCAGGTTGGCTTATATGATGATTTGTGTTTACACTTTTATAGTGTGTTTTTGTTCCAATGTTTCCAATTACATTAAATATAAGGCAGCTTTTTTATTATTACAATTAACAATTGTGCTTTAAGTCTCTAGTGGGTTAAAAAAAAATATATATATAATATTATAAAATATAATTATTTTAAAATCCACTAGACTGCTACAACAGTTTATTTTTCCCATTTTCCCATTTTATGATTTAAGCATGTGCAGCAGCAACCAAGATTCTTGATAGCGGAACTCATTCCAACATTGAAACCTACCAGTTGTCTTGGACATGCTCATTCTTATGTGTGGTGACAGCCATGTAGTTACTTAGTATAGGTATACAGAGCTATAGCAGGCTTTGAGCTAACTTTTTTTTAATCCAGTTTGGGGCAGTAACCTTTCCAAACACTTCAAAGCATCAGTACATTCATTCTGTTAGGCTGGGTGCACAAGCAAAAAGAGGATTGTGCATCTTGTTTCCCGATGTAGGAAATTTAGTGCAGGGCTGTTTTATCCTTTCAGCATCTTGAGCATTCTAGATTTTATTTTTATTTTTTTTATTTTTTTTAACAGCGCAATGCAGCCAACAACCTTGTTTGCTTCCTTTATGATCTGTTAATTATATTCCATTAATTGTTTATACATGTCTGAGTGTAGAAAAAAAATACCCTTTTTATGATGGTCCAGAAATCTTGTCAGCTGTTAATATCCTGTACTCTGTGCTGCAGTGTTTGTTTGTTTGTTTAGTTTGTTTTTGTTTGTTTTGCGTATTTTTAGAGCAGCACCCTTCATTTTGAATGGGCCACCTTCTGCTCCAAAGAAGCCCATGTACCAAATTTTGGCACTGAACCAGGCACATTTTGGTGTTGAAGTGACACTTGCAACAAAATCACATGATATAATGGCACTGCAAGTCCATCTTGTGTTTTTACTGCGACTCTTATATCGTAGGCAGAATTGCAGGATTCTGCCTGCGATTTTAGTACGCATCAGGTGTGAACATGACATTTGAAAGATCACCAGTGGTAGTGCAGGAATAAAACACTATCATTTAAACGTGACCCAAGTGTTTTTAATGGCCACATCACCAGGTGAAAACAGAGCTTGGGGGAGGAGGAGAAGAAAACAAATGCAGCTACCACTTCTAAGGACTGGTAAGCTGCAGTATATTAAAAAATGTTTTATTGGATTTGGATATACATTAATGGACATGCAATTTCTGTCCAATTTAAATATTTTTAAAGAGTTTTCCTCAGATATGTTGGCTGTCATTGTTGGCTTTGTGTCCTGCAAATCCATGAGCAAGGCCATAAAAAGGCATTGAATTGCTTGACTGTACTGCCCCTTAAATTTTAATTAATTCAATACATTCTTTCTTTTGAAGTCCGTTAAAAAAACAAACAGGATGATTGTGATTGGAGCATGCAGTACTGTAATGGGCTTTGATTGTTTTGATGAGTAAAATGGCACATAAGGTTCCGCCTGTATCTTCAGTGGCTATGCCTCATCACTGGGGACTTTAGTTGCACAATTATATATCCTAACAATTGCCAGTCTGCACCCAGCCTAAAAGAGCCCATAAATCTTATGGTTCTTGGGAAGTACTGGAGTACTCCAAGCTGGAGTATCCAAGTTTTTGATCTAGAGGATACATTCTTCCCTATACATGTGTTCTTGTGCCTATCTAGAGTTATAAAAATTATTTATATGTGGGCATGTTGGGTTTTTTTTTTTTTTTTTTTTTTTTTTTTTTTTTTTTTTTTTTTTTGTCATTCAGTTTTTTGACTTGGCTGGTAAGTGGGTCCTGGTTAATAAACAAATTTTATTATATTGTTGCCAAGTCAAAACCTGTAGCTGTCATTTGGTTAAACGTAAAAAGAGAAGCTGTTGACTTGAGCATACCAGAGCTGACTACAAGATGTTCAGTATTTCGAGTCCCAGGCTGAGGAGAGTTGAGAATCCCTGCCTTATAGGGATGTTGTCTCACTAGTTAGAAAGGATAGTAATGACAAGTGCCAGGTATACACTTTTAATACTTTGAGGTTATTTCTAAGATACAGTAAAAGTTTGTTCAATAAAAACGGTAACTGAATGCATCAGTTCTTTTTTTTTTTTTTTTTTTTTTTTTTTTTAAACCTTGCCTTTCCATTGCTCCACCGCTATATGCGGTTGCTAATAAATCTCAAAGTATATACTTGTACCGTATTTTTCGGACTATAAGGCGCACGTAAAAGCCTAAATTTTCTCCCAAAAACGACCGTGCGCCTTATAGTCCGGTGCGCCTTATATATGACCTGTTGACATCGCTGGAGTTCTTTGTTAACAGTATCTGTCATCTTGACGTAAACCTTCGGACTATAAGGCGCACGTAAAAGCCTAAATTTTCTCCCAAAATCGACCGTGCGCCTTATAGTCCGATGCGCTTTATATATATGGAAATATCCATTTTATCAGCCGGTCGTTGCTAGTGCGCCTTATAATCCGGTGCGCCTTATAGTCCGATGCGCCTTATATATGGAAATATCCATTTTATCAGCCGGTCGTTGCTAGTGCGCCTTATAATCCGGTGCGCCTTATAGTCCGAAAAATACGGTACATTAACATTTCCAAGGGGTCACGTGAACACAAACTCTGGTGGGTACATCTGCGCAGGGCTGACAACAGTGCTAAATCCTTTAAAACAATGACTTCATGGTACCAGTGTCCATGGCTCTAAGGTGGTGTTGGTCCTGAAATTCATGTCCATCAGATGCACAGAATTGCAATCACCGGACCTATCCCTTCACAAAAAAATGTTTTAGAGTATTTACATTGGGATTTATTTGTAACTGTATGCAAAGTAGGACGGCAACAGTTAAAAGATAAGTGATTTGTGTTATCTTTCCTCATACTTAAAAGTGCTCACCTTTTTTATAGAATAAAGTGAAGGTAACTAATGTACACCTTCCCCAACCTCCTGCTTTATTTCCAGGGTTGCTGAGCTTTCAGCACCTCAACAGCCACTCCAGTGGTCTGGGGATTTGAAATCCCTGCTGTTCTCCCTCTTCTTCATCAGCACTTCCAGGACAGGCCAGATGGATTCTGATTGGTCAACACTAGGGCTGAAACAACTAATTGATTATGAAATTAATCGGCCAGTAACATAATGGGGTTAAAAAACTAAAATGAGCCCTTTTATAGCACAAAAAGAGCAAATAATTGCTACTGCAAATTTTACTCTCACTGTTCTACAGTAAAAAAAATGAACCGCTTACAGTAGTGATTATCTGCTTTTTTTTCTACTATAAAGGGCTTATTTTAGTTTACTTTTTTTGAAACCCATTATGTTACTAAACGTCTTAGTCCTGGTTCACATATGTGTGTTTATTGGTGCTTTTTACAGAAATGCACTACAGTTCATTTACATAGTTTCCTATGGGACAAGTTCACATCTGAAAGGGTCAGGGACTTTTAACGCAAAATGGTGCTTTATTGGTTCAATATTCTTCAATGGAGAAGCTGCAGAAAAGCATGTAATGCGTTTTTGCAGCAATTTGTGTTTTTTAACCACTTCCCGACCGCCGCACGACGATGTACGTCGACAGAATGGCACGGGCAGGCATAAGGGCTTACATGTACGTCCTTGCCTTCCCGCCCGGTGCCTGCGGCGGTCGGTATTCGTTCGGGAGCGATCCCGGATGAGGGGACGCCCATTCATTCATGGCCACCCCCTCGCGATCGCTCCCGACGAATAGAAATCCTTCGTCACATCACTTCCTCTCCTGTAATGTAAACACAGGAGAGGAAGTGATGTAATCTCTCCTCCGTGTCGGTATTTTTCGTTCCGACACCGAGGAGAGAGGATCGGTGAGTTGCACCAACGCGACACTACACAGTAGAACATGCCAGGCACACTCGCACCCCCCCAATTACCCCTGCCCCCCAGTCAGTGACACCAATGTCATTTTTTTTTTTTTTTTTTGCATTGGTGTCATTTGTGACTGTAATAACTGTTAGGGCAGTTAGGGTTAGCCCCCTTTAGTTCTAATGTACCCCCTAACCCCCCCAATAAAGGTTTAACCCCGTGATCACCCCCCGTCGCCAGCGTCACTAAGGCTGGGTTCACATTGCAGCGGTTTATGAGAACGAATGTGATTCGCACCGCACTGCAGTGCAAATCACATCCGATCTCTGTGCGATTCGAGTTCAGCCATACAGATAGTATGGCTGAATTTGCATCGCACCCGCCACAAATTCGCACGGGACCCTTTTTTTTGGCCCGCAGCAGAATCGGATCGCATGGGTGTTCACACCATGCGATCCGAGTTTGCAGATCGCACTGCGATATGCGAACTGATCTGGGGGTGTCATTAACATTTCACTGACACTCCCAGCAGTTCGCATAGGGCAGTGTGAACTGCCGCCGGGAGGCATGCGATGCGGAACCCGCCGCCGATTCGTGGCGTTCCCGCATCACTCCAGTGTGAACCCAGCCTAATAAGCGATCGTTTTTCTGATCGCTGTATTAGTGTCACAGGTGACGCTAGTTAGGCAGGTAGGTATTTAGGTTCGCCGCAGCTTTTTATAGCGCCAGGGACCCCCATATACTACCGCATAAAGCCCCCTGATTGCCCCCTAGTTAACCCTTTCACCAGTGATCACCATATAACTGTTACAGGTGACGCTGGTTGGTTAGTTATTTTTTTATAGTTTCAGGGCACCCGCCATTTATTACCTAGTCTCACTAGTGTACCCCTAAATTTAGGGGTGTCTACTTTCCAAAATGGGGTCATTTGGGGGGGGTTTGTGCCATCTTGGCATTTTATGGCCTTCAAAACTGTAACGCCCTTAGAAAGCCTGAAGGCGGTGCTTGGTTTTCGGGTCCCCGTACGCGGCTAGGCTCCCAAAAAGTCCCACATATGTGGTATCCCCGTACTCAGGAGAAGCAGCAGAATTTATTTTGGGGTGTCATTTCACATATGCCCATGGCATGCGTGAGCAATATATCATTTAGTGACAACTTTGTGAAAAAAAAAAAAAAAAAAAACGTTTAATTTTCCCGCAACTTGTGGCAAAATATAAAATATTCCATGGACTCAACATGCCTCTCAGCAAATAGCTTGGGGTGTCTACTTTCTAAAATGGGGTCATTTGTGGGGGTTTTGTGCCATCTTGGCATTTTATGGCCTTCAAAACTGTGATAGGTAGTGAGGAGTGAAGTCAAATATTTACGCCCTTAGAAAACCTGAAGGCGGTTCTTGGTTTTCGCGGCCCCGTAAGCAGCAGAATTTATTTTGGGGTGTCATTTCACATATGCCCATAGCATGTGTGAGCAATATATCATTTAGTGACAACTTTGTGTGTAAAAAAAAAAAAAAAAAAAAAAATTTTTTTTTTTTTGTCATTATTCAATCGCTTGAGGCAAAAAAATAAAATATTCAATGGGCTCAACATGCCACTTATCAATTTCCTTAGGGGGTCTACTTTCCAAAATGGGGTCATTTGGGGGGGTTTTGTACTACCCTACCATTTTAGCACCTCAAGAAATGAGATGGGCAGTCGTAAACTAAAAGCTGCGTAAATTCCAGAAAACGTACCTTAGTTTGTAGATGTGACAACTTTTGCGCAAACCAATAAATATACAATTATTGACTTTTTTTTTTTTTACCAAAGACATGTGGCTGAATACATTTTGGCCTAAATGTATGACTAAAATTGAGTTTATTGGATTTTTCTAATAACAAAAAGTAGAAAATATCATTTTTTTTTTTTCAAAATTTGCGGTCTTTTTACATTTATATCGCAAAAAATAAAAATCGCAGAGGCAATCAAATACCATCAAAAGAAAGCTCTATTTGTGGGAAGAAAAGGACGCAAATTTTGTTTGGGTACAACATTGCATGACTGCGCAATTACCAGTTAAAGCAGCGCAGTGCCAAATTGTAAAAAGACCTCTGGTCATTTACCAGCAAAATGGTCCGGTCTGAAAGTGGTTAATCTGCCCAAAAAAAAAAAAATGCAAATTTGCAGTAAAACAACGTGCGCAAAAATGAAAACGTACATCAAAAAGCACTGCAGAAACAGATCAAAAGCAAACTGCATAGGTGTGTACTGTGCCTTATGCAGGTCACACCGTTCAATTTTCAGATGAGAATATTCAGACGAAAAATCTTTGTACATTCGCTGAATGAAAGAATTTTGTTTGAAAATTTTCACTTGTTTTTAACATTCTGTTTTTAAACTGAATGTAATTTCTGGATGAAAACCACATACACTGTCTGAAAATTCCTTTGACCAAGCAGTTTTCTATTTCCAAATTTTCCCGTCACTGTGGTTGAAAATGAAAGTCAATTTGACCCACTTTTTTTTTTTTTTTTTTTTTTTTTTAAGTTATTAACCCATTAATCGGCCAACTAATCAATTATGAAAATAATCGTTAGTTGCAGCCCTAGTCAGCACCATCAATGTGAGTGAGGGTCCACTGTTAGTTCAACTTTTTGTTCACTATATATATATATATATACACACACACACACACACACACACACACACACACACACACACACACACTACCGTTCAAAAGTTTGGGGTCACCCAAACAATTTTGTGTTTTCCATGAAAAGTCACACTTATTCACCACCATACGTTATGAAATGAATAGAAATAGAGTCAAGACATTGACAAGGTTAGAAATAATGATTTGTATTTGAAATAACATTGTTTTTACATCAAACTTTGCTTTCGTCAAAGAATCCTCCTTTTGCAGCAATTCCAGCATTGCACACCTTTGGCATTCTAGCTGTTACTTTATTGAGGTAAGCTGGAGAAATTGCACCCCACGCTTCTAGAAGCAGCTCCCACAAGTTGGATTGGTTGGATGGGCACTTCTGGCGTACCATACGGTCAAGCTGCTCCCACAACAGCTCAATGGGGTTCAGATCTGGTGACTGTGCTGGCCACTTCATTACCGATAGAATACCAACTGCCTGCTTCTGCTGTAAATAGTTATTGCACAATTTGGAGGTGTGTTTAGGGTCATTGTCCTGTTGTAGGATGAAATTGGCTCCAATCAAGCGCTGTCCACTGGGTATGGCATGGCGTTGCAAAATGGAGTGATAGCCTTCCTTATTCAGAATCCCTTTTACCCTGTACAAAGCTCCCACCTTACCAGCACCAAAGCAACCCCAGACCATCACATTACCTCCACCATGCTTAACGGATGGCGTCGGGCATTCTTCCAGCATCTTTTCATTTGTTCTGCGTCTCACAAACGTTCTTCTTTGTGATCCAAACACCTCAAACTTGGATTCATCTGTCCACAACACTTTTTTCCAGTCTTCCTCTGTCCAATGTCTGTGTTCTTTTGCCCATCTTAATCTTTTTCTTTTATTGGCCAGTCTCAGATATGGCTTTTTCTTTGCCACTCTGCCCTGAAGCCCAAAATCCCGCAGCCGCCTCTTCACTGTAGATGTTGACACTGGTGTTTTGCGGGTACTATTTAATGAAGATGCCAGTTGGGGACCTGTGAGGCATCTGTTTCTCAAACTAGAGACTCTAATGTGCTTATCTTCTTGCTTAGTTGTGCAACGCGGCCTCCCACTTCTTTTTCTACTCTGGTTAGAGCCTGTTTGTGCTGTCCTCTGAAGGGAGTAGTACACACCGTTGTAGGAAATCTTCAATTTCTTTGCAATTTCTCGCATGGAATAGCCTTCATTTCTAAGAACAAGAATAGACTGTCGAGTTTCAGATGAAAGTTCTCTTTTTCTGGCCATTTTGAGCGTTTAATTGACCCCACAAATGTGATGCTCCAGAAACTCAATCTGCTCACAGGAAGGTCAGTTTTGTAGCTTCTGGAAGGAGCTAGACTGTTTTTAGATGTGTGAACATGATTGCACAAGGGTTTGCTAATCATCAATTAGCCTTCTGAGCCAATGAGCAAACACATTGTACCATTGGAACACTGGAGTGATAGTTGCTGGAAATGGGCCTCTATACACCTATGTAGATATTGCACCAAAAACTAGACATTTTGCAGTTAGAATAGTCATTTACCACATTAGCAATGTATAGAGTATATTTGTTTAAAGTTAGGACTAGTTTAAAGTTGGCTTCATTGAAAAGTACAGTGCTTTTCCTTCAAAAATAAGGACATTTCAATGTGACCCCAAACTTTTGAACGGTAGTGTATATTTATTTTAAATTTGCAGAGACCCTAGAGCATAAAATGCCATTAGTTGCAATATTTTATGTTGCATTGTATTTGGGCAAAGGTCTTAAATGCAGAAATACCCTCATGAATTGAAGAAAAAAAAAACATAAGTTGGCCAATTTTTTTGTATAATGTGAAAGATGATGTTACACCAAGTAAATGGATACCTAACATGTCATGCTTTAAAGTTGTGCACACTCCTAGAATGGCAACAAACATATGGTACTTAAAAATCTCCAAAGGCGCCGCTTTAAAATTTAACGGTTACCAGTTTGGAGTTAGAGGTCAAGTGCTAGAATTATTGCTCTCCCTCTAATGATCGCAGCAATATCTCGGGTGTGGTTTGAACATGGTTTACATTTGCAGGCGCAACCTGTGTGTGCTCACATGCAGAAGCGAATGCATAGAGGGATGGGGCGCTTTTAAGGTGTGTTAAGCACATTTATTGCTTTCACAAGGAATGCAAATGTAAACCACCCTTGTGACAGTAATGGGCAGTGACAGGTATTCTTTATGGAATATATATATATATATATATATTATACACGACCCCAAATCCCTCCTTTGCACTTAAGGCCCCTTTCACACATGCGGATATGTCCGTATTTCATCCATCCGTTTGCGGATGAAACACGGGCATACATTCATCCCTATGGGATAGCGGGTGTCTGCGGATGAACATCCGCAGACACCCGATTTCCTCCGCAACAGTCCGATTCTGCAGACGGAGGAAAATCATATTTTTGCATAGCGGATCGGACGAACACGGACACACGGTCCGTGCTCATCCGATCCCCATAGAGGAGAGTGGAGTGCTGACAGGGCGGTCCCCGCACAGTGTGTGGAGACCGCCCTGTCCTCGGCGAGGACAACGGAGCGATGCCCGCTGAGCGAGCGGATCATCACGGGGCGGATCATTACTGGTGAATGCCAAGTTTTTTTGTTTTTAAGTTTGGCACCTTTTAAGACTTCAGTAAACCAGAAGTTGTCATGACATCGCTTTCGGGTTACTAGATCCGAGACCTGTTCAAAGATGATTGCGGCATGGTTTGGGTGTCCGGCCAGCTGACTGCGGATGCTTATCATAAGTGAACCAACCATCGGTTCTTATATAAAAAAAAAAAAAAAAAAAAAACTGTACCGGGGTGATGCCTGTGCAGCTGCAAGCATTCCCCCCCCCCCCCCCAGTACAACTTGTTGAAGCTGAAGGCCGCTTGTTTGGCTTGCATTGGTGTGAAGGGGTTGAACAATAAAAATGTATTTATTGCAGCTTGCCAATCCTTAAAAGAAAAGTGTGGCCATTTCTCTTCTGAGTCACCGTGTACTTTTTTTTTTTTTTTTTTTTTTTTTTTTCTGCTCTCCTGTGACCGATTCAGCCATGTCGGCTAACATCACAGAGCTGGTCCAGGCTCTGCATGGATAGCGATAATGTCGGGATTCGTCAGATGCCTAACTGGCTGCTGGCTTGGCCATCCTCTCCAGCCACATCCACAGCTGGGCACCTTCCAGTGAGCAATGGAGGGGCAAAGCAGACAGCCAGTAACTGACAATCACTGCCATCAACTTGGTGAAGACCGAGAATTGCGTGGTCATGTGATCGTTCAGTTCTTTGTCCTAGAGCTGGCAGGGGACAGCTTCAGCATTGGACCAATGCTGCAGCCACATAGGTATGTACAGTATCTCACAAATGAGTGCACCCCTCACATTTTTTTGTAAATATTTTAGAACTTTTCATGTGACAACACTGAACAAATTACACTTTACATTATAGCAAAGTAGTGAGTGTACAGCTTGTATAACGGTGTAAATTTGCTGTCCCTTCAAAATAACGCAACACACAACCATTAACGTCTAAACTGCTGGCAGCAAACGTGAGTACGCTCCTAAGTGAAAATGTCCAACTTGGGAACAAAGTGTGTGTTTTGTGTTGTCACCATTATTTTTCCAGCACTGCCTTAACCCTCTTGGGCATGGGGTTCACCAGAGCTTTACAGGTTGCCACTGTAGTCCTCTTCCACTCCTCCATGATGACATCACAGAGCTGAAGACCTTGCGCTCCTCCACCTTCCATTAGAGGATGCCCCACAGATGCTCAATAGGGTTTAGGTCTGGAGACATGCTTGGCCAGTCCATCACTTTTACCCTCAGCTTCTTTAGCAACGCAGTGGTCGTCTTTGAGGTGTGTTTGGGTTCGTTATGTTGGAATACTGCCCTGCCACCCAGTCTCCGAAGTGAAAGGATCATGCTCTGCTTCAGTATGTCACAGTACACAGTTGGCATTCATGGTTCCCTCAATGAACTGTAGCTTCCCAGTGTCAACAGCACTCGTGCAGCCCCAGACCATGACACTCCCACCACTATGCTTGACTGTAGGGAAGATGCATTTGTCTTTGTACTCCTAAACTGGTTGCCGCTACACACGCTTGTCACCATCTGTACCAAATACATTTTTCCTGGTCTCATCAGACCACAGGACATGGTTCCAGTAATCCATCCTTGGTCTGCTTGTCTTCAGCAAACTATTTGTGGGCTTTCTTGAGCATCATCTTTAGAGGAGGCTTCCTTCTGGGATGACAGCCATGCAGACCAATTTGATACCGTGTGTGGCTTATGGTGTGAGCACTGACGGGCTGACCTCCAACCCATTCAACCTCTGCAACACAATGCTGGCAACACTCATGTCTATTTCTCAAAGACAACCTCTTGATATGACCCTGAGCATGTGCACTTTGGCTTCTTTGGTTGACCATGGCGATGACTGTCCTGTTAAACTGCTGTATGGTCATGGCCACCGTGCTGCTGCTCAGTTTCGGGGTCTTGGCAATCTTATAGCCTAGGCCATCTTTATGTAGAGCAACAATTCCTTTTTATTTATTTTTTTTTCAGATCCTCAGAATTGTTTGCCATGACGTGCCATCTTGAACTTCCAGTGACTAGTATGAAAGATTAAGAGCGACAACACCAAATTTAACACACCTGCCCCCCATTCACACCTGGAACCCTGTAACACTAACAAGTCGCATGACACAGGGGAGAGAAAATGGTTAATTGGGCCCAATTTGGTTATTTTGAGGGGACAGCAAATTGACACGATTATACAAGCTGTACACTCACTACTTTACATTGTAGCAAAGTGTAATTTCTTCAGTGTTTGTCACATGAAAAGATAATAAAATATTTACAAAAATGTGAGGGGTGTACTCACTTTTGCAAGATACTGTATGTGTATTATTTTGACATTCTGCACTTCTCATTTTTAATGTGGTGGCGGCATTTAGTTCACTTTATTTTTTATTTATTTTTTCCCCCAACACGCTGCCTGTATTGGGGTGCCTACACTCTGGATGAAGTAGCAACAGAGATCCCTTTAAGACGGCAACACTGGCAGTAATGCGAGAGGGTAGTGTTAGATGCACTAGAAGATTTAAATACATTAACAAATTGAAGCCAAACAGCAGCTAACATTTTTACAGCAGTTTTTTCCTTTTTAGGATAAAGATTTTCCATAAATAAATGCTGATCATCAGAAGCGCCCCTGTCCATGAGAAAAGGTTTGTCTCATCCCTCTAAATGTTACATCTGCAGGGGCTCTGTGTTTGGATCTGTGCTCCAGCTCAAACTTTGACATGAAATTGTGTCAACACAGCCTGTGTATGCGCACAAACATCTATGGGTTGCATGCATGCAGCTCCATGATGGATGCACACACATCTGCCAGCTGTTCTGTACAAAGGACAAGCTTAATCGCCCATCTGAATGAGAAACTAAACCCCCCCCCCATCTCTTACAACCAAGAAAGCTGCCATCTTGGCTTCTGTTTAATTTGGTGCTGCACATGTGGTTTAGTTATGACTCCAGGCATTTAAAGGAATGCCAGTTCATTGCAGCTGTGACCATTCTCAATCACGGCATGCCTTGAATATAACTAGGATCTAGGAAACCATGAAATCGGTGTGTTTCGTTCTGCTTTATGATGGCTAAATGAAGAAGCAGTATTTCAGTTATTTTTGTATAGGTTTACATATGGCTGCTTTCTAATACTTTCCCTTTCTGCTGCTCCAATATTAGACTGCTCTGCTATGTATACGTCTTAAAAGTGTATCAGAGAAAAAATGAGGGACGTTGGTACTGTAGGACAGATGTTTGCAGTTGGATGTCTCTACAGACACAGCGGGCATAAACGCACCCAAAGCTATGTTGGATTCTACAAATGAAAGGCAGCTGGATTTCCCAGCCCAGGAATTCCATGCTGCTTAGTTATTCCCTTGTACCCCCAAAAAACCCTGCCCTTGATGCAGTTTTTTGATATATTAATAATAATATTATATATTATTTTTAAATCCTATTTTCCTACACTGAAAAGATCTGTGTTTAATTCCTCCCCCCGCTCCAAAGACATGATGGTAGGTTAATTGGCACATGTCTAAATTGGTCCTACTATATGTATGAATGGGAGGTAGGGAACTTGGATTGTAAGCTCCTTGAGGGCAGGGCACAAAGTAAATGTACACTATATTACCAAAGTATTGGGACGTCTGCTTTTACAAACACAGGCACTTTAATGGCATCCCTGTCTTGGTCTGTAGGGTACCATTATTGAGTTGGCCCACCCTTTGAAGCTATAACAGCTTCAACTCTTCTAGGACAGCTGTTCACAAGGTTTAGGAGTGTGTCTATGGGAATGTTGGACCATTCTTCCAGAAGCGTATTTGTGAGGTCAGACACTAATGTTGGACGAGAAGGCCTGGCTCGCGGTCCCCCGCTCTAATTCATCCCAAAGGTGTTCTGTGGGGTTACGGTCAGGACACCCCAGACTCGCTCATCCATGTCTTTTTTATGGACCTTGCTTTGCGCACTGGTGCACAGTCGTGTTGGAACAGAAGGCGGCCATCCCCAAACTATTCCCACAAAGTTGGGATCATGAAATTGTCCAAAATGTCTTGGTATGCTGACACCTTAAGTTCCCTTCACTGGAACTAAGGGGCCAAGCCCAACCCCTGAAAAGCAGCCCTACATCATAATCCCCCACGGCAATTTGTCTGCCAGCGCTGATCGGATGCCAATTAGATGCTGGGTTCCCAGCACGCCGGTTCGGCAGAGGTCAGCCTCTGTCAGGCTGGTGCACACAGGCCGAATGTCAGGTGATTTTTCTGTTGAACAGGTTGATATTTGGACAGTGTGTATGGAGCTTTAAGCACTGCGTAAACTGATAGTGCCGCATAAGTACCTGGAACAAATAAAATAAAAATGATCAGGATAAAGGGTGAGGTTTTCTAAATTTATATACTGTACTTTTGTACCATCCGGTGCATGCATTTCCACTACTTTTGGTGCAATGCAGCGCAATTTGAGCCCATTCCAAATGAATGGGCTCAAATCGCACTGGACTGAAACGTATTTGAATCAAACAGGAATGTGGGGTGCATGTTTTGTTTTTACTTTTTTTTTTTTTTTTTTTTTTTTTTTTTTTTTTTACATTTTTTTTTTTTTTTTGCATTTACAAAAAGCTCTGTGTGAATGAAACCTATGTCTCCAGTTGAGTCTCGTGAGTGTTGCATTTCGATCTGTAGGATACAATAAATATTTGTTTATCCTAGCGTGTACTTCTCTATGCAACTGTGTAGTAATATTGGTGAAAGTGAAGCAAGGGTAAAGAAAATACTTGACATGTCCTCAGAATCAGCTGTCACCATGCAGAAAGACCCAGAAAATTCACTTAATTGCTACTAGAGTTCAGTTTCCTAATGACCACTTTATCACATTTAAACAATGTGCGTTGGTGACCTTAACTTTTGAGGACACATTCCCATTCCATATTTTTGCAGAGTACAGTTTAGGAGCTGTTGGTTTGCATTGAAATCTTGTGGCATGATGCCCTTGATTAATTTGAGCTGTGGATTATAGTTTTAGCACAAACACCTAGGCATAACTTGCTGACTCTGGGTTACCAGTTGGGTAGTATTGGGCATTGTGCTAATTTGTAATAAACTTGTTTTTTTTCAGGGTATTTTTTTTCTTTTCTTTTCATTTTAAAGGGTTAGTTCTCGCATGCGTTTCACCATTTATTCACAAACAGTATTTTTAATCTAGATATACATTTTGCAACTGTAGTGGCAATTGCCCAAATTGGCCATGCTAATTTTAAGTTGTCAGCTTCTGGGTGGGGATCTCAAACTCGGATGAGAAGGCAAAGTCACATGACAAGTCGGACACGTGTGGATGGGGCCTAAAAGCCTGGTACACACTGCAAGAAACTGACAGATCATTGTAACAACAAAAGTGATGTTGGTGCGGCAATCTCCCCCGCTGTGCTGTTGTAGTCTGACAGGGTGGGACTACTTACCCCTTCCCCTTCCAGAACACACTGATCAGCACTGATTGGATGCTGTTTTTCCAGCAAGTCCCTTCAACAAAAGCCAGACATTAGACCAGCTTCTGTCGGACAGACTTCTGTACACACTAACTGAAAGTTGGTCGGTTCTCGCTGAATCTGACAATTTTTGGACAGTATGCACCCAGCTTAACTAGCTATCCTAGTTTATCTTGGACTTCAGAATAATTAGTTGTGGAGAATGGGTAAGGAGCAGGATTTGATTAGTTTAGAAAAGACCACTGTACTGGGCTGACACCACTTGAATGCTCTGTGGCGTTGACCTACAACATAACTTTGGAGCGAGGTGCATTTCTTTCACCGCACCAAGTATTTTTCTGTACTTGCAGTGTCTTTAAAGAGATACAAAATGGACTGATGTGCATGTTTTCCAGCAATGTACTGCATGTGTGTGTTTTTTGTTTTAGCACTGACACTTTAGTGCTGGTTCACACTAGTGTGATGCGAGAACCCTGCGAATCAACTGTGGGTTCCCGCATCACTCCCTACATGCACAGCAGTTCACACTGCCATATGCAAACTGCTGGGGAGTGTCATATGTTAACACCCCCATTTCAGCTCGCATATCGCACTGCGAACTGACAGTTCGGACATGAATCAGATTGCATATGTGTGAACACACATGCGATCCAATTCTGGTCCGAACAGAAAAAAGGGTCCTGTGTGTGTTTTGGACCCAATGCGGTGCGATATCAGCCATACTATCTGTATGGCTGACATCGCACCAGCACAGGCATCGCATGTAATGTGAACAGCAGTGTGCTGCGAATTACATGCTATGTCTGGCATCGCACTAGTGTGAACCGGCACTTAAAGCAGTTGTATACTGGTGTGTGTTTGTTTGTTTGTGTTTTTTTATTTATTTTTTTTTTTTTTACTTTTTTACCTACAGGTAAGCCTACCCTGTAGGTAAAAAAAAAAAAATCTCCTAAACCTTGTATGGTTTAGGGTATATTCCCCTCGCAAGGAGCTACTGACTGCAGCAGCACATGCGCACAGGGGATTCTCGGCTGAAAGCCCGGCAGACGCTGGACTTTGCCGGAAAGGAATCTCCCGTCTGCATGTGCAGGAGTGATGATATCGCGGCTCCGGCCACTCACAGCGCCGGAGCCGCGATACCCAGAAGACACGCCGAGGGAACATGTCAGCTCCCTCGGCGTGGATCGTCTGAGATACCGGGGCTAGTATGTAATTTCAGTGGGTTTACTACCGCTTTAACAGGATATCGGTCTATCCTTAACAAATGTTTAAAGTGGTAATAAAAACAAACATTTATTGTATTCCAATAGACCAATTCTTGTGTATAGTGGCTACATTGGTTTTCTTTTTTAGGCTTTCCTTTTCATTTTCACCTGGTGATCTGGCCGGTAAGTCTGTTTTTGAACATAGCAAGCTGTCTTGCAGATGTAGCAGTTAGAGGGTGGAGACAAGCCACTTAAAGGTGTGCATACAATGATCAGCTTTTGTGTAAAGCCTTTATCCCAAAGGGTAAAAACTGTTGCCGTAACTGCCTGAAAAGTATTAGCTACTAGCAATAATCACTGTGTTCTCTCAGCAGGGATGGCTACCTGTGCCTCTGTCCTTGCTCACTCTCTCCCCCCTTTCCCCCATGGGCACATGTAAACTAGTTAAAGGTTGTGTGTGTATCTCTATCGTCTCTTTTGCACAGAGTGCCCTCAATCCTCTTCTTCTAGGGTGCCCTGCTGGTGCTCCAGGCCACTCTTCATCAGCTGCCTGCTCCTGTGTCTCTGGATTTGATTGACAGCAGAAGGAGCCAATGGCACCTACTGCTATCAATCTGTCCAGTGAGGAGAGAGAGACACTGGCTGGAGCCGCTAAGCTCGTGCGCATCGATGGATTGAAGGCTTTGTGAAAATCAATTTGTCATTCTCAAAACTTTTGGCCATGGCTGTGTATCACTTCACATTTTACATAAAATAATAAATGCTAAAAATTAGAAAATAAATATTTAAATCAGAATGCATTATGAGGAGCCGGGTGCCGCTGCTGCTGCCGAGTGCTGGATTGCAGCTGTTTCATTGATTATTCTTAAATTTTTTTTTATTTTTATTTTTTTTTAGGCACATTTACCTGTTGTTTTTAATGGAAATTTTTTCTAATAAATCTGGGAACATATTACACTATATGTACCCACCTTGTGTTACTTTGAGTAACCCCATACTGATCGGAGAGTGGGTCTGTGATGGAATGTCTCCCAGCTCTTCAGTACTGGTAAGTAAAGCTCAACCTGCCTCGGTGGGGCTGAGCAGCTGGGCATTACTGGGAGGTTGATTCAGGGGTCTCTCACCTCCCTCTCTTCTCTTCCTGTCCCTAGTTCCCCCCCCCCCCCTCCCTGTGGGGATGCTGCATGGGCTGCTGAGCGGTGTGTGTGCCATAGACAGGGGCTTCCCAGGGGGGCTCTTGCTGTGTAGCTGTGCCCTGGATGTGTGTAGGTCTCTCCCCTGAGATGTCTGGAGGCTGTGTCTGCTGATCGCTGTAGCAATGTTTCACCACCATTTCTCTGCCTGTTTTTTCATATACGGTGCTCGGCGGCCATTTTTGGTGTGACAGGGAGCAGCATGCTCGGTCTCCATTTTCCTGTAGTCCGGCGGCCATTTTCTCTGGGATTATGTCCTTTTTATACTGGACGCTCAGCGGCCACTTTCTTGAAGCCTGAACACGTTTTTCAGCTTCAGCGCTATTGAGAACAGCTCAACACAGCACTGTTTGGTCTCTTGTGCATCTGGGTGTGGACACAGGCACACCTAGCTAGATGGCGCAGAACTCGGTCATTGTGGTGAGTCCTGCGGGAAGAGCCCCCTCAGCCAGTAGCAGTTAGGGTGGGACCATTACTGTCCTAAGTCCCCAACAGGTGGCAGACAGGGTAGGGTCAGAACTGGTTTCTTCCCCCAAAATCCAGGCAATTGCAACCGATTCGCCGGCAAGATAGTGCAGTGCCTCTGGATGCTTTGTCGGCAGTCCTTAATTTGTTCATTGCCAAGATGGAGGCGGTGCATGGGCGTAAAGGTGGTAAAAAAAAGAAGGTCCCTGCCCCCCTCCATCCTCTGGGGAGAGCTCTGATGCAGACTTGGGCCCTGGTGAGGCTGGTGACCCCTGTTCTGTAGTTTCAGACAATGCTGACCAGGACCGATCGGACAGTGAGGATGAGTCCCCGTCTGTGTCCGTGTGAGACAAAGCGCTTGTTGGAGCATTTATCACAGCTGTGCGTAATAACCTGAAAATTCAGGAGCCAGCAGATCCCGCTGCTGATGTAGCGGTCGCTTTTGGGTCCCGTAAGCCAGCCCGTACACTTAAGGTGTTCTTTTATCTTATTTCTATAAGTTCATATACAAGGAGTGGGGGCGACGGCAACTGACCTTTTCGGTTCCCAAGTACATGGCACTGCGTTACCCCTTTTGAAGAGAGCCTTCTCAAAAATTGCTAGGCTCCTCCAGTCGTGGACCCCGCAGTATCCAGGTTAAACAAAGTAACCACGATCCCGGTAAAGGGGACTCCTGCCTTTAAGGACAGGAAGGCAGAGGCAGTGGCTCGTTCCTTGTTTACTGTTGGGTTAACAATGCGACCATTACTGGCATCCGCACCTGTGTCTCGGACACTTACTGAGTGTGCAAAACGTTTGCACCGCAAATTGGGGGAGCAACTGGCTTCTCCTGTCTGTAGCAGACCAGTTAGTGCAAGGCCTTAAGTACTTTTGTGGTGCAGCCCTGGATACCCTTCCTCTTTTATCCAGGGCTTCAGTGTCAGCAGTGGTGCTGAGGTGCCTGATTTGGCTAAAATGCCTGGTCAGCTGACCAGGCATCTAAGAAAGCCCTGATGGATCTTCCCTTCCTTTGGCGAACGGCTCTTTGGAGCCTCATTAGATGACATTATTAAAAATGCCACAGGTGGTAAGGGTACACTACTCCCACAGGCCAGGAAGGCTAAGGAACCACGCCGTAGGCAAGGGCCCTCATTTTCCGCTCACAAGTGGCTTTTTTTCGTCCGCCCGGGGCTTTAGCTAAGCGCCCCCAGCCTGACAGGACGACTTAGGACAAAAGCGTCCCTGGAACCGCAAGCTTGCAAGCAAGTGCTACTGCATGAAGGTTTGCCCCGTCCACAACACGAGTGGGGGGGGGTTTCCTTTCTGGAGTTTGCAGCCCAGTGGGCCTCTTGGCTGTCTGACCAATGGGTCTGCAATCTGATTTCTTCAGGCTACAAGATAGAGTTCCTCTCTTGGCCACAAAACAGATTCTTCCCCTCCAGCATACCCGTACTCCCGGCTCGCCGGGAGGCCCTATTGGGGGCGGTAAGGGACCTGCTGAGTTGCAGGGTGATGGTACCAGTTCCAGAGTCGGAACGTTTCCAGGGGTTCTACTCAAAAAGTAGTCCTCAAAAAGGAAGAGGTACGTCCAACTTTGGACCTAAAAGCCCTCAATTACTTTGTAAAAGTACAGAGGTTCAGAATGGAATTGGTTCGCTCGGTAGTCGCTGCACTTCATCCAGGGGACTCCCTGGCGTCTTTGGACATCCAGGATGCATACCTGCACATACCTATATGCCTTCGGCATCAGAGGTTTCTACGATTTGCAATTGGGGAAGCCTACTACCAGTTTGTGGCTCTCCCCTTTAGTTTGGCATCAGCCCCCCGAGTCTTTACCAAGGTATTGGTTCCTGTTTTTACGTTGCTGCGACAATGCGGAATCGCGATCGTGGGTTACCTAGATGATCTCCTGAGAGCATCTTCTGCCTCAGGGTTAGAGGAGGATGTGGTGATCACCGTGCAGACCCTGCAGGAATTTGGGTCGCTGTTGAACCTAAAAAAGTTGGTGATTGCACCGACTCAGCGTTTGGAGTACCTAGGCTTACTGCTGGACTCCATGGAAGTGAGTCTATCTCCCTTCAGACAAGCTGCAGACTGAGCCGCGGTAAAACTGCTGATTAACTGCAGGTGGTCTCCGCTACGCTTCTAAATGAGTCCTGGGACTCATGGAGGCCTCTTTTTGAGGCAGTACTATATGCCCAGTTTCACACGAGTCTTGCAGAAGGAGATTTTGACGACAAGGTGGGACAAATCTCCGTTGTCCCTGAATCAACAGTCAAATGAGCCAGTTAGTCAGGGACTCCCTGCTCTGGTAGCTGAGGTCCCCGGCACTTCGGTCCGGAAGTCGTTCCTACCTCTGAAATGGACAGTGATCACGACGGACGCTAGCCTAACCAGCTGGGGTGGAGTAATGGGAGTTCAGTCCACCCAGGGCCTCTAGTTGGTGGAGGAATCCAAGTGGCCAATCAATCTGCTTGAGCTGAGAGCGATCAGGCTATGCCTCTCCACATGGTTGATAAGATTTCGAGGGCGTCCGATCAGGATCCAGTCAGACAATGCCACGGCAGTGGCATACGTCAATCACCAAGGAGGAACAAGAAGCTCGGCCACCGCACGGGAGGTCGCTCACATCCTTCAGTGGGCAGAGCAACATGTACCGGCCCTGTCGGCCATTTACATCCCGGGAGTGGAGAACTGGCAGGCAGACTACCTAAGTCGCCAGATGCTGGACCCAGGAGAATGGGAGTTGCATCCAGAGGTGTTCAGGCTACTGTGCCTGCGGTGGGGTAACCAGACGTGGATCTTCTGGCCTCCCGTCTCAATCAGAAGGTGCCGAGATTCGTGTCCAGGACAAGAGATCCTTGGGCAGACGCGCTGGTGGCTCTGTGGGATCAGTACCAGCTGATCTATGCTTTTCCTCCGCTGAAACTGTTACCATGTCTGCTCCACAGAGTGGAGGCCGAGGGGATTCCCATAATACTGGTTGCCACAGATTGGCCCCAGCGTCCCTGGTATGCAGACCTAGTGCGCCTGGTGGCGGACGCGCCATGGCGACTGCCGTTAAGAGAGGACCTTCTGTCTCAAGGTCCTATTCTCCATCCTGCTTTACCATCGCTGGTTTTAACAGCATGGCTATTGAGAGCCAGGTGTTGAGGAACCGGGGTCTTTCGGACTCTGTGGTTCCAACTATGCTGAGAGCATCGTACTTGGAAGGCCTACATCTCCATGTGTGAGGAGAAAGGGATGGCATCCATGCTCTTTTTTTCTATATCCAGGATGCTGCTGCTTCTACAGCAAGGAGTAGACCAGAAATAGTCTTTTACCGCTGCGGTTTGCTCTAGAGAGGTCACGTCCTTATGGCCACGCCTACCGGTTTCATCACGCAGACGTCATCAGGAGCGCTCTGCAGCGGTTGGCGGTGTGAGGATTTTACATAGCGATTTCAGATTTATGTGAGTAGTTTTCTTCTTTTTAATAAAACACTTCTTAAAGACCTACTACACTATGGGCTTCCTTCCTTTTTTCTATGCAATATATGAATGAAAATTTCACCCGTGGATGAATAACCAGATTCCCAGGGAGACGCCAGAGAGCGACACGGGCTAAACACTGTGAAGGCGGATTTCCCCCAGTAGGGGCAAGGATCTGGGGAGCGCAATATGACTTATTTTTACCAAAGCGCACCAGGAATTTTTTTGGGATACTTGCACAAGTCACCATTTGGAAATGAAATACTGGTTGTGAACTGATTAACATACTATTAAAGGACTTGCCAGCACTCTATGTTCGGAGGATTTGAATTCCATTTCATTTATTTTAGTTTTTTTTTGATTTTTCACTTGTTTGTTTTGTTGTGTTTGTTTGTTTTTTTTTATTTTTTATTTTTTTTGGTCTTTTGCTAATTTTAATAAAAAATTCAGTGGTTTCTGATAGCATCACTGGGCATACTTGTTGATTTTAAGTTTCAGTAGCACGAACGAACATTCACATACACTTACCTACTATACAATTATATATATATATATATATATATATATATATATATATATATATATATATATATATATATATATATATATATATATATATATATATATATATATATATATATATATAATTTTTGCACTTTTGGTTATTATGGTGGCACGAGGCCCCCACTATTGGGCACACTGCTTTTATAACAATTTTTTTTTTTTTTTTTTTTTTTTTTTTTTTTAGCTAAATGCACTGATAAGTAGTAATCTTTTAACACTAATGAGCAAAGAGTTTTGTGATTTGATATATACAGTGCCTTGCGAAAGTATTCGGCCCCCTTGAACTTTTCAACCTTTTGCCACATTTCAGGCTTCAAACATATAAAGATATAAAATTTTTATTTTTTGTGAAGAATCACCAACAAGTGGGACACAATTGTGAAGTGGAACGAAATCTATTGGATAATTTAAACTTTTTTAGCAAATAAAAAACTGAAAAGTGGTGCGTGCAAAATTATTCGGCCCCTTTACTTTCAGTGCAGCAAACTCACTCCAGAAGTTCAGCGAGGATCTCTGAATGATCCAATGTTGTCCTAAATGACTGATGGTGATAAATAGAATCCACCTGTGTGTAATCAAGTCTCTGTATAAATGCACCTGCTCTGCGATAGTCTCAGGGTTCTGTTGAAAGCGCAGAGAGCATCATGAAGACCAAGGAACACACCAGGCAGTTCCATAATACTGTTGTGGAGAAGTTTAAAGCCGGATTTGGATACAAAAATATTTCCCAAGCTTTAAACATCCCAAGGAGCACTGTGCAAGCAATCATTTTGAAATGGAAGGAGTATCAGACCACTGCAAATCTACCAAGACCTGGCCGTCCCTCTAAACTTTCAGCTCAGACAAGGAGAAGACTGATCAGAGATGCAGCCAAAAGGCCCATGATCACTCTGGATGAACTGCAGAGAACTACAGCTGAGGTGGGAGAGTCTGTCCATAAGACAACAAAGTTGTACACTGCACAAATCTGGCCTTTATGGAAGAGTGGCAAGAAAGCCATTTCTCAAAGATATCCATAAAAAGTCTCGTCTAAAGTTTACCACAAGCCACCTTGGAGACACACCAAACATGTGGAAGAAGGTGCTCTGGTCAGATGAAACCAAAATCAAACTTTTTTGCCCACAATGCAAAACTATATGTTTGGCGTAAAAGCAACACAGCTCATCACCCTCAACACACCATCCCCACTGTCAAACATGGTGGTGGCAGCATCATGGTTTGGGCCTGCTTTTCTTCAGCAGGGACAGGGAAGATGGTTAAAATTGAGGGGAAGATGGATGCAGCCAAATACAGGACCATTCTGGATGAAAACCTGTTGGAGTCTGCAAAAGACCTAAAACTGGGACGGAGATTTATCTTCCAACAAGACAATGATCCCAAACATACAGCAAAATCTACAAAGGAATGGTTCACAAATAAACGTATCCAGGTGTTAGAATGGCCAAGTCAAAGTCCAGACCTGAATCCAATTGAGAATCTGTGGAAAGAACTGAAAACTGCTGTTCACAAACGCTCTCCATCCAACCTCACTGAGCTCGAGCTGTTTTGCAAGGAAGAATGGGCAAGAATTTCAGTCTCTCGATGGGCAAAACTGATAGAGACATACCCCAAGCGTCTTGCAGCTGTAATCGCAGAAAAAGGTGGCTCTACAAAGTATTAACGTAAGGGGCCCCACTTCATTTTTTTTATTAGTTAGTTTCAAAAATTCAATAGATTTCGTTCCACTTCACAATTGTGTCCCACTTGTTGGTGATTCTTCACAAAAAATAAAAATTTTATCTTTGTTTGAAGCTTGAAATGTGGAAAAAGGTTGAAAAGTTCAAGGGGGCCAAATACTTTCGCAAGGCACTGCATGTATGTGTATATATGTAGATAGATATATTTTCTATCTAATTTTTAAAGGTATAGCGCCAACTCTACCCGATTTTTTTTTTTTTTTTTTTTTTTTTTTTTTTCCTCCCCCTTTCATATTGTAACAATCCAATGGCCTAAGAAAGGAGCTGTCAGTCAGTGAACTACAGAGAAAAGGGTTTTACGATTAAATCCTATTTTTCTTTTCTGCAAAGGAGATGAACCACTTCTTATTTTTAACAGTATAAAATGTGGAAAGGTTTTAGGGTAAGTACTTTTTGCAGTACAGATGCACAGCTCGACTTTCTGTCATTTCAAATCACGTAAAGTGAACGGGGCCTTAATTAGCTTGGGGCTGGTTCACACCAGGAATTGCACAGGAACACGTGTGCAATTTCAGCCCATTCAATTAAATGGGCACTGCATCACACCAAAAGTAGTGCGTGCACTACTTTTAAAAGTTGCTTTGGTACCACGTGATCCAGTGCAAGCACACGCAGTGCATTTGCTATCTGCATTTGGGTTGCCATTAACTTTACACTTAACACTCGCCGCAGATATAGCGCGTTTTGAGCATTTTGTGGAAAACCATACACGGAATGCTAGTTTCCCGTACCGTGTTTCAGTGTGAAACCACACATAAAGGGCAGGTCGGGCATAATGATCTTTGAGAAACTGCAGTGTGAGGGTCCTGAATATTCCTCCATAAGCATAGCAGTCATTGCTGCACAACAGATGTTTAAAGCGAAACTACACTGCATCTGAGCACCACAAACCAAAAATGCTATTTTAATTTTATTTTTAATGTTTAAAGCAAACGCATCCATCCACGGTGTGCTTAGCTGAGAAATCCCCTCCTGAAGACTTCTGGGATGTATGACATCCCATGCTTAGACCTGGGAACCAGGACGTAACCTAATGAAATGTGTAAAAATAAAGTTTAAAACATAAATCTGATATACTTTCCTATCTGTTTGACTACTGGCTGCATAAGGATTAAAAAGGTTCTGAAGGCTGAAGGGTTTTTACCATCAAGCATTCTATGCATGAAGGTAAATGTTTTGTGTGCTGCTCCACCACAGCCCCCATAATACTCACCTGGGCCCCTTCTCCATCCAGCGATGTGCAAGAGGGCCTTGGCTGTCCCGGGACTCCCTCTTCTCATTGGCTAAGACAGCAGCAGGAGTCAACCGCATGTGAGCCAATGAGGATGGGGTGAGGCCAAGCCATGGCTTTGTATCTTATGGACACATAGAGCAGGGCTTGGGCGCGAGCGGCTAGCTATTGGGGACACTGGTTGAGGGGGAAGAGCCAGGAGTGCCGGTGGTAGATGCGAGAAGAGGATCGGGCTGCTTTGTTCAAAACCACCACACAGAGCCAGACCAATTTTCAGCTTTCGGTGCTCACTATTTGTTAAAATTTATGGCAGAGTACTGGCAGAGTGTAGCGCTGTGGGCACTACACATCCAGCCCACGGCGCTGCTGCCATCTCTCCCCCTCTCCCCTCGCACTGTACCAATCAGTACAGAGAGGGGAGGAAGGAACCGGTGTCATGACATGCCGCCGGTTTGTTTACAAGTGATCGATCCGTCATTTGACGGAGCAATCTCAAAGTAAACGGCCACTACCAGCGTCTGTTTACCGTGATCCGTGATGTGCCAGGTCTTCCAGGGGGCACGCGAGAGCAAGATTCTGGGAGGATGTCCATGGATGCCCTCCCATAAAAACATGACCGCGCTGTAGCCGTCTTTCGGCTATGGCCTGGTTGGCAAGTGGTTTAATACTACTTTAAAAATAGTCAGTGGTAATTGAAAGAGTGAATTTCCACTTTAATTTGACAGTTCTGTAGACACAAATGCCCTTCCTAAATTGCTGACAACAGAGGAGCAATAGAAACCGGCAGGTAACCTCAGAATTCAGAGCCGTATGTTGAGTTGCTCACTGATCCACGGGAGCTGGAGTTTGTTGATCATGTAACCACACCGAAGTGGATTAAAAAGGGATTTGCACTGGATTGTTCACAAGGCTCGGTTCGCACTAATGGGGGCCATGCAGCCCGCATTTGTTCGGTCATGGCAGCCTATTCATTTGAATGGTCCCTCATGAACTGCAGTAAAAAGGTGCTTGTGCCTTTTTAAAAATGCAGCCGAAGGGAAATCACATGGTCAAAAAGACCTGCGGTTCCCGCACTCACGATTGTCCTGCTCTTGCGACATGTGTGGGAGTGCCATTCGGAATGAATGGCAGCCCCTCACATCTGGCAAGAGCAGGGCGATCCATTTGCTGGTGTGAGAATCTATGCGATAACCAGAATGCACGGTGCGGGTTAGTGTGAACCTAGCCTAAGGCCCCTTACACATGAGTGCCTCCGCTAAGCGGAATTTGCTTGCTCGGCAGGAAATCTCTCCGCTGAGCAGGTGGATTACAGGTCCCACAGTCCCACTCTGTGGCAATTGGATGGAAACTGATTGCCATGCCCTTCGATCCGCCGGACAGTTGGGGAATAGGACCACCATCTGTCTTTTTTTAAAGGATCAGATGGTTGAGGGGTGTCGCTAATATTTGTCGATCCATAGAGATTGGAAGAACTGACAGGCAGACCTAATCAGACAGCCCGTGTAATAAGGGGCCTAACGCAGCGGGGAGGATTCCTTCATCCATCTTTGCTTGTGTGGATGGGGGAATATGTTCAGGGTGTTTTTTTTTTGTTTTGTTTTTTGTGATCCCTGATCAGCACTTTTAGCAAATGGCTGAGATTTTTATTTATTTTTTTCATTCAGCCCTGCTGGGTTGAACAGAAAAGTAGTAGTGTGTACTAGGCTTAAATGTGTTTTTTTTTTTTTATAGCACACAGGAGGAAAAAAAGTCTGAAAATCTACAAAGCTACTTTTTTGATTTTTGCAGTACTTTAAAAATGTAGTTGTATTCATTTTACATGATATCATTTTTTTTTTTTTTTTTTTTTTTTTTTTACTTTTGTGTCCAAGGAGCAATGAATAGAGGCTGAATGAGACCGGTATGGAACGTTCCTTCTCCTTACTCCCCAGTTATAATTCAGACAAGCCAAATGTAAACAGTGATGTGTGCACAGCCCTAGGGCTGTGAATACAAGAGATTGCAAATAAGCATATTGATCTTTCCCATCTCCAGATTATGCAATCCAGAGAATGTGACTGTGAATTCTGCTTTCCACAATTGGCTGTCCTAAATCACATGTAATGAGGGGAATGGTTGTGGGAGCTGGTGAAAGCTTGGCCAAATCTATCTAGCCACAGCAAGCTTCTAGCATTGTAGTCTTCACTGATTTGAATTTATTGCAGCATACTTTTTTTTTTTTTTTTTTTTTTTTTTCTCATTGCTTTGATTTTTTTTTTTTCCTGATATAATGAAGTGGTTGTCTTATTTTCACTCTGTATAGGAGTCTAGTATGTTGCTAAACCTAGGTACACCATCCATATAATCTATATAAAATTGTATCTACTGTACTTTATCTTAAAACATCGCTAAAACTAAAGATCGAGCAATATTTTAAAAGTGGCATTACATTGAGTGTGAACAACTGTGTACTGCTGCACATTGCAAGGAATACAACAAAACTATCACCAAATACTGTTTCAGTGTAAATATTATAATCAGAATATTTAAAAAAAAATCTGAATGTTTGCATGGATCCCAGTGACAAGTGTTTGAAAGAAGAGAGAAATAAAAGGAAGAGGGGATGGCTTTTATTTTTGTTGCTTTGAATGTCTGGTGTAAAGTGCTAATGTGTATTTAAAGAGGAAGTAAACCCTGATGGATTTACTTCCTCTTTCATTCCCTGCAAAGGTAAAGCATAATGGATTACTATGCATCCACCTTAACTATGGAAAAAGTTATAGAATATTTGTACTTTAGTCACCAGGGGTTGTAGGATTTGGCGCAACAAATGCCATAGGCATGCAGTAATTCATATTACACCAGTTTTGGTGTATTAGGAAAAAGAATGGACAGCAATTTTATTTTTTATCTAGTTTGTAGAACATACAGCTTCCAAAAATTGGGCCAGTTAAAAACGGTTTGTTGCCTTAATGAATGTACATTTAAACATGCTTTATCTTGCGTATTATGTGCCTTTTGTTAAGGAACCCAATTGTTTTGAATGGGCCGCAAGTCCACTAAAATTGACAGATCAATCACATTGCCTTGAAAATTTTAGCAGTGTACTGTTTCTGCTTTTACATGTGTAGCAAGGTCACAGTTCAGTCCATTGAGAACCTCCAGGGCCAGAGATGGCGTGTAACAATTCCCTCACTTCCGCTACAATCACGTATTATTTTAGTTCTTCAGCCCACTGAGCTCCCAGTCTCTCACTGCCACTGAAATCCCTTGAGCTCCTCCAATCTTTGCTGTAGTATCTTCCTCAAGCGTCGCCCCCCACTTTTCTGTCCCTAGCTTGGCACTGCTGATATTTCTCAAGCTTTAGTCCCTGGCTTGACACACAAGGCTGCTCTGCAAGCGTCACCTCCGCTGGCTGGGTCCCTGGCTTGACACCCTCTGAAGTTAATCGATTAGTTGCCGGTTAAAGTGGTTGTAAACCCTTACAAACCACTTTGACCTACAGGTAAGCCTAGATTAAGGCTTACCTGTTGGTCCAAGAAATATCTCCCAAACCTATACGGTTTAGGAGATATTTGCCCGAAGACGGGCACCGCTATCTACGGCGATGCATAGTAGTCAATTATGCTTTGCCTTTGCAGGGAATGAAAGAGGAAGTAAACTCATCAGGGTTTACTTCCTCTTTTAATAACCTTAACTAAATTATACACCACACTTTAAGTTTAAAAAAAAAAAAAAAAGGGGGGGGGGGGAATTTATTCTTGGCTCACTATATGAAGTGATAAATATAAATAACCAACTACAGTAGCTGGTTAGGGAGCAAAATCTCTAATCCACTCTGGAAATAACAGGCAGAAGAAAAATACTGTGTGTGTATATATACTATTAGAGGTTAAATCTGGTAAATATCAGACTCGGATCAATTTTTTTTTTTTATTTAAAGAAAAAAAAAGTTAGACTGTTTTGCAGGTTTTCAAACAGAATTAAATATATAATATATGCTGGCCATGCAAAAACATGTCTTCCTTCCTTAAAAAAAACATTTTTTTAAGAACATTCATTCAGTGATGGGAAAGTTTGAAAATGATAGAAAACTTCTTTGGTCAAAGGAATTTTCAGACCGTGTATGTGGTTTTTGTTCATAAATGACATTCATTTTAAATCAGAATGTTAAAAGCAAGTGAAAATTTCAAACATTCTTTCGTTCAGCGAACGTACAAAGATTGAATAATTCTCTTCTGAATATTGATTCCCACCCCCACCCTCGTTTCTGGAACCTTGATTAAGTGGTAATTGTACCTTCTTGAGATGGTTGTATAACCTCTCTTATATATTGTACGTTGTAATGAATACCATTTGTATGCTTTGTATCATATTTGTTCCCTTTTTTTTTTTTTTTTTTTTCTTCATCAATAAATCAAAATTTTTAACCATGAAAATTGATCCATATGGCCAGCATAAGGCTTGGTACATACCTACGCATAATGTGTACAGAACGCACCCCAGAAACAGAATTTCCTGCTTGTGTAATTGGCTCAATGATTTTCTCAGAAGTCTGCCCTAAGATACAAGTCAGATTAAAGGCAACCACTGCCACAAAAATGTAATTTTTGGTGAGATACTCCCAATTGGAAATCGTGTCTAAAGGGATGCAGGCCCAGCAGATTTCCTCAATAGTTCCCTACTGGTGCTGCAGCTGATTGAGAATTACCACTGAAACCACCCCCATTAGATCACTTTCACACTGGCAGTGCCTGGGCACCAGCGGTAAAGCGGCATTAATTTTAGTAGCGATTTACCGTATTTGCGGTGCTTTTCAAGTGCTAGCGGGGCGCTTTTAACCCCCGCTAGCAGCCCAATAAAGAGTAAAAAGCGCTTTGCAGGGGCTTCGGTCTGCAAAGGTTTCAGTAGCACTGCCCATTGATTTTTAATGGTCAGGGGCGCTGCGAAGAAGCTGCTTGCAGGACTTTTTTTGACGTTTTTCCAGCGTCATGCTGGGATTGCAGATGAGGCTTTTTTCAGGTGCTTTATAGATGCTATTGGCGCTAACGTGCCTGAAAAAGCGCCTCCAGTGTGAAAGGTCTTAGATTCACTTTTTTACATGGACACAAACACACTTTGATTTCTTGAGAATAACAAAAGAGGAATCTGCAACAAAGTTTGTTAAAAGCCTTGCATTGCACATACCGTGTTTCCCCGAAAATAAGCCTGGGTCTTGTATATATTTTGGCAACCAAAAACGCACTAGGGCTTATTTTTTTGGGTAGGTCTCATCATGCCATGTGCTGTCTACCTTCCCCCCCTGCCTGTCGGAAATCCCCTGTGGAACTGTGTAAAAGTGCTTGTAAATTCCTAAAATCCACAGAACCACATATTGCAGAATGTGTATGTCTGCAATCCAATTGTGCCACGTACCTTCTTCTAGTGCTGGGCGCACCTGTAACCCGCCAGAGCTCTCTTCCCCTCTTTGAGCACTGCAGAGTGAGGGGGGGCCCGACATCAGATGAGCGCCCTGCTCATTGCTTCTATGGCCCACCGGAGGCCTCTTCTCAGCTCTAAGGAATGCAGAGGGAGTGGGCCCGAGGTCCCCCATTGAGAGCTAGCAGAAGAGCAGAGGTCAGAAGTCAGCAGTGAACGATACAGCTTTCCTTCCGGATACACGTTGCTACCCAGCAAATAGACAAGACATGATTTACCGGACATCCGGCAGTTATTGCCTATATGCCTGACAACTAATGTATATTGGTGAGTACACAGTAGCCTGTTCACAGTATTCATTAAAGCACCCTTTAATTATTGCACTTAGAGTGGCGCGTCTGTTTAACTCCCAGTGTTAGCAGAAGAGCAGAGCGGCATGACATAAGCTGACAGCAGCGGGAGGTCAACACTATACCGAAGGTATTTGGCACAACTAGAACACACTCACACTTGCACACTATATAACACTGTAATAAAGTGGACTCTAGTATTTCACCAGCACTTTAAACTAGGGCATATTTTCGGGGTAGGGCTTATATTGCAGCCCTTCCCGAAAATCTGTGTAGATCTTCTTTTCAGGGAAACGCTGTAGATCACCCAGAGGGGAATCTTGCGATGAGACTGCATTGAGCTATGCAATCCAACACAAGGATGAGGTCATTTGCCTTGCTTTCACTGTTGACAGTTCACACTAATGCCTTGCAATCAAAACAATATCAAAACATGCTGCAACATGTTGCATTACAATATGCTGCAAAAAAAAAAATATATGCATATCAATGCACTTTTTTCAGTGTTGTATTTTAACAGGGTAGTGACCACATTGTTAAATACAACTGAAATAAAAGGCTAGCCTTCCAACGCAACATGGTGTCAGGTGAGCATGGAATTGAGTATTCAGTGCACCCAGTTCTAAGCTATAACCTGTACATGTATGCCAGTCAGATTATGTTGACATTTCTACATCATAAAGACAATAGATCACTGAACGTGCACATATGAGCTACTCTGTAAAGTTTTGCCTTACAGCAGAATTTCACTCTGTCAACATTGATTATATATTTAATCCTCCTGCTGCTAGCTAGTAAATAGAAAGGTATATCGTATTTATTTGTTTTACGTTTCCAGTTACTTCCTAATTTCCAGACCTTGGCAAATGATGTCCTATATCCCAAGAGACTTCATGAGAGCTTTTCTCAGCTAAGCATACCCTCCTGCAGTCATACCTGAGCTCATCTGCCCTTACTCAAGATGGCTACAGCCAGAAATGCTAGGGGGTGTTTTTCAAAGGGGTTTCTCTGCAAAATAAAGCCTAGAGATAATGGATTTTATTTTTTATTTTTTTTATGGATTTTTTTTTTTTTTTTTTTATATAGCCATGATGTTCTGTAGTCTTATGTAGCTGTATTTCTATGATGCTGTATTTGAAGTGCAATTATAATGGTCTGCACGCAAGTTGCAGTGAGGGAAACATTACTTGGTCTTCTGGGAGAAACCCACATAGTTAATGAGAGAAAATGTCTACTGTCATGTACATCTAAAAATGCAAATTTATACATACAGTGCTAACGAGAATTATATAAACCAAAGAGCCCATCCTCCCATCTGTGTTTTTACATTTAGTGCCTTGTGTTTTACATGCATTACCATTTATCCAGTGTCTGGAGCACACCATATATTAAATGATTTAAAAAAAGATGCACTGCAATAATATGAACTATGTCCAAAACATATGATAGTTCATATGTCACTATCACATTGCTAGTTCTGTACAGAAATTGCATTTACATATTAATAATGCCTATCAATGTGCCTATTGAATGATCTAGAGTAGGGTCGGCAGCCTCCAGCACATATACCTTTTTCAGCAGCTGATCTCTCCTGCTGGGAAATTCTCAAAGATGACCTCCAATTATAGGGAGTGGAGACATTTCCCTCCTGCAGCCATACATATGCAAGGGGCGTGCTTCGGGGCAGGGAATGCCTTGAGCTTCTCATCCTGCATGCAGATTGACTGACTATAAGCCAGCTCCTCTTTCTGGACTACACACTGCTCCAAAACCCAGCCAAAAAGTTGAAGCGTTTTCTAGGATTGCCAGGCAGGTAGTGCGATGTTGCAGCCAATGTCTGGGGCCTACACTGGTGGAACATGTTTGCAAGAAAGTACAATGGAGTGAGTGATGTGCGAGGGGGGGGGGGGGGGGGTACAGTAGTTGGACAGATGCACCATGGTAAGGTACAGTGATTGGATAGATGTGGGAAGGGGGGAGTGCTGCGGATTATATGTTGTAGCAAGCGTGGGTACAGGGGTAGTGGAAAAGGTGTGCAAATGCAATGTTGGTGGAACAGATGTGTGGGTGATAGTGGTGGAAGAGGTATTTATGGGGTGCAGTGGGGGATTAGGTTTGAGGAGGCTGCACTAGAGATGGATGTTTTGGGAGTGCAGTGGTAGAAGAGAGGTGAGTGGAGCTCAGAACAGGGGGGACAAGTGGTACAGAAGCAATGATGGGAAATATCTACTAAGAATGACCTATGGCCCAGCCATCTCCCTGATATTATTGAAAGTTATTTACAGTCAGCAGCTAAGGATATCAGTTTGTGAATAGAAAACCACACAGACTCGCACACCTACACTCTTCCTCCTCCTTCCTTAAGTTTCTGCAGGTACACACATTGTGGTATATCTGAGGTGTGAAGGCACAGGAATTGGGGCTGAACAGAAATGCGATGCTGCAGGAATTGGAACTGAAGTCTCTCGAGGTGCAGGACATGAGGCTGATTGGGGGGTCTAAATATAAAAAATTTTGGTTTGTTCACCAAGTTAATACAATAACCAATGCGTTTACCTTGCCATTATGGGTGCAACTATCAGTGCAAAAATTGTAAAACTCTATGGTATATGGTGTGCTCTTGTTTACTGGCCCTCCAGTCGTCCAGTGCTTGTAAAAATGGCCTTGATGTTGGGGCATTCAAGCAGACTCACTCCCAAGCCACTACTCTGCATGCACGTGCGCACACGCACGCACGCGCGCACACACACTGGCTTGACCCCACCCCCTCTTTCCTCATTGGCTCACTGGCTATGAATGACAACAGTGGGAGCCAATGGCGGGAGTCCCCGGAAAACCAAGGCTCCTGTCCACATTACTGGATCACGATGGGGCTCACAAAAGTATTGGGGGCCCTGCTGCACATGTGTGGTGTTTTTTGTTTTTTTCCCTTCTTGCATGAGGATAAAAAAACCTTGATCCTTCAGAACCACTAAATATTGATTATATGAGCATATTCCCTTCTCAAGACTTGATAAACTCTTACAGCATGTTAAAGATAATTGTATAATCAAGAAAGGTTATACTAAAGCCAGGTACACACTAACCGTTTTTTTTGTTTTTTTTCATTAAACCCAAAGGGTTGCATGAGAAAAAAAAACACTGTGGACTGACAGTCGGAGTCACTGTACTAACCATGTGAAGTTAGTTCAGCGATCTCCCCCCGCTGAGCTGTTATGTTCTGGCAGGGGGACAGCCCTCCTACCAGATCACTGATCAGCGCTCTCTGCCATTGGCTAAGAGCACTGATCAGGAGTCAGACTGCTGGTTTTCCAACATGCACGTCCTACAGAAGCTGGCCAAAAGTCCGACTTATGTCGGACAAACCGATATACACATGGTCAAAACATTCGGCTCATGCGTGCGGGGCTTAAAGTCCAGCCTAACTGCTCCCTGCTGATGTCACCAAGATCAGTCCAGGCAATGCATCATCCCAACTTCCGAAATCTGGATCTGCCAGGTGCCTGAACTGATATCAGTCTTAGCGAGCCACTAAAACAACCGATCCCCGCCCCTCCACAGCTCAGCACTCCAGTAACCGTGGAGGAACAGAGCAGGAGAGCTGCTGATTGACAGGCAGCAGCTCTCCACTCTGAAGTGAAAGAACCAAGCCATCGACCGTGGGCTCTGTTTGGCTCGGTTCCCAGTGAAGAGGCGGTGGTGCGATGCTGCATCCATCTAGGTAAGGATGATTGGCCAATTTTAAAAAAATGTAAATAAAAAAATACTACTTAAGATTTATTTAGCAGCTATAAAAAAAATTTAGGGTCCCATAACACCTTTGCATTGCAGCACGCCCATATTGGTGTATTGCAGTAGCATTTATGCTGAATGGCATGCAGAAATGCATGGTAACACACTACCATGCATTGATGCTGTGTTGAGGAGCATTGCTAATGCACTTAAAATAAATGTGCTGCCTTAACACGTGTGTGTGTGTGTGTGTGTGTGTGTATAATAACTCTCCCGCAGTGCCCTCAGTGGTGTGAAGGACCACTTAGGAAAATTTTTTGTCAACAGCAAGTCGAATGCCAGGCAAACACGCAAGTATAAAGCTAAAATACACACGTGAAGATGTTGCCTTCCAAATGATTTGATTGATATGTAATGTCCTTAGATTGTAAGCTCTAATGAGCAAGGCCCTCTGATTAACTGCTGTATTTAATTTTACTGTCTGCCCTCATGTTATAAAGCGAAGCATAAACTGTTGGTGCTTTTATAAATCTTGTAGAATAATAAATGCTCTTGGGCCAGTCAGTACTGCCAGATGCTGGACCTATGCAGTCTACACAGCAAAAGAATACAGTTGGTTAGCCAATGAGGGAGCAATGGTACATTTAAAAGGTCATCCTTGGGATCTTCCATGCTGAAAGCCTACAGTTTGAACCGCTAAATATACAGCTAAAATGCATGTTACCAGCTTTACCTGCCAAAAGATTTATAATGCTTTTACAGTTACCCTTATTTATGGTGCAACATCTTCATCCCAAACGGGTTATCTGTTCTAGAAAGTGTTAATTTTCTGTTGGATTAATGGAGTATGTAACTCGAGATTTACAGTTTTTTATTTTTATTTTTTTAGTACAGAATAGATCCACTGAGTAGCTATTTTTTGTGTGTGTTTTTGGCAAAAAAAATGTTTAGCGATAGGATCTCTCATCTTTAGTGTGTGTGTGTGTGTGTGTGTGTGTGTGTGTGTGTGGTGTCCCCCCCAACTTGTTGGATGCAAATCTAGTAATGCAGATGTTGGTTCTTGTTTTAAGTAAGACAAACATTTTAGATTTATGTATTGGTGTGCCAGCAGCTTTTAAAATACCTTTAAAAAAATCAAGATCAAAAGGTCATTAACGTGTTTTTTATCTTTTTAGGTACCGCCAAGTAGGGAAGAGCCAAGAACACCCGTCTTGAGCCAGAACATTCCAAAATTTTACTTTCCTAAAGGATGTCCGAAAGGAAATGTCAATATAGATGCTACAATTTTGACAATTGAAAACACTTTTTCAGCTTTTCCGAATGAGAGGGCAACGCTTGAAGATATGGGAAAAGTAGCTAAGGTATTTTTTCATATGTTTCAGCGTTTTAGGCTCTGACTTGTGCCTTTTTGTCTTGTAAAAAACATTACATTGTGTGCTCACAAACGTTTGTTTTTTGTGCCATTTGAATGGCAGAAAAACTACATTCCCGTGTAACCGTATAGCTGCTTACAAGACTTCAGAGTAATGTCTATTAAACTGACTGCTTTTACTTTTGAAGGGTGCTGGTGAAAGATGCTGGATTTTAAATTGTGATTAGTGACGCATGTAAGGGTAAAGTTAGTTATCTCCTGTGCAAGGAAGGTGCCCTGGAAGCTGAGCAAAGAAGATTTAAAATGGGAACACACCAAATGTATAGTCCAAAGCGTTTGTCACAACAGTGCATGTTTCAGGGGTGTTTGGGGGTTCTCACTAGATCAGGACTGCTGACAATCATGCAGCATACAGAAATTAAACTGATTATGTGCTGATCAGTTGAATTATGTATATTGCTTGCATTTCTGTGGTTTTGATGGGAGATCCCTTGAAACCTGTAAAAACCCATTGGCTTGTCTATTTGACCTTTAGGAAGAATTAAAATGCTTTGTGGATTCCCGTGGTGCTCTTTTTTTAAATATCCTTTCTCCTGCTTCCATCACTCACTGCAAGTCCAGATTGATCTACATACATACATTTTATTCTCAACAAAAAAGTTGTCTCTGAGCAGGTGCATCTACATCTAGCGTGGTACAGTAACTTTGCATGTAAATGTATGTAACCAAAATGTGTAGCGGTGAAAACCTGTGATCTTTTCATATGTATGTTATGTCAGCATGAATTAAATAATTAAAACCAAATGTTCCTTTAAAATAGTTTACATTTCTACAAGTGTTTCTTATGGAGATAAAATCTAGAAAAGATGCACTGCTACTTCATAAATAGTAGGGATGTTTTTCTAGTTCTGTGGAAGACAAGCATGTTGCATACAGTGCCTTGCAAAAGTATTCAGCCCCCTTGGCTTTTTACCTATTTTGTTACATTACAGCCTTTAGTTCAATGTTTTTTAATCTGAATTATATGTGATGGATCAGAACAGTCTAAGCTGGTGAAGTAAAATTAGAAAAATATGCATAAAACAATTTTCCAGAAAAAAAAACTGCTAATTGGCATGTGCGTATGTTTTCACCTCCTTTGTTATGAAGCCGATAAAAAGCTCTGGTGCAACCAATTACCTTGAGTAGTTGCATCATTGGTGAAATGATGTCCACCTGTATGCAATCTAAGTGTCACATGATCTGTCATTACATATACACACCTTTTTCAAGGCCCCAGAGGCTTCAACACCTGAGCAAGAGGCACCACCAACCAAACACTGCCATGAAGACCAAGGAACTCTCCAAACAAGTAAGGGACAATGTTGTTGAAAAGTACAAGTCAGAAAAAATAAAAAAATAAAAATCCAAATCTTTGATGATCCCTGGGAGCACCATCTAATCTATCATAACCAAATGCAAAGAACATGGCACAACAGCAAACCTGCCAAGAGACGACTGCACACCAAAATTCACGGACCGGGCAAGGAGGGCATTAATCAGAGAGGCAGCACAGAGACCTAAGGTAACCCTGGAGGAGCAGCAGATTTCCACAGCAAAGACTGGAGTATCTGTACATAGGGTGACAATAAGCCATACTCTCCATAGAGTTGGGCTTTATGGCAGAGTTGCCAGGAGAAAGCCATTACTTTCAGCAAAACACAAAATGGCACGTTTTGAGTTTGCGAAAAGGCATGTGGGAGACTCACAAAATGTATGGATCCAAGGTGCTCTGGTCTAAAACTAAAATTTTACTTTTTGGCCATCAAAGGAAAAGCTATGTCTGGCGAAAACCCAACACATCACATCACCCAAAGAATACCATCCCCACAGTCAAACATGGTGGTGGCAGCATCATGCTGTGGAGATGTTTTTCAGCAGCCGGGACTGGGAAACCGGTCACAGTTGAGGGAAAGATGGATAGTGCTAAATGCAGGGATATTCTTGAGCAAAACCTGTACCACTCTGTGTATGATTTGAGGCTAGAACGGAGGTTCCCCATCCAGCAGAACAATGACCCTGAACACACTGCTAAAGCAACACTTAAGTGGTTTAAGGGGAAACATGTAAATGTGTTGGAATGGCCTAGTCAAAGCCCAAACCTCAAGCCAATAGAAAATCAGTGGTCAGACTTAAAGATTGCTGTTCACAAGCGCAAACTATCCAACTTGAAGGAGCAGTTTTGCAAGGAGGAATGGGCAAAAATCCCAGTGGTAAGATGTGGCAAGCTCATAGACTTGTACAAAGCAACTTGGATCTGTGGCCGCAAAAGGTGGCTCTACAAAGTATTGACTTTAGGGGGGTGAATAGTTATGCACATTGACTTTTTCTGTTATTTTGTCCTATTTGTTTGCTTCACAATCCCAAAAAAATAATCTTCAAAGTTGTGTGCATGTTCTGTAAATTAAATGGTGCAAATCCTCAAACAATCAGTGTTCATTTTAGGTTGTGAGGTAACAAAACACGGGGGGGTGAATACTCCTGCAAGGCACTAGCTAGAATATCAATACATGATTTCATGATTTTAATCTTTAGGAAGAAGAATGTGAGCACTAATAATGTCATTAATTCTTTTGGTTCAGCAAAGTTTAGATAAGTAATGTATTGGTATTTTACTGCTAGGCTTTGCAGTCTTTTTCTGAGCCATGTTGTCCATTGATTTTTAAGCTTTTATAGTCCATAGAAAAGCAAAATCTTCAGAAGCCATTTTGATATGTAGATTTCAGAAATTAATTTTAATCTGAAACCAACAATGGTGGTGTATATATAGTATATAAAATTAGCCAATAAATATGCAGTGTAGGTTTGGGTGAAAACTCTGAAAGCCACCGGTTAAGAGTTTGGTGTCTGTTTAGCTCCTGCAGTTGACTTGCACTAAGCGTTTCCGACACTCCTCTGTACTTTACGTATTCTCTGTTTGACCTGGACAGGGCAGAAATCCGTCCTTCTGGAAGTTGGCTATCTTAGCAGTACAGTACAGAGTGCCACCCTAATGAATACTGACCTGCTCTGTCTCCCTGCACATAGTAACCTGCTGTCTTTTACTGAAGAGGCAGTTTATTAAAGAGACAACTTCCAAGGGAAAAAAAATGTCACTGAGGATTCATTCTAAAAATGCTAGCTTCTTGCCTGTCCCTGACTTTAACACTTTTTGCACTGAGTGCATGTATGCAGGAAAGACTAATTGGGGCTCCTGGTCTACATAGCGATTGTAATTCTGGAGCATTTGGGTTTACCCGACAGCCAGGCACTAGTGTTTTTCAAAGGGAGAGTTAAGCAGCTGCCGAATATATATTTCTCACAACAAACTTTTTTTTAAATGGAATTATAGGCTCAACACTGGTAGCATGCATTAAGGTTTGTATGTTAGTGTATTTGAAAGAGCTCAGCTGAAAAATAAAGGAAGGAATGTGCTTTGTTTTTGTCTTGCGCTTTGTTTAATACTTCTGCAGGCCATGCCAGAATTCCCTAGTGGGATATATTCCCAAGATAGTGTGGAAGATAAATACAGCTCGTGATTAATAGGAGGATTTCTCAGCACCCGTACAGGCCTGCCTTCTATCATGAAATTGTATTGCAAAATGTCATTTCTACAGGGCTATGTATGGGCATTTGGTAATGGCTTCTTTTGGCCTTGATACCAGCATTTAGCTTGTTTTCCCTATGTTCTGTCTTGAGTTTGAATAATTATCTTTTTCATAAGCACCAACCCACATTTCATGTTGCCATTTATGCACTATTTACACCGGGAAAGTGGCCGTAAAGCCAGCTGCTGCGTCCTTAACCGATGAGTCATCGCCCTTCAGCGGGGTTTCCTGCTGACCGCTGATTGTTAGAAAAAAAAGAATTACCGGATTAGAAAGTGTGTGTGTGTGTGTGTGTGTGTGTGTGTGTGTGTGGGGGGGGGGGGGGAGGGGGGGGTAGAAACTGCCGCCCCGCCCCCCCCCCCCCAAAAAAAGTTGCCCATTCACCAAAAAAAGTGTAAAAGTAAATAAAGACCATATAAGACTTTAACAATTCCTTTATTAAAAAAAATTAAAATACAATGTCCCTTGATGTAGATCCATCATCAATCACCATGCCTCCAGACCCGGAAAATTGGGGGGGGGGGGGGCTCAGATCATCACGAATGCTAACGCAGTCTGCCTGCCCCACCATGTGACATTTGTTAAATGGCTATGGGGCGGAGCCACCTGGCGGCATTACAGGGGCGGTGTCACCAGGTGACAAGGCCCCATGGCTATTTAAGGAATGTCACACAGAGGGTTTGTGGCGAGCGGAGCCTTTTTTTTTTTTTTTTTTATGGGTCCGGGGGCATTGTGATTGACGATGGATCTTACAGATTCCTATAATACCCCTCCCACAGACCCACACAACCACAGCCCAAGGTTGTGGTGAAGAGGCCCCTGTCCCCATCAACAAGGGTATGGGTTGGGGGGGTGCGTTATGCATTCAGCTGTCAGTGGGAACCCTGCTGACAGCCGATGACTCATCAGTTGTTAAGGACACAGCTGCCAGCTTCCCGCTCCGCTTCTTAGCAACCAGCTATATACAGTGATTTAAAAAAAAAACACAAAATGCATGCCAAGATGTGAACCTAGACTGAATGCTCAACAGGATCCTGTCTTTCAGAACAGAACCCAGGTGTAACATTTTACAAATGCTGCCTTCAGCCTTACTTTTCTGTGTTGATGCTCTAGAACAGGGGTATGGAATTAAAATTCTCTGAAAGCCCTGTAACTAAAATTTTCTTCCAGCATAGGTCAGAAGTGCATGGTTGATTTCTAATGGCACCTTGAAGCATTGGGCAAACCCCTGCACATTTGTGTGACCGCCAAACTAGCTTGGTGCAGCACAATAAAAAAAAATAAAAAAATCTGAAAATTTTTATTTTTTATTTTTTTTTTCCTGCATGTAAAACGGCCTACACGCAGAACACAGCTAGCAGTGATTATAAACCTAGCCTCAGCCCCATTCACATAACCCATTTTACAGCAGTGTCTTCCACCCCCCCCCCCCCTCACTCACTCCCCACATTAATATCACCTCCCCACCACATTCCTGTTCTGTCCCCTTTATATCAGCCCCCTCCTCCTCCACATCACTGTCTTCAGCCCCCCCTCACATCGCTGTCGCCCCCCCCCCCACTTTGCATCACCCTCACTCCCTTCTCCTTCACATTCCTGTCCTCACCCCCCCCCCCCTTTTCATAGCTACCTCCATTCTCCCTTTTATATCATCCCCTACTTTACATTCCTGTCCTCATTCCCCCTTAACATTCCTTTCTTCACCCTTTACATTCTGTGCTCACCCCCCCCCCCCTTTTATATTCCTTTCCTTGTCTCCCCCCCCCCCCCTTAAAATCCCTCGCTTCCAGATTCCTGCCTCTGCCCCCTCCACATCCCCAGCTTCCTTCACACTGACAGCTCCCTTGATGTCCTACCTACACAAGGCAGGAGGCACATCCCTAGCAGAAGGCAGACAGCTCCAGCTGAAAGGCAGGAGGCTGACATTGGTAGTGGGATAGCTACGCATGCATCCGGGAGAAAGGAGGGGGACATCAGTGCAGGACAGCTCTGCATGGACCCTACGAGATAGGAGGGGGGGGGGGGGCAAAGGTGGCAGGACACCTCTGGAAGGAGGGCAGGAGCTGCACAACTTTTCTTGGTAACCTGCTTGTGATTGGTTGCTAGCAACCAGTCACCTACTAGTTAACTTGGCAGCCATCCATCCGGAGCTGTACTGCCTCCAATGTCATCCTCCTGCCATCCATGCAGAGGCTGTCATGCCACCGATAGCACGATAATGATGACCGCAGTGAGGGCAGCTGATCCTGCTCCTAAATGGTGGGACTATGGGAAAAAATGACTGGGGCCTGACCCAGTCTGCGGTCTACCCTAGAACATTACACAACAGAAATTTCGAATGGTTCTCCTTTCTGCCCATATGTACAGAATATTACGTCCGAAAGCCTGGTTGGCTGAAGCTGCCTGTAAAACGCCTCTTATGCATATGCTCTTTGAAGCAGGATGTCTTTGAGGCACTTAAATTCATATAATATTTTTTGGGAGGAAAGGTTCTTCTCCTACAAAGAAAGGCTCCAACCCCCCAATATTCAGGGACTTATACCTCCTCACAACAGAGTGCCGCATCCCTTTTAGCCTTCATCTCCAAAAAATTATTTCAGCCCTTCCTTTTAAGTGCAAGAATTGCAACACCAGTCTCTCTACCCCCCCCCCCCCCCCCCCCCCCCACGGCCTGCCACAAAGCCCTCTGCACAATGGAGGGTCAACCTCAACCTAAGTGTGGGTGATCATTTATTAGTTTGCATTCCTCTGGGTCACAAATGTTTTAGACCTATGGGTTCAATGATTTCAAAAGGGTACAAAATAGTGTTCCAAACTCTACCCCATTGTTTTTTGTTTTCTCAAACCAGCCAAGGACGCTCAGATTTAGAACTTCCTTGGACCATCTCTTGTCCCAGGGAGTGGTTGTTCAGGTCCTGTTGGAGGACAGGTTTAAAAAAATTCTATGCAATGTTTACAATATCAAAACCCAACAGGGGTGTTCACCCTTTCCTGGACCTAAAGGTTCCCAAACAAATACCTTTTTTGCTTTCACAAGTTTTGCATGGACTCTACAAGGTCAGTTATTGCCTCTCAAGATGAGGTGAATACTTGGCATTAGTAGGCATTCAAGATGCCTACCTCCATATTTCTATTTACAGAACTCCTTAGCAATTCCAGTGCTTCAAAGTAGGGGACAGACACTTCCAATATGTTACTGCTATTTGTCCCATTCTCTGCACCCAAAGTATTCACACAGGTTCATGTGCTCTTTCTTTCATCTTAAGAACTAAGAGCACTGAGCCCCACACAATCCAATAGAAGACAATGGCCAGCATGGTAATTACAGATCTAGATGGGAAATTCTTCTGAAGTCCCATATTCGTAAAACAAATCTATCCCCCAATATAGGGGCTCTCCTTTTATCAGATTGTTTTGGAAAAGATTAGTCCCCTATTGGTCTCCATTGGGCAAGAAAATGGACCAACTTGGTACCAGTTTGGACAGATACACAAAAAGGATTATATAAAATAGAATTTTTTTATTTTTACAGAAAAGTATAAAAACTGAATATTAAAATGCGAAAGGAGACGTACTATACAAAATTCATGCCAGAGCGATATTTATAATCCATATTATCAATACATGTATGTCACTAAAACTTAATGTACTCGGATAAAACAACAGGCGGTATAGTGGGTCGTCACAGAATATATCCTCTGCTTCATCAGGAATATCATATCTGAAATGGAGTAATAAAGTTTACATAGTAATCAAAAATATGGACACGTCATATACAGTGTCACAAATTATGCACGGGGGAGAGAGGGAAAACACTGCCACTTATCTGAAGGTGTCAAGCAGCAAATTCACCTTTTTATGGCAAGGTTTGGAGGTGGGATTCTTAAAGCGGGAGTCCGCCTTTTTTTTTTTTTTTTTTTTTTAAAGCCAGCAGCTACAAATACTGCAGCTGCTGACTTTTAAAATGACACTTACCCGGCCCAGCGCGCCCGCGATGTCGGCACCCGAAGCCGATCTCTCGATCGTCTCTCGGGTGCTGCCGCCACCATCTTGGGTATGGGAATCAGGAAGTGGAGCCTTTCGGCTTCATTTCCCGTTCCCTACTGCGCATGCGCGAGTCGCGCTGCGCAATAAGGATGTTCCCCGGTGTCTCTGGGATCCGTGTGTTTCCCAGCAGGCAGCGGGGGACCTTCAGAAAGGGGCGTAGATTCTGCGGAAAGGGGCGTACCTTCTGCAGAATCTACGCCGGAAGTGGGGGCAGATACCTGTACTGTACAGGTACCTGCACCCCCCCTCCCCTCTGAAAGGTGCCAATTGTGGCGCCGGAGGGGGGGGGAGGGTTCCAATGAGCGGAAGGTCCACTTTAGGGTGGACCTCCGCTTTAATTTTTTGGAGGTGGGATTCCTGCTCAGCACTGAGCTAAATCCGTAACTACTAAGGAGTTTTTTTTTTCAAAGAATAGCAGAAGATACTGAGCAGAAGAAGGCTGCATGAAATGTTGGCAACAGCAATTCTCTCTCGGTACAAGAAACCCATACTGGCATTTTTGTGTGTGTGTGTTTTTTTTATTTTTATTTTTTATTTTTTTATATATAGGACAAGTAATAAATGTAATATGGTTGGTGAATGTGCAGTAAGGGCTCATGCACACTGGACGTTCTAAAAAAAAACAGTAACGTAAGCTGTAGAGTGTTTTTGTACTAGCGTTTTTCTGCCTCCTTTTAAAGTTTCTAGCTGTATCGCTATTTCGCTTTTTTTTTTTTTTTTTTAAACGGCAGCTATAAAAAAAGTCCAGTGTGCATGAGGCCTAATGCTTTTAAATAGACAAACTTTTTTATTCTTACATTTTGGTTTTGTTTTAGGCTTGTGACTGTCCACTTTACTGGAAAGCTCCTTTATTTTATGCAGCTGGTGGTGAGAGGACTGGATATGTGTCTGTGCACAAGTTTGTGGCTATGTGGAGAAAGTAAGTTATCTTGGTCATATTTATACAAAAAGCAGTGAAAAGTGTTGTAACCCATTTCAGCGAATGCTGTAACTCCTTTCATCCAATTTGGAAAACCAGTTACTAAAATGTTGCTGCATGAAGTTGGGAGAGAACCCCAAAAGAGACATCGCACTTCTTGTCTGTCTACAATGGTTCCATTGTCATTACATTTCAAGGCTGTCTCTTGCCATCCCTTTATTACATTTTGAGATCATATTAAAACTTATACCATTCCTTTTCGTGTGGGGGGGGGGGAGTAGCAAGTGTCATTTTTGGGTGAGATACTCCCAAAGAGAAATCATGTCTAAAAGGATTCCGACTCTGCCACTTTCCTCATTGGAACCCTGTAAGTGCATCAGCTGATTGATGATTATAAAATCCTTCCAACTCGCTTCACTTCCCACATGGACACTCTTTAACCACTTTCTGCCCACCCTATAGCAGAATAAAGGCCTGGGTTGGGGTTTCCTTATTCTGAGTGGACGTTATAAATGCTGCCCTCAGAACAAGGTGCGCAGCACAACATTCGAAGTGACATGTCCCTCGGACACACCACATATTTGATCAGTTAAGAGCCTAGGACATACTTACCATGTGATCAACTGTGTCCAATCACAGCTGATCAGTGTAAATAGGAAGTGCTGGTTATCGGCATTCCTCTCCTCACATGGACAGCACGTGAGCAGATGAGAGCTGGATATGTGGCTTTTCTCTGTGGGGACATCTGCACTGATAATCAGTGCAATAAGTGCAGCACCATCAGTGCTGCTAATCAGTACAGCCTATTGGTGCCCATCAGTGTAGCCTCATCAGCGCACATCAGTGAAGGAGAAAAATTACTCTTACAAAATGTTACAACCAAAACCAAATTATTATTTTTTTGGTCTTTTTTGTTTAGCAAAAAATATAAAACCCAATGGTGATTAAATACCACCAAAAGAAAGCTCTGTTTGTTTTGAGTACAGCACTACATAACTACGCAATTGTCATTCAAAGTGCGACGGTGCTGAAAACTGAAAATTTGGCCTGGGCAGGAAGGGGGTAAAAGTGCCCTGTATTGAAGTGGTTAATGACCTAGAGATCACATTAAACTGTACTATGTTTAGACTTCGTGAATAACATCCAGCCTGCTGAGGCCATCACTTCATTGTAATAAGGGCAGACATGTTGGCCAAACTTGGTAAAGCATGACTGCATGTAGGCCATGTGTCACAACACCTATTGGGGGGTCCTTCTTAATAGATTGGGAGTTTCATATTTACTTTCATTTGTTTTCGATCTCCAAAACTTCAGAGGCATGATTTCCTAACAATAGTTTGTTTGCACACTGTCCCACAAAGCCATAATGAATGAAGTGTTGCAGCTGTGCTCCTCCATTACAGTGGATGTGTGTGTATTTTAATCTTGGAGAATCTATTCTAGGGTACAAAGCACCATTTGAAAAATATAAAAATAAACGTTGACACTGAAAAAAATAACAGCCCTGAAGAAACTAATGAAAAGTGTATCTCTTGTCCCTTATGGTTGTTGTACTGTATTCCTTAGAATCTTACACACTTGCCATGATGAGGCTGCAAAGTTTATTCAGCTTCTTGCCAAGCCTAGCTGCAGCTATTTGGAACAAGAAGATTTTATTTCATTTTTACAAGTAAGTATTGAATTTCCAAGTTATGTATGTTGTGGATTGCAGCTCCTATTACTAGATTTATATTTACTGTATAGCACCAGTGTGATGATACTGCATGCGTGTAAAAATTCAAAGCCATAAAGCAAATATTTCTCTATTTAAAGACCTACAAAGAAAATTTTAAGCGAGCAAATAGAATTGCGGAATATGTGGTATAGATAATCTAAATGCATAGTTATATGTGAATAAATCCATTACTATTTTTGTGTTCTAACTGTTAATGTTACATTGCTTTTCTATTGTGCAGGATGTGGTAAACACACACCCACATCTAACTTTTTTGCGAGAGGCCTCTGAATTTCATTCCCGCTACATAACCACAGTAAGTAACAATTTCCTCATATCTTCTAAACTGTTCTAGCTTGTTACCTGATATGATATGCCTTTTTAAAGTAGACCTAAACGCAAAAAGGGTAGATTGGCTATCTGCTAGGGAATGTTTAAAATTAGTTGTGCCTAAGCATTTCCCTGCAAATGTTGCTTTTTGTCTGGAATTTCTGAAAAATGGCAATGCACTTTTGGCTATTGCCTACAGTTTGAGATCTAAAGGCACTGCTGTCTCTGATGGATATTCCCAAGTTTGTATGGTTAGACAAGTGATTTGATTTTTTTTTTTTTTTTTTTTTTTTTTAGATCTTGGGAATTTTTCAGTACTGTGTTGTGAGTTTAGTGCCAAAAATTCTCAAATTTTGTTTTATTTCCTTTTTTTACGATGTGACTTTGCCTGACATTTTTATTTCTCACTTCACAGCCGAAGCTGCTGTAAATGAGTAGAAAGGGGATACAAAGTAACTAGGCAGAAACGTTCCTTCTGACCACTATTGATACTGGTGATCATGTGACTGACAACCACTTGAGTGGTTTATGGACACACACATCAGGTTATCCAGTTGTGGGGCTCCTTTGTAGATCACTGCACTTCAGAGCATGGAGCACAGAAAAAAGTTTGGATCAGGGCCAATTCAAAACCATTAAAATGAAAGGGGACACTGACCTAATACCAACTATTAATTATACATTACAGGACACAGGCAATACATTCATACACTCTGGGATATAGGTGTGTATATTCAGGTGATTGGACACTGGCAAAGATTTTGAGTACACACCCACTGATGGCCTCCCCTATAATTATCTTTTCTTTTTGAGTCCTTAGTTTTGTGCTAGTATCCGAAGGTTTAGGCCCTTTTTCTCATAGATGAGCCCAGACTTCTCCTAACTAGTATTATTTTGTCTTGCCAATTCTTCAATCAAGTCCTCACTGTCTTCTAATGCCAGCAAATAAACAATGTATCCAGATCAGCACGACCTCAGTAAAAACCTGGCAGCTGTAGCCAGAACTCACTCTGTGGGGGCAGCCTGTAATGGTGATTTTGGCACTGGATCCTGGGTGAGCGCTCCACTTAGTACTTGGTGCAATGCGTTGAGTTAGCCTTAGGATGATATTCAGGTCCAGGACCATTGTCCATCGCTTTGGAACCCAATCCCTAAAGACCCCACCATGACGAGTGAAGCTTGGACTTTAAATAAACTGTCCAGCATTGTGAACATGTAAGACAGGGCAACTCTGTGTATCTCTCTGACCATATACCGTATACAAACAGGGCTGTTGAAATATATTCACCTCACGGTGTAAAACTTCTTCATCCACTGCTCAAAAACAGTGATTCTTGTACTCCATTTCTCAAACGGAATCGGACACAAAAGAACAGAATATTGAGGAAATTATAGCCAAAGCCATGGAAGTGTTTTCTCCCCCGGATTGTCACTGCATTGAAGAGGGAGTGTTGTGCAACCTGCAAAACCACCTTCCAGAGGCCCCTTGCTCCTCAAAACCTGCTCTAACCAGACTTCATCTTCAAAATCTAAGTTCAGTGCTTCCTTTTAGCACAATACTTGGCCAAGGCCACCAGGTCTTCCCAAAAGCCCTTTTCACAGTCAAGAAGTGCCCACACTCTTAAAAGTGGTGGGAAATCTGTTACAGTTACTGCATCAAGTACAGGCATCAACAATTCCGGAGAGCCACGCAATGCTAACACTTTTTCATACCTCAACACACACAAATTTTTATCTTGCTGCATTTTTTGCAGTGTGTCGCAATGTACACAATGAAGTTGGCGTACAATGTCCCCCTGCATTGGTGTCGGAGAGTGGAATAATAACTCCCAGCATTTGGTGTCGGTGACCATAGTAATAACTCCCAACGCTGGTGACAGTGGACACATTCATAACTCCCAAAGCTGGTGCCAGTAGATGCAGTAGTAACCAACAAAGTTTGTGTCAGTGGATGCAGTAGTAGCCCCCTACATTGGTGTTGCTGTATGCAGTAGTAGCCCCAAACAATGGTAGCACATTTTAAGTAAGGCCATTACCTGGTCTTCTCTTCATACTTTATCAACGTTTTTACCAGGTGGACATCCAGTCTTCTGATGCAGCTTTTTTCCGCAGGGTTCTCATGGCAACTCTGAGACTGGGTCTTTTGCCCCTTGGTGCTGGGCCTGTTGGCACAATTGGGCTTGCCTCATTGTTGCCCACCCTTCCTATTCATTGCCTAGGGATGTACTGGTGTATATTTGAGGTAGAGGAATTTTGACATGCCTGTAAATTCGATATCTTGGTGTACACAGGCCACCCCTTCTCTTCCATTCCTTGGTTAACTCTCCATTGCTTGTAACAAAACTGAGAACTTAATGAGCAGGATAGGGTTGTAAGGGAGATGCCCAGGGGGTGTGTTCGCTAAAGCTTTACCAGTGTTCAGTCACCTGAAGGTACGTACCGATGGTGTCTACATAGTGTATGAATATTCCTATTCCGTCTGTGTCCTGTACTGTGCTGCAAGATATGGAATTTACAGGTAAGTATTAATTCCACTTTTCCAGGCTCACTATCAAGTGCGTTTGCAAAATGGAGAAAAGTTCATTTTTATTACAAACCAAAATTCCAAAAGTTGGGACGCTGTGTAAAATCTATATAAAAACAAAGATCAATGAATTCTCATAAACCCATATTTTATTCACAATAGAAAATGGAAAACATATCAAATGTTTAACCATTTTCAGACCGGACCATTTTACAGGCCAATGACCAGACCACTTTTTTTGCGATTCGGCACTGTGTCGCTTTAACTATTGCACGGTCCTGCGATGTGGCTCCCAAACAAAATTGACGTCCTTTTTCTTTCCCCCACAAATAGCGCTTTCTTTTGGTGGTGGTATTTGATCACCCCTGCAACAAAAAAAAGCGACAATTTTGAAAAAAAACACATTATTTTATACTTTTTGCTATAATAAATAGTCCCCAAAAATATATTTAAAAATTTATTTTTTTCCTCAGTTTAGGCTGATATGTATTCTACATATTTTTGGTAAAAAAAAATCGCAATAAGCAATTATTGATTGGTTTTCGCAAAATTTATAGAGTTTACAAAATGGGGGATGTTTTTATGGCATTTTTATTAAAACCATTTTTTTTTTTTTTTTTTAACTAGTAATGGCAGCGATCAGCAATTTTTGTGACTGCGACATTATGGCGGACACATCGGACATTTTTGACACATGTTTGGGACCATTGTCATTTATACAGCAATTCCTGATTCCTGTGTAAATGACACTGGTAGTGAAGGGGTTAACCAGGGGGTGGCAGTGTAGGAGCTAAGTGTGTCCTAGGGGCGTGTTACTAACTGGGGGGGTCTGGGCTGTGTGTTGGTGATCTCTGCTCCAATCACAGGAAGCAGAGATCAGTGTCACTTGTTGCTAGGCAGAACGGGGAGATGCTGTTTACAATGGCATCTCCCCGTTCTCCTTCCCTGTGAGACGATCGCGGGTATGCCTGTGGCGATCGAATCCACAGCACCCGTGACCAGACTCACGGGGGTCCCAACTGGCACGCGCGCCGCTGGTGGCACGCACACAATGGCAGGGCGGCAAATTCAACTGGACGTACCTGTATGCCAGTTTGCCTGCCCGTGCCATTCTGCCAACGTACATCGTCGTGCGCCGGTCGGGAACTGGCTAGACCAAGAGAATATAGCATTTTTCTTTTTTTTAAAAAAGGGTCATTTTGAAATTGGCAGCACCACGTCTCGGAAAAGTTGGGACAAGGCAACAAAAAGCTGGCAAAGTAAGTGGTACTAACAAGGAAATGCTGGAAAAACATTTTTCAACTTATCCGGTAAATTGGCAACAGGTCAGATCCATGATTGGGTATAAAAAAAGAGCATCTTAAGCCAGCTATAGACGGTTTGATTCAAACCATGTATGGCCATACTGATTGTACACAAGTTGCTCAATCTATCAGTTTGGGTACAACCAGCTTGTCACATTTTTATACCATTGGAATTGCACATGAGCAAAACCAGAAACCCTTTCTCTAGTTCTGCAGAGCTGCTGTGATTAAAAAAAAAATTTCTCCTTGCTTACAGGTTGTTCAAAGAATATTTTATAATGTAAATAGGTCATGGTCTGGTCGCATTACATGTGCAGAACTCAGGAAGAGCAACTTTCTACAGGTAAGACTGAATGTTTTGTTTTGTCTTGATACAGGTTTTGTTCCTTCTCTCTCTCCCCCCCCCATGTGCAATCTAGGCTACCCTTAAATGAACAGTTGTCTTCCATAGAAAAACGGGCAGGCATTTGTGGTGCACACAGTGTATTTTCTAGCCTTCTATTCTCCATAGGGAAGGGGAGAATAAGGCCAATTTGGACCAAGTTTTTCGGGCAAGATATTGTATCTGTACTTCATGAGACTGCAATACTCTCAGCAAAGCCTTTACTATACTTCTGTGTTTCCTTTAATTTTAGCACATAGCCTTGCTAGAGGAGGAAGACATCAACCAATCAATAGATTATTTTTCATATGAACATTTCTATGTTATCTATTGTAAATTCTGGGAGCTGGATACAGACCATGATTTGTATATTGATGAGCAGGACCTTTCCAAACACAATGATCATGGTAGGTCAACCCTTTGAGTGTTCTGTATCGTGTAAACTTTTATGATTACTTTTTATATTACTAGGCACACCACAGAAAGTTCACATCTATCAAGTTAGAATAAACACAAACATTCTGAGCACTGAACAGCTGCACATTCCTCCTTTTTTATCAGTGTGTTCTAAATGAGAACTGTCTGTGTTCAACATGGCCACCAATCCTATACTTCCTTTACAATTAGAATCTACTTGATGCCTGTGGACAACATACAGTTTTTGGCACACATTGATATATTTGGAGTACTGTTGTGTATTGTTGGTGATGTTGCTATCAGAGTATGAATCAAAACCAGTTTAAATTGCTGTTAAACATTCTACACAGTTCTATTTTTTGTTTTTCAGTTTTGAGGTATTCTTGATACTGAAAGCTTTGAGGCGTGTGGCTTATGTTCTCAGCGCCTACTGTTTGTTAGCTTTGGTATGGCATTGGCTTGTGTTATTCATTGGCATACAGTATACTCTGTTCCTTCCTTTTTTTTTTTTTTTTTTTTTTTTTTAACGTATTCATTCTTCCTTTTAAGCACCTCTACCAAATTGGCACTTTCTTTTTTTTTTTTTTCTTTTTTTTTTCATATTATAAACATATGTAAAGAGAAACATACTAATGTTGCACTTTTTTTGTTCATTTCCTTACCCACAGCCATATCTAGCAGAATTATTGAAAGAATATTCTCAGGAGCTGTAACACGGTAAATAGAATGTTTGTTTGTGTTCCATTGGCATTTGTATTCTAGTTGGGTAAGGAAATTCTGTCTGACGACATTTTGGCTTATTGCATTTGGTAAGACCTTGTATAGTGCAGTCCTATTGTCCGTGTTTGCATGCAAAACTGACAGGTGTAGTCTGATGCATACAAACCTTAGATGGCCACTCTGGCAGCTATCTACACCTGTCTAAAGTAACCATACCGCAAAGTTTCAAGGATCTTATTTCTTTTTCATGTATCAAGGGACACAGAGTCAGGCTAATATGCATTACCTGCTAGGCTATACTTCATCATCGGGTGAATGGACACTGGTATATCAAAGGTCTTCAGACAGGAAGTAATCCCCTATATAACCCCGCCCATACAGGTTCTTAAGTTTTTTTACCAGTGTCTGCAAGGTGGATGGCACTCTTTGTTTGAGCTCTCTGAGCTCCAGGCCTCTAATCCCACAAATGATTCCAAAATCAAGGGATTGACTGATGGGATCCATTTGACACAGGCTTTTATGCTTAGATAAATGGTACCCGAGCCTTGCAAAGACGACTCAAGATCCTGCGAGGTTTTGCCTGTAATGTGGCCTCTGGACGCTGGACCCTGCGGAGTGGAAATCCTGGACACTACAGCGCTAAGGCATTTCCTGGAGGGTGCTGTACAGGTCCAAGGGAGTGGACCCTAAACATGAAAAGGGTACCCAGTCCTTGAAGGTCCAAGCGACAGGAACTCACTGTGAAGGGTGAATATTTGGCCGTTTCTAAGTGGCCCTGCGCCTAGACAGGTAAGTGAAACCCCTTTATTTTATTATTGTGGGGTGTCCCAGTGATTGTAACAATCATTCAAGCTAGCTAAATGCTGGACACCTGTGTGTGGTGACCATACGGGGGGGGGGGGGGGGGTGTTCTGGGCTAGCTGTGGGTGTTTGCAAAGTGTACTTTTTTTCTTTTTTTTTTTTTTATCTGTATGATGACGCACAATGGTGTGTCCCTCGAGGCAGTGCCCTATGCCCAGTTCTAACCCAGGCCCTTACAACAAGACATCTTGTTGGCTTGGAACAGAGGAAGAAAAGCCCTGGATTATCCAATGTGCTTATCTCCTCAGGCATGGTTAAGCCTAAACTGGTGGTTGCAGGATCAGAACCTGCGAAAGGGAAAATGTCCTGGTATCTTGGAGAGTACGGACTACAGGTGCCAGTCTCTCAGGCCGGAGAGTGACCCTAGATGGGCTCACAGCTCAGGAGAAATGGTCAGGGACCCTGTCCATCAACATTCTAGAATTACGGGCAGTGCATCTGGCCCTACGGTCTTGGATGGTGAAGCTTCAGGACTGCCCCATCAGGGTTCAGGCCGACAACGCAGCGGCAGTGACATATAGAAACCACCAAGGCGGTACCGGCAGTCGTTCAGCTCTGAAGGAGCTGAACTACATAACTAGCCTGGGCAGAGGAATATGTGCCAATTATATTGGCTGTACATATCCTGGGAGTAGATAACTGGAAGGTAGATTATCTCAGCTGCAAAAAGTTCTGCCCAGGGGAATGGTCCCTAAACCCAGAGATGTTTCAGGAAATTTGCCAACATTGGGGATGGCCAGAGGTCGACCTACTGGCATCCAAGTTCAACAACAAGCTACGGCAGTTTGTGTCTCAAACAAGAGATCCTCTGGCAATTGGAGCAGATGCTCTGATAGCTCCATTAAGCCAGTACTCCCTGGTTTTATGCTTTCCCTCTGATCCCTTTCCTCCCACATTTGTTGCGCAGGATTTGGAGAGAGGGGGTTGCAGTTATTCTGGTGACACCAGCCTGGCCCAGAAGGCCCTGGTTCCCGGAGATTGTGAGACTGACAATAGACGGGCCATGGACACTTCCAGGTTGCCCAATCTACTGTCTCAAGGTCCTATATTCCACCCCAATTTACAGGCTCTAAATTTGACAGCATGGCTATTGAAGCCAGGGTGTTAAATGACCATGACAATGACCATGACATCTCGGGATCAGTGGTGTCTACTCTAGTGAATGCTAGAAAAGCTGTCACTAGGAAGATTTATCATAAGGTCTGGAAGACTTGTATTGCTTGGTGTGCAGCCAGAAAATGGCATCCTCGGAATTTTCTTTTCTGGAACTCAAATTGGCTTTGAGTAAAATGAGAGGTCAAGTTCCGGCCCTATCAGTATTCTTCCAAAGGCCTTTTGCCTCCAATTCACTGATCTTTATGCAAGGGGCAACTCGCTTGCTCCCCACTCCCCCCCCATATTAGGTTACTTTTGTGTCCTTGGGACTTGAATTTGTGCTGTCTGTTACAGAAACAACCATTTGAACCTATTAAGGAAATTCCATTAGACTTGCTGTCACACAAGCTAACGTTCCTGATGGCTATTACCTCAGCTAGAAGGGTGTCGGAGTTGGCGGCCCTTTCATGCAGGGAACCGTACTTGATCCTTCACCATGACAGTCGTGTTTCGACCTGTTCCATCCTTTTTGGCAAAAGTGGTGTCAGCCTTTCATTTAAATCGGGACATTATTTTGCCTTTTTTTTTTTTTCTCTCGCCATCACTCGGCAGAAGAGAGACTACTCCTTTATTTGGACGTTGTCTAGGCAGTCAAGGTTCATTTGTCTAGATCTGCAGAGATCCAAGGATTGGGCAGACAGCTTCCAAAGCTTGCATTGCCAATTGGGTTTGTCAATTGGTCATTCAGGCCTACGGTCTGAAACGTAAAGCTCCTCCCTTTAGGCTGAGAGCGCATCCTACCAGGGGTGTAGGAACCTCCTGGGCTTCTCACCATCAGGTATCTGTGGCTCAAATTTTTAAGGCTGCTACCTGGTCTTCAGTGCATACGTTCACAAATGTGGATGTTCAAGCAGCCGAGGATAGGGCTTTAGGCCACAGTGTACGGCGGGCTGCCGTATAAGTTCTGATGGCTATTGTTTGGCAGGGTATCTCCATCCCCTCAAGGCTATTGCTCTGGGACCTCCCAGTCCAGTGTCTCATGATGTATGAAAAAGAGAAAATAGGATTTTTTTTGTCATACTTGTAAAATCTTTTTTATTTGAGTAAATCATGGGACACAGATCTCTTTATTTATTTTTATTTTTTTTTGAGCATTTAGTTTTGTAGCAAGCACTAAAGTACTTCCTGTATGGGAGGGGTTATATAGCAGATCACTTCCTGTCTGAAGACCTTTGGTCTACCAGTGTCCATTCACCTGATGAAGTATAGCCCAGCAGGTAATGAATATTAGCCTGACTCTGTGTCCCATGATACATGAAAAGAAATAAGATCCTTGAAACTTTACGGTATGGTTACTTTAGACAGGTGTAGATAGCTGCCAGAGTGGCCATCTAAGGTTTGCATGCATCAGACTACACCTGTCAGTTTTGCATGCAAACACGGACAACCAGCAGTTTAGCGTGAGGGCAGACTAATAATAATATTGTGCAATAGTTCATTTATTTCACTAATACAACTTAAAAGGTGGAACTAATCTGAGATAGACTAATTACATGCAAAGCAAGATAGTTCAAGTCGTGATTTGTTATAATTATGTTTATGGCTTACAGCTCATGAAAAACCCGAATCCACAATCTCAGAAAATTTGAATATTGCATGTAATCGATAAAACCAGGATTGTATATAGAATAGCACACCTCTGAAAAGTATAAGCATGCATATGTACTTGGTTTGGGCCCCTTTTGCAGCAATTACTGCCTCAATGCGGTGTGGCATGGAAGCTATCAGCCTGTGGCACTGCTGAGGTGTTTTGGAAGACCAGGATGCTTCAGCTCTTCTGCAGTGTTTGGTCTCATGTCTCTCATCTTTCTCTTGGCAATGTCCCATAGATTCTCTATGGGGTTCAGGTCAGGCAAGTTTGCTTGCCAATCAAGCTCAGTAATCCCACGGTAATTGAACCAGGTTTTGGTGCTTTTGGCAGTGTGGGCAGGTGCCAAGTCCTGCCGGAAAATGAAGTTGGCATCCCCATAGAACCCCCCCTGCGGAAGGAAGCATGAAGTGCTCCAAAATCTCATGGTAGACGGATGTGTTGAGCCTGGACTTAATGAAGCACAGTGGACCAACACCAGCAGATGACGTGGCTCCCCAAATCAACAGACTGTGGAAACTTCACACTGAACTTCAAGCATCTTGCAAGTGTATGCCTCTCCATTCATCCTCCATACTCTGGGTCCTTGGTTCTTTCTCTCGTCAGAAAAGAGGACTTTGGATCACCGAGTGACAGACCAGGTCTGTTTTACTTTAGCCCAGGTAAGGCGCTTCTGATGTTTGTTCAGGAGTGGCTTGACAAGAGGAATAGGACATTTGAAGCCCATGTCCATGATCTGTCTGTGTGGTGGCTCTTGATGCACTGACTCCAGCCTCAGTCCATTCCTTGTGAATGTCCCCAACACTTTTTTTTGAATGGCCTTTTCCTGACAATCCTCTTCAGGCTGCGGTCATCCTTGCTGCTTGTGCACCTTTTTTCTTCCGCACTTTTCCCTTCCACATAACTTTCTATTAATGTGCTTTGATACAGCACTTTGGGAACATCCAACTTCTTTTGCAATTACCTTTTTTGAAGGCTTTCCCGCCTTATGGAGTGTGCCAATGATGGTTTTCTGCACAACTGTCCGGTCAGCAGTCTTGATTGTGATTCCTACTGAACCAGACTGAGGCCATTTAAATGCTCAGGAACCCTTTGCAGGTGTTACGGCTTAATTAGCTGATTAGAGTGGGACACTTTGAGCCTAGAATATTGCACCTTTTCACAATATTCACATTTTCTGAGATTATGGATTTGGGGTTTTCATCACAATTATGGGAAATCACGGCTTGAACTATCTTGCTTTGCATATAATGGGTCTATCTCATATTAGTTTCACCTTTTTAAGTTGCATTAGTGAAATGAATGAACTTTTGCATGATATTCTAATTTTTTTTATCAGTGCAGCCATATCAGTGCCCGTCATTGAAGAAAACTTATTTACAACATTTTTTAACAGAAACAAAAACTTATTTTTTATTTTGTTTTGTTTTTTCAAAATTTTCGGTCTTCTTTTTTTTTTTTTTTTTTTTTTTTTTTTTTTTTTTTTTCGCAAAAAATAAAATCACAGAGGTGATTAAATACCACCAAAAGAAAGCTCTATTTTTGGGAACAAAATGATAAAAAATTTGTTTGGGTACAGTGTTGTATGACCGCGCAATAGTCATTCAAATTGCTACAGTGCTGAAAGCTAAAAATTGGCTTGGGCAGGAAGGTGTCTAAGTGCCTGGTATTGAAGTGGTTAACTACAGGGGGAATTATATTAAAAATACTGCAGACATATCTGTTCTCTTCATTCTCACTGCAATTCTTCCAGACAGTCTATATAAAGCATACCTTACACCACTAGAATTGTTTTATCTGAAAATATCCATTTTTGTAACGTTTGACTTTCTAATGGTTGGGTCAAATGGACATTTTCTTTTCAAAACCGTGATGAGAAAATAGTTTTTGAGCAAATTTATAACTGTAATTTTGGCTTTTGTTTGGGGACAATTGTACCCATTGTAAAGAAATGCATGGGATTCCATTCAAGTGGCAGGTCTGGACAAAATATTGAGGGCTTTCCAATGAAATATTTGACTCGATGACCAGAAAGAGAATTATTTTAACATAGACATAACAGTCTGATTTTATACAGGCTCACAGCGCCGTGCTAGTTCATTGAAAACTACAAGCTGACAGCCACAAAGGCTGCTGGACTTTGTAGCTTTCCATTCACAAGACACTGTGAGTGACATGGCTGGCAGGTGAAGCCCCCGCGCGGCCATGGGTTTTTGTTTTTAAATTACTGTAGGCAGATAGACAGTGGAAATGTTTCATTTCTAAATGTTTTTTTTTTCCCCCCCCAGAGGTCGAAAAGCACAAAAGGAGGGGAAGATCAGCTATGCTGACTTTGTATGGTTTCTTTTATCTGAAGAAGACAAGAAAACACAGACAAGGTGATTACAAGAGTAGCTTTGAATCTTGCCATCCTACTCCCAATACCTGCTATGTTCAATCACAAGAGTGAATTGTTTAAAAGTAGTTATTTTATTCAGGTGCAGAACAGAAGCAGCAGTATGCTGTGGCCAAGGCAACCTGTCAGAATTCAACCATCTTACCCACTTCCATGTTTATTTCAGGCTGCAGTCATTTGCTATACTTGCTCTGCTTGCTGTATTAACGCCCTTCATAGGCACCCTGTAGCAAAGGTGCATTTTTTTTTTTTTAACAATCTTTCAGTAAAACTAGATTCAAAGCAAGTAAATGTTAAAAGTTATCCTACATCTCATAAGTGGAGCTCCGACAATTTTACATTCCACAGAAAATGAAAATCAAACGGGTATGATGGAGCTGTGCTAATGTGTATGGAGAAACATTGTGCTACCAGAGGTAGGTGTAGAGTGCAGCTAAACTCCACGTTAAAGTGGTTCTACCTAAACCTATGAATGATCCAGTGATGTCCTGGCTTCAGGTCTTCTTTCCTGTCTTTCTCTTCTCACATGGATTCAGGCAGCCACATTTAAATCCTTAGAACAGTAGGCAGGGCCAAGCCTCCACGTGTGCTACACAAAGAAGGAGCCTGGAGTGCCAGCGGGGGACCCCAGAAGAGGTTTTGGGTCACTTTGTGCAAAACCATGTTTTATTATTTTACTAAAAAAATGTGAGCATTTCCAATCATTTTACATAAAACGCATATCATAAATCACACCACTTGCGGATCCCAATGTTTGTGTCAAGAATCGACTAGTTTCCACAAGTAGTCACAATAACAATCCTGTACTGTATTAAAAGCGGCTGTGTAGATTTAGGGGAGGAAGGGTTATTTTGGCGAAAACTGAATCAGCATATAGATGTGATTCTTTTCATTGTAATATGAATAAAAGTATAAAAACTTTTTTAGTTTTTTCTTTTTCATACATCATGGGACAGAGTCAGGCTAATATTCATTACCCACTGGGTTGTAATCTAGCTCCATGTGAATGCACACTGGTAGACCAAAGGTCTTAAGACAGGAAGTGATCCCCCTATATAACCCCTCCCGCACAGGAAGCTCTTAATTTTTTTTACCAGTGTCTGCAAGGTGGATGGCACAGTTTGTTTGAGCTCTCTGAGCTCCAGGTCTCTAGTCTCATAAATGGATCTTAAATGAATCAAGGGATTGACAGATTGGATCCATTTGACACAGGCTTTATATGCTTAGATAAATGGTACCCGAGCCTTGCAAAGAAGACTCAAGATCCTGCGAGATTTTGCCTGTAATGTGGCCTCCGGGCGCTGGACCTTGCAAAGTGGAATCCTGGACACCACAGCACTAAGTCATTCCTGCAGGATGCTGTACAGGTCCAAGGGAGAGTGAACCCTAAACATGAAGAGTACCCAGTCCTTGAAGGTCCTCAAGTGACAGGAATCCTCTGCGATGGGTGAAGTTTGGGCTCTTCGTTTCTAAGCTGCCCTGAGCCTGGACGGGTAAGTGAAACCCCTTTACTATTTTAGTGGGGTGTCCCAGTGATTTGTAACAATCAGTCAAGCTAGCGGCTGGACACCTGTGTGTGGTGACCATACGGGGCTTTTTGGGCTAGCTGTGGGTGTTTGCAAAGTGTACCTTTTTTGCTTGTTTGGCTGTTTCTTACCTTTATGTTGGCACACAACGGTGCACTATTCCGCCTTAGTTCACCATGGCACATGAGTGCAGCTGCATTCAGCAGTTGTTTGGGGGCCATGGCGCACATGCAAGAGCAAAAGCGCCGCTGGACTTGGCAGTTTAACGGCCATCGCCACACATGCACTGTGGCCTTTGTCTGGGTGCACGAGGATTTGCATCATACACGAATACAGCCATGCCCGTGTGCTGGAACCACACACAACGTTTCAGCGCACATCCCAGCTTATGTAAGCTGTATAGGCCAAGCATGCAGTGCTTCCAGAAGGCAGCTGTGGGACACCGGGCAGGCTCTGAACAGACATTTGCAGCGGTTTATTCTTTCCTTACCAGGTCACATGAGCCACCAAATGTTGCTTGGTACGCTAAATGTGCTTAGCAGGATTGTTACAGAGAAAGGTCTGCCTTCTGAGGTGTTTTTAATACTACGCCCAAGTATTTTATTTTTTATTTTTTCTCTTTCTTTCTTTTGTGGCAGCTAAATGTTCAAAAAAGAGGAGCGGGACTAACACTATAGAGAAGGGCACACCGAAATCATCAGTAGTTCCCGATGAACCTAGTCATATCCCTAGTGTTGTATCCCCTGAAAGGCCAGAGGCTTCCGGCAATCTGAGCTGCTGTGCCTATCTGGTATTGTGCCTACAGTTAACGCTGCTGCTTCACCCCTTTATCACCAAGGATGAACTGTCCTCGGGCCCCAGCCGGGTTAGAGTACAGGATCGCATGATTGTCTCATCTCGAAGGGTAGCCGAAAGCGTGACAGAACACCCTCCCCGGAGCCTCCTAGTCTGGAGCAGGAATAGGTTGAGGATGGGGAAGAGCTTAAAGCTCGGGACTCTGTGGAGGGCCTGGCAGATGAGTCTGCTTCCGAGCAATCTGGACATGAAGATATCCAATTGATGTCTGCCTCTGTCGCAGAGCCTTTTGATCCTGACTCTGACCGAAATGGTTCATTCTGCCTTTATGTTGGCTCTTGCACAGGTGACTGAGCCCCCTGGTCGTCTTTGGGATCCCTGAGGCCCCTTCAGACCAGACAGGCTTTCCCTCTACACCCCCTGTTGGAACAGGCGGTGTATGCTGATGGAAAACATTTTGGTAAAAATACAGCAGTTGCTAATACAGGGATGTTTATAAACTTCTATATGGGCTGTGGCTGAATGGTTTGGCGCAGCTGCTTTAGCTGCATGGTTTAATTACAACCCAGCACTTCCACCTAGTAACATTGGGAAACTCCCTGTGCCTCTGTGGTTTTAAAGACTATAAATCTGCTGACAGACCCCCCCCCCCCCTTCCCTCTTGTAGAGGTGTATAGTGCGTCCACAAGTTAGATACTCACCTTACTTTGTGTTGGCCATACGGGTCCCTAGCAGGACCTCAGGACGCAGAGGGGCATGTCCGCAATGTCACGTGGTGCTGTGTATGAATGTAACGTACACACACAACTCGCCGCATAGCTGAGGGGGAAGCGCTAAGTATGCCAATCAGCTCCACCTGAGGCTTTATATCATGGACACTCATTTCAGAAAGACTTTTTAACTGAAGAGAGGCAGTTTGTCACACTTAGACACAAGCGCTGGGCACGTAAGGGAGTAAACGGGCATTTCCAGACAGGAAAAACTATTGTTACTTAGAAGGAAAAGAACTGTTATTTTGGTGACTTTGTCTTTGCTAGAACTGTTGTCAAGCAAATATTTTGTGTGTACCTCCGCTTTGTGCTTTGCACTATGTCTTCCAGACCTACCATAAAGGTACCTAAGGTGTCACCCCCAGGCACTGGAAATCCGTTATGCCTCCATACTGTGGTGGTGCAACTGCTTCACACACTTCAGCCCCTGTATATGTGACTGAAGATGCATTTTCTTCTGCCTTGCAAGGCTTAGAAGGAAGATTAGCAGCTTTAATCGCATCCTCTATCCAAGTGTATAGGAAGCGTCCTAGATCCCCCCTCCCCCACCTTAGACTCTTTACAGTCAGTGCAGGGTCCAAAAGAATTATGGGGACAGGATGGGGTATTGCCCTCATGATCGGGAGGAAAGGCATGCGATTATTCCTCTGCAGAGTAAACAATACTTGAAGTTCCTACTTCACAATCTGAAGTACAGAGCCTTACAAAGATGGTTCGCTCTGCTTTCATGCTACCCCTAACAGAGTTAGCTGAAGGTCCGGTCTCCCCCTTGGGTTCCTTGAAGCCTTTACAGCCTTTGCATGCGTTTCCTGTCCACGCATTACTAAAAAAGCTTACTTATACCGAATGGGATCATCTGGATAAGCATTTTTCCCCTCCAAAGACTCTCAAGTCTCTATCCTATGGAAGAAAAATTCACTAAAAGATGGAAAGTTCCAGCAGTTGACGCTACCATTTCCAATGTGAAAAAAATAAAATAAGTTTAACTTGCCCAGTGGACAATGTGCTTATGCTTAAAGATCCAACAGATAAGAAGTTGGAAGGTCGGTTAAAATCCTCTTTTCCTTAGCAGGTACTGTTGCTCAACCTGCAATTGCAGCTACAGGCATCTGTCAGTCCTTAAACGACCAGTTCAGATGCTCTCAAATGAGCTCCATGCACAACAAGCACAGGAACTGGCCAAGCTACCTAAAGCATTATGCTTTGCTATAGATGCTATGAACGATTCTATTCACCAGGCATCACGCCTTGCGCTTGTACATATGCAAAGGACCCTTTGGTTAAAGGGTTGGTCAGCTGAAACTACTTGTAAGAACTTTAACTAGTTTCCCCTTTTAAGGGAGAACGATAGTTTGGGTAAATGCATTCAAACAATTTCCAGCGGATAGATTACTTTTTCTTGCCAGTCAAAAGAAAATATAAGTGTCCTTCGTTTAAACTGTTCGGCCTCTGCCGCCAGGCATAAAGGAAGACATGGGGCCACAAGTCTGCAAAGCAGAATACAAGACCTCATTATGAAGAGGCATCTCCACTCACCAAGGTGGGGGGGGGGGGGGGGGGGGAAGACTTCTGATGTACTCGGAAGTCTGGCAAAGGGAGATTCAGGACAAATGTACTCTCTCCACAGTTTCTCTAGGATACAAGCTAGAGCTTCGAGAGTTTCCACCGTCTCATTTTCTGAGATCAAACGTTCCCAAGGATCCAGGGAAAAGGCAATCCCTGTTGCAAGCATTAGACCGATTATTAGCTCAAGGGGTGATCAGTAGGGATGGCCGAACTGTTCGCCCGGCAGCCGGTTTGCGGCGAATTTTGCGTGTTCACGATTCGCCCGATCGGCGGACTATTGCCGCTGTTCGCCTGGTGGACATATGTGTTTACAGTGTGAAAGAACTTTGACTCATGATGACACATCCATCATGGGGTACAGGACAGCCAATTGAGACATTTCAGCACATAGACAATTGGACATTCCCCCTACCTTATAAATAGACCTGATCTGGCGGCCATTTTACATTCTGTCTTATGTCAGTGTAGGGACAGGATGCTGTGAGCAGCAGGGAGAGACTAGTGACACAAATCGCTAGCTATTAGGTCCACAAGTCCTTTTAAGGACTGGTATAGATGTAGTACAGTATAGAGGGTTCAGTGCACTGCTGTGCTGCTGATTGCAGCTGTCTTTTGTCAGTGTAGGGACAGGACGCTCGGTGGAGCAGGGACAGTCAGTTTAATCACTAGCTAGCTATTACTACTAGGTCCACAAAGGTCCTTTTAAGGACTGGTATAGGTGTACTATTTGGTGTGGTGTGTAATACACGTATAAAATACTTGCACATATAGAAAGCATAGTATAGTGCATTTCCACTGTGCAGCATTGTGACTGCTGAGTGTTTCTGCAGCAATACTACAAAGAGTGACAAACGCAATAAAAAAAAGTATTGTAACTGGTGTGATAGACCAGTGGCCCCCAAAAACAACAGATTGAAGCAGGGTGTTCTATACCTTTTTTCACATACATACTGCACTTCTCTATAGACTTTTGTCACAGGGCCATTTAAAAAATGACAGGCAGAGGAAGCGGCAGGCCCTTCCGCAGGGGTGGTAGGGGTAGGGCAGGAGCAACAGGCTTCAGCCAAAGTGACGTAATCGCACGCACCTTCTGCAATTTGCCAAAGGACACACCAGACTTGGTTGAGTGGCTCACTCAGCCTTACACTTCTGCACCCTCCTCATCCTCTCGATCTGCACCCTCTTCTTCACTCTCTGCTGTGTGCACCCCCAAAGACACTACCACCAACACCACCACCATATACCTTCCGCTTGAGTCACAGGAATTATTTTCCGATCCATATCAAGACATTTCCGATGCGCAACCACTCTTGGCATTGGATCAGGAAGAGGAGGTAGCAACAACCGCCACTCAGCAGTCTGACGAGGTTGGTCTCCGTTGTTGCTGCTTACTCCAAGATCTCTAATTATAGTGGGGAAGGTGACGTTGATGTGTCTAGTGATGTCACGTGGGTGCCCACAAGAGAGGAAGAGGGGCGTTCAGAGGGATATATGGACCAGCAGATAGGGAGGAGAAGCAGGAAGAACTTACATTGCACAGGAGGGACAAAGCAGACTGCTAATGTATCAGGAGCGAGGCATCAACCATGTACGGTCACATCTGGCGCTCCCAGGACGACAGCACATGGCTCCACAGTGTGGGCTTTTTTTAACGTGTCCGCTGCTGACAATAGTGTTGCCAGCTGCAATCTTTGCAGTCAACTTGTAAGTCGCGGTAAGCCCAACACTCACCTAGGGATGACCGCCTTAAGAAGGCACATGAGCTGCCATCACCGAGCCCAGTGGGAGCAACGGAACACAGAAAGCCACACTCCAGGCTCTCACCATCCAGCCTCGTCTTCTACTTCTCCTTCTTCTCTCTCCTCACAATTGTCCTCCACTCCACCTTCCAGCATGCCATCCTCACGTTTTTCTGCAAAAAGGCAGGCTTCCGTGGGCCAAATGTTTGAGCGTAAAAAAATGATGACACCGGATAACCCTCTTGCCCAACGGTTGACGGCTTGCTTGTCAGAACTGATAGCCAGCCAACTACTGCCATATAAACTGGTGGACTTGGAGGCCTTTCGAAAATTTGTGGCCATTGGAACACCACAATGGAAGGTCCCAGGAAGGAAGTATTTCTCACAGAAGGGCATCCCAGAGCTATATGGCCATGTTCAGCGGCAAGTGAATGTATCTCTGGCACACAGTGTCGATGCTAAGATACATCTGACCATAGACACGTGGTCTAGCAAACATGGGCAGGGAAGGTATATCACTTTTACTGCCCACTGGGTGAACCTTCTGACGGCCGTCAAGCATGTAACCCGTGGTACCCGTGTAGATTTGGTTTTACTGCCACGGATTGCATGCAGGCCTGGCTCTTCTTCTCCTCCTCCTACTCCATCCTCCTCCTTTTCCGCTGCGCCGCCCAAGCTCCCCAGAACCTATTCGACATGCTAGGTGAGACATTGCCATGCTGTGCTGCATCTGTTGTGCCTGGAAGCCAAGAGCTACACTGGCCCTGCACTCCTTTCAGCTTTGCTTTCACAGGCAGATCAGTGGCTAACGCCGCTCAATTTGACAATTGGTAAAGTGGTGTGTGACAACCGTGCCAATCTGCTTAGCGCATTGAAACAGGCCAAAATTACGCACGTGCCATACATGGCACACGTCTTAAACTTGGTCATGCAGCGATTCGTTGTCAAATACCCTGGGGTTCAGGACATCTTGCGGCAGGCAAGGAAAATCTCGGCCCATTTCAGAAGATCTTACAGGGCCATGGCTTGCCTTGCTGACATTCAGCAGCGACACAATCTGCTGGTCAGACGTCTTATTTGTGATTGCCCGACGTGATGGAACTCAACCTTCTATATGCTTGATAGGCTGCTCCAGCAGAAACGTGCAGTTAACGTCTACCCATATGAACTCTGCGGCAGAACAGGTTCTGGGGAGCTTGGGTTTTTTTTTTTCACCGCGACAATGGCTGCTCATGCGTGACGCATGCAGACTTCTGCGGCCATTTGATGAGATCACCAAACTGGTCAGTCGCAGCCATGGCACCATCAGTGACATGGTACCTTATGCCTTCTTTATGGAGCGTGCATTGCGTCGTGTCATTGATCAAGATGTGGAGGAGCAGGAGCAGGAAGATGTGGAAGTCTCAATGCTGGATTAATTCCCAGGGGGGTCTACTCTGAGACAAGTCAACAGGAGTCAGAGGAGTATGGTGCCGGGGAGGATGAGGAGGAGCAAGAAGAGCATGCTTTAAACCTTTCTGGGATCTCTGTTGTGCGTGGATGGGGAAAGGAGGACTACATTATCCTGGATGATGAGCAGGAGCCAGGCCACCACACCGCTTCCAGTTTAGTGCAAATGGGGGCCTTCATGCGCCAGTGTTTTAACAGGGACCCCCGTACAAAAAGCATAAGGGTCAAGGACCAGTACTGGGTGGCAACGTACTTAGACCCCCGGTACAAGCACAAAAGGGCGGAAATGTTACCACCGTCAGAGGGCTGTCAGAATGGAGCACTTCCAGGCCTTGCTTCGAGAAATGCTGTAGTCTGCTTTTACGTGCGCTGGCAGAGGAGGAATTCCCACTCCCAGAGAGAGTTGCGGGTACCAATCCAACAGCGCCTGTAAGAAGAGGCCGGTTTAAAGATGTGTTGGTGACTTCTGATATGAGGTCATTCTTTCAGCCGACCCATCGACGGGTCTCATCCAGATCCAGCATCAGGGAACGCCTAGACCGACAGCTGTCCGACTACATCGGGTTAACGGCCGATTTTTGACGCTCTGAGGAGTGATGAACCCCTGGACTACTGGGTGGGCAGGCTTGACCGCTGGCCAGAGCTTGCCCAATTTGCAATTAGAACTGTTGGCTTGCCCCTCTGGTGTCCTGTCCGAAAGTACGTTCAGCGCAGCAGGGGGGGATCGTGACCGATGAGCGCACTTGCCTAGCTCACGACATTGTTGGCTACCTCACATTTATAAAAATGAATGAGGCATGGCTCTCGGAGGAATTCAACACATGTGACCAGTAGACCATGTATATCTCTATAAACAATTTATTTAATCGAGCACACAGACCTTTTTTTCTACATTTTGGCTCACTTCCTTGTACAAAAAAAGCACACCGTACTATATGCCCATACCCTCCTGTTTGAAGAGGTTGAGCGGTGTCATATTTTGGGGGCCCAGCAGCGAGTTGCTGGTGTCGGTGCTCTCTCGCGGTGCTGGTGTCGGTGCTCTCTCGCGGTGCTGGTGTCGGTGCTCTCTCGCGGTGCTGGTGATCATCTCCTGCACCCTCTTCATAGCCTACCCTGACCTTTCCTCTCCTCCATTGCCTTCATGCGCTCCTGAGTCCTAAATTGTCAAAATTTCACAGATAAAAAAAAAATGTTGTAGTTGTCGATCCCAGATTCACTTCATACATGTATTATGTCAGTGGCCATGTGGTGGGACTGTGTGCACAGCTAGTAAGTATTTTGTGGCTGGAAATATGACCTATAGGTTTTTAAAGTTTGCCTGCCATTGAAGTCAATGGGGCCCGCCACAAACTTTGCGGTTCGCAAACTTTTGGCAGCGTTTTCGGTTCGCATTCGCGAAATGTCCTGTCGGAAGTTCGTCCATGTCTAGTGATCAGATTGCCAAACAAGAGCAAGGTTTGGGGCTCTACTCAAACCTATTTACGGTGCCAAAGCCAAATCGGGATATCAAACCAAGTCTAGATTTATAGAATCTAAATCAGTTCCTGAAGATCCGCTCCTTTCGCATGGAGTCAATCAAGTCAGTCGTTTCCATCCTGCAAGGAGGAGAACTTCTGGCATCCATCGACATCAGAGATGCATATCTGCATGTCCCTATATTTCCTCCTCATCAGAGGTTTCTGCTGTTCAAAGTAGAACAGAAGCATTTTCAGTTTATGGCCTTGCCCTTCGGGCTTGCTACAGCACCTCAGGTAGTCACTAAGGTATTAGCCCCACCTCTAGCCAGGTGAAGGGCACAGGGCATAACTGTCTTGGCCTTAGACAATCTATTGTTAATAGACCAGTTAGTGGCTCGCTTGAAGTAAGGTGTAGCCATTAAAAGCGGTTACCTGGAAGGGTTGGGTTGGATTCTCAACCTAAAGAAATCCTCCTTAAAGCCACTAAAAAGGCTGGAGTATCTGGGCCTTATCATAGACACAGTCCAGAAAAGGGTGTTCTTGCCTCCCACAAGCATCAGCTCCATACAAGAGCTGGGGAGGATGATCAGGTTGAAGAGAAATCCTTCAGTTCGCCTTTTACATGAGGTTGTTCGGGAAGATGGTAGCTTCATTCGAAGCAGTTCCCTATACCCAGTTCCATTTGAGACTGTTTCAAAACGGTATCCTGTCTGCTTGGAACAAAACAATTTAAGATTTGGACTTGCCAATGTGGCTGTCTCCATGAGTGTCCCAAAGCCTCAGTTGGTTACTATCTTGGAACCTGCTGAAGGGAAAGTCCTTCAGACCAATTATCTGGAAGGTAGTAACAGATGCCAGCCTTTCAGGCTGGGGAGCAGGAGCCTTGCCCATCAACATCCTAGAAATTCCAGCAGTGTATCTGGCTCTAGAAACCTGGATCTCCAGGTTAAACAATTGTCCTGTCAGGATCCAATCCGACAATGCCGTGGTTGTGGCATATATCAATCACCAAGGGGGCACCAAGAGGCTCTCGGCTCAGAGAGGTGAACCAGATTCTAACTTGGGCAGAAGAGACTGTCCCATGCCTATCGGCAGTTTTCATTCTGGGAATAGAGAATTGGCAGACTAAGTCACCAGCAGTTATTCCAGGGGGAATGGTCTCTTCACCCCAAAGTGTTTTCGGGCTGTTTGCCAAAGATGGGGGACGCCTGACGTAGACCTTCTAGCGTCCAGATTCAACACGAAGCTAGTCAACTTTGTGTCTAGGACAAGGGACCCACTCGCATACGGAACAGATGCGTTGGTGACCCCGTGGGATCAGTTCTCGCTGATCTATGCATTTTCCCCCGATTCAGTTGCTACCTCGAGGAGTTTGCAAGATCAAGCTGGAAAGAAAGTCGAATACTGGTAGCACCAGTATGGCCCAGAAGGTCATGGTACGCAGAGATCATAAAGATGGCAGTGGAAGGTCATGGCCCCTCCCACTAAGGCCAGACCTGCTATCTCAGGGGCCGATATTCCATCCTACTTTACGAACGCTAATTGTAACGGCTTGGCTATTGAGACCCACAATCTGAAGAAACGTGGGCTTTCCAGGTCCGTTATCTCTACTTTGATTAATGATAGGAAGCCAGCTTCTAGAGCTATATATTATAGAGTCTGGAAAGCTTATGTTTTCTGGTGTGAATCCAAGGGTTGGTACCCTCGGAGATATATCATAGGCAGAATTCTTGCCTTTCTACAATTAAGCGTAGATGAAGTTGGCCCTGAGTACTATTAAGCTTATCAATTTTTATTTCAAAGACCGCTTGCTATGCATTCTTTAGTCCAGGGTTTCATGCAAGGAGTGCTATGGATTAATCCGCCAGTTAAATCACCCTTAAGCCCTTGGGACTTAAATTTACTTTTGTCGGTGTTACAAAAACAGCTATTCAAACTGTTACAGCATGTTCCCTTAGTCCTTCTGATTAGGAAGCTGATATTTTTGGTTGCTATATCCTCAGCATGGAGGGTTTCAGAATTGGCTGCTCTTTCTTGTAAAGAGCCATATTTGATTAATTATGAGGACAGAGTGGGTGTTGTGCCCTCATCCAGGCTTTTTGCCAAAGGTGGTTTCAGGCTTTCATCTGAACAAAGATGTTGTCCTGCCATGTTTTTTCCCAAGACCATGTTCCAGGAAAGAAAAGACACGACATTGTCTTGATCTAGTGAGAGCAGTAAAAATCAAAAGAAAACTGCTCAGATTCGTAAGACTGATGTCTTATTCTTCTACCAGAGGGTCCTAAAAAAAAGACAGGCAGCGTCGAAATCCACTGTCGCTAAGTGGATTTGGCAAGTTATAATTCAAACTTATGATTTAAAGGGAAAGGTTCTCCCTTTTCAAGTTAAGGCGCACGCTACCAGAGCGGTTGGTGCTTCTTGGGCAGTGTCACCTGGCCTCTGTCTCAGATCTGCAAGGCCGCGACTTGGACTTCAGTACATACATTTGCAAAATTTTATCAAGTGAATGTAAGATGGAATGAGGATATTGCCTTCGGGCGCAGTGTGCTGCAGGCAGCAGTATAAGTCCTCAGGTCTGGGGGTTACCCTATGGGTGGTGTCTCCCTCCCCTCAAGTAGCATTGCTATGGGACATCCCACTAAGTAAATACTTGAGGCGCTCTTTCCTATGATGTACGATAAAGAAAATAGGATTTTTAAAACAGCTTACCTGTAAAATCCTTTTCTTGGAGTACATCATAGGACACAGAGCTCCTGGAAGGAGGAGGGGTTATATAGGGGAGTCAACTTCCTGTATTGGTTATACCAGTGTCAACACCTGAAGGTAGACCCATAACCCACAAAGTAAATACTTGAGGCTCTGTGTCCTATGATGTACTCCAAGAAAAGGATTTTACAGGTAAGTGGTTTTAAAAATCCTATACTTTGTTCCTCCTAAGAGGTTTTCACTTTTATATCCCAAGGATGAAAAGTTCATAAAAAAATGGAGCATGCCAGCAGTAGATGCAGCAGTCTCTTCCTTTAAACAAGAACTTAACTTGTCCGGTAGATAACACACAGGGTTTGAAAGACCCGGTTGACAAGACATTGGAGTCATTATTAAAGGTATCTGCCAGTCCAGTTCGTAAAGGTCAAACAGCCTGATAGGCCTAACCAGGAGGATGACCTGCCTGAAAGTAAGACGGATATTTCTCAAGCGTCGTCCTGTTTTTTGCTATTGATGACTTAAAGGATTCAGTACGGCAGGCTTCTCGTTTGGCTCTCTCGTCTGTACATATACGCAGACTCTTATGGCTTAAGAACTGGTCAGCTGAGCTTTCTTGTAAAAAGTTATTTTCCCTTTTCATGGGGAGTGTTTATTCAGTGATCACTTTGACAAATATATCCAAAAGATCTCCAGAGGGACTAGTTCTGTACTTCCTGTGAAGAAAAGCACCAGGTGTCCCTCGTTTAAAACCTCAGGGACTGCTTCCTCCAATTTCACAGCGTCAAGGCGGTTCGGCCGCCAACAGGGAACTAGGGCCAGGGGCAAGCCGCAGGGCCAGAAGACGACCTGGGTCCAAAATTCTTCTAAACCTAGCACCAAGCACTCCTTTTTAAGGGGACTCCCCCAATCCATCGAGTGGGGGGGAAGGCTGCTGCGCTTTGTAGACGTTTGGAGAACAATGGACGAGTTGGTCACCTCAATTATATCTTGTGGTTACAAGCTAGATTTGGGTGGGGTTCCTTCGAAACCTGTTTACGGTTCAGAAACCAAACTAGGACACAAGGCCCATTTTGGACCCAAGATCCTTGAAGAAGTTTCTATGGATGGAGTCTGTCCGCTCAGTAGTAGACTCACTCCAGAGAGGAGACTTTCTAGGATGCGTATTTACACATACCTATCTTTCAGCCTTATCAGAGGTTCCTACGTTTTTTTTTTTTTTGCAGCAGAGGAACGTCATTTTCAGTTTCTGGCTCTACTCTTCTTGCTGGCTGCAGCTCCCAGTGTACACAAAGGTCCTAGCACCAGTACTGGGCCTTTTAAGAGCCCAAGGGATCCTGGTGTTCAGGTACCTGGATGACCGCCTACTCAGAGCACTCATTACAGGCTCTAGGACAGAGCATAATATGCGCAGTAATTGAAAAGCTTAGGCCGGATCTTAAATACCAAAAAGCCAGCCTTGAAACCAGCTCAGTCCTAAAGTATTTAGGCCCGATCCTAGATACGGTTCAAGCAAGAATATTCTTGCCACCCGTAAGTGCCCTCAAGGTTCAGGTGTATCAGATGAAGGGCACCAGACAACCCTCCATTCGGCTCTGTGTGAGTCTTCTAGGGAAGATGGTATCCACCTTGGAGACAGTGCCCTATGCCCAGTTCCATTTCAGGCCTTTACAAAAAGACCTCTTGTTGGCCTGGACCAGAAGAGGAAAAGCCCTGGATTATCCAATGTGTTTATCTCCTCTGGCACACTTAAGCCTAAACTGGTGTTTGCAGCATCAGAACCTGCGAAAGGGAAAATCCTTTCTGCCGGTAACTTGAAGAGTACTGACTACAGATGCTAGTGTCTCAGGCTGGGGAGCGACCCTAGAAGGGCTAACAGCTCAGGGGAAATGGTCAGAGACAGAACATATCCTGCCCATCAACGTCCTGGAATTAGGGGCAGTACGTCTAGCCCTACAGTCCTGGATGGTGGAGCTTCAGGACTGCCCTATCAGGGTTCAGTCTGACAGTGCCACTTCAGTTGCCTATATAAACCACCAAGGTGGTACCAGGAGTCATTCAGCTCTGAAGGAGATGAACCACATACTAGCCTGGGCAGAGGGCCATGTGCCGATTTTATATTGGCAGTCCATATCCCGAGAGAGAACTGGAAGGCAGATTATCTCAGCCGCCAGCAGATCTGCCCGGGGGATTGGCCCCTACACCCAGGGGTGTTCCAGGAAATTTGCTCACATTTTGAGATGGCCAGAGGTTGACCTATTGGCATCTAGATTCAACCACAAGCTACAGAAAATTGTGTCCTGAACAAGAGATCCTCTGGCAATCTGAGCAGATGCTCTGATAGTTCCATGAAGACAGTACTCCTCTGGTTTATGCTTTCCCTCCGATCACCCTTTCACCATTTGTTGCACAGGATTCGCAAAGAGAAGGTTTCAGTCATTCTGGTCGCACCATTCTGGCCCAGAAGGCCCTGGTTCCCAGAGATTGTGAGACTGACAATAGGCAGGCCATGTACGCTGCCACGTCGCACCGATCTACTGTCTCAAGGTCCCATATTTTACCCTAATTTAGAGTCTCTAAATTTGATGGCATGGCTATTGAAGCCAGGGTGTTAAAGGGCCACGGCATCTTTGGATCAGCAGTGTCTATCTTAGTGAATGCTAGAAAAGCAGTCATTGTGAACATTTTATAAGGTCTGGAAGATTTGTATTGGTGTGAAGCCAGAAAATGGCATCCTTGGAAATACATGTTTGGGAGAATTCTCTTTTCTACAGTCAGCTGTGGAAATCAAATTGGCTTTGAGTACAGCCAGAAGTCCAAGTTTTGGCCCTATTGGTATTCTTCCAAAGGCCTGTAGCCTCCCATTCATTGATCCAAACCTTTTATGCAGGTGGCAAATCGTTTGCTTCTCCCCATTAGGTCACCTTGTGACTTGAACTTTGTGCTGTCTGTGTTACAGAAACAACAATTTGAACCCATCAAGGAAATTCCATTAGACTTTGTCAACGAAGCTAACCTTCTTGTTGGCTATCGCCTCAGCTAGAAGGGTGTCTGAGTTGACGGCCCTTTCATGCAGGGAACTGTACTTGATCCTTCCCCATGATAGGGTCATGTTAGGACCTGTTCCATCCTTTTGCCAAAAATTGTGTGGGCCTTTCAATTAAATTGGGACATTATTTTGCCTTCTTTTTTATTCTCCCAGCCTTGTTCTGCGGAAGAGAGGCGACTGTATTCTTTCGATGTTGTCTGGGCAGTCGAGGTTTTATTTGTCTAGATCTGCGGAGATCCGAGGATCAGACTCCTTTTTTTGTTTTACCAAAAGGACCCAAGAAAGGGCAAGCAGCTTCCATTGCTAATTGGGTCCGTCAATTGATCATTGAGGCCTATGGTCCGAAACGTAAAGCTCCTCCCTTTTAGGGCAAGAGCTCATTCTACCAGGGATGAAGGACCCTCCTGGGCTTTTCGCCATTGGGTATCTGGCTTGGATTTGTAAGGCTGCTAACTGGTCTTCAGTGCATACGTTCACAAAATTTTATCAAGTGGATGTTCGCGCAGCCAAGGATTCGGCTTTCGGCCGCAGTGTACTGCAGGCTGCTGTATAAGTTCTGATGGCTATTGTTTGGCAGGGGTTCTCCCTCCCCTAAAGGCTATTGCTCTGGGACGTCCCAGTAGGTATATTAATAGTCTATAATATTAGCCTGGCACTGTGTCCCATGATGTATCAAAAAGTAGATAGTATTTTTTTTTTTGTTGGCCATACTTTCCTGTAAAATCCTTTTTCTTTGAGTACACAGTGATCCCTCTTCCCCCCCCCCCCCCCCCCCTATTTTTTTTTTTTTTTTTTTTTTTTTTTTTGAGGCTTCCGTGCTTGCTACAAAACCATAATGCTTCCTGTGTGGGAGGGGTTATTCAGGGGATTGCTTCTTGTCTGAAGACCTCCATCTCCAGGTGAATGGACACTGTTAGACCAGAGTATAACCCAGTAGGTAATGAATATTAGCCTGACTCTGTGTCCCATCATTTACTCAAAGAAAAGGATTTTACAGGTATGATGAAAAATCAAATTTTTATACCCTTGGGTCTGGACTGTTTGTGCTTTAATCCCACTTGCAGTGAATTCTTACAGAGGACTTTCAATCTGTGCACCAGAGAGGGAGCCTGGTAGAAGTTGTGCTACTGGGATTGTGGCTGCACTGCAAGCTGCAAACACATTTGTAATTGCACGCATGGATTCTGTGTATAGGTTGCAATTTTTAGATGAACAAATGTGGAAATACATACCTGCTTCCTGGCTAGACCATGAGCATCCTCTCGCTGCAAGGCTGTTTTCTCTATTTTTCCATATCATATTTTCCTATACAATCCTCTGTTTGAAAATGCCTTAGGTGGTGGGTAAAATGGAAATACTGAAGCAGATTTTTCACTTTGGTTTGTGGCCCAGTACATTAAGCAACATCTGTTTATGTCTGTAAATGCTCAGCAGGAGGTTACTCTACCTATGAAATGTAAGCAACTTTAATGCTGCTCTGTTTTTAATGTTGGCTAAGTTTGTGTCTCCTGTTTCAGCATTGAGTACTGGTTTCGCTGCATGGACTTGGATGGTGATGGTGTGTTATCAATGTATGAGCTGGAGTATTTCTACGAGGAACAGTGTCAAAAAATGGAAAGTATGGCCATTGAGCCCTTATCTTTTGAGGATTGTCTATGTCAGATGTTGGATCTTGTCAAACCACAATGTGAAGGTAAATTTCTTTATATTGAAGGTAACATTCTGTTCATTTTATGAGCATTTAGAAAGATAGATTTTGTTATTTTTAACAGGTAAAATTACTCTCCATGACCTGAAGAAATGCAAGCAAGCAAATCTATTCTTGGACACATTTCTGAACCTAGACAAATATTTAGACCATGAGCAGAAAGAACCCTTTTCTACGGTACGGGTAAGTGGCATGCAGTACAGGTGATTAACCTGCTGTTGCTTGTCTTCAGGGAAATGTTGCTTCACTGAATATATGCATTCTGTAGGTTGAAAACGAAGGACAGGAACTTACAGACTGGGAAAAGTATGCTGCAGAAGAGTATGCCATCTTGGTAGCAGAAGAGGCTGCAACAGAGCAGTGGAATGATGGGTAAGAAAACAATCAGAGGCTAAACCTTAAGCATCTTGTTACAGGGAACAGTGATCTGTATGTCTAATGGTATAATGAATAGCATCATTGCATTAAAGTGGTTGTAAACCCTTACAACCAACTTTGACCTACAGGTAAGCCTAGATTAAGGCTTACCTGTAGGTCCAAGAAATATCTCCTAAACCTATACGGTTTACGAGATATTTACCCGAAGACAGCCACCGCTGTCTACGGCGCATGCGCCGTAGACAGCGTCGCGCGGGCACACTAGGCAGGCCGCGGCGATATGACGCAAGTGTGGGCTCCCATGCGCAGGAGTGACGTCATCGCTGCTCCGGCGAATCGCAGCGCCCGAGCAGCGAGACCCGGAAGTCACTCCAGGATACATGTCAGCGGCGGACATGAAGACGGAGGACCGCTTCGGGGGCTTCGTTCTCAGGTAAGTTATTCATAATGAGCTAGTATGCTATGCATACTAGCTCATTATGCCTTTGCCTTACACGGTGTGTGTTTTTTTTTTTTTTTTGCCTTTACTTCCTCTTTAAGGGTGGCCTTACATTATACAGTTTCCTTTTTAAATTTACAAAAAACATATAATATGAGGTCAAACCTAAACACTTTTTTTTTTTTTATTTTGTATGAAATCAGACAGGCCTTTGCACTACATCGTTGAAGGTAAATATAAAGCAAATTGAACAAGAAATTTGTATAATGTATGGCCAGCTTAGCTCTGAATTTCTGTAAATCTATATACTACCACTTAATTGTAGAAAAGTGAAACCAAGATAAAAAGATTTATCTTCATTTCAGTGGCCTCTGATGGCAACACTGAAACATGAGATGACCTAGTTTAAAGGTGTCTTCATACATGTGGTGCAATATGCATCTTAAAATGTTTTTTTTTTTTCTTTTTTTCTCTCATGTAAATCATTCAGCTTAGCAGCCCTACTTGCTTTTTCTTGGGGGGGGGGGGGGGGGGGGGGGCTGCTATTTTTAGGAACTGGGGAGTAGAGTATATTCACTTTGCAGAGTGAATTTTCAGATGGCTTAGTAAATGAGGTGAAACACTGGTGATTTCAGTCTTACAGTTGTGCAAGCAAAATCCAGTGTGTGTGTGTTGTGTGTTTTATTTATTTTTTTATTTTTTTTCCAATGCATACAATTGGGTATCTTTGCAGAGTTAATTTTCACAATGTTCACCTTCTTCACTTTGCAAAATTAACACAATATATTTTTATACTCCTTTAGTAAAGCAAAACCAATATCTATCCTGTGTGTGTGTGTATGTGTGATTGAGAAAAAAAACTATATCTATATCTGTCGTTCATTGATGGACACAGCAACTCTTTTTGACCTTAGGGTTATATTGCCCCTTTAGGAGTGGACTAGGCAGAAAGTGTTAAACCAGCAACACTTGCACAGTACTGCCCAGGGGGTGGTCCTACTGGCTATAATCCATCATGCTGCATCCAGCAGCTCAGTTTTTCTTTGCCTAGTATAGGAGAAGGACCTGGCTCCCGATGGGACCATTGGTCCTGGGAATTATTTTTTTTCTGCATTTTTGATTCCTATGATCTTCAATCAACAGCTGGGGTCTGGGTGACAGGCTGGATAATATAGATCCTTGTAGTCTCCCCAGCCTGGTCATCATGCGTGAGCAGGTCCTAGCTACGCGCGTGGGTCAGCCACGACATGCCCCATCTATTTCAGGGGCAGCCAGTGACCTATATACTCCGGGGCACACACATGACCGGGCTACTGCTGTCTGTGTCTGTGTGCCGTGGCCGGCAGCCACCCTGTACTGCTCAGGTGATGGGTCTGTCTGTGGAATGCGTCCAGCAGTTCCTGCAGGAGGGGTAAGAATGGGTCCATCTGTCTTGGCAGGATGGAGCAGCTGGGCATTCCCTGGGAGGTCCCCTACTCCCCATGCTATGGGCTACTGTTTGACTGGGCACATGGGGTTGCAGTGCATGTACCTGGCCGGGGGTCCTCTGGGGAGGGGGCTCTGGGTCCTGGCAGGGGACTGTGTTGGGCGTCTGCTCATCCTCTTCCCTTTTTTCTGGGCCACGGTGGGTGTCTGTGCTGTGTGAGCCATGCGGGGAGGCCGCCGCACGCTCCGCTGTGATTTTCCTGGGGCCTCAGCCATTTTGTGGTAGCTAAAGCTGGTTTTTTGCCTTTCAGCCATTTTCTAGTAGTTCGGCGGACATTTTCTTGCTGCTCTCAGAAATTTTTATCTGAGGCGGCCATTTTCTAGTAGCTAAAGGTGGTTTTGCCTCTACCACTGGGCGCTTGTTTCCTTCCAGAACAGTGTGCTTCCACACAGACACCTCGTGAATGGTACTGGGGAGAGCGAACAGCAACACAGCGCAGTACCTGGGTCAGGGTGGTGAGTCCTGCAGGGGGGCTCTCAGACTGTGCAGCTAGGAGGGTGGACTTTTGTGTGACTTGCCTTGGGCTCCTAAGTGGTGACAGGTGAGCGTGGGTCAGCATTGCGTCAGAAGCTGGCGCTTCTTCCCCAGACATCTCTGTGATTGCAACTGGTTCCCCTGCACCTGCAGTGCCTATGGACGCTCTGTCGGCGGTCCTGGAGGCCTTTGCTGCCAGGGTGGAAGTGGCACGTGGGTGTAAGGGGGGTAAAAATGCCCCTGTTCTGATGTATCAGATGATGCGGACCAGGACCGTTCGGACAGTGAGGATGACTCCGTGTCTGGGTCAGCACAGGAAAAGGCACTTGTAGGAGCACTTATTACAGCAGTACGGGATACCCTAAAAATGGAGGATACGGCGGTGGCATCTACAGAGGTGTCGGTCCCTTTCGGGTCCCACAAGCCAGCCCGCACGCCTAAGGTTTTTCCTTACCCAACTTATTTTGATAAGCTTATTTGCAAGGAATGGGGAAAACTGCAGCAGGCCTTTTTAGTCCCGAAATGAATGGCGGTGCGTTACTCCATTGAGGAGAGTTTCCTGAAGAAATGGATAATCCAGGTAACTGCACCCACTTCCGGCTAGACCGCCGCAGATGCTCCGCAACCCCCCCCCCCCCCCCCCCCCCGTTGTGTTCTGGGAAACAAACAGTTCCCAGAGACACAGCGGTGGACCATAAGAGACGCGCAGCGTGACTCGCGCATGCGCAGTAGGGAACCGGGCAGTGAAGCCGTCATGCTTCACTTCCCGATTCCCTGACAGAGGATGGCGGCGGTGGCGGCAGCGAGACGAGCGAACGCTCGTCATCTGCCGCCGACATCGCTGGAACCTGGGACAGGTAAGTGTGATTTTATTAAAAGTCAGCAGCTGCAATATTAGTAGCTGCTGGCTTTTAATATTTTTTTTTTAGGTGCAGCTCCTCTTTAAGTAGGTCTGTGATGCTGCCTTAGATACGGTCCCCTTGCTCTCTAGAACCTCAGTATCAGCAGTAGTGCTGATTTGGCTGAAATGCTGGTCTGCGGACCTGGCATCTAAGAAAGCACTGGTGGACGTGCCCTTCCAGGGAGAGGGGCTATTTGGGGACTCGCTGGATGACATTATTACGAATGTTACTGGGGGTAAGAGTACATTGCTCCCACAGTCCAGGAAAGGTAAGGAGCCACTCCGTAGGAAAGTGCCCTCCTTTTTCTGCTCAGAAGCTGATTTTTCATCCGCCCGGGTCGGCAGGTAAGCGTTCCCAGCCAGACAAGGTGACTGCTGAGGGACAAAAGCGTCCCTGGTTTTGCAAGCCAAACAAGCCTGCGTGCAAGTCTGTTACAGCATGAAAGTTTGCCCCGCCCGACTCTAGGGTGGGGGGGGGTCGCCTTCGGGAGTTTGCAGCTCGGTGGACCTCCCTGCTTTCTGACCAGTGGGTCTGCGAACTGGTTTCCTCAGGGTACAAGATAGTTAGTTCGTTTTTTGTTTTTCTTGTCCACCAAACTGATTTTTACCCTCCAACCTTCATCTTCTTCCAGCTCTGGAAAGGTTTCAGGGGTTCTATTTCAATCTGTTTGTAGTCCCAAAGAAGGAAGGGGTCCGTCTGGTCCTGGACCTCAAGACCCTCTACAGCTTTGTGAAAGTACTAGGGCTCAGGATGGAATCAGTTCGCTCCATGGTCGTTGCACTCCATCAGGGGGATTTCTTGGTGTCCTTGGACATCAAGGGCACCTACTTGCATGTCCCCATATGCATGAAGTATCAGAGGTTTTGGCGGTCAGAGACGAGCACTACCAATTTGTAGCTCTCGCTTTTGGCCTGACCTGGGCACAGAGGGTCTTCACCAAGGTGCTAGCCCTAATAATGGCTTTGCTGCGGCAGCGAGGGATTGCAATCGTGGGTTACCTGGAAAACCTCCTTCTGAGGGCAGCTTCTGCTTCAGAATTAAGGGAGAATGTGGCAATCGCCATGCAAACTCTTCGGGAGTTTGGTTGGGTACTGTACCTACAGAAGTCAGTGTTGGTGCTGACTCAATGCCTGGAGTACTTAGGCTTGCTTCTGGACTCCTCAGAGGCGAGAGTCTTTCTCCCTTGGGATAAGTTGCAGACTCTTCAATCTGCTGTAAATTTGGTGGTGTCCCGCAGGTGGGCATTGCTGCATTTTTGCATGCAAGTCCTGGGTCTCTTGGTAGCCACTTTTGAGGTGGTAACGTATGCTCAATTCCACACTCGAGTCTTGCAAAAGGAGTTACTGTCCAAATGGGACAAATCTCCGTTGTCCCTGGATTGTCAGCTAGTCAGGGATTCCCTGCTCTGGTGGCTGTGGTCCCCAGCCCTTTGGTCCGGGAAGTCGTTCCTCCCGCTTCATTGGAAAATGATCACAACAGACGCCAGCCTGACCTGTTGGAGGAGAGTTTGTGGCGTACAGTCAGCCCAGGGTCGCTGGATTCAGAAAGAATCCCGCCTGTACTGGAGCTTCGTGCAATCGGGTGGTGTCACTCCACATGGTCACAGAGGCTGTAGGGGCGTCCGGTCAGGATCCAGTCGGACAATGCCAGGGTGGTGGCATATGTCGACCATTAAGGAGGAACAAGGAGCTTGGCTGCAGCATTGGAGGTCGCTCACATCCTGCAGTGGGCAGAGCGGCACGTGCTGGCTCTGTCGGCCATGTACATTCTGGGCATAGAAAACTGGCAAGCGGCCCACCTAAGTCGTCACAATGGTCGACACATCTGGATGTATTTCGGCTCCTTTGCCTAAGGTGGGGCATGCCAGATGTGGCTCTCCTGGCTTCTCCACTCAATCGGAAGGTACAGAGATTTGTGGCTCCAGGGGGGCCATTATCGGCTAATTTTATGTCTCCCCCCCCATTCAAACTTCTACCACGTTTGCTTCGCAGAGTGGAGGCCGATGGGATTCCAGTGATTCGGATTGGCCTCAGCTCATTTTCGAAGGTCGGACTTGCTGTTTTTATAGGTGGCTGGTCCAAAGATGGCACTCATCGGCCATCATCTCTCGGTGGATCAGACAGACTGTAGTTCAGGCTTATGCCATAAAGGGACGGGAGCCTCCCTTTCCTGTCATGGTGCATTCTACCAGGGCAATTGGGGCCTCTTGGGCTTTCCGTCATCAAGCATTTGTTTCTCAGGTGTGTAAGGCGTCGACCTGGTCGACTGTTAACACTTTTTTACAACATTTTACAAGGTTGATGTGAGTGCATCTTCGGATGCTTGCTTCAGCCGCAAGGTTTTACAGGCGGCTGTTTAAGGTTGCAACTCCTCCGTTGAAGAGCTTTGGCTGTTTTGGGTGGAGTTATTTGCTGTTCCCACCCCTCGTTTCTTTGACACTGCTTGGGAACATCCCTAAGGTCAAGAAGAGCTGCTGTGTCCTTCAATGAATGCTGGATGCAGTGTGAGGGGTTATAGCCAGTAGGACTGTCTGCTGCGCGGTACTGTGCAAGTGTTGCTGTTTTTAACACTTTCTGCCTAGTCCTCTCCTAAAGGGGGCGATATAACCCTAAGGTCAAGTAGAGCTGCTGTGTCCGTCAATGAACTTCGGAGAAAAGGTGTGTGTGTGTGTGTGTGTGTGTGTGTGTGTGTGTGTGTGTGTGTGTGTGTACATACCTTTTCTCCGAAGTTCATTATGTGTGTATATATATATATATATATATATGTGTTTGTGTGTGTGTGTATGTGTATATATATATATATGTGTGTGTGTGTGTATTATTAATATAATGTAATAAATTATATATTTTATTGCAAAATTATATATATAAAGTATGGTTTGGATTTAAATTTTAAGTCCGACCCTAGACTAATTAGATGTTTGATAGTAGACAATGTAAAAACTCTTAGCAAGACTTCTGAATGCCAGAGATGTATTTTTATTTACTAGGAGTTAAAATTATTGCACAGCATATATTTAATGGAAACCTGTAATGAAACTAATATGGCAGCTGCTATTAAACATTTTCATAAAATGCAAATTGTTCAGCTTTCTGCTGCCAAGCTGAACCAATAGTTAAATTATTTAAAAAAAATACTACTCTGAAACGATTATGTAGCTCACAAGTTCTGACCTCACTTTTACACTTGAAGGTACTGAATTCAATACACTTGGATTGTACTGAAGCCAAAGACAGCCAGACAGTAAGCATTTTTAGCATTGGTAGCCTACAGCACCCACCACTTTAAGTGCAGGTTATTTCGCGCTTCTGTTTTCCCATACGACTCAATTGCAGAGACCGTTAAACAGATTGTAAATAATCATTTTACTAAAAACCCTTTTTTTTTTTTTTTTTTTACAGAACAGTATGGGTACATAGGGGTTGCTTCATATGTTGTGCATTGATAAAGCAGTTAAACAGAATTTGTTCATTTCAGAACTGGTTAGCTAATGAAAAGTCCAGTTTTCTCTAGGCAAAGAATGACTTGTAAAACAATTTAAACTGTGGATAATTTTAGTAGATTAGGTAAGAACAGTAATATAAGCAAATTGGCAAACTTGTTGGACATTGATCCTATTGACTAATAAAGACTGGTGGCTGTTTGACTAATACCTGGAAATACTTTTTTGGCTCTGACCTGAACAGAATAGATTTCAAGAATGAATCACTTAAACAAGTGAAAGTGTGAATTCCAAAGAGGAAAGGACAAAAACCCCATTAACTAATTCTAAAATAGGTTCCAGGTTTATAAAACGTTGAGTGGGAAACTGATCAGTCTACATTTATGTTCACTCAAAGCCCCTGGTTCCCAAGTATTATCAGATGACAACACAAGCGATAGCTTAAAGTTGCTAAGTCTATTTTGTAATTAAAATAATAAACGGGTTTAAACTTGCCTGCTCTGAACTGAAATTGCACAGAGTGGGCCCGAAGCTCCTCTTCTGGGGCTCCGGCTGGCGCTCTGGGCTCATCCTTTTCTGTGTCTGCCCCCACAGTAAGCTACTTGCTATGAGAGCAGACATGCAGGCTCACTCCTAAGCTGGGCACTGTGTGTCCATAGACATGCACAGCATAGCTCAGCCTCACCGCCCGCTCTGCTCACCAGATTTGACTCACAGAAGCAGGAGCCAAGGGCTCCCACTGTTCTCAGCAAAGTATGTGAATCTCACAAGAGGTAGAGAAGATCTGCAGTCGGGCATAGCGCTGGATCAATACTGGACTCAAGTAATTTGAGGAGTTTTTTTTTAACCCTAATAACTTATGCAGAGAATGGTAAAGAAAATCTTTTAGAACCACTTTAATCACTAAGCACACATTTTATATCTGCTCCACATGATCATGTCCGTGGGAATTGTAAAAGATGACACAAACTGACTAGTTGTAGGCTGAATTTTAAATGTGGTCTGCATCACTAAATAGTCCTATTTAAGACCAGGTGGTTCATTTTTGGTTTGCAGACTACAATAATTTATTCCATATATTAACCCAGAATGTATAATGCATAGCAATTAAGTTAGACATTCTAGATGCTTTATGTTCTTTAGAAAGACACGAGTTTTGGGAGATTGAGAGGAATGTATTTGTTACAGATGGTTGTATAGCACTGTCAATTTTACGCAGCGCTTTACAAATACAGTATATTGTATATTCACATCAGTCCCTGCCCTCAAGGAGCTTACAATCTTGCTCACATAAACATACTAGAGCCAAGTCAGACGGGAGCCAATTAACCTACCAACATGTCTTTGGGATGTGGGAGGAAATAGAAGTACCCAGAAGAAACCTGCACAGGAAGAACGTGCAAAGTTGATGCCGGTAAAATTCTTTTCAACCACTTTGTCCACCTAAGACAAGGAAGTACCTCCTAATAGGTCCGGCATCATGGATGAGGTAAGACAGGCTTTCTCTGTGTATTTACATTGATTCTTTGGAGGATGAGGTAACTGCATCATGCCTCCTGGATGACAACTTCTCGCCCACCCTTTCTGCTGTAAATGCATGCAGCATGGGGATGCACTCCAGATGCTGTCTTCTACAGGAATACAACCACAGTAACACAGTAAGCACCTGGTTATAGCGGCTCCTAAATTTAGACACATGCAACCCTCTCCATTCTGCATACCTTAACCCAGAGTACCACTCTGTGGATCCCATCACTTCGCGGTGGTGATTCACAGGCTCAAGGAGCTGGGACAAAAGGGCCAAAGTGCAAGCGTTCTGCAGGCAGCCTACAATTATAACCACTTCTCAGGGTGATGGCCGTTACCTTGTCCCGGAGCATTGTCCTTTGATGACACCATTTACGTTATTTTACTCTGGCTGCCTCTCAGGCACACAAGATTTGGCTTGCCTGACAAAAGCAGATTTCTCTGCCATTATGTCTGAATTCTTTGGAAGTTCAGGATTTAGAACCTGCTTCCCTTGAGGATATTATGCAGGAAGGTATTGCGGACCCTGATTTTTTTTTTTTTTTTTTTGTAGAAGTTGCACAGAATGTGCCCTGCATTTTGAGATACAAGCTGTGGCTTCACACTAAATGCTCTGTACTGTGGACATGCTAATTGAAGCGTCGTGCACTAGTTTTTTCCCAATAGCACCTGGCTCTACACAAACTAAACAGGTCCTAATGGGCACTAAAACCCTGGCTAAAGCAGAGTACACGCATACCAAAAGTGCTTTCTAGAACTTATCTATGTATTCTGGAAGAAAACAAAAGCACAGCAGGGGAGATCCCACTGAATTGTGTAGTTATACCCTGCTTAAGTCTAGAGACTTTTCCAATACACACACATCATGCACTTTTTGACTAACCCCATTCTAAACCAAAGTCTCTCCCCTGGCTCTTGCTCAAAATTTTTCCTATGAAAGAATTTTTTTATAGAAATAGAATGTTCCAGTGATTGATCCTGTCGCTTCCGTTCTCAGTAAACACCTTAAAGTTCCTATTGAATTTTTTTGTTGAGGGCATCTGAAAGCCCTTTTTTTGCCCTTACAGGTCTTGCTGTGGAGCCAGCTATTGCTGCTACGTCCATTTTTACAGACTATTGATAACTGGACAGGACACCTGAATAGCAATCATTGAATCTACCTTTTAAGGTTTTGCTCTTGGAACAATTACAGCTGATTCCATCAGCATTATCATTTTTTGTTGACTGAAATTCTCCAAGTCTGTAGAATGTCCTTTATCTCTGTGCACAGGGCCAGTGCAAGGATTTTTGTCTACTTGGGCAAAGGTGCATTTTGGCTACAGCCGCCCCCCAGCGCCCGGCGGTGACTGCCTAAACAGCCTTAAAGCGGTAGTAAAGTCACGCTTTGATTTTTTTTTTTTTTTTTTTTTTTTCTGCCATGCTTAAAATAAAGCTTACCTGTAGGTACGATGAATATCTCCTAAATTTGCACCTTTTTAGGAGATATTCACTCTTGGCAACTGACAGCTTGACATCATGGGCGCATGTGCTCCTGAAGGAATGGCATTCTTATGCCATGCCTTCAGAGTGTTCTGCCATGGTTAGGACTACCGCGCATCATCGCAGTTTGGCCAATCGGAGTGCTGGAGCCTGTGAACCCAGAAGGAAGACTGGGTGAAGATAGAAGCCCTGTCAGCGGTGACAGTGCCACTGGAGAGCTTTGTTCTAAGGTAAATCTTTCATAATGTGCTAGTATGCAATGCATACTAGCACATTATGCAATTGCTTTGCAATGGATTTTTTTTTGTTGTTGTCATGGCCGTGGTTAACTACCGCTTCCTGGATATGTCCCTGGCTTTTGCGTAGCAAACTGTCTGCACTTCTCATTAAAGCCTGTGGTTGGGCGTCAGTGCAAGGTCCCTCCTCCTGATCCTTACAGCTGGATCCCTCAAGCAAAAAAAATAAAAAACCCCTTCACCCTTCCTTGTGCTTTGTTATGCGTTACTCCACTTTCACACTGTTAATACTGAAGTCTTTTTCCATTTTTTTTTTTTTTCCAGAAACCTTTTGCCTCGCAATCCTTCGTGAAGCATCCCCTAATTTAACATCCTGTGTTTGGGATCTCAACCTGGCACTCTCTGTACTTAAGAGACCTCCCTATGATCCGATTAGGGAAATTCTGTTGGAAGACCCTTACCTGTAAGGTTGCAGTCCTCAAAGACATTACATTTTTTAGGCATACTGTATTTCTGAGTTGGCTGCTCTTTCCTGTAAAGAGTCTTTTCTTGTTTTTACACAAGGGCAAAGTGGTTTTAGACAGCCTGGGGAAATTCTTCCCTTTCTCCTGTTCTAAAACATGACCACAAACTTGCTCTTGTCTAGATGTGGTCAGGGCTGTTGGGGTCTGCCTAAAAGCCACACATTCTTTGTCCTGCCCACAGGCCCCTGTAGAGGGTATCCTGCTTTTCATTCTGGATTCCAGCATTTGCAGCCTCTGTGAACACAGGGGGGATCAGATGACGTCGCTTCTGGATGCAGGATGAGAGGAGGCGGCTTTGCGTTCGGAGCATGTATGCTCCTTCCTCGGGCCATGGCTTGAGGAAAGAGCATGCATGCTTCGACCGCAAAGCCGCCTCCTCTCATCCAGCACCTGGAAGTGATGTCATCTCTGATCTCCCCTATGTTCCCCGCTGTTCTCAGAGGCTGCGAATACTGGAATTACACCTGCACAAGCAGTCAGCTGCACCACAGACATTCAGGAGAACACCACCTCCGAATCCTGCTGCAGGATTACTACTATAATGCTTGAATTCCTGCTCCTTTTGTGATTAGCTTCACTTTTGTCTTATCAAATGGTTTATCCATACTGCACTTGAAGGCGCTGTATTTTTTTTCCTTTGACGTTTACTGAATAGGCCAAGATTCTGGGAAAAAGTCTGAATGCTGGACAGGTGTCCTAGATATGTGTAACTGGCGGCCTAATTGGTTCAGGGCCTAAAGTACCTATGTGAAGCATCCTTGGATGCAGCCCTGCTACTCTCCGAGCTCTGTCTGGTGGGTGGGTGCTTCTGGTTTAAATGTTGGTCTGCTGACCAGACATCTAAAAAGGCCCTGGAGGACCTGCTCTTCAAGAGTGAACGTCTCATCTGCGCTATGTTTAATGAATACATCAAGAGCCTTATCGTTGTCAAGAATATCTTCCTCCCACAGGTCAAGAAGGGAAGGAACTGCATCAGAAATCTGGGCCTTCTGACACTGCATGTAAGGCTTTTTTTTTTTTTTTTTCTCTGCCCCAAACAAACTTCAAGCCCATGGACAAGTCCTCCTTTATCATGAATGTTTGGCCCCAACCATTTCCAGGATGAGGGTGGTCGTCTTTGCTGGTTTCATGGGCCTGTGGCTCTCCCTCATTCCTGACCATTGGGTCCACTAACTAACTGATTGTGTCTGGCTACAAAATAGAATTTTATTTTCCTTCCCAGAGAAAATCTTCATCTCCCGCCTTGCTGTATAACTGAGATTGGTTACCTGGACAACCTGCTTGTGGAAGCGCAGACTCATTCTGTACTGATGGACACCTGGAGATCACGATGTGCTACCTGCAGGACTTCAGATGGATGTTGAACCTCAAGAATTCTGCCTTGAACTCAACTCAGAGGTTGAAATATCTGGGCTTGATACTAGGCAAAGGCCAGGGTGTTCCTTTACTGGCAGTCAATCTCCAGAAACTTGGGACTGCTGTCCAGCTGCTCTTTAACTGCAATCTGACCTCCCTGCAGTCTTGTATGTAGGCTCTGGGTCTTATGGTGTCCACCTTTGATGCGGTCCTGTATGCGCAGTTACAGAAGAGGGTTCTGCAGAGGGAAACCAAAATGGGACAAATCTCTTGCTTCCCTGGACAACCAGACCGTCTGGACTAGTTGAGTCTCTCTCTCTCCCTCTGGTGGCTTTTGTTTCCTTCCTCACAGGCAGGTCCTTTCTTGTGCTTCACTGAATGGTAGTCATGACAGATGCCAGCCTGTCTGGATGGGGAGGGGTCCAGGGTCCGAGATCAACAGAGTTGCTGGACACCGGTGGAGAGTGGGCTGCCCATCAGTGTCCTGGAGCTGCAAGTGATCACGTTGTGCTAGAAGCACTTGACAGACCTTTTCCAGGGGCGCCCGGTCAGGATCCAATTGGACAACCCCATTGCAGTAGTCTGTTAACCACCATGGCGGCACGAGAAGTGTGGCAGCATGCTGGAGGCAATATACATTCTTCACTGGGTGGAACAGCACATTCTGGCTCTCTCCACCTTGCACATATCCACTGCCAAGAATTGGCAGGCGGATTAACTCCTCACGTTCTGGATCAGTGGAGTGTTCCATCAGATTTACGTACGCTGGGAGACCAGACATGGATCTTCTGCTGTCTCTCCTCAGCTGTAAAGTACTAAAGTTTTACAATGAATGCGCTGGTGGTGCCATGGGATAAGTATGGCCTCATTTACACATTTCCTCCTCTCAAGGTGCTTGCCTCTTCAAGAGGACCTCCTGCCCTGAGGTCCAGTCTACCACCTTGCTTTACCATCTCTGGCTTTGACAGCATGGCTATTGAACCTAAGTTTTAACCACTTGAGATCCGCGCTATAGTAAAATGACGTGTATAGCGCGGATCTCAATTACCGGGACTACGTCTATTGACGTAGTCCCCTTTAAGAGTTCCCCGCGCGCTCCCGGGAGCGCGCATCGGGGAAAATCTGTGTTGGCCGTGTCCGCTGGACACAGCCAATCACAGATCGCTGTAAACGGCCAATCACAGCGGCCGTTTACAGCGCGATCGCCTCCTCCAATGGGTGATGATCTCAAATGTAAACAAATGAGATCATCACCCATTGCCGAACGTGTCTCCTCACACAGCGATAGCGTGTGAGGAGACCGAAGGTGCTTGTGAGACAGTGAGACAGTAAAGTGATAAAAAAAAACCCACCTGTGCCCAGATCTACCCTGCCAGTGCCCATATCTACCCTGCCAGTGCCCTGCCAGTGCTCAGATCTACCCTGCCAGTGCCCACCTGTGCCCACCTGTGCCCACCTGTGCCCACCTGTGCCCACCTGTGCCCACCTGTGCACCGCCAGTGCCCACCTGTGCCCACCTGTGCACCGCCAGTGCCCACCTGTGCACCGCCAGTACTCCATCTGTGCACCGCCAGTGCCCGCCAGTGCCCGCCACTGCCCGCCAGTGCCCGCCAGTGCCAATCGGTGCCCATCTGTACCAATCGGTGCCCATCTGTGCCTCAGCAGTGCCCATCTGTGCCGCCTAAGCAGTGCCCATCTGTGCCGCCTAAGCAGTGCCCATCTGTGCCGCCTAAGCAGTGCCCATCTGTGCCGCCTAAGCAGTGCCCATCTGTGCCGCCTAAGCAGTGCCCATCTGTGCCCATCTGCTGCCTTATCAGTGCACATCCGTGCAATAAATCAGTGCACATCTGTGCCGACCTATCAGTGCCCATCTGCCGACTCAGCAGTGCCCATCTGTGCCGATTCAGCAGTGCCCATCTCTGCCACCTCAGCAGTGCCCATCTGCCGCCTCAGCAGTGCCCATCTGCCGCCTCAGCAGTGCCCATCTGCCGCCTCAGCAGTGCACATCCGTGCAATAAATCAGTGCACATCCGTGCAATAAATCAGTGCACATCTGTGCCGACCCATCAGTGCCCATCTGCCGCCTCAGCAGTGCCCATCTGTGCCGCCTCAGCAGTGCCCATCTGTGCCGCCTCAGCAGTGCCCATCTGTGCCGCCTCAGCAGTGCCCATCTGCCGCCTCAGCAGTGCCCATCTGCCGCCTCATCAGTGCACATCCGTGCAACAAATCTGCACATCTGTGCAATAAATCAGTGCACATCTGTGCCGACCCATCAGTGTCCATTTGTGCCACCTCAAAAGCGCCCATCTGTGCCACCTCAAAAACGCCCATCTGTGCCACCTCATCAGTGCCCATCAGTGCTACAATGGCTAAACGCGTCTTTTCCGCTGAGGAGGCGTACCAAATTATTTCCGCGGCCGACGAGAGCAACGGGGAGCTCTCCTCTTCCGATTCCTTTTCGGATTCGGATTCTGAAGCCGACGTAACTTATGAGCCAGTCCTCAGCAGTGAAACACTGACTGATGAATCCGAGGAGGAAGATATCCGGCCCATCAAGCGAAGGCGTTCTAGTGAGGCAGTGCCGTCCACCAGCACCGCAGTGCCGTCCACCAGCACCGCAATGCCGTCCACCAGCACCGCAATGCCGTCCACCAGCACCGCAGTGCCCCAGCAAGAAAGGCCAAGTACCAGTGGGGTGTCATCTCAGCCCCAAAGGGTTAGGAGCCATGCTGGCCTTCCCTGTGCCCTTCAGAACCCCTTGTGGCTTCCTCCTAATTCAGGAGAGGCCAATGTTCCCCCTTTCACCGCCCAGCCAGGAGTCCAGGTGGACACGGAGAATTTTAGCCCCATCGATTTTTTTAATTTAATTTTTACAGAGGACATGTTGGCGTCAATTGTGGCCCAGTGCAACCTGTATGCACAACAATTTATTTTTCAAAATCCGACCTCCTATTATGCCCGTCCCTACGAATGGAGAGACCTAACGGTGGAGGAGTTCAAGCTTTTTTTAGGCCTCACATTTAATATGGGACTCAACAAAAAAAACCAATTACGTACCTACTGGTCAACCCACCCCCTCCACCACTCACCGCTCTTCTCCGCGGTAATGTCCAGAAACAGGTATCAGATGATCCTGAGGTTCTTACATTTCAGTGACAATTCCCAATGCCTTCCACGAAATGATCCAAATTATGACCGCCTTTACAAAATTCGACCAATACTAAATTATTTTTCTGAAATATTCCCCAAATTGTTTACCCCGGACCAACACATATGTGTGGATGAGTCCCTTATTAAATTTAGTGGCAGGCTTAGGATGAAGCAATTTATGCCCAGCAAAAGGGCCCGCTATGGGGTGAAGGTCTACAAATTATGTGACCGAGCCACAGGGTACACATATTCCTTCAAGGTGTACGAAGGGAAGGACACCCAGCTACAGCCCCCTAATTGTCCGGATTATTTGGGATCCAGCGGAAAAATTGTTTGGGACCTCATATACCCCCTACTGGATAAAGGCTACCACCTCTATGTAGACAACTTCTACACATCTCTGCCCCTGTTCCACAACCTTCACCGGAAGAAGACGCCAGCGTGTGGCACTGTAAAAAAGAACCGGAAGGGCTTTCCTCAAAGTCTGGTGAACAAGAAGCTGCGGAAAGGAGAAACCGCAAGTCTAAGAAACAAGGAGGTTCTGGCAGTGAAGTGGAGGGACAGAAGAGATGTGTACATGTTATCTTCTATCCACAACGATACCTTCGTAGAAATCCCCAGAAGGAATGGCCCCGTAAAGAAACCCAAATGTATTTCAGAGTATAATTTGTTCATGGGAGGAGTCGACTTCAACGACCAAATGATGGAACCATATCTGGTCTCAAGACGGACATATCATTGGTACAAAAAAGTAGTAATTTATTTTTTTCAATTGGCCATTTACAATTCATATGTAATTTACAGCAACGCCACCCAAAACCCCAAACGTTTCTTTGGCTACCAGGAGGAAGTTTTCACAGCCCTTTTATTCCCAAACGGCCCACCAGAAAATATCCGATCAGACGTTGTAAGTCGACTCTCCGAGCGCCACTTTCCGGATAAAATTCCCCCCACACCAGCAGGCAAAAGACGCCAAAAAAGATGTAAGGCGTGTACCAAAGCAGGAGTCAGAAAAGACACATCTTATTATTGTGCACAATGTCCTTCCCAACCAGGCCTCTGTATAGGCGACTGTTTTCGGCGTTACCATACTTCAATAAATTTTTAGTGAAGTATGGTAAACATAATCCTCAGTTCCTGCCTTCATACACCTTCACACCCCTTATGCCACTGCCTGCTCTGTAACGGACCCTGGCTTGTTATTTGACCACTCTTATGCCTGCCGATTCTGTACATACCGCTGCCTGATCTGGAACTGACCCTGGACTGTTATTCGACCACGCTTCTGCCTAACGATTCTGTACATACCTCTGCCTCATCTGGAACTGACCCTGGACTGTTATTCGACCATGCTTCTGTCTAACGATTCTGTATATATCTCTGCCTGATCTGGAACTGACCTTGGACTGTTTGACCACGATATTTGCCTGCCTCTTGGACTGATCTTGTATTCTGCAACTGGACTAGTGGGATTCAACACGGGGTCTCACATATGTGAGGGGCTCCAGTATAGTTTTTCTGGAAGAAGAAAACAATTTTCTTTGTTTTCTTATTCCTAGATTAGGGTCTGGAGACTCGGAGGCTTCAAAGAGATTTGGGAGGGAGAAGCCTCTACCCCTATCCCCATTCTGTCCTGAACGAGGCTCTACTTTTGTCTGCTGCCTGTAGGACTTACTGCCATCATGCCGCACTGACCACACCACAAGGACCTGCCTACTACCAGGACCAATATTTTTGGCACTGCTGACATCTCTGCACTAACCCTGGACTGTAATATGGACAGTATCCCTGCCTGCTGCCTGAAAAACTGTGTTCGCTGTTGCTGACCAAGTCCCTGCCTGCTGCCTGGACCAGTGATATCCTCCTGTGGACAACTGCACTTCTAAAACCACAGGTAATCTTTTCTTTACCCTTTGCTCAGCATAATGTATTTGGGGGTGTAATTCTTGGTATGTGCAGGCTATGTGTCCCTGGAACGCCGACGGTGTTTCTTGCATGTTGCGCCTCTGTATTTGGTCAGGCTGTGTAAAAGTCTCACACATGTGGTATCGTTATACTCAGGAGGAGTAGTAGAACGTATTTTGGGGTGTTATTTTTGCTATGTAAATGCTATGCGTTGGAAATATCTTATAAACGGACAACTTTGTGTAAAAAAAAATGCGTTTTCATTTTTTTCCACATTTTCCAAAAACTTCTGGAAAAAAATGAACCATTGAAAAGACTCATTATGCCTCATAGATTATACGTTGGGGTGTTAGCTTTCCAAAATGGGGTCATTTTCTGGACGTTTCCATTGCCCTGGTGTTCCAGGGCCTTCAAAACTGTAATAGGTGGTTGAGAAATGAAATGTGTAATTTATGCTCCTAGAATGCCTGAAGGTGCTACTTCAAAATTAGGCCTCTGTATGTGGTCAGGCTGTGTAAAAGTCTCACACATGTGGTATCGTTATACTCAGGAGGAGTAGTAGAACGTATTTTGGGGTGTTATTTTTGCTATGTAAATGCTATGCGTTGGAAATATCTTATAAACGGACAACTTTGTGTAAAAAAAAATGCGTTTTCATTTTTTTCCACATTTTCCGAAAACTTCTGGAAAAAAATGAACCATTGAAAAGACTCATTATGCCTCATAGATTATACGTTGGGGTGTTAGCTTTCCAAAATGGGGTCATTTTCTGGACGTTTCCATTGCCCTGGTGTTCCAGGGCCTTCAAAACTGTAATAGGTGATTGAGAAATGAAATGTGTAATTTATGCTCTTAGAATGCCTGAAGGTGCTACTTCAAAATTAGGCCTCTGTATGTGGTCAGGCTGTGTAAAAGTCTCACACATTTGGTATCGTTATACTCAGGAGGAGTAGTAGAACGTATTTTGGGGTGTTATTTTTGCTATGTAAATGCTATGCGTTGGAAATATCTTATAAACGGACAACTTTGTGTAAAAAAAAATGCGTTTTCATTTTTTTCCACATTTTCCGAAAACTTCTGGAAAAAAATGAACCATTGAAAAGACTCATTATGCCTCATAGATTATACGTTGGGGTGTTAGCTTTCCAAAATGGGGTCATTTTCTGGACGTTTCCATTGCCCTGGTGTTCCAGGGCCTTCAAAACTGTAATAGGTGGTTGAGAAATGAAATGTGTAATTTATGCTCCTAGAATGCCTGAAGGTGCTACTTCAAAATTAGGCCTCTGTATGTGGTCAGGCTGTGTAAAAGTCTCACACATTTGGTATCGTTATACTCAGGAGGAGTAGTAGAACGTATTTTGGGGTGTTATTTGTGGTATGCACATTCCGTGTGGGAGAAATAAGCTATTACAATGAAAATTTTGTGAAAAAAAAAAAAAAAAAAAAAAAATCGTAATTTTGCAAAGAATTATGGGAAAAAATGACAACTTAAAATAACTAACCATGCCTCTTACTAAATACATTGGAATGTCTACTTTCCAAAAAGGGGTCATTTGGGGGGCATTTGTACTTTCCTGGCTTGTTAGGGTCTCAAGAATGGAGATAGGCCTTAGTACATCAGATGTGATCTTTTTTTGCAAATCTTTATGATTTGCACCATAGCTTGTAGACTCTATAAATTTCACACAGATCATATAATATGCAAAAATTTGGGTTATTTTTACCAAAGATGTGTAGTAGTATAAATTGTGGCCAAAATTTATGAAGAAAAATTGCTAATTTGCTAAATTTTGTCACAGAAACGAAGAAAAATTCATTTTTTTTCAAAATTTTCGGTCTTTTTTCATTTATAGCGCAGAAAATAAAAAACCGAGAGGTGATCAAATACCACCAAAAGAAAGCTCTATTGGTATGAAGAAAAGGACAAAAAAATCATTTGGTTACAGTGTTGCATGACTGAGTAATTGTCATTCAAAATGTGAGAGCACTGAAAGCTGAAAATTGGTCTGGGACTGAGGGGGGTTTAAGTGCCCAGTAAGCAAGTGGTTAAGGAACAGAAGGTTGTTGGGGTTGGTGATCCCCACAATGTTGAAGTCACACAAGTCTACTAAGATGATGTATCATCGCACTTGAAAGGCTTATATTGCCTAATGCGAGGCTCTGGGGGTCAATGCCCGCTCCTTAGTGGCTTGGGTTTTAGCCTTTCTCTAACGGGAGGGGGGGGGTTTAACAAAAACTTGCCTTGAGTCCCATTAAGGGGCAGGTTTCTGACCTTGTGATCACCTTTCAACGTTGTTTGGCCATTCATGCTTTGATTTGTACTTTTAACGGGGTGCTTTCCCCATTGCCACCGTAGGACCATAATATTTTTTTTTCTCCAGAATCCTCCCTCTGAGAGCATTTGGGATATTCCCTTGCTTACTCTTAGTTTTCTTCTTGGTCACAATGACTTCGGCAAGGCGATTTGTCAGAACCTGCAGCCTTATCTTGCAAGTCTCCCCATCTAATCTTGCAAAAGCATATGGTGGTCCTCTGTCCGTGCCTTCCTTTCTCCCAAAGGTAATGAGGATATTGTCCTGCCTGCCATATTTTAAGGAGGTTGCATTGCATGCCTTGGACAAGAATCGATTGGTTTGTGTATATTTTGCGGCTTTCTTTCAGAGGTCAGATTCTCTTTTTCTTTCACAGATGAGAAAAACAGAAAAGCTTGGCTGCCGCCTCTCCCGCTATTTCCCTTAGGATTTGGCATATGATTGTTTAGGCATATGCCATTAAGAGTCGAGTTCTTTCCTTCCCCGTTCTGGAACAATCCACCAAGGAGATTGGTGCCTCCTGGTCATGCCAACATCTGGGTCTGTGTCTCCCATCTGCAAGGTTTCTACCTGGTTGTCTGTGCACACTTTTACAAAATGTAACAAAGTTGATGTGTTTGCATCTTTTGTTTTGATCGCAAGGTTTTGCAGGCTACTGTTTAACGTTCCTTGTTTGCCCCCTCTGGAATATTTTGATGATTGGCATGTTTGCTGGTTGTTCTCGTTTGCCCACTCTTCCGTTGAGGCACTGCTTTGGGTTATCCCAATGGTGAAATAAATGAAGAGCTGTGTCCATCGATGAACACAAGAGAAAACAGGATTTTTGTTACCATAAAATCTTTTGTCTTTTATTTGACACACTGCACCTACCCCTCTGTCTAAGTTTATGCTTTCTTGCTTTGTTGGCTTACTGGTTTGCCTATAAGAGATGGGTTTTATACCAGCTAGGACTGCCCATGGGCTCTGTTCTTTTTGGCCTAGTGTCCTACTGTAGGTGGCGCTATAAAAACCTATGGTCAAAGAAGTGAAGAGCTGTGTCTGTCAAGGGATTTTACAGTGAGTAGCAAAAATCTATTTTCTCTTTCGTACATTGATGGGCACAGCTCCTTTAATTCTTGACCTTAGGGTTAGCACGCCACCTTCAGGAGAGGACTAGGCAGAACATGTAACACGTGTAAAAACAGCAAGGCTGCACAGCACCGCCCAGGGGGCAGTCCCTCTGGCTATAACCCCTTGCCCTGCTTACTGCAGCTCAGTTTTTTTTTTTCTGCCTAGTGGTAGAAGGACCTGGCTCCCTGAGGGGACCATTAGTCCTGCCTGAGATTTTTTTTTTTTTTTTCCTACAATTTTTGATCCTCTTGGGTGGGGGGGGGGGGGGGGGGCGCCTTTGGGAGTTTGCAGCTCGGTAGACCTCTCTACTGTCCAACCAATGGGTCTGTGAACTGGTTTCAAACAGGTTTTTTTTTTTTTTTTTTTTTTTTCCTCCAACCTACCTCCACTTCCGGCTCTTCGGGGCAGTACAGGACCTGCAGGGTGATAGTACCTGTACCGACGCTGGAAAGGTTTCAGGGATTCTACGCCAATCTGTTTGTAGTCCCCAAAAAGGAAAGGGTACGTCCAATCCTGGACTTGAAGGCCCTCAACAGCTTTGTGAAAGTGCAAAGGATCAGGATGGATTTGGTTCACTCAGTGGTCGCTGCACTCCATCAGGGGGACTTCCTGGCGTCCCTGGATATCCAGGACGCATACTTGTATGTACGCATTTGCCTCAGGCATCAGAGGTTTCTGCAATTTGCAGTCGGGGAAGAGCACTACCAGTTTGTGGCTCTTTCTTTTGGCCTGGCTTCAGCACCCGAGTCTTTACCAAAGTGTTGGCTCCAATTCTGGCACTGTTAAGGCAACGTGGGATCGCAATCGTGGGTTACCTAGATGACGACCTTCTGAGAGCAGCTTCTGCCTTGGAATTAAGGGAGGATGTAACGATCACCATGCAGATTCTCCAGGAGTTTGGTTGGGAGCTGAACCTAAAGAAGTCGGTGTTAGTGCGGACTCAACACCTGGAGTACCTGGGCTTACTGTTGGCCTTCTCAGAAGCGAGAACTTTTCTCCCTTCAGACAAGCTGCAGACTCTTCAAGCTGCAGTGAATTTGGTGAACCGCAGGTGGTCGTCGCTGCGCTTCTGCATGCGAGTTCTGGGCCTCATGGTAGTCACTTTCGAGACGGTACCGTATGCTCAATTGCACACTCAAGTCTTGCAGAAGGAGATTTTGCCAAAATGGAACAAATTTCCATTATCCCTGGATTGTCAAATTCGGGTGAACCAGTTAGTCAGGGATTCCCTTCTCTGGTGGCTGAGGTCTCCAGGAGATTGTTCCTTCCTCTCCATTGGACTGTGATCACAACGGACACCAGCCTGACTGGTTGGAGGGGGATTTTGGGCATACAGTCAGCTCAGGGCCTCTGGTCACGGGAAGAATCCCAACTGCCGATCAATGTGCTCGAGCTTCGGGTGATCAGATGGTGCCTCTCCACATGGTCCAGGAGGCTACAGCGGCGTCCGGTCAGGATCCAGTCTGACAACGCCACAGCAGTGACATATGTCAACCACCAAGGAGGAACGAGGAGCTCGGCCGCAGCACGGGAGGTCACTCACATCCTCCAGTGGGCAGAGCAGCACGTGCCAGCCCTGTTGGCCATAAACTTTCCGGGCGTAGAAAACTGGCAGGCAGGCTACCAAGGTGGTCAGATGCTGGACTTGGGGGGAATGGTCGTTGCATCCGGATGTATTCCGGCTCCTTTGCCTAAGGTGGGGCATATCAGATGTGGAGCTCTTGGTCTATCAGCTCAATCGGAAGGTGCAGAGGTTTGTGTCCAGTACAAGAGACGCCTGGGCGGACATGCATTGGTGGCTCCATGGGGGCATTATCGGCTGATTTTTGGCTTCCCCCTCCCACACAAACGTCTACCACGTCTGCTGCACAGTGTTGGCCGAGGGGATTCCGGTGATTCTGATTGCCCCAGATTGGCCTCGACGTCCTTTGGCACGCTGACCTAGTACGTCTGGTGGCGGATGTTCCTTGGTGGCTGCCGATGCGAGATGTCTTCTATTTCAAGGTCCAATACTTCATCTGGTTTTAATGGCATGGCTGTTGAAAACCATGTACTAAGGGACCGAGGTCTGTCGGACTCTGTAATTTCCACTATGCTGAGGGGACGGAAGTCCTTCTTGAAAGATTTACCATCGTACGTGGAAGGCCTACATCTCCATGTGTGAGGAGATGGGGTGGCGTCCACGCACATACTCAGTTTCCAAGATCCTGCTGTTTTTGCATCGAGGAGTGGATCAGAAACTTGCCTTAAGCACCATCAAGGGACCATCAAGGGACAGATATCAGCCTTGGCTGTCTTTTTCCAATGTCCCTTGGCGACTCACTCATTGGTGAGTACTTTTGTGCAAGGGGTTCGACGTGTAGTCCCTCCGGTTCGACCACCTCTACCTCCGTGGGATCTGAATCTGGTGCTATCGGCACTTCAGAAACCGCCATTTGAAAACATTAGGGAGATTCCCTTGTTAACGCTTTCTCAGAAAGTAGTCTTTTCTAGTGGCTATTACATCTGCCAGGAGGGTTTATGAGTTGGCGGCCTTGTCATGCAAGTCTCCTTACCTGGTCATCCACAAGGATAAGGCGGTGCTACGTCCGCAGCCCTCTTTCCTTTCAAAGATGGTTTCGGCATTCCATCTTAATGAGGACATCTTGTTACCATCCTTATGTCCTAAGCCGACACACCTGAAAGAGGTTGCCTTACATTCCCTGGTGGCTGGTCCGAAAAAAAGGTCTGGCAGTCTCGTCGTCCACAATTTCTCAGTGGATTAGACAGATCGGGGTTCAGGCCTATGCCTTAAAGGGGCGGGTGCCCCCTTTTTCCTGTCAAGGCTCATTCCACCAGGGCAATTGGAACCTCCTGGGCTTTCCGACATCAAGCGCCTGTCTCCCAGGTGTGTAAGGCGGCGACTTGGTCGTCCGTTCACTTTCATGAAATTCCAGAAAGTTGACGTAAGCGCATCTTTTGGATGCTTGCTTTGGCCGCAAGGTTTTGCAGGCGGCTGTGTACGGTTACAATTTACACTTTAAGTTAGAAGTTTGTTGTAAACGCATCTTTTGATGCCAGCCATTTAAGATGGCAACTCCTCTGTTGAGGTGTTCCTTTTGTTGTGGGTGAAGTTATGTTTTGCTGTTTCCACCCCTAGTTTTTTTACACTGCTTGGAGACGTCCCTAAGATCAAGAATTAAAGGAGCTGTGTCTGTCAATGAACGAAAGAGAAAATGTGATTTTTGTACTAGCCAAAAAAAATGTATCATTTTCTCTGAAGTTCATTGACGGACACAGCACCCACCCCTCCTATTTAGGTTGTGTACTGCTTTTTGACTAACGGAGCTGCAGTAAGCAGGGTGAGGGGTTATAGCCAGAGGGACTGCCCCTGGGCAGTGCTGTGCAGTCTTACTGTTTTTACATGCGTTACATGTTCTGCCTAGTCCTCTCCTGAAGGTGGCGTGATGACCCTAGGGTCAAGAATTAAAGAAACTGTGTCCGTCAATGAACTTCAGAGAAAAGTATTTCACGGTGAGTAAAAAATCCAATTTTTCTGGACTATACAATCAAAACCTTTAAAACCCTTCTGCAAAGTTGTTTTTTTTTTCTGGAGTGGGGCTGTAACATCGGATTCCTTGAAACGACCTACTGTAACAGTTATTTTATTGTTTAGAATGACTTCAGCAACAAGTGCTGATGGATAACTTGGGCTGTTATGAATAATTTTGTGTTTAGAAAGTTTCTTAAAAATTTTTCTTTAAGATAAAATGGTAATTCTTAAATTTTAAAGGTAACCTAAAGCTTAAAGTGGGAGTAAACTCCCTTGTAGTGTTTTTACCTACAGGTGAGCGTTATAAGGCTTGCCTATAGTTACAGTAAGTTTGCAAGTTTAGGAAATCTTTGCTTTTAAATGCAGCTGGTGACATCATCGGCACATTCGCCCTGAAGGAACGGCACGGGCATGCCGTGGCTTAAGAGCTGTGCCATAAACGGGAACTCCCATGTGCATGCACAGGAGTGATGTTATTGCCGGCTCAGCCATTTATATTGCCGAAGCCCGCGAACCCGGAACGAAGACCAGACCAGGTGAAGATGGAAGCACCGTCAGCAGTGACAGCGTGACTTAAACTGCCCGGTGCCTTTTTTTTTTTGGAAGCGGTTTACTATAGCTTTAAATGAAGTTAATGTCCTTTTCTGGATCTTGGGCCAGGTTTTACTAGCCAGCTTATGGTGTACCCCATGGGAGCAATATCGTCTCATTGGGCAGATATTGCGTTCCATAGGGTGGGTGGGTATTTGTTTTTGGCACAGTAATTGGTGAAGAAAGTTGGTTATTTTTCAGTCTAGTTCCATGTAACCTCATCCATTACAGCAGCAACACCATCCATGTACCCCATACAAATGAAATATAACTTGAAAGTGTTAATTGTAATGCACTAGGCTATGTAATCTGGAGAGGCAAGTTAACCTCTCTGCTTCCTGTCCCTTCAGGTGGGCTGTGCCTATCTCTTGGTGGTGCTGTCATGGGGGTTACATGGAAATGCAATTCCCGGTAAGATTACCTGCATCTTTCTTGTTTCCTAGGCCATAGGACTTCATGTTTTAGCCATTAAAACATATTTTGTATATCTTGCAACTCGCCATCCTTACCTAAAACAAATTATCCATGCACACAGTTATATAGAAAACTATAATATTCACTAGCTTGATCCTTGGGAAATATGTTTGTTTGGTATTCTCTTAGCTTCATATTTAACTTTTTTGATTTGATAGATGGATTTAAAACATACCAAATTAATTTCATTAACACCATCCCAGAAAAAAAACAGGAATACTACTTGGGTAGCAGAATAGGCACTAGTATGTTACACATAATGGCCATTAAAATTCTATATTCTGATTGTACAATCTCCTGTAAACGTATTAAATATGTAGTGCAAGAACCTACTTGGATATACATTGAACAGATAGGTTGGCCCTGATACTTTATAGTTTTTGGTATCTATAACAGTTTGTGTAGATTGAAGTTTCTTGCATGCCCATCTTAAACAGTTATGGAGTTTGGGCATACCTTGTATGCCTAGACTTCCTCCTACAGCTCCAGGGGTGTCTGAAATCCCTGGGACCAGCTGACATTTTGTCAGCCTGGTCTGTATTAAGACAGACATTTTGTTATAAAACAAAACCTGAGCACAATGGGAGGAATTAAGTTATTCTGCAAGCACAAGCCCCTTTGTTAACCATTTCAGCCCCAGAAGATTTATTTGGTTGCTCAATGACGGGCCATTTTTTGCAATATGACACTGCGTCGCTTTTTACTGACAATTGCGCGGCCATGCGACGCTGTACCCAAACAAAATTGACTTCCTTTTTTTCCCACAAATAGAGCGTTCTTTTGGTGTTATTTGATCACCTGTGGTTTTTCATTTTTGCGCTATAAACAAAAGAGCGACAACTTTGAAAAATACACTATCTTTTACTTTTTGCTATAATATCCCGCATTTTTTTTCAAAAACACAATTTTTTTTTCCCCACAGTCTATGCCGATAGGGAATAAATTATGGCATTTTTATTATTTATTTTACTAGTAATTGTGAACTGCGATTTTTATCGGGACTGCGATTATTGCAGTAGACACGCTGCACACTTGACACATTTTTGGGACCATTGACAATTATACAGCAATCAGTGCTATAAAAATGCACTGATTACTGTATAAATGTTGCTGGGAGGGAAGGGGTTAACACTAGGGGACAATTAAGGGGTTAACTGTGTTCCCCCCGTCTGTGTTCTAACTGTAGGGCGGTGGGAATGTCTAGGAGGAGAGAGATCGGTGTTCATACTTAGTAGAGCTGCACGATTCTGGCCAAAATGGGAATTGTGATTTTTTTTTTTCTTAGAACACGATTCTTGTGACGTAAAATCTTTCACATTATACAAAAAAGGGCTAACTTTGCTGTTTTAAAAAAAATAGCATTTGAAAGACCGCTGCGCAAATAGTGTGACATAAAATGTTGCAACAACCACCATTTTATTCTCTAGGGTGTCTACTAAAAAATATATATAATGGGGGGTTCTAAGTAATTTTCTAGCCAAAAAAATGATTTTAACTTGAAACCAACAAATGTCAGAAAAAGTTTTAGTGTTTAAGTGGTTAAACTTTTTTTTTTCACTTACACAGAAGTCTATTCCATTGACAAATTGTTACAATGTTTATACTTAAAGCGGGGTTCCACCCTAAAGTGGAACTTCCGCTGATCGGATCCCTCCCCCCCTCCGGTGTCACAATTGGCACCTTTCAGGGGGGAGGGGGGTGGAGATACCTGTCAAAGACAGGTATTTACACCCACTTCCGGGCATAGACTCCTGTGGGAGTCTACGCCATTTCCTGTCCTGCCGCGCTGTCTGCTGGGACACACACGGGTCTCTTAGACAGCGCGGACAATTCCTATTGCACTGCGCGACTCGCGCATGCGCAGTAGGGAACCGGGAAGTGAAGCCGATTCGCTTCACTTCCTGATTCCCTCACCTAGAATGGTGGCGGCAGCAGCCGAGAGCCGATCGATCGGCCTCGGCTGCCGGCATCGCTGGAACCCGGGATAGGTGAGTGTCCTTTTATTAAAAGTCAGCAGCTGTAGTATTTATAGCTGCTGGCTTTTAATATTTTTTTTTTTTAGGTGGAATCCCTCTTTAAGTTCAACTGATAAAGAATGTTTTGATTCTTGAGACTGCCCGGTTTTTGTCTTCCTTTCTTTTGAAGGCTGTGGCTTCAGAATAGCAGAGAGGGTTCTTTGCATAGAAAGAATTGTGAAACACTTTAGTCAAGATCGCTATAACGATTCTTGACGATTAGTTGTGCAGCTCTAATACCTGGTATGAACACAAAATCTCTCTACTCCTCTGAAAGAACCGGGATTTGTGTGTTTACATACACAGATCCCGGTTCTCGCTCTGTCACAAGCAATCGCGCATGCCCGGCGATTATCGCATTACCAATCTGTATTTGTTTTTCTTTTACTCTTACTTTCCTTTTATTTTTAACTAGTGGCCTGAACAGTAATACACTTTCTGTCTGAGGGTGTCTCCACTCGAGGAGCAATGGAACACCTTTTGGACAGCAGCATTGCCAATCTGGGGAGAAGGTAGTGTTAGATCAACTAGCAAATCATGATAGACTTTTGACAAACAAATTTAAAGTAGAACTCAAGTCAAAACCCAAATACTTTTATAAATGCTTAACATCCCCCTTCTAACACTTATTCAGACTAATCTGTGTAAGAAAGTTCTGTATACTTTCCCATTTTCAGATTGTTTTGGTCCAGTTACGTAATCCGACTCCCCTGTTTCAGCCAGCAGCAGCTGTGGGGGGGGGGAGATGGTGCTGACAATGCATGGGCATTACCAGCCACTGTTGCGCACGCTCTCCTCTTCCCTGTAAGCTGTTGCCATAACCAGACTGGAGCAGCAAGAAAATAGGTATGTATATAGATCTTTCTTGCACAAACGGGTTCTAGCTAATGCTTTTTAATCAGATGGAGCAAGTTTATTTTTTTTGCTTTTGGGATAAGATTTATCTAAATTAATAAAAGCTGACCATGGTAAGAACCCCAGTCAGTGGTAAATGTTTTTTGTACCAACCTACTAACTGCAGCTTTTGCTGGACAGCTTGCTCTACAAAGGGAAGTTGAAAAATAACACTTAATCCTTATACACACGTTTGGATTTTCGGCAGGGAATTGTGTGATGAGACTGTTGGCCTAAAATCCGACCGTTGATACGCTCCTTCAGACAATTGTTGTCCAACTTTCCGCCAACAAATGTTGGATAGCAGGCTATTACATTTTCAGCAGACAGCGGTCTGTTGTCAGAATTCCGTATCATCTGTACACACAAGTCCGTCACACAAGTGCAAAGTACAAACACGCAGGCTCGGAATCAGTGCTCATCAAACACGCCATTAGCAGAAGGTGCCCAAAGGGTGGTGCTCAAGAGCTGAAATTCCACTTAGTACGTCACTATGTTTGTGTTTGTTGGCTGAAAATTGTGTTCCATTAGTATGCAAGACAAGTTCCTGGCACACGCCCTTCAGACAAAAGTCTGACGCTCTGTTGGCCAACAATCCGATCGTGTGTACGAGGCTTTACTGGCCAGATCACCAGATGACAAAGGGGGGGGAAAATAAAAAAAAAACTGCTGTGAAACACTATTTCAGAGTCACTGTGAACAGGACAATTTAAAAAATATAACTCGCACTTAAGCTACAGTAACATTTGTTTTTAATACAATCCTCATTTCTTAAAGACCGTTTTTGCTGAATCAAGCCGTAAAAAAAAATATCTAGACCCAGGGTATACAGATATGGGAGCTGAAGTAATTAAAGGAGATTTTGGTTTACCTGTAAAGATGGAAAACATGAATAAATACTGCTCAAAACCATGGGCGGCTCATTCACACAATCTCCATACATTACGCACGGACCAACAAAAAATGCACTCTCCCTTACTCCCACGAATATGTGGCTATCCATTTCTTTGGGAAAACATTACTCCATGTCCTCATTTAAAGACATTTTAAAAAATAAATAGTAATTGCCTTGGATGATCTGCTAAATTGATATTGGTTTTAAATCTGTATTATTTTGACAACCTGTACATTGAAAATAGAATTGTATGCAATAACATTCTAGTATACACACAATACACTCCTAGAATGGACCACTCCTCCTATTGAAATAGAACTGCAAATCTTCCACTAAAATGAATACTCCTCCAAGCTTATTTTAAATAAACTTGTTTTCAATATCTGCTTGTTTATGGATGCACTAATATTGTGTTTCATAAATTTTTTTAAAATACAAACGATTAGAGTAGGCTGTCCCAAATAGTATTATACTGCCTAGCAGGTTAGTCTGTCTCCCATGGAGGGAGATTTGCATCACGGAGGCTGTAGCAAAGTAGTTGGTTTCCCTGGGTTGTGGGGGAGTCAGGAACTCCATTGTGAAGATATTCCTGGATTACCAAAGAAATATGTTGTATGACCCCAGTGCCAACCCAATAGCGGGTAGATGAGATTCAGAAGTGCCTATATATGTAATGCTGAGAAATATGGTATGCTGTGGGGGTGTCTTTACTTCTGTCTTGTGTTCTGATTAAAACATTTATACAATATCCATGGACAATTTGTCCTAACTTTGGCTCCATTGATTGTTTTCTTGTTTCAGTTATGACACAGAATTAAATGCCTTAGAGACCGATCTAGTGGATGAAAAGACCTATGGAATTGATAAAAGACCCTACTTGGACGTGCCTTCTGAACCGTCACAAATTGACCTAGGAGAATATGAATACGAAGATGACTTTGAATAAACAGTACTGCAGTGTAAAAAAGGGGGTATCCTACAGCGGGTCTGTTAATTCCCCTGGAGTTTATTATGTATTAGCTGTGGACGGCACTTTATACATGCTTTACAGATTTACTAAAAGACTCATCATAACAATCTGCTGATAAGCATAAGCAGATATTTTTGTATTTATTGCTAAAACAATATTTATTGTATCACTTTGTTTTGCTGTGCTGTCTGCCTAGAAAATGTCCTGTATTTCAACAATGTGAATTTCCCTATCCACTTTTCTGATCATTTCTGTGTAGCAAAACTGGCAACAGGTTTAGTGTTCGAATGGTAATGCAAGTTAAAAAAAATATATATATCCAGAGGACCTAATTGTTAACCCTTTGTTAACGAAAATTATTTTAATAGATGTTCCATTTATAGTGGCTAAAAATGAATTCTTCCTAAAATAGCCAAATGTAACATGGATAAGGGACATTAAAATGTTAATTTGGGAAGCAAGTGATTTAGTGTTCCTGATCATCCAATATGCTTGCATTCAAGGATATGCAGCCTGCACTCCAATATGCTATTTCTAGAGACTTGAATTGGCCTATTACTGGCCTTTGCTCTGGCAGAAGTATTTTGCACTTACAAGAATACATTATACTAACCCTAGCAGTATACATTGTACTTCCTCTGTCTCTACCAGTCGGTCTTCAACCTGATGTTCCATCGCGTATATCAATCGGCTCTGGTTCTTGAACTGCATAATAGCAAGGCAGATACTCTGGGCTACCTGGGCACCAGCTGCATTTTGCACAGTGTGACAGAGGTATTCATTAGTTTGGTGGGATCCAGCACTGTAATGTGTTAAGGTGACAGGAAGAATACTGCTAATACAGTATTTCTTGATGCCATGGTGACCAAGATCTATTTACCTGGTCTCACAGAAGAGAAAGTTGAAGTGCAGTCTGCAGGCCCCAGAATATTTCTGGTATCGTGATGGATCAGGGACACTGAGGTGATAACTTTATACACACACCAACCTCCAATGTCTGCTTGGCATGTTGGTTTTTGGTTATATATCATCATGAGATTTTTGGCACTAAAAACAAATCGTAAAAAGTATTGTCAAACACAATAACCCTGCCCTCTAATCCACCCCTAATATATAACCCTAAAAAGGCCCATTAAATTTTATTAATGTTGAAAATTACCAAATCCCAACCTAAACCTGATATTGTTAAAGGCTTCATAAATCCAAATCTCAACTCTACCCTTGCTAAGAAACAATACTTGGGATGCCATGAATGACCACAAGAAAATTCTAATATTTCTGGCTGTCATGCTGACCTTATGGTTTTAAGGCATTCTTAGACCCCAGCCACACCTTGGTGTTCCAGAAACACAAAAAATGTGCGTCATGCTTGCAAAACAGTTTATTATTAATGGTACCCCAAATACTGGCAGGAGTCATGTGCCAAAATGTGCGAAGCTCACTGCCAGAAAAAGGTACATTAGCTATGCAGCCTCACTCACCGACTTGGAACAAGTATGCACTTCAGGAGTTCACACTTCTCTCATCGGTCACTCAAAGTAGTTTCCCCGCTAGAGATATATGCAACTAATTCTACCTTAAGGCAAAGTCTGCAATGGCAGCAGCCTACATGTTTCAGATGTTTCTAATTGAAAACCCAAGTGCACTAATATGCACATTATGACCAGATTTCCCAGTTGAAGGCCTGACCATCTTGAAGCCTCATAATTTGCTAGTAAGGCCACCCAATACACATACGGGACAGTACTAAAGAAGTGCCTGTTATGTGTTGCCATTGGATGTTTTTTTTTTTTTTCCAATTTACTCCTAATGATCCTGAAATGTGCATACCTGTCCTATTGAGTGCCAGAAGTCTATTGTGCTAAGTTTGCAAAGCACCAAACTGGCACCAAAAGATACGGATTTGTGCTAGCTGACTTACTTGAAACTGCCGTTGAAGTTCCCTAGCTGAAGAAAGTTCTGTTCAATTGCCTTAACTCATCTCTTCATTCAATTGTATGTCATGCTGCCTTGTTTGCACAATGAGCATTGTGCTAAAGTGCCATATAATGCAGAGACCATTCGTTTCTATAGTTATCACATTCCAATCCTTTTCAGATCCCTTTTAATGACCAGCCTTAAGTCCAGTCTCTCAGATGAAAGCGGAACAAATTTGTTTGAGTGCCTTCAAATGTACATATGTAAATTGGGGCATTTCCAGTATTTTATTATAATTTAGATGAAAATGAATTTGTACATGTTTGCAGTGTAGAAATATTAAAATAATTTATATATTGTATTTTGAAATAAACTTTATTTTGCACACAGTTTTTGTTTCTCAGGCTTACAAAGTAATATAAAAATGGACTGTCACTGTAGTGATTGATAATTGTAGAAACCAGGTACTGTATATTCAAACCCGTCATGTAGCTTCTGCAAGGGAGAGGTTTCAAACCCACAGGCATTGATATTATTTTGATTGTAAAGTTTCACCAACCGTACATGTTAGTGAAATCTTTTTCACTCCTTTTGAAAAGGGATATTTTATATGCTTATGTGGCCTTGTACTTGGTGACCAAATTGCAACATTTGCTGCAGCTTATACACATCATATTTCTGGTCGATTTGTTTATATTCTGTTATGGATAATCCAGGAAGAATCGACCTCCCAAAAAACACTCCATGCGTGCAGGATATGCACCAAATGTAGGAACAACCTCATAATGCAGGCTTGACCTTTTTTTATACCGTACCCTTTTATGGATGGTACCCTGTGAATCTGTTACAAAGTACACTAACCTATCTTGCAAGAGTTTCCCTTGTTCTTTGCATTTCTCAGCCTGCCAATTACAGATCAGTGTAATAGAAAAGCCAGTTAATTAAAGCTTTTCTTTGTTTTAGGTCAATAAAACTAAATAACCTCTCTCAAGTGGAAGTTGCTTAAAGAGATGCTTCAGTGTAATGTCAAAAAATTGAAAGTCGGCAGCTACAAAAACTGTAGATCAGAGGGGGCTTCTCTTGCACCTCCTGTCCAACACCCCTGATGGTGCTGGCTGAACCGTGGCTGAAGAGCGCTGGGCACGCTCTGAAAACTGGAGCTCTGTATCGCTGGGTCAGCAGAGGGAGGACGTAAGCCAGGAGGTCATCAACAGCCGGATAGAGCAGGTACCGAGACGGGACACAGACTGGCAGGAAGGTACAGGAACATCAGGCAGAAGCAGAGTCAAACACAAGCCGGGATCAGGTAGGCAGGCGGAGGTCAAGGAGAAGGTTCAGGTGAAGCCGGGTGGAGACACAGGAAGCTGGAACAGATCAGGTAAACAAGGCACCATCTCAAAGACCACTCAGCAATGTTCATGTGTCAGTGTCCAGTTTAACCACCTCAGTCCCGGAGGATTTTACCCCCTTCCTTACTAGACCACTTTTTGCGATTTGGCACTGCGTCACTTTAACTGACAATTGCGCGGTCATGCTATGTTGCACCCAAACAAAATTGACGTCTTTCTTTCCCAAAAATAGAGCTTTATTTTGGTGGTATTTGATCACCTCTGCGGGGTTTTTTTTTTTTTGCGCTATAAACAAAAAAGAGCGACAATTTTGAAAAAAAAACACACTATTTTTTACTAAGCATAAAAAAAGCGTATATTGATTGGTTTGTGCAAGTTATAGCATCTACAAAATAGGGGATAGATTTATGGCTTTATATAGATATAGATATATATATATATATCTATATACACACACTAGTAATGGCAGCGATCTGTGTTCCCCCCGTGACTGCGACATTATGGCGGACACTTTTGACACATTTTTGGGACCATTCACATTTACACAGAGATTGGTGCTATAAAATTGCACTGATTACTGTGTAAATGTGACTGGCAGGGAAGGGGGCGCTGCAGGGGTTTATATGTTCCCTATGGGAGTGATTCTAACTGTGGGGGGGAGGGGACTCACAAGGGGAAGAGACCAATCGGTGTGCCTCTGTACTGGGAACACACCATCGGTCTCCTTTCCACTGACAGGATGTGGATCTGTGTGTTTACATACACAGATCCATGGTCCTGCTGTGTTCCCGGGAAATCGTGCGTGCCCTCTAGACGGCTGGGAATGAGAGGATGTCATATGACGCCCACCCAGGATGGGAGATCCCATCTGTGGGTGTCATATGACTATACGCCAGGGCTGAAGTGGTTAAATAGGCTTACTTGGTGTCCATATGTGCGGGCACCCATGCATGCACCAATACAAGTCTTTCTACACACACTGGTGTGCTTGTGCGCAGATGTGCGTCTGTTAGCTGAACTTCTCTTACAGCTCACTTTTTTTCATAAACTGATATTCAGCTGTCCCAGGATACAGTGCTGTGCTTTCCTAAGCCATTTGTTCCACCGGTCTTTGGTCCCCGGCTGCATCTTGCATGCAGGTACGTGGCTGCAAAAGCTTGTGGCTTCACAGCTAGCTGCACATGCATTAGCCACAATGCACATTGTGAAAGGTCCCACAGTCTTCTGGGACCTTTGACATGTCTGAGAAGACTGAGGGGAGCAGAACTTCCACTCAAGTACTCGTTCCCCCCCCCCCCCCCAAAAAAAGTGCCATTTGGTAATGAGAAGTGGGGGAGGAGATTCCGGTACTTTTTCAGATCAAAACTAGAGTGTTTACGTATGGCCAGAACATCCAAGATGGTGGCGGAGGCCTCCTCACAGCAGCAGGCCTGCTGTGGACATCACTCACCAGCTCCCTCTGTGCTCCCAACTGGAAGCCGCCTACAAATGAGATGAGTAACAGTAAACATGATTTATGCCATGTGGGCAACAAGGTGGCAGACTTGATGGACACAATGGAACAAGTAAAGGAGGAGCTGGAGACCCATCAGAGGGCACTAAATGGTCATACAACACAGCTACAGGATTTACTATTCCATGTAGATGACATAATGGAGAAACTACAGCTGCCACATAAAAGGGTATCCCTGAAACAGTGGAGGCAGCCAACATTACTGCAACAGTTAAATCCATCTTCATCAGGCTCCTATACAAGCCACCTCATGCTGACTTGGTCCTTAACAGGACACACAGATCACTGGGCCCCAAACATCTCTGAGATGACAGATGTCACATCCATTTCCACTTCCAAAAATAATCATACTTGCAGCACACACCCAAATGCGTGTTGCCTTTTAATGGCCAACTTACTACCTGACTTGAGACAAACACTGGTATTTTTGTAGAGCTCTGTGCAGACTCCTAGATGTCCTGAGGGCCAAATACCTCCGGTACCGTTAGGGTTACACCTGTTCCCGTGCCACACCCCCTAAAGAATAAATCTTTTTAAACTCTGGAAGAACTCCCCCCTATTTCTCCAGACACTCGCACTCCCCAAATCACTCTGCTATACTTTCATCCAGTAGAAACCCATCTCCTGTTACCTAAGTGGCAACATCATCCTATCGACCACTAATTCCTATGGATTACATTTTTTTTTTTTTTTTACACCCCATTTCTCACTCCTTGCTTCTATGAACCTGCTGATGCTCATCTGCGGACCCTCACTCTGCGCTATTGCTCATTTTTAAAGTATATCTCACAAAAGTGAGTACACCCCTCACATTTTTGTAAAATGTTATCTTTTCATGTGACAACACCGAAGAAATTACACTTTGCTACAATGTAAAGTAGTGAGTGGTACAGCTTGTAATAGTGTAAATTTGCTGCCCCCTCAAAATAACTTAACACACAGCTATTAATGTCTAAACCGCTGGCAACAAAAGTGAGTACATCCGAAGTGAAACTGTCCAAATTGGGCCCAAAGTGTCAATATTTTGTGTGGCCACCATTATTTTGCAGAACTGCCTTAACCCTCTTGGGCATGGTGTTCACCAGAGCTTTACGGGTTGCCACTAGAGTCCTTTTCCCCTCCTCCATGACGACGTCACGGAGCTGGTGGATGTTGGAGACCTTGCGCTCCTCCACCTTCTGTTTTGCGGATGCTCCACAAATGCTCATTAGGTTTTAGGTTTGCTTGGCCAGTCGATCACCTTTAGCAAGGCAGTGGTTGTCTTGGAGGTGTGTTTGGGGTCATTATGATGGAATGCTACCCTGCAGCCCAGTCTCCGAAGGGAGGGGATCAAGCTCTGCTTCCGTATGTCACAGTACATGTTGGCATTCATGGTTCCCTCAATGAACTGTAGCTCCCCAGTGCCGGCAGCATTCATGCAGCCTCAGGCCATGACACTCCCACCGCCATACTTGAATGTAGGCAAGACTCACTTGTCTTTCTACTCCCCACCTGGTTGCCGCCACACATGCTTGACACCATCTGAACCAAATAGGTTTATCTTGGTCTCATCAGACTACAGGACATGGTTTCAGTAATCCATGTCCTTTAGTCTGCTTGTCTTCAGCAAACTGCGGGCTTTCTTGTGCATCATCTTTAGAAGAGGCTTCCTTCTGGGACAACAGCCATGCAGACCAATTTGATGCAGTGTATGGCATATGGTCTGAGCACTGACAGGTTGATCCCCCCCACCCCTTCAACCTCTGCAGCAATGCTGGCAGCACTCGTATGTCTATTTCCCTCAGAAAACCTCTGGATGTAATGCTGAGCACGTGCACTCAACTTCTTTGTTTGACCATGGTGAGGCCTGTTCTGAGTGGAACCTGTCCTATTAAATTGTTATATGGGCATGGCCACCATGCTGCAGCTCAGCTTCGGGGTTTTGGCAATCTTCTTAAAGCCTAGGCCATCTTTATGTAGAGCAACAATTCTTTTTTTCAGATCCTCAGAGCTCTTTGCCGTGAGGTGCCATATTGAACTTCCAGTAACCAATATAAGGGAGTGAGTGCAAGAACACCAAATTTAACACACCTACTCTCCATTCACATCTGAGACCTTGTAACACCAACAAGTCATATGACACCGGGGAGGGAAAATGGCTAATGGGGCCCAATTTGGACATTTTCATTTGGGGCGTACTCACTTATGTTGCCAGTGGTTTAGACATTAATGGCTGTGTGTTAGTGTAAATTTGCTGTCCCCTCAAAATAACTTGTTTTACAAGCTGTTCACTACTTTACATTGTAGCAAAGTGCAATTTCTTCAGTGTTGTCACATGAAAAGAGGGAATACTTTGGCTAAGTATTGTGCATGCGCAAGATTACGGACCTGGAGAGGGAGAAAGGGCAGAAGTAATAATCGTTTTGGATGCGGAAGACAGGAGTCGGTATGGCAACAGCTGCACCTGGAAAAGGATCTTGGAAAGAAAAAAAAAAGAACATACAAGTAAGAATCGTTCAATATTATTGAATATTGGGGACATGCTGGGTTTGAAGGACAGAGGCAGGTTCTCTTTTATAATGATGTAGTCCTTGGCTACTAGAGATTATTATGGTGGCTCTGCTGGGACTTGTGGTTCTTTAGCAGTTGTGTTGAGTTTGATGTATTCAGGGGACTTTTGGAGGACGAGTTTGAGCTGTGGGGTGCTAAGACTGGATTCCTGCCTGCACAGAGTTTGTAGGTTGTGTTTTGAGCTGTGGGGTACTGGGTTTGATAGCTACCTTTATGGAGTTTGTAGGTTGCTTGTGTTTGAGTTGCGGTGTACTAGGATTGTTTCTTGTCTGCATTGAGTTTGTAGGGCGCGTATATGTGAGCTGTGGCATACTGGGTTTGAGTCATGTCTGCATGGAGTTTGTAGGTTGCTTGTGGATATGGTTCTTTGTAAGGTGCCAGGGAATATGTCAGTGCTTTAAGTCTTGGTGTGTGTTTACGAGGGGACTTCAAAAAGTTTCCACACTTTGTTTTTAACTCTATTAAATGTATAAAAGTGCGGAAAGTTTTTGAAGACCCCTCGTGTGTGTACATATTCTGTGAGTGTTTGTAATAAATATACTATGGAGCCGTGACCATGGTGAGTGCCCCCCCCAAAAGTTGGCAACAGCTGACGCTGGCCATAGGAAGTCTCGTTTGCAGTTTGCGAGATGCCATGTGGGGGACACAGCAAATGGCAAAGAGGGTGCTCTGGTCAGATGAGACCAAAATTTTACTTTATGGCCTAAAGCAGTGGTCATCAACCCTGTCCCCCCCTAAGGTAATACATAAAACCTGGCCTGTTAGTGGGCCCTGAGGACAGGGTTGATGACCACTGGCCTAAAGGCAAAACGCTATGTGTGGTGGAAAAATATCACTGCACGCTGAACACATAATCCCTACCATGAAACATGTTGTGGAGAGGCTTTTCTTTTAACAGTGAAAGATTGTTAGAGTTGCTGGAAAGATGGATAGAGCCACATACAGGGCAGTCTTTAAGCCGCATATACACGACCGGACTTTCCAGCAGAAAAGGTCCGACTGTCTTCCTGATGGACTTTCGGCGGAGTTCTGACGGACTTCCGAACGAACGGACTTGGCCACACACAAACGGACTAAGTCCATTTAAAAAGTCTGTTCGTTTTGAGCGTGATGACGTAAGACTGGACTAAAAAAGGAAGTTCAATAGCCAGTAGCCAATAGTTTCCCTTGTGTCGTATTTGGTCCGTCGGACCAGCATACAAACTGTTTTCCCAAGCTGAGACCATCGGACAGATTTGAAACATGTTCTATTTCTAGGTAAATATTTTTTTTTTTTTTATGAAAAACTATTGGATTAACCCGCATACGATTGGATTGTACAACGGACTGATGCGGTTGGACCTAGTCTGCCGGAAAGTCCGGTCATGTGTACGCGCCATTAAAAGACAACCTGTTAGATGTCTGCAACAGACTTGAGACTAGGGTGGAGGTTCACCTTCTAGCAGGACAACGACCCTAAACATAGTCAGAGCTCCAATGGAATGGTTTAGAACACCATGGAATAAACCTAAGGGCACCTTGCAGTGCCCTTAGGTGGCAATAAGGTGCCCATAGTAATAATATGCCACATGCCAAATAGTCTGAATTGAATAGAAATTAGAATTATGGACTCTAGAGGCACATAAAAGTAATATATTTTATTGATTTTTACATTAAAATTCATAATAGTATACCAAGACAATAACCTAATAAAAAATAGCTAGGGTGTAATTAATACCTGTGTGACAATAATTGAGGTATGCCCAATTGTACGCTTGTGTGATGTTTCCAGGACCCAACTGGTAATTGCTGCAGCACCCGCTACTTCATGAGCCACAGATACCAGGAACGTGTGCGATAGCAATATCGATTTGTCTCTGTAAACATGTTCACATACACGAACAGTGTGTTCTATACAACCAAAACTCACTTGCGCTATGAGCACCAAAGCCACAGTACTAGCCCACAAGTAACCACCAGAGCCTTTGCACACAGAGAATAGCCTCAAATTAGCACATTTGCAAGGATGTGGGGACACACAAGGTAACTATAGTGATATAAAATATAAACATGGTAAGTAACCCAGAATACGTTTACTTATGGGTATAGACTTGCTTCCCCCCTCCCATTACTCGCATAGCAAGATAAAAAAAAAAATGATGAAAGTCCACTAGTGCTGCAATGAAGCTATAACAAACAGAATCTTCTGAGCTACCATGTGAAAATCCAAATGATAATTAGAGATGATTAAAGGACAGCTGTTGGCATTGATCACGTCCCATATGCTTGTGCCAAAAAGTTTTATACCAATATAATGCTGTGCTATCCAAATGTAATCATACGGTAACTGTATTAAACCATAATATTACTGGCTGCAGTTAAATAGTGGTGCTGGAATATACTATTCCTAAATGCAAAATCTAGTGAATATATTAATGCAATCTTATGCAATTATAAGTTGCGATCATGAACAATAAAATTTGCAATCCTATGTGATCCTTCCAATGACCACCTGTGTAGCATACACACCTCTATATATATATATATATATATATATATATATATATATATATATATATATATATATATATATACACACCTGTAGCATACATATGCAATAGAGAAATTTGAAACCCTGTGCGATAATTGCAGTGACAATCTGTAATTTATACAAATCTATAGAAAGGCGCATCAATATAGAAATAAAGTGAATTGTGTTTAAAGTGTTCTTGTGCCAAACTAATTCATGCATTAATCTGTGTCCATAAAATCGCAGCATAAAGTCCATTCATAACTACTCCATTCTTCTGGTGCCTATTGCAGATGATAAAACAGTAAAGTGCTCGTGTCCACTCTTGTGCTCCCCCTTTGGTGTATGCGCTCACCTTAGAGTGTGTGATCTTGCACCTAAGCTTGGTCAAAACACGCTTTTAAACCACCTCTGGGTTTATGGTCAGCATTTAGATCCGTGGATGGTTGCTTGCAGCAATATTCATATGGTAAACAGAGGAAACTGGATAGTGTATTACCGTTTTAAAAGTATAAAGCGCTGTCAAAGCTCTTCTAGGGGGAAAAAAAGTTCCTCAAAATTAGCTGAAAAGTAAATAACTGATGCCCTGGTTAGGGACTAGGGATGAGCTCGATGTTCAGGTCGAACATAAGTTAAACTCGAACATTAGGCGTTCACAGGAAATTTGAGAGCTGCAGAACACCCCATAATGCACTGACCTGCATGCTTTGGCCAATCACAGTGCACTCTGCTGAGAGAGCCATAATTGGCCAAAGGCAGGTGCCTTTGGCCAATCATGGCTCAGGGGGACTAAGTCCACACCCCACACTATATAAGGCTGCTTGCACGGCGGCCGTGTGCAGTGTTGTTGGTGTGGACGGAGAGATCGCTTGAGTTAGATTAAGCAGGCAGGTTATTCAATTAGTGGCAGTGTATTTGAGATATATATATGGCTCAAAATTTCAAGTCCTGAGCTACTAGCCAGGCCTCATGGGTCTCCCCCCCCCCCCCCCCCCCCAAACACGCCCTCATTAATTATCTCATGAAATGGCACTTAAATGTTTTATGCAGAATTAAGTTATAAAAATAAATATTAACAACTTTATCTGTGCCCAACAATGCAGTCTGCCTGTGTCCGCCTGTGCAGCCTGTGTCACCACTGCAGACTGTGCCCCCAATGCAGCCCACCTGTGCAGGGGAAGAGAGAGGAGAGCCGTTGCCTGGTTGATTAGAGCGCCGGGAACATAACAGCTTTCATTGCAATAGCTATATACATCGTGTCCGGAAGGCCACCAAGGAGCGGCAGACGCTCACAGGCCACTAAAAGAGGGCAAGCAGCCTCTGTGTCCACTGTCAACAGTGGTGGTCGTAGACATGGTTCATCCTCTGCAGGTGGCTGTGGGGCATGCTTGGCCTGTTTTTTTTTTTTTTTTTTTTCTGCTGCTGGCCATGTTATTGAGCCACAACATGCAGAAGAGTTGGTGGAGTGAATAACAAAGCTGTCCTCAACTTCCTCATCCTCTATCACCCAGGCTCAGAGTAGTTAGCCTTCCAACGCAGCTGCCAAAGCGGCCTATTCCATAGGCTCCTTGTCCACAGTAACTCCTCTGTGCATGTTGGTGGGGCTACAGAAGGAGTGCCCAGAATTATTCAACCACAGTTTTGGGCACAGGATGTGCAGCAATTTTGAAGGCTCCGATTTTGGTTCCCTGGTTAAGAAAGGGAGTAACATGAGCCTAGAGAGAGGGGGTGCCACAGAAGGATAAGAAACTGGCAGTCATGTTCCCCCAGCAGCAGCATACTGCCAAGTTTGCTCCAGTGATGAGGAGGGAGGGGGTGAGGAGGTCATTGACTGTACTTGAGAGCCTGAGAGAAGAGAGGAGGAGGCACAACTCCAACGAGGCAGGATGTCCTCTAGAGGGCAGCTACCCTATTGCATCACACTGCAGAGCTCTGCAGGTGCAAGGTGCTGCTCACTCCCTGCTGACTTTTAAAAGTTCCTTGGTGTGGGCCTTTTTAGACGTGTGCAGCAGATCGCACCATTGCTGTTTGCAACCTATGTCTGAAGCGGATCAAGCATGGCCAGAACAGCAGCCGTTGGGCACCACATTCTTGACCCGACATATGATGACCTGCCATGCAGTCCATTGGCAACAGCACTTTAAAGACCCACATCAAAGAAAAAGGCGGACTTCTCCTTGCTCCTCATCTAGGATCTCCAACCCTACTATACCTCCAGTCCTCTCAAAAACCTACACTGTGAGCAATGAAGGTATAGCAATAGGTGCCCCAAGTGCTTGCAGCCAATCTGCTAGCAGTACACCACCAATTGATTTTAGCAGGTAAATTTCCCTACCCCAGTTGCTGAACACTAAAAAGAAATTCAGTCCCAGACATCCACATGCTCAGCGTCTAAATGCTAGCTTGGCCAAATTGCTAGCACTGCAACTGCTGCCTTTTCAACTGGTAGACTCTGTGAATTTGTGGAATGTTCTGTACCTCAGTGGCAGGTTCCAAAACACCATTTATTTTCACGGAATGCCATTCCAGCTCTCTACCGGCATGTGGAAGGCAATGTTTTAGCCTCGTCGGACAGGGAGGTCAGCAGTAAGGTCCATATTACTGCTGACTCGTGGTCCAGCAGGCATGGGCAGGGACGTTAACTTTCCTTCACGGCGCACTGGGTAACTCTAAAATGCTAGTGGTGATTCTGCCATAGCTCTCTCCTCCACTGCCTCTTCTTCTTTCTCTAGGGCCTCTTCTGCAGATTTGTCTTCTGAACCAGCGGAGCTCCGTAAGCGTTCAAGGGGCTACAAAAGTAGTCAGGCTAAAAGAAGCAATGCGCTGATTGAGTTGGTCTGCCTAGGGGACAGGAGTCTCACTGGGGCAGAGATTCTGTCAGCTCTGCAGGGGCAGGCTCAGAGGTGGACGATGCCATGCCAGCTTCAGCCAGGAATGGTTGTATGCGACAATGGCACCAACCTTCTCTCCACCCTCCGATAGGGACACCTGACCTATGTACCATGTTTGGCATGCGTCCTGAATTTGGCGGTGCAGCGATTCTTGAGCAGGTACCCAGGCTTACAAGATCAGGCCAGAAAAGTCTATGGTCATTTCTGCCATTCATACAATGCCAGTGCTCGGCTGGCTGAAATTCAAAGGGAATGCAACCTGCTCACCAACCGCATCATTTGTGACATGCCCACAAGGTGGAACTCAACATTGGCAATGCTGCAGCGGTTGCACACACAGCAGAGGGACATCAATGAATACCTGTGTGACTATGGCACCAGGACAGGGTCAGGGGAGCTTGGCTTCTTTTCGCCATGCCAGTGGCTACTGATCAAGGATGCATGCACTGTCTTGTCACCATTTGAGGAGGCCACAAGGATGGTGCGCAGCGAGAATGCATGCATCAGTGGCACTGTCCCTCTAGTCTTCCTGCTGGAGCATGCGCTTCGTGGAATCATGGACAGAGCACTTGAGGCAGAACAGCGGGAAGAAGAGGGGGACTTTCTTTCCTCTCAAGGCCCCCTTTATCCAGATGGCATTCCTGTGGGCCCGCCAAACACACAGGAAGAAGAGGAGGGGGGATTGTGTCAGCATGGATGTAAAGGATAGCACTCGGCAGCAGTCTTCAAGTTATGGTTTTCAGTCCCCAGAAACCCCAGGAATTGTACGTGGCTGGGAGGAGGTATTTACAGATAATGTGATCCTTAGTGACCCAGAGGACTCAGAATCGAATGCCTCTGCAAACATATGCTGCATGGCCTCCCCAATTCTGCAAAGCCTGCGAAAGGACCCTAGGAGTCCTGGTATCAAGGTGAGGGATCATTACTTGCTGGCAATTCTTCTTGATCTAAGTTACAAGGGTAAAGTTACAGACCTTATCCTGCCTTTGCAGAGGGAGCGGAGGATGAAACATCTTCAGGAGGCCTTAAAGAAAGGTTTGTGCAACGCATTTCCAGACCCTGGGAGGTTACCATTTCCTGGTGCTGGACAATGTGTTGCTGAGACTTCATTCAGTCAGAGGAAGATCGGTGGAGCAGGTGGCCAGCTGACTGATGCCTTTAAACAATTTTTCAGTCCTCTGCGCCAAGGTCTGATCGGTTCAAGCAACCATCCGCAGCGTCTGCATTATATGGTGCAGGAATATCTAGAGGCAAGAGCAGACTTGGAGACCTTTCCAACAGAGCACCCACTGGGTTACTGGGCCTTGAGGATGGACCACTGGTCAGAACTTGCTCAACATGCAATTGAGCTACTGGCCTGTCCTGCATCCAGCGTGCTTTCTGAATGCACATTCAGTGCTGCTGGAGGGGTTGTAACAGATCAAAGAGTGGGCCTGTCCACAGACTTCGTTGATAGGCTCACATTCATAAAAATGAATCAGTCTTGGATCAGCAGCTATCAAGCATCTGATGCTGATGTAACTGATTGAATTTGCTATGGATCTGGGATCCCTTGAAGACTGCCTATGCTATCTTATTCCTCCTCAATCTTGATGATGCTAGCTTCCAACAATATTTTTGGTTTAGGACACCGCCACCCAAGGCCGAATGTTTCTGCCCCTGTTTAACAGGTGCACAGAATTACAATTTTTGATATAATAATTCATAGCAGGGCCCGTTCTTACACCCAACATGAGTAATTGTGAGCACCAAAGGCCCAATTTTCTAACCCTGTTTAACCACTTCCCATCCCAGGCATTGTAATAGGACGCCCGCAGTGGCTTTCCAGCATGGTAGAGGACGCACACACGGCGTTGTGTCATTTGGAAAAGGATGCGCATACCCGGTGGCCGTGATGTCCACCGGGCACCCATGATTGCTCGCCAGAGAAGGAACATGGATCTGTGTGTAAACACACAGATCCACGTCCTGTCAGGGGAGAGAAACCGATCTTGTGTTCCTAGTATATAGGAACACTGATCAGTTTCCTTCCCTAGTCAGTCCCATCCCCCCACAGTTATAATCACTCCCTAGGTAACAATTTAACCCCTTGATCGCCCCCTAGTGTTAACCCCTTCCCTGTCAGTGACATTTACACAGTAATCAATGCATATTTATAGTACTGATCACTGTATAATTGTCAGTGGTCCCAAAATAGTGTCAAAAGTGTCTGATCACCGCCATTACTAGTAAAAAATAATAATATAAATGCCATAAATCAATAACCTATTTTGTAGGCACTATAACTTTTGTGCAATCCAATCAATATACGCTTATTGCAATTTTTTTTGTTTACCAAAAATATGTAGAAGAATACATAGTAGCCTAAACTGACGAAAAAAATGCATTTAGAGAAAAATGGGATATTTATTATAGCAAAAAGTAAAATATATTGTGTTTTTTTTTTAAATTGTTAGTCTTTTTTTGTTTATAGCACAAAAAATAAAAAACGCAGAGTTGATCAAGTACCACCAAAGGAAAGCTCTATTTGTGGGGAAAAAATTATCAAAATTTCATTTGGGTACAACATCGCACATCCGCGCAATTGTCATTCAAAATGTTACAGCGCTGGAAATTGGCCTTGGCAGGAAGGGGGTGAAAATACCCTGTATTGAAGTGGTTAACAGAGGCATGTAATTACAATTTTTGATATAATATTTCACAGCAGGGCCCGTTCCTGCGCCCAACAAGAGTAACTGTGAGGGGTTACAGTGTTCTGGTACCACCAACACCTAAGGTCCAGTTTTTCTGCAGTTTATATAGGGCAGGCCATATAGTATATATAATGCTGTTCAGAGTATATAGTGCCTGGGGGACCCCCACACAATTTTATTAATTTGGTGCAGGGTTCCCCTTAATAGCCATACCCAAATCTTTATTTCCGGGATCCAACAATGCATTACAGTCGCGAGCAGTTTTAAATGATATTTTTTTTCCTTTTAGAAATGTAATTTTGCTGTGGTACTGTTAGAAACATAGGAAAGATGCACTACTTTACAGACATGCTAAGGACACCCCCCAGACACGATATATAAAGGAATATTTAATTTTTATTGTTTTACTTTACGCATTATTAAAATCACTGCTCTCGAAAAAACTGCAGGTTTTAACGTTTGTTTTTTTTGCATTGATACATGTTCCCTGGGGCAGGACCCAGGTCCCCAAACACTTTTTAGGCAATAGCTTGCATATAAGCCTTTAAAATTAGCACTTTTGATTTTTCGTGTCCCATAGACTTTAGTGGTGTTTGCACAAATTGTTTGCCTGTTTGCATGTTCTGCTGTGGACCGAGCCTGGGGTTGTTTGGCTCATCCCTATTGGGGACATACAGATGCAAGAGGAAGGCATTGAAATACCTTAAAATCCTTGCTGATACTTTGAAGGTAAGTTAAAGCTCAGAAGTGCATTGATAGGCAGTATAGTTTATGCAAAGGTGATCCTGCTCACATTCCCTGAAAGGGAAGAGAGGGGGCAGTGATGAGAGGGAGAACGAGCCCAACATTGCAAAGCTATGCTGGTTGTTGCAAGGCATAGTAGCATACCTGTATAGTAAAGTGTCTAGATGTATCCTATGGATGTGGCTTGATGGTAGCAAAAAGAGGTGTGGGGAGATGTCCATCTCCCTCAAGATGCCTAGGGCAATGGCATCCTAACCTCTGTTTTATATGTCCTGCCTTGGATCAGGAGTCTGATGTCACCCAGTCCGGCCGCTGATCCATCGTGTATGCGCACTGGGGTGCTCCCGGACAGGCCGTTTCCAGTGCCCACCGGTTGGGACGGCTGTGGAGACACTAGATACACAATGTCTCCAGAGTGCTGTGGGCAAATGCACACCAACTCCCTAGCAGACGACCCCCACAGGCTGCAGAGAGCTGGTCACATCCCCAACAGTTTGGGTGGTTGCACATACTGACTGTGCTGAGTGGGGCTCTCTGCATATAGGTCTCCGGTGAACAGGGGGAGGCACTGCGGCAAATGCCCTCAGGCCAATTGAATGGAAAATAATAGATACAGCAAAATGTATATAAGAGTGTCATATACACCTGGATCTCCCCAGAGGAAAATACTGTGATTGTAGCAAACCGGGGGGACAACCTGGCATAGAGGCTGATAAAGACCAGACCAGGGCATCAGTTATTTGCTTTTAAGCTAAAATCGGGTAAACTTTTTTCCCCCCTAGATCTTCAACAGCTCTTTATAGCTTCATTGTAGCACTAGTGGACTTCCATATTTTTTTCTCATCTTGCTATGTGAGTAATTGGGGGGGGGGGGGGGGGGGGGCGGGGAACTAAGTCTATACCCATATATAAGTAAACGTATTCTGGGTTACTTACCATGTTTATATTTTATATCACTATAGTTACCTTGCATGTCCTCACATCCTGGCAAATGTGCTAATTTGCGGCCATTCTCTGTGTGCAAGGGCTCTGGTGGTTACTTGGGGGCTGGTACTGTTGCTTTGGTGCTGTATTATGTATTCTAAGGTGTGTTTTTTGGAATAGAAATATTCACAATCCTGAAAAAGCGACGTTCTAAGTGGCATAACATGTAGAGCAGAACTGTTTTATATCAGAGGACAAGTGGAACCCATTCTGAGAGGAGTATATATATGTGGGCATTTTCAATTATTGTCACATGAAGTATTATCTATTACACCCTCTAGGGAAACCACATCAGGTCCTAGCTATTTTTTATCACGTTATTGTCTTTGTATGTTATGAATTTTAATGTAGATCAAAAAGAAATAATACTTTTATACGTGCCTCTAAAGTCCATCATTCTAATTTTATATTAAATTCATGGTTTAGATCAAAGCATATTCATGTGTTAGAATGGCTCAGTCATAAACCAGACCTAAATCCAATTGAGAATCTGTGGCGAGACTTGAAAATTGCTGTTCACAGAAGCTCTCTATCCAATCTGACAGAGCTTGAGCCACTTTGCAAAGAAAAATGGGCACAAATGTCACTCTTTAGATGTGCAAAGCTGGTAGAGACATCCCCAAAAAGACTTGCAGCTGTAATTGCAGCGAAAGGTGGTTCTACAAAGTATTGACTCATTGGGGCTGAATACAAATGCATGCCACACTTTTCACATACAGTGGGGATGGAAAGTATTCAGACCCCCCTTAATTTTTTCACTCTTTGTTATATTGCAGCCATTTGCTAAAATCATTTAAGTTCAATGTACACACAGCACCCCATATTGACAGAAAAACACAGAATTGTTGGCATTTTTGCAGCTTTATTAAAAAAGAAAAACTGAAATATCACATGGTCCTAAGTGTTCAGACCCTTTGCTCAGTATTTAGTAGAAGCACCCTTTTGATCTAATACAGCCATGAGTCTTTTTGGGAACGATACATCAAGTTTTTCACACCTGGATTTGGGGATCCTCTGCCATTCCTCTTTGCAGATCCTCTCCAGTACTGTCAGGTTGGATGGTAAACATTGGTGGAGAGCCATTTTTAGGTCTCTCCAAAGATGCTCAATTGGGATTAAGTAAGGGCTCTGGCTGGGCCATTCAAGAACAGTCACGGAATTGTTGTGAAGCCACTCCTTCGTTATTTTAGCTGTGTGCTTAGGGTCATTGTCTTATTGGAAGGTAAACTTTCGGTCCAGTCTGAGGTCCTGAGCACTCTGGAGAATGTTTTCGTCCAGGATATGCCTCTACTTGGCAGCATCCACCTTTCCCTGCTGAAAAACACCCCCACAGCATGATGCGTCCACCACCATGCTTCACTGTTGGGACTGTATTGGACAGGTGATGAGCAGTCTCTGGTTTTCTCCACACATGCCGCTTAGACTTAAGGCCAAAAAGTTCTATCTTGGTCTCATCAGACCAAAGAATCGTATTTCTCACCATCTTGGAGTCCTTCAAGGTGTTTTTTTTTTTTTTTTTTTTTTTAGCAAACTCCATGCGGGCTTTCATGTGTCTTGCACTGAGGAGAGGCTTCTGTCGGGTCACTCTGCATAAAGCCCCGACTGGTGGAGGGCTGCAGTGATGGTTGACTTTCTACAACTTTCTCCCATCTCCCGACTGCATCTCTGGAACTCAACCACAGTGATCTTTGGGTTCTTCTTAACCTCTCTTACCAAGGCTCGTCTCCCCCTGATAGCTCAGTTTAGCTGAACGGCCAGCTCTAGGAAGGGTTCTGGTCGTCCTAAACGTCTTCCATTTAAGGATTATGGAGGCCACAAATTTTTTTGTAACCTTGGCCAGATCTGTGTCTTGCCACAATTGTCTCGGAGCTCTTCAGGCAGTTCCTTTGACCTCATGATTCTCATTTGCTCTGACATGCACTGTGAGCTGTAAGGTCTTGTATAGACAGGTGTGTGGCTTTCCTAATCAAGTCCAATTAGTATAATCAAACACAGCTGGACTCAAATTAAGGTGTAGAACCATCTCAAGGATGATCAGAAGAAATGGACAGCACCTGAGTTAAATATATGAGTGTCACAGCAAACAGTCTGAATACTTAGGACCATGTGATATTTCAGTTTTTCTTTTTTTAATAAATTTGCAAAAATGTCAACAATTCTGTGTTTTTCTGTCAATAAGGGGTGCTGTGTGTACATTAATGAGGAGAAAAAATTAACTTAAATGATTTTAGCAAATGGTTGCACTATAACAGAGTGAAAAATTTAAGAGGGTCTGGATACTTTCCGTCCCCACTGTATTTATTTGTAAAAAAAATAATTGAAAACCATTTATCATTTTCCTTCCACTTCACAATTATGTGCCACTTTGTGTTGCTCTATCACATAAAATTTCAATAAAATACATTAATGATTTTGGTTGTGACATGACAATATGTGGAAAATTTCAAGGAGTATGAATACTTTTTAAGGCACTGTAATTCTGGATTTTATATTGGACTTGTAGTGTTGATTTATTCACATTGTGCACAGTCATTTATGTGGAATGATTACATATCGTTTTCACAAAGTGTGCAATATGTTTAGATGCCTATATTTTATAGTGCGCACTGTGCAATATTTATTTTGCTGTGGCACTATTGGCTCTGTATTTGTTTATAGGGAAAGCCCAACTTTATTAGCTGAAGTGTATGTTTTGCATTCAAACATTTTTATACATGTGGCATTCCCTTTGTGTTTATTTTTTTCTTATTCTTTATCGTTTACTTTATTTTGTCACTATTTTGCTGGACCTAGTGTAGGGCTGTTTTTGTTTATTCTTCCGTTTTATATTGAATGCACAGATCAGAGTTGGGGTTGTTTCGTTTTTTTTTTTAAGAAGTTTTTCACAGACATCATACTGTCTTCACTGCCGTGTCCTGAAATGAGCTCTATGCCATCAGACTTTACATACTTTCCCACAAAAACGTTTTGTGGCATGACAGTTGCCAATTCATTATCTTCAATTATGCTACCCCTTAAATAACACATACCAAACCTAAACATGCTAATAAAAAGAAAACATTATTAAAAGACTTTTATTTATTGCAAAAAGTATACAGTTCATTTTAAAATAAAATCTGTACATTGTACACAATAAGAAATCCTATGACAGTCATTGTGATTGCAGTGAGACGCATGCACACAAATTACAGTCCCATATGGGAAAACCTGAATCTAAATGTGGCGAGAAATGTAGCATCTTCCCATGAAGACAGTATTTCAGCTTATTTCTTCTGCTTTACAAGTACTTTTTTCAGTGGGCAAGTAATAAGGTACTACACAGACCTCTGTTCTGTAACATCTTCTGATCCTTTTATTCGAAAAGTAGTAAGCTCCTAGAAATGAAAATACATTCACATGATTTTTTTTTATATAAGCCAGTGGTACAGTATAATGGTTATACTTCCAGTTCCCAAAATGTAAGTGTATGTTTCAGTCAATAAACCCGGAGATGCATATGAGAAGCACAGTCTACCTGCTCAGTACGTAAAGAGTTATGCCGTGTACACACGAGCGGAATGTCCAACAGAAAAAGTCAGACGGAAGAATTCTGACGGACCTAAAAATAGAACAGGTTCTAAATATTTGCGACAGAACCAATTCCTATCGGGGAAAACAGACCAAAAACGACATGCTCTGAAGCAAGTACGAGACAGAAGCTATTGGCTACTGGCTATTGAACTTCCTTTTTCTAGTCCTGTCGTACATGGTGTAAGTCACCGCAGTCTTAACTATCAGACTTTGGTGTGATCGCGTGTACGCATGACAGTTTCAGCGGAACTCTGTCAGAAAAACCTTCAGAGTTTATTCCGGGAAAACAGGTCGTGTGTACGCGGCATAACTCCAATTTTGTTGACAAAAAAACAATGCCCTCTGGGTGGTAAATGTTCATTACAAGGGCTTTAACAAACTTTGTTGAAGATTTCTACCTGTTTCTGTTCTAGACAAATTACTGTTTGACCCACTTTGTGTCTTGGATACTAATTCTGAATGGGATTTTTTTTTATAATTGCTAGATTTTTTTCCCAAGAAAATTAAGTCATCCTTTAAGTCTATGATCCACCACACTGCATTTCATTAGTAATGTTCTTATCTGAAAACCCTTGCTTGGTGATGTGGGAAAGATGGTTCTTAAACACACCTACTGAGCACTCCCTGCCCCTGTAAAAAGTCTCAAGCTGTGATGCAGGAAACCGATATAGAGGGAGTAACAAAACACACACTCTGTAAGCTGTGTGTAAGCTGGTTGAAGGAGTTTATAGAAGACTTAAGCAGGTTGCACCAAAAAAAAAAAAAAAAAAACGAACAGTTTCGGTCGGAGATGCTGTAATAACCATGTAAGGTTAGTTCAGCAATCGCCCCTGCTGAGCTGTTGTGTTCTGACAGGGGGACCCTTCCCAGCCAGAATACTCTGATCAGCGCTCTCTACCGTTGGCTGGGATCGCTTATTGGGCGTCGGTCAGCTGCAGGTTTTCCAGCATGCACATCCGACAGAAGCCAGCCGAATGGCCGGCTTCTGTCGGGCAGACTGACCAGCTGCACTCTCCAACCCCCCCACTCTGTGCAGGGACAGACCTGTCAGAGCTCCGTTCTCCTCTATGGAGGGATCGGATGATTACAGACCGCTTGTCCGACCGCTTGCTTGAGTTGTATGGAGTGACCATTCAGATCCACCTGAAAAAACTGACAGGCGGATCTGAATGCTCCAAACATGTGAACATGGGGGCCTTAAAGTTGTAATCTTATTCCCTTACTGTAATAATTCTTTGCCCTTCACCCTGAGTTTTAGATTAAAGTGGTTGTAAACAATCGCCTTGTAAAACAACCCGTTCAGTTTAAAATAGAAACGAAAGGCAAAACATTTGTGTATAGATAGAGAGAAAAGGTATTTATAATGTTTTTTTCTTTTATAAGTAAGCACATTCCCTCAGTTCTCAGCTGCATAAGAGCTTGGAGGAGGAGAAGCAGCAGCACGCTGAGCTTCCCAGTGAATGGCTGTGTAGCAGGGGTGTGTCAGGACAAGTCTGATCATTGGAGGAGAGCACACTAAGTTTCCAGCATAGCTAGAGAACTGGCGATGATGTGCACTCCTGCTTAGTGTGGTCAGTTTTTAATAGGTAAGCAAGGGGACTAGCAGGAACACCAGAGATTTCACATAAAGGAAACAATACAAAGAGAACAGGATTCTAAGTAAATGGTACGGCAGGCACATATCAGGAATATGAAATGTTGGAGTAACAAATGCTTTAAAGCCAGCAGCCAGCCACCACACCTAGCTGTGAACATGCTTATAGAAACAAAGAGCACAAAGGTGACCTTGTTGATGTCCTGCTGCTCCCTAATGCAGCATACACACGATCAAACAATAGGGTGGAAAAGTCCGGCAAACTCAAGTCCGCCGGACAATCCCCCCGTGTGTAGCCTACGGCATACTTTTTTGACCCGAAAGTACGGCGGACTTAGAAAGTAGTTTTGCACTCCAATCTTCCCGCCGGACTCGCATTTCGGCGGACAATCCGGCCGTGTGTATGCCAGTCCGCCGTACTTTTGAAATGAACGGACTTTTCCCGCCCGGAGAAAAGTCCACTCATTTCGAGCGGGTCTCCAAGTAGGTGGGGCCCGCGAAGGAGACGTCGCTGTCCCTGCCACCTGGTATGGACATAAAGGGGAACCCCAACGCCGAAAAAAAAAATTGGCGTGGGCCCCCCCCCCCCCAGGTCCACATCAGACCCTTGTCCGAGCACGCTACCCGGCCGGCCAGGAAAGGGGGGGACGAGCGAGCGCCCCCCCCCCCTCCGAGCCGTACCAGGCCGCGTGCCCTCAACATGGGGGCGAGGCCCCCCCACCCCAAAGCACCTTGTCCCCATGTTGATGAGGACAAGAGCCTCTTCCCGACAACCCTGGCCGTTGGTTGTCGGGGTCTGCGGGTGGAGGGCTTATCGGAATCCGGGAGCCCCCTTCAATAAGGGGGCCCCCGGATACCGGCCCCCCCACCCTATGTGAATGAGTATGGGGTACAATGTACCCCTACCCATTCACCTGTAAAATAAAGTACAAAAAAACACAACACACAAGATAAAATAGTTTATTGCACAGCTCCGGGGGTCTTCCGTCTTCGGGGGTCTTCTCGCCGGACTCCTCCGCTATCTTCTTCTAGCTCTTTTGCTAGCGGAGGAGCCCGGCTTTCTTCCTCGCCGCCGCTCTTCTTCCAACTTCGGGGGTCTTGTCCCCCTCTTCAGTTCTTCTGCCGGGCCACCGCGCCTTCTTATAGCTCTTTTACAGGCGGTGGCCCGGTCTTCTGTCGCCGCCGCCTTCTGTTCTTCTGTTCTCTTCAGATCTTGACTCGTCGCTCCCTCCGCTCACACTGGCTCCGGCGCGACGACTTATATATGGACATCACCGGATGATGTCCCCGCCTATTATGATGTCACAGTCCCAGCATCCTCTGGGACTGTGACCCTATAATGGGCGGGGACATCATCCGGTGATGTCCCTATATAAGTCGCCGCACGCCCGGTCCCCGTCATTGTGAGCGGAGCGAGCGACGAGGCAACATCTGAAGGGAAGAACAGAAGGCGGCGGTGAACAGGGGGACAAGACCCCCAAAGTCGGAAAAAGGGCGGTGGCGAGGAAGAAAGCCGGGCTAGAAGAAGATAGCGGAGGAGTCCGGCGAGAAGACCCCCGGAGCTGTGCAATAAACTATTTTTACCCTGTGTTGTGTTTTTTTTTTGTACTTTTTTTCACAGGTGAATGGGTAGGGGTACATTGTACCCCATACTCATTCACATAGGGTGGGGGGCCGGTATCCAGGGGCCAACTTATTAAAGGGGGCTCCCAGATTCCGATAAGCCCCCCGCCCGCAGACCCTGACAACCAACGGGCAGGGTTGTCGGGAAGAGGCCCTTGTCCTCATCAACATGGGGACAAGGTGCTTTGGGGTGGGGGGCCTTGCGGCCCCCCCTTCCCCAAGGCACCCCCCATGTTGAGGGCACACGGCCTGGTACGGCGCGGAAGGGGGGGGGGGGCGCTCGCTCGTCCCCCCCTTTCCTGGCCGGCCGGGTAGCGTGCTCGGACAAGGGTCTGATGTGGACCTGGGGGGGACCCCCACGCCGATTTTTTTCGCCGTTGGGGTTCCCCTTTAAGTCCATACCAGGTGGCGGGGCCAGCGATGTCTCCTTCGCGGGCCCCGCCTACCTGGAGACGTGCTCGAAATGAGCGGACTTTCCTCCGCGTGTGTGGGCGAGTCCGTTCATTTCAAAAGTAGAGTGGATAGTACGGCGGACTCAGTACGCCATATTAGTCCGCTGAAAAAGTGCCGTGGGAAGTCCGCCAGACTAAGTCCGTCGGATAGTCGGCTACGTGTGTACGCGGCATAAGGGTTAATTTACACTTGCAGCTGAGGGGCGATAAAAACACGTAGCTGAGCTGCATTTTTACCACCCCCAACCACTCCCCCCTAAGCTGCAAAGGGCAGCAGCTGGGGATGTGGGTGTACACAAGCTTTCCTTCGTCTATAAAACACCTTTGAAACGTGTAGATACCTCTTTAATGGAGTGGCAATCCTTGCCACTAGTGTAAATGAGCCCTAAAAACACCAGAAAAGCCAGGCGCATGTATGTATCCGGAATACCATATGAATGGAAAGTGCCAGACCCTGACTGCTGCTCCTAAACTCAAATGACCAAATGAGGGACAACATAAAAATCAACAAAGGGAGCGCTGTTCCGGTGAATAGATGAAAACAAGTTGAAAGTTAAAAAGTAACAATCATTTATTGTGGATTAGGACAATCTGATGCCATAAAACAAAGTGTCATAAGGCCTTGCAGGGAAATGAAAATGTGCCCATGAGGCAATGTGACTCACAGGTAGTGATATCCTCCGCTGAGCTGGATGGGATGGATGGCTACCTTGGACCCTGGAGCTCCTGGTGGTGGGCAGTGAACCTGATGGTGGAACACTAATGGAACTAGGAGATGCAGTGCAGAGCTGATCAGTACCGATCAGGAGGAACACCAGGAGCGGATGGAAGTGCTCCACTGGAGAGTCTGCAAACGGGCAGGCAGCGACAAAGTGCCAGATAAGAGTAAGTGATGAGAGAAGATGTCGGGGCTCAGTCAGGGCGGACTACATGTTTCGGGGATTGACCTCTTAGTCAGATCACATGATCTTAGCTGGCAGAGGGGGGGGAGTATAAATACAAGTACCAAGGGGTGTAGCAGCCATTATTTCCCACCCAAGTTGCAATTAACCCATGAAGTGGAAAAACAATAAGAAGCATGTACACAAATAGATATAAAATTCTAGTACTTAGTGAAATAAAATTAAGTTGTTACTTTTGAACTTTCAGCTTGTTTCCATCTATTCACCAGAACAGCGCTCCCTTTGTTGATTTCTAAACGAGACTGGGGCAGTGATATATGAGGTACAAGTCCTTAGAAATATAACCACTAGATGGAACATTACATAAAATGTATCAAACCTACCTCATTTGTGTCCATTTCATCAACATCGACATCTTCATTGCTTTCATCCACTTGTGCATTTAAACTTTTCACTTTGTTCGGAGGTTGTAAACTTTGAAGTGGAATGTTTTGTAAAAAACACAGAAAATTAATCAGTGAATCTATCCTTTCCCTTGGTGCAAGCAACAGAGTAAACCAACAGGACATCTGTTTCGTTGACTATATGCTAAGACGCTGTATATTTCAGGCCCTTTCATAATCATTACATGCATTGTTGGTGGGGCATTTTGTGGGCATCTCTGTGCATTAAAACACAGTAGGAGGAATTGACCAAAACTGGAGGAGAGACAATCTGGGGTAGCTGTGCATGGCAAACAATCAGCTTCTAACTTCAGCTTGTTCAGTTAAGCTTTGAAAATGAAAGATAGAAGCTGACTGGTTACTATGCACAGCTGCTCCAAATTCTGTGTGCTCCAATTCTGATAAATTCCATTCAGTAACTTTTCTGCCATCACCAACAATTATCTGTAGGCATATTTAGCCTCCCAGTCTAAATGCTGTGATACAATTTAACCCAAGCTGAGATTCTATTGTTTTCAGTATGGGAAGACTAATAAACTTGCATTGAGAAACAAACAATTCTGCAGTAGCACTACCAAAAAAAAAAAAAAAAACACGATGGGGTTAATTTACTAAAGCTGGAGAGTGTAGATTAGAATCTGGTGCAGCTCTGCATAGAAACCAATCAGCTTCCAGATTTTTGGTCAAAGCTTAACCACTTCAATACCGGGCACTTAAACACCTTCCTGCCCAGACCAATTTTGAGCTTTCAGCGCTGTCGCACTTTGAATGACAATTGCGCGGTCATGCTACACTGTACCCAAATGAAATTTTTATTATTTTTTTCCCACAAATAGAGCTTTCTTTTGGTGGTATTTGATCACCTCTACAGTTTTTATTTTTTGCGCTACAAATAAAAAAATACCGAAAATTTTGAAAAAAATTATGTTTTTTTTGTTTCAGTTTCAAAACGTTGTAAATAAGTAAGTTTTCTCCTTCACTGATGGGGCTACACCGATGGGCACTGATAAGGCGGCACTGATGGGCACCAATGAAGTGGCACTGATGAGGTGGAATTGATGGACACCGATATGTGACACTGATAGGTGGCACTGATAGGTGGCACTGATGGGCGACACTGATGGGCACTGATAGGTGGCACAAATTGGCACTGATAGCTGGCACGGATTGGCATGGATAGGCGGCACAGGTGGGCATGGATAGGCGGCACGGATGGGCACTGATAGGCGCCACAGGTGGGCACTGATAGGCGCCACAGGTGGGCACTGATAGGCGCCACAGGTGGGCACTGATAGGCGCCACAGGTGGGCACTGATAGGCGGCATTGTATTGTGTTATGCTGTACTAATGGATGTCAATCAGTGCCAAACAATAATGCATGCCAATCCGTGATACCCATTGTGGGCACTGATTGGCATCCATTATGGGCACTGATTGGCATCCCTGGTGGTCTAGGGAGGATTACCTTTTGCTGGGCATCCCTGGTGGTCTGGTGGCGTCCCTGGTGCTCCAGTGTGGGCATCCTCGGGGGGGGGGGGGGGGGGGGGGCTGTGCTGATAATCGATCAGCACAGACCCCCCCCCCGTCAGAGGAACAGCCGATCGGCTCTCCTCTACTCACGTCTGACAGACGCGAGTGAGGAAAAGCCGATCACCGGCTCTTCCTATTTACACTGTGAACAGCCGTGATTGGACACGGCTGATCACGTGGTAAAGAGTCTCCGTCGGAGACTCTTTACCGAAATTGTAGTTGCCGGGTGTCAGACTGACACCCCGCAACAACGATCGCCGCGGTGTGCGCCCCCGGCAGTGCGCAGCGGCTCAGAATCCTGATCACGTCATATGACGTCCGATCGGGATTATGCAACCACTTTGCCACCGTCAATTGCCTATAGGGCGGGCGGCAAGTGGTTAATGGAATAAGCTGAGGTTATAAGCCGACTGGCTCTTATGTAGGCATTCAAAAGAAAGGCCTGACACTGCTACAGGTCACTGCCATCTTGTAAGTGATATCAGTAGCTGCAGCAGACTCAGAGCTGGCACTCAAGTGGCACTCTATCAAGCAGGTTCCATGCAACCTTACAGTTGGAGAAGAAACATTATTGTATCACTTCCTTGCGGGTACCTTGTACCTTACATCTAAGCGTGACACTAAATACAGCGGGGATGAAGCTGCCAGCAGCCTCCATACTCCCTTTTAGTGTTATCCTAGGGGTGCTTGAAGCAGCAGAGTGAGTTGAGGAGGAAAGGTGTGGTAGTGCTAGTGGCGACAGAGGAGTTCTGGGCACAGACAGTGTGACGCCTGAATGTATGTGCAGTGGGCTGGCTGTGCCCAGATATGGGAACACTGACTCTGTGAGAGGCAGACAAACCAGCATAGAATGAGGAAGTGGAAGCCTTGAACACATTCTGAAGTGCTGATGAGACTGGGTCCATCTGTGTTTTTCCTGCAGAGGAGATACAGGAGAGGCAGCCTATAACGGCATTTACTTTGCACTGCCAAAGCCATATAAGTGGAGACCGGTTTGTGATATCTGATGTCAGGATGGACATCACAGGAGTTGCCAACCTAGAAGTGTTAAGCTGGGGGTTCTAACATTAAGCGGCTGCGATCAGTGTTCCAGTAAGGGGAATAATATGGCTTTGTGATTATTATATGATAAGACTGAGAGTTCTGAGCCCATTATATGTCCTCTGTTCACCCCCTTCTGTCCCTCCCAAAAATACTAGTAATTTGGGCTGTTCCCTAGGGAGGGGCTTAGTAGAAAGCAAGTCACCAGCATTATTCCCATCATTATTTGTGTTACATATACAGTGCCTTGAAAAAGTATTCATACCCCTTGACATGTTCCACATTTTGTCATGTTACAACCAAAAACATTAATATATTTTATTGGGATTTTATGTCATAGACCAACACAAAGTGCAAAATAATTGTGGAGTGGAAGGAAAATGATAAATAGTATTCAACATTTTTTTTACAAATAAATATGTGAAAAGTGTGGCGTGCATTTGTATTCAGCCCCCTGAGTCAATACTTTGTAGAACCACCTTTTGTTGCAATTACAATTCAAGTCATTTTGGGGATGTCTCTACCAAGTTTTGCACATCTAGAGAGTGACATTTTTGCCCGTTCTTCTTTGCAAAATAGCTCAAGCTCTGTCAGATTGGATAGAGAGCCTCTGTGAACAGCAATTTTCAAGTCTTGCCATAGATTCTCAATTGGATTTAGGTCTGGACTTTGACTGGGCCATTCTAATACATGAATATGTTTTGATCTAAACCGTTCTGCCTGTATGTTTAGGGTTATTGTCCTGCCAGAAGGTGAATCTCCGCCACAGTCTCAAGTCTTTTGCAGACTCTTAACAGGTTTTCTTCTAAGATTGCCCTGTATTTGGCTCCATCCATCTTCCCATCAACTCTGACCAGATTCCCTGTCCCTGCTACAGAAAAGGATCCCCACAACATGACGCTGCCACCACCATGTTTCATGGTGGGGATGGCGTGTTCAGGGTGATGTGCAGAGTTAGTTTTCCAACACGCATAGCGTTTTGCTTTTAGGCCAAAAAGTTCAATTTTGGTCTCATCTGACCAGAGCACCTTCTTCCACATGTTTGCTGTGTCCCCCACATGGCTTCTCACAAACTGCAAACATACTTTTTATGGCTTTCTTTCAACAATGGTTTTCTTCTTGCCACTCATCCATAAAGGCCAAATTCGTGGAGTGCACAACTAATAGTTGTCCTGTGGACAGATTCTCCCACCTGAGCTGTGGATCACTGCAGCTCCTCCAGAGTTACCATGGGCCTCTTGGCTGCTTCTCTGATTAATGCTCACTTTGCCCGGCCTGTTCGTTTAGGTGGACGGCCACGTCTTGGTAGGTTAGCAGTTGTGCCATACTCTTTCCATTTTCAGATGATTTTTTTAACAGTGCTCCCTGAGATGTTCACAGCTTGGATTTTTTTTTATAACCTAACCCTGCTTTAAACTTCTCTACAACTTTATCCCTGACCTGTCTTGTGTGTTTCTTGGCCTTCATGATGCTGTTTGTTCACTAAGGGTCTCTAACAAGCCTTTGAGGGCGTCAGAGAACAGCTGTATTTATACTGAAATAAAATTACACACAGGTGGACTCTCTTTACTAATTAGGTGACTTCTGAAGGCAATTGGTTCCACTAGATTTTAGTTAGGGGTATCAGAATAAAGGGGGCTGAATACAAACATGTCACACTTTTCAGATATTTATTTCTAAACAAAATTTGAAAACCATTTATCATTTTCCTTCCACTTCACAATTATGTGCCACTTTGTGTTGGTCTATCACATAAAATCCCAATAAAATACATTTATGTTTTTGGTTGTAACATGACAAAATGTGGAAAATTTCAAGGGGTATGAATACTTTTTCAAGGCACTGTAACTATAGTAATTGTGTCATTGTCGTGATCAAAATAGGAAAAATAGTGCCAGAGATACTAGTTAACTCCTGTATTTCTATAATGCTGACATATTCTGTAGAAAAAAATACCAAGTGCATTGAACACCAAAGCAAATGTATATTTTACCACTAAACATAAATGCAGAGATGTTTTTTATTAAACTGATTGAAATATTTGTGCAGCAAAAACAAGCTGAAGATGAACTTTAAGGATACTTTCACACTGAGGCACTTTACAGGTGCAACATCGCCAAAAATAGCGCCTTCATAGCGCCTGTAAAGAGCCTCTCCAGTGTGAAAGCCAGAGTGCTTTCACACTGCAGCGGTGCACTTGCAGGACAGTAAAAAAAAGTCCTGCAAGCATCTTTGCAGTGCTGTAGGAGCTCCTAAAGCGCCCCTTCCCATTGAAATCATTGATTTTTAAACCTTTTTCAACCGCGCCGCTAAAACGACGGTAAAGCGGCGCTAAAAATAGTGCCGATTTACCGCCGACGCCTGCCCCAGTGTGAAAGTAGCCTTAGATTCTCTGAATTTTTATTGTTTATTCCTGTATCTATAAGTATATCTACAAATTACTGATTGTGTTAATATATTGTAACTGGTAGATCTGAAGATTATTTTAGGGGTTCCCTAAGTCCTGAAAATTTTCGAGGGATCCTCCTTGGTAAAAAGGGTAAGAAAGTCTGCGCTCTAGCATTCCCCTTGACTCCTCACCCAGTAGCTACGAGTTGAGGTGATGGGCAGAGGAGCTAGGCCAGCACAAAGTGCAATTAAACACTCCCAGAAGAGAAGGGTACTAATGAGGAGAATGTTTTGATAAGGATTACATTTTATTTTTTCAAATATGGAATGTAAAAAAATGGAATACTTGATTTTTTGTGCTTTTACAATGTTTTAAAACGAAACGTCACACTTCTGTTCCACTCTTTCAGGCATCTGATTTAATTTGGAATATATATTTTTCCAAGTTTTGACAGGTGCCTAGGCAATCAGAGCAGAAGCTCTCCTCCCCTTGCCTTTGCTAGCTGTTTGTGTCCCTATCTGGGGTTTTCCTTTCTACCTATATTTTTAAAGAGTATCAGATAACACATCAGATAGCACAATAAGTGAACAAAATCCCCTTGGAATGGAACACAAACAGCAATAAAACGTTTTCTTTTTTAACCGCTTGCCGACCGCCTAACACATATATACTGCAGCAGAATGGCACGGCTGCGCAAAACCCCGTACAGGTACGTCGTCCCCTTTAAGAGCCGCCGCACGGCGGGGGATCCGATGCGCATTGCCAGCCACATGCAATCACATGCACAAGAGCCAGCATGGGGATTTGTGTGTGTAAACACACAAATCTCTGTTCTGTCAGGGGAGAGGAGACCTATCGTTGTTCCTACTAAGTAGTTCCTATCCCCATACAGTTAGAACACACTGAGGAAACACTCATTTAACCCCTTGATCGCCTCTTAGTGTTAACCCCCTTCCCTACCAGTGACATTTACACAGTAATCAGTGCATTTTTATAGCACTGATCGCTGTATAAATGTCAATGGTCCCAAAAATTTGTCAAAAGTGTTCAATCTGTCCACCCGCTATGTCGTTAAAAATCGCAGATCGCTGCCATTACTAGTAAAAAAATAAAATAAAGTTTGCGCAAACCAATCAATATACACTTACTGTGATTTTTTTTATCAAAAATATGTAGAATAATATATATTGGCCTAAACTAATGAAGAGATTTTGTCTTTTAAAAAATTTTTGGGGAATATTTATTATAGAAAAAAGTTAAAAATATTGGGGGTTTTTTCAAAATTGTTACTCTTTTTTTGTTTATAGTGCAAAAAATAAAACCCGCAGAGGTGATCAAATACCGCCAAAAGAAAGATTTATTTGTGGGGGAAAAAAGGGCTCAAATTTAGTTTCGGTACAGCATTGCAGGACTGCGCAATTGTCAGTTAAAGCGACGCATTGCCAAATTGTAAAAAGTGCTCTGGTCAGGAAGGGGGTAAAATCTTCCGGGACTGAAGTGGTTAAATAGAGTGCTTATGGGTAGTGCTTCTGCCCTCCAATCAGCAGGAAGAATTAATGTTGCTGATTCCAAAAGGAATAAATAAAAACTGCACTTGGTGCTCCAAAAACTAATACTCACAGCTGCATTCAAGAAAACACCAAATACAAAAGTGTAAAGAAGCTTAAGTGACTAAATATTATTGTACTGTGCCTTTAAATCTTAAGCTTGCTATATTTATTTATTTAGCAATATTTAATTACTTCATTTTGTTGATTGCTAGAACTCTGACTCAGGTGGTGTGTCAGACCTCTGCAGAGACACCACTTCTTCCACACAGAGAGCAAGGGTCCTTCTACAGAGCATGCTGGCAGGGACACAGGCTTTCTACTTAGATGTGGCTGCTTTCTAATGAAAACAAACTGTAAGGCCCCATTCACACAGGGCTGCCCATCTTTACTCCTCCGCTTGCTCAGCGGGGGATCGCTCCGTTGATCCCCACTGAGCCAGCGGGTGACAGAGTGCAGGGATGTACCTGTCAGATATCCACTCTCCCCTATGGGCGGGATCGGATGATTACGGACCGCCTGTCTGTTTTCATCCGATCCGATCTGCCAGACGGATGGAAAATACGGTTTGCATCCATCTGGATTTTGCGGAGCGGATGTCAGCAGACATGTCACCGCTGACATCCGACGCTCCATAGAGCTGTATGGAGCAACCGTTCAGATCCGCTGAAAAAACTGACAGGCGGCTCTGAACGGTCCGCATGTGTGAAAGGGGTCTAAGACTTTGCACACCTGTTGTTTTCATGCCCCTGAAATGCATCTTCAAAATGAAAGTTCAATTGGGTTTTAACTTTGAATAATCCTTTGCTCTATTTGTATCATGATTAGCCACCTATTAAAAAGAAGAAAAAAAGGGGGAAAAAACTTGCAGCTAGGAATCCTTTGTGTGTCTATTACAACCCACTCAGCTGTTCCTGCCTCCCATGTTTCTCCATGCCATTAAAACAGCTGTCTCTTCCCGTAAAGATTATTTACCAGCTGTCTTCTGTATCAGTCACCTGCCTTCTCTCTATTCCTCAGCTGTTTTTTTGTTTCTGTCTGCTTGAACTCTTTTCATCTCTAGAAATTTATCTCTGTGACCACTCATACATAAAGAGTCAGCGTCCACTGCTGCTGATGCAACTTCCTGTCCATGCAAAAATCACCCAGGTGCACAAGCTACATCTAAAGTCAGTGGGAGTCATATCAGTAATCAAACATTTACTGTATAAATACGGCTAGCTTACCTACTAAACTAAATTGATCACAGCTCTTCTAAATAAACCACCCAAGAAGTGCACAAACACTCAATTCAAACTAGTCTAAGACTGGGTTTACACTAGTCAATTAACATGTCAGAAGATTGTGACCAGCGCTCTATGGAGCTGGTTCCCACATCTCCAGAACGGCTCCGGTACAAATTGCACATGAACACTGTGTGTCTTCTGGTCCATTTCAGGTCCGAATTCAGCCAAAAATTCGGACTGAATTCGGACCTGAAACAGGTGAACAGGGATGCACCGAACCCTTACTGTGAGCTGCTCTGTGCAGCAGTGTGAACCCAGCCTAACACATTTTAACAGTGGTAAAAAGGCTATTTGAAAGAGCATTAAAAACCCACACGGCCTCTTTTGTGGATTTCAAGAATTGGGTTTCACAAGTCATGATCTTTGAAAAACGAACTAGACAAAATGATAAGGCCGGTTATAGACACAGCAAAATTCAATTGCAGGAAAAAAATTCCCCCATCAACACAGATATTGTTGATGCGGGAAGCCCTCCTGCCAGGCCTCTCCGGGAGAAGACAGTGGTTATTGCTAGCGGCTATAGCAGCTGCTAGCAATAATTGCAAGGGAATCCAGCACGCTGGTTGTACTCAAGTTGATCGATCAACTTGGAACATTCAGCCTGCCCATTAACGGTTCAAACCTTGGCCAGTTCCTGCTGAAGATGGCAAAATTCAAGAAGGTATGTGAACCAAGATTCAAGTTTTATTTGCTACCCGCTTGTAGCACTGACTTACTGAACCTGGGAAAAAAAAATAGAGTATACAACACAGCCCCCCCCCCCCCCACAATTCTTTTTTTTTACTCTCTTCACTTTATCTTTTATGTTTCTTCCCCACCGTACTTATGCCCTTTGAGGGTGAGTAAATGTAACCACCACATCTGAAGGACGAGTAATTTTGTTCTTAGATTTAGATGCACTTCAGTTTAAGTTTTCCGGTTTCTCGCTTCTGCCACGTGGATAGTATTCTTTTATAGATTATAGCTCTTGTGCTCCCTTGTACCATATAATTATGGTTTATACAAAAATATCTTCCTGGACAATGGCAGTGATATAAGATGTTGTTAACTTGATATAAAGTCTGAATTTATCATTGTAAAAATAATAGCACAGTATGTAGAGTTCAAAAGAAACATTTTGTGCCCAATTTTCCAGAAATTCAGAGGCTGCCATTGCTTCTGAAAATACTAGTCGCCTTTTATGGGGTTTGGGTCAATTTTCTTCAATTTAAATGTTTATAAATGTATACAATTTTCTTTGTTTTAGAAAAAAAATGTTTATACAGGACAGAGAACTCCCAGAGCACTGTGGGTTATAGGCTTTGTCTGCCTGAAACCTCAGACTAAGCCATATGATAACGTTGAGTCATTGAAAATTATTTCAGCTTGAGCTGTTGACCTCTATAACCATGCTTATTTTTCAGCAGGCTATACGGATAGCTCCTATGATGGGTAAATAAAGATTTTTTACCAGCTGTCTTCTGTATCAGTCACCTGCCTTCTCTCTATTCCTCAGCTGTTTTTTTGTTTCTGTCTGCTTGAACTCTTTTCATCTCTAGAAATTTATCTCTGTGACCACCAAAAATGTTTAAATTAGATTTTTTCAGTCCAAATAAAATATGTAAAAAAAAGTCTGTTACTCTCTACTTATAAGATGAAATTCTTTGTGACATATTAGCCCCCCCCCCCCATTCACACCTAAGCGTTTTGTAGTTTGAAACTCTAAAATTCCATGGTTTTCCGTTGTGCCTGTTCACACTTTAGCATAGTGTTGCTTGAAGCTTGTAGCTTAAAAAAGTGCATTAGCTTTGTTTGAGCTACAAGCTTCAAACATTGTTGACCCCAACAGACTTCAACAGGAGAATCTGAAAACTACATGTACACGTGCAGAAAAATATGCAAAATGCCCTTACCACACATTTTACTCCTTAGTAACTAGCTTTCCATTGGCTAAAAAACATTTAAAAAACGACACACCTCAAATACCTAAAAAAAAAGTGCAAAAATTCTTGTACAAACATTAACAAAAAATAAATCCTGTAAACAAACCAGACGCTCAGCTCAGGTATGAATTTGAGGTTTAACTTCAGGTTAAGAAAAGCACAGCTTTGTTAGTCAGATACCTGGGGGTAGGAAAGTACACCAAACCAGGGCAAATATCTATTGCAAAACTTTTAGTGGAATATTATAGGAGTATCGCTCAAGTATATCTAGCTAGTTTTTGTTTATGGGTTTATTATTTAGCAAATTCTGTTATATCCAGTTACCTGTTCACTGATGAAATGTCTTCTGATGCCTGCTCTTGAAGCGTTCCTGGTCTCATGCTTTTAGCAGAATAAAGGGAGTTCTGTTCATGAAATGCACTCTTGTCTTCCATACTGTTTCTCGGAATAGGCTCTGTAACAGAGAGTATAAACACACATTACCCACTGCTTGGTCGCAAGCCTGAACTGTATCACTGGCCACCAGTATTAAGAAAAATATATTACATATCATTTTCAGATTCGCAAAGCATTGAAAGGAGGGGGGGGGGGGGGGGGTCGGTCACTGAATTAAACTGTGCAATAGCTAGTTAGTGTTCACAACACACAGAAGCAGTATGGTGTCAAAAACAGCCTAACAATATGGGCCAGAAACCTCATGAACATTCTTGTAGACACAAAAAACAGCAACTAGATTTCACATAAAATGCTTGTTACTAAATGTCTTTTTTTCGGAGATTCAATTTTAAAGGGAATTTACCTATCTTTACTTATCGTTATTTTGGTCAGGACTAAAAAAAAAAAAAAACAAGCTAAAAAAAGCTTATGCAGTAATGCAAATTAGTATTATTCAGTCAGGTGACTAATTGGGCCCCTTTTTCAAGAGTTCCCCAACCTCCCTTACATCTGGAGGAAGACCAGAGGAGGGCTGGAGCCAGCTGCCGGAGACTACTGAAACAAGAGACCTGGGGAGGCGGAGATAAGCTCTGTCCTCCCCTCTGCTGGCAAATGCTGAGATGGGGGGGGGGGACAATGCTCTCTCCCGCTGCACAAGGGGGGTGCCACAGCTGCAGGAGAGGTGCTAGGGCCACATGTGTTTGACATGTGGCCTAAAGTCACCAGGCGGGACATGCATTTTATCTGTAATATTAATAAAGTTGAACCCCAGGCAAACTTCAATCTCCAGGCAAAAAAGTTGAGTAGTTGTTTACTCTTTAATATTTAAAAAATATTTAAATGTAGATTTTTATACAGCTAGCATAAGTACCTGCATCTGTCTCGATATCATTCCTTGTACAGCAGCACTCTGAGTAGGAGAGAGAGGGTCAGCAACAGAAACCATGAAGAAGCAGATGTGAGGCATTGGACTCTGATCTTTCACCCGTCACACAAAAAGTGACAGTGGGACTCAATGGAAATGACCTCAGCAGATCAACAACAAGGTGGGAGGCCAGCTGGATTCATGTGAAAACCGAATAACATAGTGCTAAATGTTCATCATAAGAGTCCATAATTCTTTATTCCTCATGATACTTTGATAGCAATAAAAAAAAATCTAGCCATGTTTTCAGGGCAAAAAACATCCCATCATCAGGGCTTAAATTACATAGAAACAATGTTTACTGCATCCTATTTAGGAAACTCCTGAAGGAAAGTCTCTGGCAAGAGTAGAAATTTGCTGTCTCAATGGACATGTAGTAAGAGTGCTGGTGTGCTGATGACAGTTACATTTAAAATATAACTGAAATAAGACAATATATGAAATATAATCATACCATAAGTTGATTTTCTTTTTAACTGTTGGGATGTGCCCAGAATCAAATGGTCTCTAGAAAAGGCACTGCCTGTTAGAGAACTTTCTTCATCATGGTTATCTAACAGAGAATTACTGTACAAAACCAGTGGATTCCATTCAGATCCTTTATGCAGCATTTGCCCATTGGCAAACCTCTGTAGATACCCATACCTGTCAAGGAGAAAGCTTGTGTGAGCACAAAATATAATGCCAAAAATGTACAGTACATGTCTGCCAATAAAGTGGAGCAACTGCTCTTGCAAAGTGCACAGTCTATTTGCCTTTAGTAAATCAACCCCAGTGATTTAAATTTCATTTCCGTATGCTGTGTAAATAGGAAAACATAAAAACTATACAGTGGGGCTTTCTCATATTTGACCCCTTCCAACACCTATTCCTTCCTATTCAGTGTCCTTCAGTTCTACGCAAGGAGATAAATTAGCATGTTAAAGGGTAGGCAAAGGTACATTACTATCTCAGCAGTAAAATAAGGGGGACGGTACAGTTAAATAAAAAATAATTCTCCACTTCCCCTAGTTAATGTATAACTAGATGTCCACACTTAAAATGTAAAGAATTTCACCTATCCCCATCGATGCATAGCACAAAGTACACGTTAATGTATAAATGTGGTAATGGCAATCAGCAGCACACAGGATGTCGGATTGAATCTGTGCAGATGTCTTCCACAGGGAGAAGATATTCTATAGTAATACAAGTATTATTACAAAATGACACAGATGAGTCATGCATATATGTTCCTATCCAGGGAAAGTGAAGCATTAGTCACTCTAAATGTACTATGAAAAAATTACAGCATCATCAAAACCCAGCTAAACAGCTAGTATAATTCCTGTGTCAGTATTTTGATGTATAACACCTAGTTGGACTTAATAGAGCCGTGAAATGTCCTTATTTCTTAAGAGGAATTGTAGTCTGGATTGACATTTCTACTATCAGTAGATGAGGCGCTGAAAACCTACAGAACACCAGTGACATTTCTGTATTTTTCATTAGAATGCATATGAAATAGTGGAACCTGTGGGACTAAAAAACAATAGTAGAGACTTGGATTTTTTTTAACCATCAATGCCAGGCTAACCTGCATATGTTAGCCTTCTGGCAACTGCCTCTCATTTCAGTCCGGAGACAATAGTGAATTAAATACAGTACAATGGAAAACTGTTCTTAATATATCAAGTACCTAAAGACTCCAGCAATAGTGTTGTCGGGATGTGTTTAGGAAACCATCTATGAAACCTATTTTCAAACCTTTTAAGCCGGCCATGCATGGTGCAAATTTCTTTCCTGCAACCACAGGCTGCAGATGGTGCTGATGCAGGAACCCCACCTGCCAAGCCATTGTATTCTCCCGGCGGGGACGGCTTCCCCTGCTGGGAGAATACAGTAATTATTGCTAATGGTTATAGCGGCCGCTAGCGATAATCGCAAGTAAAATCCAACAGGCTGGTTGTACCCAAGTTGATCAATCGATCAACTTGGTACATTCAGGCTGCTCATACACGGTTCGAATCTCGGCCGGTTCAGCAGGAACCAACTGAGATCCGATTTGTGTATGGCATGCCTTAGGCTTATTTGTGTATCTGTATGTATTTTATGTACCTAAAGTAGAACTACAGGCAAAACTTTTTTTTTTTTTTTCGTTTTGGATAGAGTAAGGCTGACCATACACTATAACATTTTCTTGTTCAACTTTCCTTCAGATTTACCAAAACCACATAATATGAGGTCAAACCTAAACCCTTTCCATTTGTACGTAGTCAAGCAGCCCCTGGCACTACATAGTTGAAGGTAAATCTAAAGGAAATTGAATAAGAAAATTGTATGGTGTATGGCCAGCTTTAGGGAGGGTTATAACACTGGTCAGTTTTTTTTTTTTCAACCTGTGTCCTATTGGGGAGATGAGAGGAAATCACTCCAAAGTGAGGGAATTCCTTGTTGTCACTGGGGTCAAATGAACTAGTGTCCCCATTGGAACATTCCCCTCTATTACTTTTGTGGGGACAATCCATAATTTGGGTTTTACTTTCACATTCAGTGATAAAAGTAAACATAACAAATAGAGGGTGAATCTCCATAATACGGACACAGACAGCAATAAAAACATGACTGGTGTTTTAATCCATCTCCACTCTGACCAAAACGAAAAAAAAAGTTTTGCCTTTATACTTTAATTACATTCATGCAAACAAATATTTCTAGGAAAACGGTATCTAACATAAGACACGTGCAGCAAAATTTGGTTCTTTGTACAATATTTTTTTCTTGATGATACAAAAACCTGGTATTTTAAGAAAAAAAATATTACCATTAATTCCTGTTATTATCCATAAATTACATTCAAACCTATAGGATTCTTACGAAGCATAAAATAGAGAGTGTACAAGCATACTTGAAATAAACTTGAAAACAAAGTTTGCTACAGATAAATACCAAGGCTGAGAGACATGGGAGGTGTGGGAAGTAAACAGCTGTTTCATGCTTGCCAACACTTTGTCAAGACTCAGTTCCATATATCTGTTCACCAAGTGTGTGCAGCCAGACTCTCTGCATCATGACTGGTCGACTTTCTGCACGTCAATGTGAACAGCATCACTGATCCTTGTACTGATTTACAAAAAGAGATGATGCAAAACCAAAAATTTACATTTTCACTATCTGACCTGAACGCAAAGAGACTGGGAGTTATTTAGGGCAAACTGACTATTCACTTTGCAAGGGAATTTTACCCCCAAGCTTAGTGAATGAGGTAAAGCTTTGCTGACTTCCATTATCCAATCATGTGCAAGCAAAATGTTATTTCCTTTTTTGCAAAGTGCAATTTCACTACATTCGCTAAGCTCTAGGGTTTATTTCCTGTCAAAGTGAACAGCCTATTTTCCTTTAGTAAATCACCCCCTAAATGTCTACAAACTCGATGGTTGGAATATGATTGGATACAATGACTAGAAACATGATTATTGATCATCAATGACTAGAATCATACTGTAATATGATTGATTGAGTACAGTTATCATCCCTTGACCACAGTGACATTACCAGATCAACTATTGGGGCTCATTTACACCAGATGTAGTCAGGTACGTTTTTATCCCCACCCACCCGGCCTATTGTAAAATGACAGCCGGGCAGGAGCCCTGTTATTCTGGGAAGACTTCATATGATGTCCTCGCAGAATCAGGCCACGCTCTGGCATGATCTGTTGTTACCTGCTGTGTTCATCAGACACAGCCTATGACAAATCACTGTACCGGCCCACTGCCGGTACCATGTGATCACCGTGGTCAATCACAGCAGATCACATGACAATTGTACACAATGAAAGGCTTTGATTCATGCCTTTCATTGTGTACTATTGTGATTAGCTCTGTGATTGGTCACAGTGATTAAATGGTACAGGCAGGGCCAATCACAGCACATCTGTACCATGTGATTAACTAACACAGCAAATCACAATAGTAATAACTAAATTAAAGGGATTGTAAAGTGAATTTTTTTATTTTTATTTTTAAATAACAAACATGTTATACTTACCTCCACTGTGCAGCTCATTTTGCACAGAGTGGCCTTGAACCTGCTCTTCTGGGATACCTCGGCGGCTGTCTCGGCTTCCTCCCGCAGGTGCTTCTCACGTTCATGCGAGCTCCCTCGCATGGTGAGAAGCACCTGCGGGGACGCTCCGTGATACAGCCGGCGGCTATAGCCGCTGGCTGTATCACACAGCCCCGCCCCCCCCGCGTCAGTGGATGTGATTGACAGCAGCGTGAGGCAATGACTGCGCTGCTTTCCATCCATCCACTCTAGCCAATCAGCGGCCAGGCTGAACGGTGGAAAGGACGGCGGGGGCGAGCACGGGATTTTCGAGGGGTGAGGTAAGTAAAACGGGGGGGACTGGGGGTGCAGGCACTGTCAGATGTTTTTTCACCTTAATGCATAGAATGCATTAAGGTGAAAAAACATTTACCTTTACAACCCCTTTAATAGTTTTCATTCAGCAAAAAAGTGGTGCTTATAACTGTAAAATTCACAGTTATAAGAAATCACATTGTGTAAAAAAATATATATCCTGATTACCTCCCCAGAGTATTTCTCTGGTCACTGAATGTAAACAAAAATGTAAACAAAAGAAAAAAAAAATTATATATATTAAAAAAAAAAATTGAAAGAATATATATTCACTTTTTTTTTTTCATTTTTTACATACTGTCATCAGTCAGTGTCTCTGACCACACCAGTTATATAATAACGCTGTAATGCACTGGTGAAGGTAACAAAAAAAAAAAAAAATTGTGAAAAAAACATTTTTTTTTTAAATTTCTTGATTTTCCACAAAATTGTGGCAAAAAAAATGACACCTTTAAAAAACTAGTCATGTCTTTTACTAAATGCCTTGGACTGTCTACTTTCCAAAAAGGGGTAATTTGGGGGAAATTTGTATTGTCCTGCTATTGGCAGACATGAGATTGATAAATTTTCAGTTACAGTATATATACCATAGAGTTTGTGGACTGAATACATTTTGGCCTAAATTTATAAGATTATTTATTTGCAAAAAATGCATTTTTTTTTTTATTTTTAGTCTTTTTTCATTTATTTAGCAAAAAAAAAAACCCAGTGGTGATTAAATACCACCAAATGAAAGCTATTTGTGTAAAAAAAAAAAAATATATATATATATATATATATATATATATATATATATATATATATATATATATATATATATATATATATATATATATAAATGTCACATGGGTACAGTCTTGCATGACCGCGCATTTGTCATTCAAAGTGCGACAGTGCTAAAGGCTGAAAATTGGCTGGGCAGGAAGCGGGTAAAAGTGTCCAGTATTGAAGTGGATAAACGCAGTACAAATGCATATGCAAGAAAAATTTATAGTTTATATGAGAAAAAGACAAAGGATCCCCTAATTGGTGGACCTTTAAAGCACAACGTTTTTACAAAAGAAATTTAGATGGTATAAATTAACAATTATAAGTTATTTATTTCAAAAGATAGGGTAACGGTGCTGGCTAAACACATTCTTAATAGTTTATACAACTGCACTGCTTCCATGTCCATTTAAAAAAAGTAGAACATGCTGCATTTTTCTTGCAACTGAAATGCACGTAAATGTGTGCAAACAGACCACAAACATACATAAATGTGCACAAACGTGTGAAATTGTAACTTAGTAAATATAAATGGAAACAACATGAAAAAATACTCTAAAAAACACACTGAAAATGCACAGCAAACACATGTGAACACATTGAAAATGCAAGTAAACACACATGCAGAAACGCACAGTGAATGCAAAGATTGTGGTGTAAAGGCACCAGATGCAAAGATGAAGCTTTTCCCTGTATAGTTTAAGCCACATATATTTTTTCATCATCAGTAAAAGTAAAGACATCTCATATTTGTATAATATTAAAAGCCAGGTTAAGGCTAGAAAAATGTTCTGTGAAAAAAAAGTGTCCCTAGCAGTGGGGTGTTGCTTTAGGCTGCGAAATTTGTATATCTGCAAGTACCTGTGACGGCTATTCAGCCATGCACAATATATATAAAAAAATAAATAAAAATGTGAGCCATATCACATTCAGTACTGAGGCTTTGAATACATATTGAGCAAAGAAAGGTATAGTAAAGTTCAGTTTGTGAAGACCATGGAAACCCATATGTTATTTTATCAATAATTTCCAGTATGCAGAAAAGACAGCTTACACCAGTCTCTTGTCAGCTCGAAGGAGTTTATTGGAGAATTCACTGATGAGGACAAGGAATGGCAAGTTAGGAGGTGGTAGGCCATCTTCTTTTGCTGGCTCTTTGAAAGCAAATTCAATTCCTTGCCTTAAAAAGTAGGAAAATAAGGATGAAAGTTAAGATTAATACATTTCACCGTTCTGGAAGAATCCACAAAGGTATAGAAGTATTAGTACATAGAAGTTTTAGTATGGGCAAAACAAAAGTATGCTTAACTAGGGAAATACATTTGTACCAAAGCATGGCATGGCACATATTTAGGTTTAGTTTCTAATGCCAAATTGTCTCATATTATAATGAAATACACAGACCGACACACTTATGCCATTAATACCAAAGAGGTTTAATAAGGAATTTTTGTGAAACGTGTGTGTGTGTCTATATAGTGCCTAACTCCAGCCATTTTTTAAATAAAGAGATAACATTTATGTAAATGTTTCTGTCTGAAATATTCTAAGCATTCCCTATGCTATCCAAACATAATGGATAACATTAGTATTGGCATCATGAGATGGCTGTCACATATCAAATGTAAAATTCCTTACATAAGTGGACTGATATACCCCCCTTCAAATATAAAATTAACAAACTGTGCAATGACCTATAGCAACCAATCAGCTTTCAATTTACAGTAGTCCGATCAGGTAAAAAAGGAATGCTCGCTATGGGTCTTTTTAAACATACCCATGTATGTATGCATATTGTATTCCTATAAAAAGTATGTTTTCTGAAGAGCTGGGATTACTATTCAAATTCAGAAAAAAATACCTTACATAGTTTAAAAAAGTTAATCCAGTTCAAACTGTGTGTGTGTGTGTGTGTGTGTGTGTGTGTATGTGTTTATGTCAGTATTACATTGTATATCCCTGTATGTTGTGGTCATTGAGGTGCCCATCTAAGGCTACTTTCACACTGAGACGCTTTACAGTCACTATAGCGCTAAAAATAGCGCCTGCAAAGCACCTCTCCTGACACACCCACTTTTAACCCTTTATTTGGTCGCTAGCGGGGGTTAAAAGCACCCCGATAGCAGCCAAAAAGTGCCTCTAAAACTACTGTGAAGCACTGCTAAAACTAGCGTCACTTTACCGCTGATGCCCCCAGGCCTCAGTGTGAAAGTGCCCTAATAGTTTTTTAAAATATCAACGCTCCCTGCTGATACCACTGTTTGTGGAAGAGAATTCCACATCCTTACCGCTCTGACAGTAAAGAACCCTATATGCAGTTTATGGTTAAACAGTTTCTCCTCCAACCTTAGTGAATGGTTGTGTGTCTTAAAATTCCCTTTGACTAAATATTTTTTTTCCTATGCTAGGGTCACCAGTACGGTATTTGTACATTGATATCATATCCCCTCTCAAGCATCTCTTCTCCAGAGAGAATAAGTTCAATGCTTGTAATCTTTCCCCATAGCTGAGATCCTCCAGTCTCTTTATTAGCTTTGTTGCCCTGTCTCTGGACTCTCTCCAGTTCCAGCACATCCTTCCTGAGGACTGGTGCTCAGAACTGGACGGCATACTCAAGATGCAGCCAGACCAGAGTCTTGTAGAGCGGGAGAATTATTATTTTATCTCTGGAGTGAATCCCCTTTTTAATGCATGCCGATATTCTGTTGGCTTTGCTTGCAGTAACTTGGCATTGCATGCCATTGATGAGCCTGTCATCTACTACCTTGTTTTATGCTACATACAAGATAAAGTTGTAGCTCTTTTGTTAGCAAGCTTAAGCCAGCCATAGACAGTTCCCATTGAACCGGCCAAGATTGGAACCATGTATGAGCAGGCTGAATGTACCCAAGTTGATCAACTTGGGTACAACCAGCCTGCCAGATTTTACATGCAATTATTGCAAGTAGCTGTAACCCCCCCCCCCCCCCCCCGCTGTGAGATCACAATGGCTCGGTGGGAGGGATTCCCCCATCACTCTGTCTATGGCTGGCGTTACACAACCTTTAGGTGTGAAAATCAGGGAAGAGCCCTCAAGGCAACTCTATGCATTTCTATGAAAAAGTAAGGTCAGATAAGGCCATAGATAATGCAATTTTTTTGGTGGAAGGAAAAAAATTGCTAAATTCCCCCATCAACGCAGTTAGTTGATGGGGAAATCTCTTCCGCAGCACTATTGTAATCTGCTGGCGGCAAGCACAGAGGGCCTTCCCTGTTGGTAGAACACAATGATTAGCATTGCCGGCTATAGCCAGTGGCACTAAGGCTGGCCATACATTATACAATTTTCTTGTACAATTTTCCTTTAAATTTATCAAAACCATATAATATGACATCAAACCTAAACACTCTCAATCTGTATGCAATCAGGCAGGCCCTTGCATTACATAGTTGAAGGTAAATCTAAAAGAAATTGAATAAGAAAATGGTATAATGTATGGCTGGCTTTATCATTCTGGAAAAACCCGACAGGCTGGTTATACACAAGTCAATCGATAGACCAACTTGTGTACAACCAGGGTGCCCATACATGGCTTGAAATTAGTCTGTAATTTAACATTATAACAACTATTTTTGAACTATTTTTTTTAATGTGTCGCTACACAACCTTATTCTAAAATTGTACTATTTTTTTGTTTTAAACTGCAGAACTATGACAGTTATCAAAACAGTAGGGACTACTTCACGATACCATGCATTACAGTGCACTGCGTTAAGGTAGACTATTAATTTTGAACAGGCTGGCAGTGCACTTTTACATAGTAAATAGCGGCAACTAATTTTTAAGGCAGCACACCCCAAAACATGTTATATGCGTTCTGGTGTGGTGCATTGTGCAATATCCAGTGTGGTGAGGTGCCATTCAATATAGATTACAAACTGTGGTGCACTTGTAACTGAAATGCAAAGATCTAAATTAGTCCTAAAAAAGGGATCTGCTGGGTAAAGTTAGTCTGAACTATCATATGCAAAATATTACTTTGTCTGTTTTATACAACATTCAATATCCAATGCTACACTGTAATTGAAAATAACACTTTAACCATTAGTACCAGTTAACTCTTTTTTTTTCTTTTTTGTCTCTGGTCAACTAGAAAACAGCATAAAGTGTCTGAGCTGTTTTTCTTGCTCCCTTTCATGTTTGAAATGCAGCTTGGGGGAGGACAGGAGAAAAATCTGGTTGGTTGCTATGGGCATCAAAAAGTGTTTAATAAACTTTAGACACACTGATACATGAGGGCCAATGTACTTTAAATGGGCTCAGCCTAATAAAGCTTTGCTTGTAGTGCTATGTAATGGTATAAATAGCATAGTGAATGTAAGGGGAAAACCTCCACTTCACATACTTGTGCATCATAGCAATAGATTCTCTGCATTTCACGTGGTCCATGCCAAACGTTAGAGAAAAGCGGCGAGCCAGCTCCTTTATGTTAGTGAATGACGTTGGGGACGGGGTGGCACTGTCATGTGCTTCTCTGTGCTCCAGAAACAGCTGCAATCACATCACCATGCCGGAGAAAAGAAAGCAGAGCTGTGACGGGTCATGTCTTTTTAAGGAACAAGGACATTCAGTTTTGTTAATTTGCATTCATTTTCAGCTGTCTCTCAATGACCTTCCTCCCTGGTGTCAAGGGGGGCTATTTACAATGCAACTGAATGAAATGGCAAGCATTTGTATCCCTCTAATAACAAGCCTGACGACGTGATAAGTCATGCTTTCAATTATGTTTCTAGATCAGCCGGGAAACATGCAATCCTGTCACAAATCACACACGGTTCTATCTTCCAGTGCTTTCAATTAAAAGCCGCAAAATAGAAGCTGCCTGCCAAATCTGATAACTGATAATCTTACTAAGTACATTGTATTTCTACATATATGACATACAGCTGACACTGATTCAGAGAAATCATTATCTATTGCCTTACATGGTACATAATGTAAATGGCATTCACCCTCACACTCTGCTGACATATTTTGACTAATTGCACTAGTACCAGATTATTCAGCAAGGCAGTGTATAAAAGCAAAACTTGAAGGCCAATGTGCTGGAACCTATAGCAGCCAATAAGAATACAATTATTGAAGTCAAAAGACTGGAATATGAATTATAATTGGTTGCAGAGGGGTACCACACTTGTTCCTTGCCTTACTAAATAAGACTAACACAATATTATTGTACTATTTGTGTTCTGTAATATATTATTTTAATAAATGATATTTTTACCAGTGGTTGTTTTCAAACATCTAGTAATACAAAGTGAACCTCTGCTGAAAATATTTTTTATTCCACTATTATGTCGTCTACAGAATCAGGGAGTATATATTGTGTCAATAAACAAAATAATATTCCTCCTTTTCTAAGAATTGCCAGTTTAAGCTTCTTTTATTTTCTTGAAATTTGAAAAGTAATGCATACTGTAAATCATGAGCAAATAAACAGCTGGTTTCTTAAATGCAAGCTTCAAGAAAAAGAACCTGGCCTACAGCTACTAAGATGAAACCTACGTTTTCATAAGCTGTAGTAGTGAAATCATTTATATAATGAAGTAACTCATTTATCCAGGTCATAGCATAACTAGTAGTAGTTAGAAACATTTGGAACAAATTCAGTTGAATGCAACTAACTACTGCTAGCTAACTTATGTAACCTTACCGGTTAGGCAAAACATGCAGGTTACTTTTCCCCATTTCATAAGTGAAGAAATGTCATCAGCACACCAAGGATTCCTTGAAAAGGGTCCAAAGCTTTATTTCCGTGGTCACATGATAAACATATGTTTCAGGGACACGCAGGGCCCCTTCCAACAAGACTAACTACTATTAGCTAACTTATGTAACCTTATTGTTAAGGCAAAACATGCAGGTTACTTTTCCCCATTTCGGATACATAATTTGTCCTATCTATGATGTTCCCAAACCTGGAAGCTACTGGTCAATGAACTTCATGCAAAAAAATTGAAACAAAGAAATAGTGGTAGTGTTGGGCAGTTACTAACCTGTTTTCTGTACTTATTTTAAGTACAATTTATTTATTTATTGTTTGGATATCAAAAAAGGCAGATGTTTGGTCATGCAACGTACCCAGCAATTTTTGCCTTCCTTCATCCCCTCCCGTAGCCACCATGACTTTACTGAACCTGGATTTTTAAGCGAGGGTGATCTGCAGTTTTCAGCTTTTTTCTGGCACTTCCCTTGTTTTTAATTTCCTTACACTTCATTTACCTTCTTATATTATCCCTTTTCTGGTTTTAATTAATGCGGTATTAAACCCAAAACCAAAAATGTAATATATTGCAGCTTATCAATCATTAGATAACGTTTATCTTTTTTTAGTTTTTTTTCCCTGTTTTTGAGTTCAATGTTTTTAACCACTTGACCTCCGGAAGTTTTACCCCCCTTCATGACCAGACCACTTTTAGCGATACGGCACTGCGTTACTTTAACTGACAATTGTGTGGTCATGCAACACTGTTCCCTAATAAAATTAGAGCTCCCACAAATAGAGTTTTCCTTTTGTGGTATTTGAGCACCTCTGCATTTTTTTTATTTTTGGCACTTTAAAAAAAGACACACAATTTTGAAAAAAAGCATTTTTACTTTCTGCTATAAAACATATCTAATAAAAAAATGATTTTCTTCATAAAACGTAGGCCAATATGTATTTTGCTACATATTTTTGGTAAAAACAAATACCAATAAGCGGATATTAACTGGTTTACGCAAATGTTATAGCATCTACAATCTATGGGATATATACTGGATTTTTTTTAATATACTAGTAATGGCAGCGATCAGCAACTTATAGCGAGACTGCGATATAGTGACCAGTGCTAAAAATATAATCTGTCACAGTACTAATGGCACTGGCTGGGAAGGGGTTAAACATTTAGGTGATCAAAAGGTTAACTGTGTGCCTAGCCAGTGTTTCTGTACTGTATGTGCTGCTTTTACTAGGGGAAGAGATGGATTTAAGTGGCAGCTTTGTAGAAACAAAGAATCCATCCCCTCCCCCTATCAGAACAGAACTCTGCCTTGTTTACATAGGCAGAGCTCCGTTCGGAGTCTCTCCCCAACAATCAGCGGGTGTCATCGGACATCGAGTGCCTGGCACTCGCAGATTGGCTTCTGCTGTATATAATCATAGCAGAATCAATGTGTGCCCCTGCAGAAGTGCGAGATCACGTATACATTTGTAAAACTACAGTAACTGGTTAATTAATTTTACAGAGCAAACAATCCATGCTGTGTATACAGAACAAGATCAAGTGGGGTACAGTGAGCAACATTATTATCAATATACGTTTCAATAAACACAAAAGGATAAAAGGACAAAGAATAAGGATGTGATGTTATATCTGGAGAGCACCCTGGATCAGTGTAATAGAGATCAAGTCAGAATAGAGGATCTCAGTACTACATAACACATCACATGTGTGAACAGGTTAGATCCAGACGGTCACCTAGGAAAGAACTGTGCGAGGAGAAGGCAAAGAGAATAGGAGTAAAAAAAGAAGGGAGAAGAGCGAGAGGCGAAGTCAAGGAAAAAGGGGAAAAGCCTCTACTATAGGAAATAAAACCTAAAAAAGGAAACTAATGCAGCCATCACATCAAAGAATTGGTAATCTGCAATATAATAAATGTTTTCTTTTGGGTTTATTACCGCATTAGGATTATCCCTTTTTATACTTGATTTCTGTTGACCTCACTCAGTTTTTCACGACACTAACATTTAGCACTTTACCCTATATGTTTCTGATCACCGTATTACTGTTATATTAGCCCTGAGAGTCTTGTATTTTATGTGACATACAGTGCCTTGAAAAAGTATTCATACCCCTTGAAATTTTCCACATTTTGTCATGTTAGAACCAAAAACGTAAATGTATTTTTGGGGATTTTATGTGATAGACCAACACAAAGTGGCACATAATTGTGAAGTGGAAAGAAAATGATAAATGGTTTTCAACATGTTTTTACAAATAAATATCTGAAAGGTGTGGCGTGCATTTGTATTCAGCCCCCTTAGTCAATACGTTGTAGAACCACTTTTCTCTGCAATTACAGCTGCAAGTCTTTTTGGAGATGTCTCTACCAGCTTTGCACATATAGAGAGTGATATTTTTGCCCATTCTTCTTTGCAAAATAGCTCAAGCTCTGTCAGATTTGATGGAGAGAGTCTGAGAACAGCAATTTCCAAGTGTTGCCACAGATTCTCAATTGGCTTTAGGTCTGGACTTTGACTGGGCCATTCTAACACATGGATATGCTTTGATCTAAACCATTCGATTGTAACTCTGCCTGTATGTTTAGGGTTGTTGTCCTGCTGGAAGGTGAACCCTCGACCCAGTCTCAAGTCTTTTGCAGACTCTAACAGGTTTTCTTCTAAGATTGCCCTGTATTTGGCTCCATCCATCTTCCCATCAATTCGGACCAGCTTCCCTGTCCCTGCTGAAGAAAATCATCCCCACAGCATGATGCTGTCACTACCATGTTTCACAGTGGGGACGGTATGTTCAGGGTGATGTACAGTGTTAGTTTTCCACCACACATAGCATTTTGCTTTTAAGCCAAAAAGTAAAATTTTTGGCTTTGCTGCTTCTCTGATTAATGCTCTCCTTGCCCAGCCTGTTCGTTTCCGTGGACGACCATGTCTTGGTAGGTTTGCAGTTGTGCCATCTTTCCCGTTTTCCATATTTGAGTGATGGATTTAACAGTGCTCCGTGAGATGTTCAAAGCTTGAGATATTTTTTTTTATAACCTAACCCTGCTTTAAACTTCTCCACAACTTTATTCCTGACCTGTCTGGTGTTTTCTTGGCCTTCAAGATGCCATTGTTTCACTAAGGTTCTCTAACAAACCTCTGAGGGCTTCACAGAAAAACTGTATTTATGGATTAAATTACACACAGGTGGACTCTACTTACTAATTAGATGGCTTCTGAAGGCAATTGGTTCCACTAGATTTTAGTTAGGGGTATCAGAGTAAAAGGGGGCTGAATACAAATGCACACCACACTTTTCACATATTTATTTGCAAAAAAAAAATTGAAAACCATTTATAATTTTCCTTCCACTTCACAATTATGTGCAACTTTGTGTTGGTCTATCACATAAAATCCCAATACAATACATTTATGTTTTTGGTTGTAACATGACAAAATGTGGAACATTTCAAGGGGTATGAATACTTTTTCAAGGCACTGCACAGTAATTATATATAGGTGCAGTCCTAGGAATTTCTCCTTTGTACTTTAGCATAGTTTATGTACTGAAGAAAATGTATATGTACTTGGGATTATTTATGAAATTTAAAAGAGAAGTATTGGTTTGTTTTTTGTTTTTTTAGATTCATACTTATCTAGGTGGATGCAGCATCAGGCCAATGCTGCAGCTTTTCCCCAGCATCTCTGCAATGATAACTGAGCCACCAAATACCGCCAATGGCTCAGTTCTCACTCCTCCCCGAGAGGAAAGATGCTGGCTGTCAGTATGCTGGCTATGTCGGGATGACATGCTGCCTCGATTGATTGCAGTGACGTCAGCGGAGGGCAGACTTCAGACAGCTCGTTGCTGAAAACAGGTCACAGGAGTGCAAAACTAATTGCACTCCTGTTACCCTTAGGAGAAGCCCAGCCTAAAAAGCTCAGGCTGGACTCCTCCTTTAAAGGCCTGGGCTTATATCCAGCCATGAATACATTGTAATTTTCTATATTATTATCAATGTATTTTAATGCTTTTGGAGGATTCTACACTTTCAATGTTTATTATTTATTTTTTTGTTTACTGTGTGAACTGATGAATAAAAGGTTAAATTTTTATATGGGCAAATAGTTTTAAGAGATTGCTTTTGTATGATTCCTGTACTAATTTTAGAGCAGGTTACAAACTAAAGGCCAATGCTCAACCATTGTTGTGGACAACAACCCCATTTTTATATTTTTGTCATGGATCATAACCATAAGCGACATTAAAGTGGATGGAAACCTGATTTATGAAATTTGACCCAAGTACACATATTTGTAGTATTTTCTTATCTCTCTCCAAAGCCCTTAGTCATGCGTGTTTCTGCTATTTCGTTGCTCTGTTATTAGCATGATAACTTCTGACAAGTTCTTCATCAACCAAGATAAAACCAGGCTGAATTTTGTGTGAAGGGAGGTTGCTATAAATAGATTAGCAGAGAGCTTACCTTGCACAGCAAGTCTCTGCCTATGTGGAGTGGGGATGTGTGCCTTTCCTCCAATCAACTGTCTTGGCTGTATGCCAAGAATCCACTCCCACTCACAATGTGCACTTTCTAAAGAATATATAAAGCTGAAGACAGCAGATATACATGTAAAACTTATGTAGGAGGATTTGTTTCATCTCTGTGTATCATCAGGCAGTTCACTTCACTGGGTATATGTGAGGGTTTACATCCACTTTAAAACAGAATGGCTGCACTTAGCCCAAGGCGTGTGCACACCACACAGGATATATTGTAATTATCAGTTGAGGATAGAAATGAATTAATGTGAGACTCAATAGGCCCTTGAGAAGCAAGGACTTGGCCCTGGCAACCTAGGGACATATTTGGGAAAGGCAGATAGTATTTATTCCTATATGTTCTACAGAGAATGTCAGCATGTCTATGAACAACTTAAATTCCCTCTGCATCTTTAGCTCATTGCTGTTGCTACCTTTGTTTATTTCATACTTACAGCAGATTTCATGTGTCCTTACAAGTGTTAGGGGGAATTTCACAATGGTCTGTCCTGGGTAATGACATCAGTAAAAAGTATTACAATTTCTGCACATAAATGTATAATCTTCTCACCTTTTTCAAACAAAGGACCAATGTTTTTGCACTCTCTATTCTGTTGATCTGTCTTGTTCGACTCAAGGTTTCCTTAATTATATCACCAAAGTCATTGTAGGTCTACAGTAGTTAATAAAGAAAATCCTAGATTGTAACAGTTACACAGCTCCAGACGCATAAGTTATATACTTCTTAAAATGGTTTTATAATTTAATAGGTTGAAAATCATAATACTAATAATAATAAACCAATAATATAATAATAGTAATGCAATTCAAAAATGGAAATAATTTCATGAAATATTAAAGATATCTGCAATAAAACTGTTTGTGTTTGGTCTGCAGAAAAATATATGCATTCTAGTAAATGTTCATCCATATGCCCAAGAAAGAAAACCCCGAAGTGCAAGACTGCATACTAAGAGTGTAATTTACCTTCATATAATGCTTGTAAATCTCTGCTACAGCTGACATCTCTACTACACTGGAGGTTATCATTTTGCAATAAACAGCCAGCAGCATCCTCCTCCTATGTAGAATGACCAGGGTTGAGTCCTCATCTTTATCTGCAGACATTGCTGCATAATAAAATAATATATGATAATTACCTCTTACACAGTATCTATTCATCATTTAAAAAGAAATCACACACAAGCACTCTAGTATACAGTACACTTAAACATTCTGTATTTTTAATTAATCCTGGGCCCCTGGTAAGTACTGCTGCTGGAACATGATTCAGTAATGACCTTTTTATCTCCAGTGATATTCTTAAAAAACTAAACATACAGGAGACTGGTTAGTGAGGCTTCAAAGCTTCAGTTACCAGTCTATGTATACATTTGGTCCTGCCTACTAGATTCTGTGGTTCGAAGAATGAGAAAAACAGCATAAAAAGTAGAAGGAGACAACCGGGACAGTTAATAAACATGTACGGTCTGGACTAGATCCCAGCTATAGTATGTTTTAGTTTTTAATCTAAATCCAAAATAAAAGTAAATCCAAAGTAAAAGTGTGTTCAAACTCGAATGATTCCTAAAAATGCTCCTTTCCCCCTCTTCTAACACCTATTTTGACTAACCTGTATAAGAAAAGTTATGTATACTTACCTATTTTCACCAATAGGCTTACTAGGCCCATCTGTTGCAGCCGCTCTCTCCTCTGCAGCCAGCTGACAGAGGGGAGCCGGTCATGTGACCAGACCGGAGTGGCCTGAAAATAGTAATTATACAGATCTTTAATTACACAGCTTGGTCATAATAATTTTTAGGAAGGGGGAAGGAGTGTTTTTAAGAGTAGATTGTGTTTTTTTTAAAGTAGAATTCTAGTCAAACCCTGTCACTTCCAGGGTAAATAGGTCTTCCAGGGTGTGGACTGTGGAGTAACCAATGTCAGATAAAACAGTGGTGTGAAAGGTATATAATGGTATCCCAAAACTAGGTGGATGCTGCCTTCCTCAGATGGGGTAAGCCGAAAGGAACTACAAGAAAAACAGAAATGGAAGGCGTGCACACCCAGTGCATTACCAGAGATAATAAGAAGAAATTTTTGTATAAAAGTGAGTACTCACAAAATGCAACTGACAAAAGGCCATGAAGAGGCTAGCTCTGAGGAAAGGGGTGCACCCCCGAAACACGTTAGCTGTTCCCCGTGTTCTGTGCATGTCCATACACTGTGTTTATGGCCTTTTGTCAGTTGCATTTTGTGAGTACCCACTTTTATAAAAAAAATTCTTATTATTAAATTATCTCTTGTAATGCACTAGGTGTGCACGCCTTTCATTTCTGTTTTTCTTGGAATTCTACTTTAACTAGATAGGGAATTGAGAAGTTCAAAAATAGTCAATCTTTGACAAGGAAATATATAAAAGGGTAATTCTATTCAAATACAGCAGAAAATGAACCAATAAGAGTTCACAGATAATCCACAGTAATTAAGAACCTCCCTAACCAAAGGAGCATATGTGCCATTTCAGAATTAGCCCATAATAACCTATCTTTGTACTCTAAGGTTACTTCATTAAAGACAGATTAAAAACACTCAAATCTATATGCAGAAGATCACAATTTTAATATTTACATACATTTCATAGTGATTGGCAGCAGGGTTGCTTTTAGAAATCACGGGGCCTCATACAGTCTACCTGACAGAGACCCCCCCCCCCCCCCACCCCACCTTGGAAAGAATGAAATGATATTTTTGCTAAAAATAAACTAAAGTCATTATTAGTGGACATAAAGACAACAAAATTCCTGCTAAATCTAAAAGATAAAATGTGAATGACGTCTGGAGGTTTATTCACATGGGTGCTGTGGACTACAGTGTGAATCAGCAGTTTGTTTTTGTGACTCACGCCACCTGCAGCTGTGTGCAGGCAGCCTATTATGCTATGGGGAATCAGCAGCTATACAAACAGGTCCTAATTTGACAGGTGTGTGAGTGCAGGTGTACGGCCCAAAAAAACTGTGTGCATTCAGGGCCACTCACCCACACTTACCCATTTGTCAGATTAGGACCTGTGGCTGTGTTCATACAGCTGCTGCATCTCTTTACAGCATCGATAAGAAATTAGCATACCCCCAGCTGTTGCAAAACTACAAGTCCCATCATGCCTCTGCCTCTGGGTGTCATGCTCCCGGCTGTCAGAGTCTTGCTATGCCTCATGGGACTTGTAGTTCTGCAACCGCTGGAGGTCTGCTAATTGCATATCCCTGCTTTACAGTAACAGGTGATTCCAGAAGCATGTACAATTCAATCATTCGCACAGCCAGAGTACCTGTGAATGAGTCCTTAGGGTTCATTAAAAACATGAGTTTGGGGGATGGTAAAACCCCATGATTCAGCTGTGCTTTTACCATCTACCAAATGCTACCTCCTTTAGCAACATAGGCAGTGGACAGAGGAGTGCACATGCTATGGCCGCGATGCTATTGCTATGCTTCTCAGCCATGGCAGAAATGATCCCTCCATTCAAGACTAATTCAAGTGAAGAGTGCTGCCCTGCAAGTGTCCCACAACCGCAAGCACAGCACTAGTGTGGGATTAACATAGGCAGTAAGGAGGCAATATACCTCAATCCAAATGCAAATGCTGACCGCTCTTCAGGGAGCAAAGCACATGTGAATGAGCCCTTCTTTTTTTATAATTCTTTTAGTTTATTTTTTTTTTTTACATATTTTGAACTGGTCTGCTGGGGGCTTTGATGAAATATCAGGGGTCTAAACAGATCCCTGATGTCTCATGTTTGAGGCAGAGAAAGGAAATAAGGACATTGATTCTTCCATCCCTTTCTTCACAGCCTCAGCTGCACAGATGAATGAACAGGAAGGGCTCAGAGGCTTCCTGCTCATTCACAAGAGTAAACACAGTTTACTATGCATCTGCGATGAATGAACACAGGAGCAATCGATAACGATCACTCACTGTGTTCTTTCAGGAAAAAAGGGCTGGCAAATATTATATATTTACTGCCCCCCTTCTCCATTTCGAAATTACCCCCCACCTCTTCGTGCCCTCAGTAGCCAACAGGAGGGAGAGGAGAGGATGGAGGCAGCACAAGGAAAAGGATACACGGGGCAGCCTGGATAGGATGGGGGTGATCAGAAAGGTGGAACGGGGGTGGGGGTGCAGATACTAGAACCAATCCCACTGCAGCACAGCCGTAAGGAGGGAGAGGATGAGACCTGGCTGTACTTCCTTATCAGCAGCCCTGATTGGCAGTATTCTTTTAAGGTATAATCTGCTGGGTACTAGAAGATACTGCAACAAATATTTGCAAACTTAAATATTTTTAAGTTCTGACCTGATGCAAAAAACTTTGAGGCCGCGTACACACGGGCGGACTGTTCGCTCAACTTTGTCCGCTGAACAGTGTTTCAGCGGACAGTCCGCTCGTGTGTGGGGCTTCAGCGGACAGTTTCAGCGGACAGTTTGACGAACAAAGTTTTTCGGAAATTCCGAAAAACTGTCCGCTGAAACTTGGTTTGAGCGGACAGTCCGCCCGTGTGTAGGCCACTTTCGAAATGAGCAAACTGTTCCCGCTCGGAGGAAAGTCTGCTCATTTCGAGCGCGTCTCCAGGTAGGCGGGGCCCGCGAAGGAGACGTCGCGGGCCCCGCCGCCTGGTATGGACTTGAAGGGGAACCCCAACGCCGAAAAAAATCGGCGTGGGGGTCCCCCCAAAGTCCACAACAGACCCTTGTCCGAGCACGCTACCCGGCCGGCCAGGAAAGGGGGGCGAGCGAGCGCGCCCCCCCTCCCGAGCCGTACCAGGCCGTGTGCCCTCAACATGGGGGGTGCCTTGGGGAAGGGGGGGCCGCGCGGCCCCCCCACCCCAAAGCACCTTGTCCCCATGTTGATGAGGACAAGGGCCTCTTCCCGACAACCCTGGCCGTTGGTTGTCGGGGTCTGCGGGCGGGGGGCTTATCGGAATCCGAGAGCCCCCTTTAATAAGGGGGCCCCCGGATACCGGCCCCCCACCCTATGTGAATGAGTATGGGGTACAATGTACCCCTACCCATTCACCTGTAAAATAAAAGTACCCAAAAAAAAAACACAACACACGAGATAAAATATTTTATTGCACAGCTCCGGGGGTCTTCCGTCTTCGGGGGTCTTCTCGCCGGACTCCTCCGCTATCTTCTTGTAGCTCTTTTGCTAGCGGAGGAGTCCGGCTTTCTTCCTCCCCGCCGCCGGCCTCTTCTCCCGACTTCGGGGGTCTTGTCCCCCTCTTCGGTTCTTCTGCCGGGCCACCGCGCCTTCTTATAGCTCTTTTGCAGGCGGTGGCCCGGGCTTCTGTCGCCGCCGCCTTCCGTTCTTCTGCCGGGCCACCGCGCCTTCTTATAGCTCTTTTAGAGGCGGTGGCCCGGTCTTCTGACGCCTTCCGGTCGCCTTCCGTTCTTCTTCTTGTTCTTCTTCTTCTTCTCCAGGAGATGTTGACACGTCGCTCTCTCCGGCCGGAATGCCAGAGCCGCGCTGTGCGGCCACTTATATAGTGACAATGGGGCGGTGTCACATGGTATATGGCACATGGTGACCCCGCCCCCTTACGATGTCATAGTCCCCATGTGACATCAACCCATGTGACCAACCCATGTGACATATACCATGTGACACCGCCCCATTGTCACTATATAAGTGGCAGCACAGCGCAGCTCTGGCATTCCGGCCGGAGAGAGCGACGTGTCAACATCTCCTGGAGAAGAAGAAGAACAACAACAAGAAGAAGAACGGAAGGCGACCGGAAGGCTACAGAAGACCGGGCCACCGCCTCTAAAAGAGCTATAAGAAGGCGCGGTGGCCCGGCAGAAGAACGGAAGGCGGCGGCGACAGAAGCCCGGGCCACCGCCTGCAAAAGAGCTATAAGAAGGCGTGGTGGCCCGGCAGAAGAACCGAAGAGGGGGACAAGACCCCCGAAGTCGGGAGAAGAGGCCGGCGGCGGGGAGGAAGAAAGCCGGACTCCTCCGCTAGCAAAAGAGCTACAAGAAGATAGCGGAGGAGTCCGGCGAGAAGACCCCCGAAGACGGAAGACCCCCGGAGCTGTGCAATAAAATATTTTATCTCGTGTGTTGTGTTTTTTTTTTGGGTACTTTTATTTTACAGGTGAATGGGTAGGGGTACATTGTACCCCATACTCATTCACATAGGGTGGGGGGCCGGTATCCGGGGGCCCCCTTATTAAAGGGGGCTCTCGGATTCCGATAAGCCCCCCGCCCGCAGACCCCGACAACCAACGGCCAGGGTTGTCGGGAAGAGGCCCTTGTCCTCATCAACATGGGGACAAGGTGCTTTGAGGTGGGGGGGGCCGCGCGGCCCCCCCTTCCCCAAGGCACCCCCCATGTTGAGGGCACGCGGCCTGGTACGGCTCGGGAGGGGGGGCGCGCTCGCTCGCTCGCCCCCCTTTCCTGGCCGGCCGGGTAGCGTGCTCGGACAAGGGTCTGTTGTGGACTTTGGGGGGACCCCACGCCGATTTTTTTCGGCGTTGGGGTTCCCCTTTAAGTACATTCCAGGCGGCGGAGCCCGCGACGTCTCCGTCGCGGGCCCCGCCTACCTGCACACGCGCTCGAAATGAGCGGACTGTTGCCTCGTGTGTGGGCGAGTCCGTTCATTTCAAAAGTTGCGCGGACTTAGTACGACGAACAAAGTTTGCCGTATTTGTCCGCTCAAAAAGTGCCGTGTGTGGGCGTGTTCGTTCATTCAAAAGTTTGAGCGGACTGTTTGACGAACTTAGTTTCGGCAGACAGTCCCCGCGTGTGTACGCGGCCTTATATGTTTAGGTATGAATTTTAATACAAACTTTTTTTTTTATGTGCACCAGTTAGTCTGTAATGCATACTTATGTATAATTCCCTTAACACAGCATTAGTGAAATGCAGATGGACTATATTACTAGATGTTATGACATCTTCTTGCAATAGAATACTAGACTCACTGAAATCACCTTTGTCTTTTTCTGCTTGGGGAGTTTGAAAGACATGTTGAAGGATAAATGAGAGAAGCTCTGACTCCAGTGCTGAATCCACATGGTAAAATATCCCTCCTCTTCTGTTACTTAGCAACAAAAGTAGGTCACACAAGGAAAGGAAAGACTGAAAGAAGGTATTCATAGTTATGCACACATATTGTAAATGACATCGTTCAAAAAATTACATTAGCTCATTATTCCAATACAAAATGAATTTTACCCTATTTTACCACATGTAACACTCACCTGCTCCCTCGCCATCTGATCTCTATGATTCAAGTATTTCCTGCAAATCTGACAAAAGTCATTTACCTTTGTCCTAAGTATGTTAGCTTCATCCTAGAAAAGCAGAACACATAGCTGTATATAAAGGTGTATCAATGTCTGCAAGGCTTAAAGGGTCTCCAGTGAACTTTCATTATAAAATGTCCAAAATCACCCCTACCCATCATCATTCACCCATCAAATGAGTGAATATAAACACAGATCTCAGGTGTGAACTTCTCTCTATTGGCCAAAGTTTACTTTCTGCAGGTTATTGGTGACCTCATGTTAGCCAAGGGGAACACCCAGCAAACAGTCACATGGCATGACCTATTAATCACCCGCTGTTACATTTCTACTCAAGCAACCTTTGTGTAGATTTTGGCAGGCATTTAAAAAAAATGAAAAATTACTGCAAACTATGAACCAATATAACATTAAGACAGCGTGATATCAGTGCTCCAAGAAATAAAATGCTTTAATTGAAATGTATATCACGCAGGGTCAGGCAGAGGCAGAAGAAGCATGGCTGCCTTTTCCCTACGTAATTTTCTGACGTTTGACAGTTTGGGTCCTGTTCTGCATTCATTTATAATATAAAGCTACTACTGTAGCTTTTACTCATAAATTATTGCTAGGTTTTGCTCATGTGAGTCAAATCCTGGCATTTTTGGGTGCACATGGTACAGCAACCAGCCCACTGCCAGCAACCTCTAAAAATCTATGACAGGTTGAAACACATGGCAGTTGGGTGTGGCTGGATGCTGTACCAAGCAATAGGTGCATTTAGGGCTGTATGCATTTGGAGATGTATGCCCAGAAGGCAAGAATTCCTGTGTCCTGGGCATATATCCTTGAACACAGATGGTCCTAAATGAGAGTGGCACTTAGTACAGCATTCAACTACTGCATAGTTCAGTCTGTCATAGATTTTTTCAGGATGATGTACCTCTGCCTCCCATGCACCCGAAAATACTAGGCTTTTACTCCTTTATTAACCCTATTTCATTTTTATTATATATCTTTCTTTTCCTTCTCTCATTAGATTTTTTTTTACTTTTTTTTTTAATGGAAACAAATGCTTTAAACCAGAATCATGAGTTAAGTGAAATGGAAAAACCAAGTGTAGTTAAACCTACTTTTTTCCCCTAAAATGTGTAGGTTGTAATTATTATTTAATAACTCATAACAATATCATTCCCTTTTTGGTTTAAATGTGTTTGTTTTTGTAGCACTGAGTTAAAGGACTCTGGGATGCCTTCGGCATCCTCGTCTTGGGTGCCAGAGGACTTTATCCTGCCATAAATACACCCAAGCAACCCATAATGATTAGTACAGATTCAAAATAATAGTACCTTTTGGTTTGGCTCTTCTATGACAGATATTAGCTGCCAAAGGAGGGCATAGTACATACACTGGAAAGCAGGCAGCAAAAGCTACACAAAAAACAGAGAATGGAGAAAGGCGGTTATACAAATGCAACATATTTCTATGGTTGGTAGATGTTTTATTTTTTGTACTGTGTGTTTTATCTACTCCAGTATAACTGATGCATGATATTAGCTTAGTATTTTGTTAATATCCACAATTATTTGGCCATTGTAATCATGAAGTGACCCTTCTGCCAAATACTCATTTTAAAATTTCTCAAAATGTATCTCAAATAAATATCTAAGCATTTTACCTGTACTGGTAATCTTTGTTGCTCCATATCAAACTCGAATAACTTAAATGTCTTTTGAAACAGATCCCACTGACTAAGGTTATGAGCACTGCAGGTAAAAGGCAAAACATTATTTTCATCCAAAAAACTATTTAAGAGTGTGTGTTCAAAGACTCTTATCACTGTGTAATCTTTCAAAAATACTGCAAATGAAAATAATACAAGTGTTTTCCAGTACAGCTGTCTTAACAATGAATGGTGTTAAGTAGGAAGGGATTTTCCTGCGTTCCCCCTTTTACGGTGCACATACTACACTGACATTGCTTATGGGATAAAAGTAATAAAGTATCTCCTTTCCACTACATCCCCCTTTATGAAACTCTAAACAACTGACATTATTACTTTATTGTTAAATATTATGGTTGATTTTACAAAGAGTTTATGTCCATTGTCAAATAAGGTCTGTGTATCACATTATAATGGCGGTATGACTCACTTGTGAAATGCTGCAAGCCTTTTCAGTGTGTCGGACATGGGGTGCACATCTTCTGTAGTCAGAGGCCCTTCTCCCTGAAATAATAGATACATACCACTACTACAATACTAAACAAAAAAACATACATCATGAGTTAGTTCATTTTAAGGAGCCTTTAGTGAAACTGATAGATTAAAGATTTAGAACTTTTAGAAAATATCCAAAGTACAGTATCAATTAATTGATTTAAAAGTTACAGAAGTATAAAACCATTTCAGCACATCTGACCTTGTGTCCAGTGTGCACACAGAATGCCAAAAAAAAAAAAAAAAAAAGATACCTTAAGGTCTCCTCAAAGCTGAACTCATTTAATTATATTTCTCAACAGCCAAAAAGGTTATAAATCAATGTTCTGTGCACCAAATGCCTTTGTAAGCCCATATATTACCTTGTTGTAGTGACATCATCACTAGTTGCACATAAGTTGTGCAGACAGCAGAGATTTCCTCTCACTTCTTGTTATGTCCCCAGAACAGGAAGTGAATGGATACGTCTCCAATGTAACACATACATCAAAAAATTAATTTGCAGGGTCTTAATTGTTGCCTACTCTAGCTATACACTTTAACTCAGAAAGTCACATTTACTTGTATCCATTCAATCTAAGTATTATTTAATCCACTGCAACTATATTTCATAGAGCTCCTCACGTGTATAGTGTGTGTGCCTGCTTCCAGTCTCTCTCTCTCTCTCCCTGCTGTACAGTAATACCTTGGCTTACGAGCATACTTCGTTCCAGAAGCATGCTTTTAATCCAAAGCTCTCTTATATCAAAGCATATTTTACCAAAAGAAGTAATGGAAAGTCAGAGAATTCGTTCCACAACCATTTATTCATATAAAAATGATGAAAATACGAGCAAAAACTCATATTAATATTGCACAGTACTGTAGTAGGAATACTGTACTGCACCTCTGTGTTGAAAAAAAAAAAAAAGAAGAATCACAGTTTTAATGTAAAAAAAAACACAAAAAAAACCAATTACAATCACAATGTTAAGGAGTCTGGAGCTTATCCATGTAAAGCCACTGTGTATATTACAGTAAAGTCGCTGGTGTACAGTATGCAGCGCTATATGTTGCCAGCAGTTCCTGGAGAACTCAGACTTGATGTGATTGTAGCCGTAGAACAAGGGGACATACCCCGAAAGCTTGTCCTGAAAAATTGTATGTTAGTGCAAATAAAAAAAGTATCACGGACAGTACTCAATTTTCTCTGGAGAACTCAGAGACAGTCAGGAACTGTTGACATCACTTCCGGACGCTCTGAACGCACATTACACCCGCCCCACCCAGCTTGGGAGTGTCTCTGGGTGTCTCCAACAGCTTTACTGTACATATACACAGTGGCTTTACATGGATGAACACCAGACTCCTTAACATTGTGAGTGTGATTTGTTTTTACAGTAAAACTGCTGCTCGTATATAAAGACAGCGCTCGTATATCAAGACTGTTATATCCTCTGTGTTGTGAGAGACACAAGACTCTGGTCTGGAACAATGGAAGTTTATTTCCAGTACTCACTGTACACTGCAACATGCATCTCAGGACAGTACATCTTATTAGGCTGCTTACATGTGTCCAAGATGGCTACTATACCCCTTGACCCTTGGCATCACTCCTGGGTGGAGCCAGCCTTAAAGTGGCAGTACATGTGGAACCCTTCAGGTATAACACCTTCCATCCATCCCTAAAAAACAAAACAAAAAAAACAAAAAAACAAAACAAAAACAAAACGAGAAAAGGCACAAAACATTAACTAATAACTGTCCAATAACAGTCCTCCAAACACAGGAGATGCACAGGACTTTTCCTGCATCCAAATGTGAGAGCAAGATTCCAGGGACAGTTGCGGGGATACAATGTCATTGGATCACTTTCGGCGGCCCCGTCGAAAGTCTCGTAACCGGTCTTGAAGCTGAAACCGGTCAGGAGGGTGACAGTGTCGTTGAGGGCGGGCACCCATCGAATGGGCACTGGCGGTGCCAAGAAGGGATCCCCCAGCTCAGTGGGTGAACCAACCTCCGGACCAGGGCTGGAGGGCTCTGTTGGAGCTGAGTTCAAAAGATCAGAGTCCCCCCAATCATCAGTTCCCATGCATCCTGATCCGCTGGGAGCAGTTCCTTGCAACACTGGTGGTTCAGCCGGCGTCAGGGATTCATGCAGTTGAAAACGAGGGCGCAGTTGGTCCGCATGCCTTCTGCAAATGGAACCATCTTCCAGGCAGACCCTATACATCTTGGGTCCCAAAGTCTCTGCAATGACAGCAGGAAGCCAACGGGTGTTGGAAGCCCCATAAGATCGGGCCCATACCTTTTGTTGGGCTGTGAATCGGGGGATCTCATGGTGTTTGACCATCTTGTCTTGGGACTGCAGTACATGTTCCTGGACTGTTTGTGGGCGGAGCATGTCCAAAACAGTCCATGGCTGCCGACCCAGAAGGAGTTCTGCTGGAGTTTTCCCGGTGGTTGCATGTGGTGTGTTTCTGTAAGCAGAAAGGAAGGAGTCCAGCTGCTGGGGTGACAGGGACTGCTGTTTACTTGTAGCCACTGTAGCTTTGAAATAGCGTTTAAAAGTCTGCACAAACCGCTCTGCTTGACCATTTGTAGCTGGGTGGTAAGGTGCGGTCAACTTGTGCTTGATGTTGTGGGCAGTCAAGAAACGCTGAAACTCCTGACTGGTGAATTGTGCACCGTTGTCTGTGAGGATTTCTCTGGGGTATCCAAATGTAGCAGCGAGATGTAACAGTATGGAAACTGTTGCCTTAGTTGTTGGCTGAGTAACAGGAATGACCTCAGGCCACTTTGAATGGGCGTCCACTATGATCAAGAAGGTGTGTCCTCTGATCGGACCTGCAAAGTCCAAGTGTAGTCGAAACCAAGGAACCGTGGGCCAAGTCCAGGGCTGGACGCACCCTCGAGGAGGGTCTCTTGCAGTTTGTGCACATCCAGCACAAGCATTCACATATGTTGTGATATCCGAGTCTAAGTTTGGCCACCACACATAACCTCGGGCCTTTTGTTTCATACGTGTGCCCCCGGGATGACCAGTATGTAGCAAGTCCAGAATGTGTCTCCGGAGGGTCTGTGGAATGATCACTCGGTCTCCCCATAAAACACAGTTACCAGCCACAGTTAATTCCATACGCCTACGGAAATAAGGTTCATAATCCTGTGTGACGGTTGCAGGCCAACCGGACCGTACCCAGGAGAGTATTGTTTTCAGAAAGGTATCCTTGGCTGTATGGGCTGCTATCTCCCCAGAAGACAAGAAGGACAGGCTGGTGTAACGACAACTCTTGACCGGTGGAGAGGAGTCCATTGACCTCCCTGTCAGTCGGGACATTGCGTCCGCATTAGCATTGGCATCATGACCGCGATACTGGATTTTATAACTGTACGCTCCCAAGAACAGGGCATAGCGTTGGAGGAGGGCCGCAGTAGTCTGAGAGATGCCTTTGTCAGGGCTAAAGATCTGAAGGAGTGGTTTATGGTCTGTCAGTATGGTGAATTCCCTACCATACAGGTAAAGATGAAACTTCTTAATTGCCCATATCAGCGCAAGAGCCTCTTTGTCAATGTGAGAGTAATTGCTTTCTGCTTTTGTCAAAGACCTGGAGGCAAATGCCACTGGTTTTTCTGACCCATCAGGTAAGATGTGAGACAGTACAGCCCCCAGACCATAGGGTGAGGCATCACAAGCCAAGGTCAGAGGCTTCTGGAGGTCATAGTGAACAAGCATGCGTGACGCCAACAGCTTCCGCTTAGAGACTTCAAAAGCGCGTTGGCATGCAGCCGACCAGTCCCATCTGGAGTGTTTCTCCAAAAGCTTGTTCAACGGAAACAAGGTGTGTGCCAGATCTGGCAGAAATTTGTGGTAATAGTTCAGCAAGCCAAGGTATGATCGCAGCTGCTGGACATTGGTTGGGGCAGGAGCTTTGACTAAGGCATCAACCTTGGCTTCTGTGGTGTGTATACCGTCTGCATCCACAAGGTGGCCACAAAACTCCAATTTCGGCACCATGAATTGGCATTTTGCTAAGTTCACTTTCAGACCCTGCTCTTGGAGTCTTTCCAACACAAGCTCTACGTTTCGCTTGTGTTCCTGGTCTGTCCGTCCCGTGATGAGCATGTCATCTAACAGGCACTGAGTGAAAGGAATGTCCGCCAAAATCTCATCCATCTTCCGTTGCCAAATGGCTGGGGCAGAGGCTACACCAAACACCATCCGATTTTACTCATACAGTCCCTTGTGAGTGTTGATGGTCAGAAACTTGCGGGAAGAAGGATGGACCTCAAACTGTAAATATGCTTGTTTGAGATCAAGCTTGGTGAACTTTTGACCCCCTGCAAGAGAGGCAAAAATGTCATCTAATCTGGGTAGAGGGTACTGGTCTATTTCCAGTTGGGAGTTCAGTGCCATGCGGAAATCGCCACAAATGCGCAAGTCCCCATTCGCTTTCTTCACTGGTACAACAGGTGATGCCCACTCGCTGTGCTCTACCTTTGAGATGACACCTTGTTCCTCCAGCCGACTCAGTTCTGCTTCCACTCCTGCTCGGAGTGCGAAAGGGACTGTGCGAGCTTTGAAGAACTTAGGCTGGGCGTTGGGTTTCAGCTTAAGTCACACACAGTCATGCTTTATTTTTCCCAACTGGTCATCAAAGATCTTTGGGAACCGCTGCTTCAGGGACACCACCCATCCCTCATTATCTCCTAATGGAATTGTCACAGTGTTACAGGGATTTATGGCGATGTCTGGCATACCAAAGTGAGCAATCCAGTCTCTCCCAAAGAGAGGGGGTCCCCCATTCTCTAGTATATATAATGGCAGTCTCTTTGTCTGACCCTTGTACAATACCTGCACTTTTGCATAACCCAGTGGGTGGAGTATCTGCTTTGAGTATGTCTGCAGTTTGATTGGCGTTGGGCAGACAGTTGTTCGGGTCTGAAGTTGTCTCCATTGTTTCTGAGTGATAACTGAAACTGCTGCTCCTGTGTCTACATCCATCTTTAGTTTCTTTCCCTCAATGGTTACCTCTACAGTCATTGCAGAGGGTGCTGAATGCATATGATGTATGTCTAAACTGTGGAGCACTTCCTCATCCTCTGACTCAGATGATGATGTATATCTTCCCACCATATAGGTCTTTGTCTTGGGGTTCAGAGGTTGTTTATCTCGCACCTTCTTGCTCCGGCAAACTCGTTTCAGATGTCCTGTTTTACCACAGTTATGACAGGTCTGAGCCTTAAACCTGCAGACTTTGTGATCATGGTCTGTATTCCCACAACGGTAGCAAGCTGACCCCCGGCTTGGTGGAGGTCTGTATTTCCAGTTTGCAACTGTGAGCTTGACTGCTGTTCTGAAAACTTCTTGTTTCACCTCTTCTCTTCTGCCCTGAGAGTTCAATTCCTCTGTATCTTTCACAGCCATTTCCATCATTGAAGCTATATCAATTGCCTTTGCAAGGGTAAGGTCTTTCTCTGTTAAACAGTCTCTTTTGGCTAGAGTCACAATTCAGTCCCATGACAAACTTATCTCTCAGTGCAGTAGGTAGGTACTCCCCAAAAGAACAGGTAGAGGCTAGTCTGCGAAGGGCGAGCACATAAGCTTTAATTTCTTCACCTGGCTGCTGCTGCCTCTGATAAAAACGAAATCTTTCTGCAATCTCTAGTGGTTTAGGCTGGAAGTGACCCTCTAACAGTGTCAGCAGCTCTGCCAATGTCTTAGTTGCTGGTTTTACAGGAAAAAGGAGATCCCTGAGAGTGTCATATGTCTGAGCACCGACCACTGTCAGAAATACTGCTACTTGCCTTTCACCTGGGATGCCATTTGCACTGAAATACTGTTCCAGTCTCTCCACCCAGGAACTCCAGGATGTCTGTTCTCCACCAAATTCACTTAATGTCCCGATCAATGACATTTTCCTGCTGGGATCTATGATTGCTTTTATCCAGGTAACAATCCACAATGTCTTTGTCTCTCTCTCAGACTGATAGACACTTTGTAAATCCCATCCTCGTCGCCACTGTTATATCCTCTGTGTTGTGAGAGACACAAGACTCTGGTCTGGAACAATGGAAGTTTATTTCCAGTACTCACTGTACACTGCAACATGCATCTCAGGACAGTACATCTTATTAGGCTGCTTACATGTGTCCAAGATGGCTACTATACCCCTTGACCCTTGGCATCACTCCTGGGTGGAGCCAGCCTTAAAGTGGCAGTACATGTGGAACCCTTCAGGTATAACAAAGACAACATTTTTTTAAAAATGTTGCTTGTCTTTCAAAGCGCTCGTATACTGTGTTACTCGTAAACCAAGGTATTACTGTACCACCAATCACATTTAAACTTTTCAATGCAGGTTTCCAACTGATTGGTAGCTCTGAATTCTTAGTACTGACTCTTATTTTATGCAAGGGACAGTGAGAAGCCTATAGTAGGTGTGATTAGAAAAAAACTGAGTACAGCCTCTCCTGCATTACCAACAAACAAATAAAAGCTGTGCTGAGATCAAAAGATCACCAACTACATACTACAGTAAAGGCCTGAAGGAAAAACTGAACCCCTGGGCAGGCAGGCTGATTTCCCTGCTTACATTTCAAGGCTAAATTTTTGATTTGACAGCTTGTACAGCTTTACATGTAAAAACACAGGGGTGATTAAATAAGCATTTCTGACACCTTTTCTGGTATTATAGCCACATTAGAAGGCCTATGCCCAATTAATGAAAGCTGTGCATCAGTTTTCTTGCTATTTCTAGAAAGTGTGACAAATTCAGGCAGCTGTTATGTATGACACTATTACATTCTGCCACTATGGCTGCTACAAATTAATTAAGAAATACTGACATATCGGTAATAAAAAAAATGTTATGGTAAATAAGAGCCTTTCCACGTTAAAGTAAATTGTGTTGTACATGTAAGTATTGCTTTGCAAACAATTTTTTTTCTGGGAAAATACTGTTGTGTGGACTGAAGGCAGATTTCTATGTGCCTACAACACTCTTTAAAGTCCAGAGGTAGCGTCATGGTGAATAACAAAACGACTGTTCTATATTTATGATACCCCTACCACTGTATATATACACAAAGATAACCAGAGTAAATACAAAATGCAGTTTTTAAATGATGGTTTCATTTATTAAGGCAAAAAAGCTGTCCAAACCTGCCTGGCTTTATGTGAAAAAAGTAATTGCCCCCTAAACCTAATAACTGGTTGTGCACCCTTGGCAGGGCAGCAACAACTGCAATCAAGCATTTGGAATAACTGCCAATGAGTTTTTAACATTGCTGTGGAGCAATTTTTTCCCACTCTTCTTTGCAGAAATGTTTTAATTCAGCCACATTGGAGGGTTTTTCAGCATTAATGGTCTGTGTAAGGTCATGATACAGCATCTCAATTGGATTTAAGTCCAGGCTTTGACTAGGCCATTCCAAAACTAAAATTTTGCTTTGTTTGAACCATTTGGAGGTGGACTTGCTGTTGTGTTTCGGATCATTGTCCTGCTGCATAACCCAAGTGCACTTGAGCTTGAGATCATGAACTGATGGCCGAACATTCTCCTTTAGGATTTTCTAGTAGAGCTCAGAATTCATGGTTCCATCAATTATGGTAAGTTGTCCAGGTCCTGAAGCTGCAAAGCAGCTCCAGACCGTCTGACTCTTGGTATGATGTTCTTGTTATGAAATGCTGTATTTGTTTTATGCCAGATGTAACAGGACGCCCAGGAAGTCTTGGGGATAATCAAGATGTTTTTTGGTAAATGTGAGATGAGCCTTTGTGTTCTTTTTAGTCAGTAGTGGCTTTGGTATTGGAACAGTTTCTTACTCTTATTGTTGAATCATGAACACTGATCTTATCAGAGGCAAGTGAGGCCTGCAGTTCTTTAGATGTTGTTCTGGGTTCTTTTATGGCCTTCTGGATGAGTCGTTGTCATGCTCTTTGTAGGCCGGACACTCCTGGGAAGTTTCACCACTGGTCCAAGTTATCTCCATTTGTGGATAGTGGCTCTCCCCGTGGTTCACTGGAGTTCCATAGCCTTAGAAATGTGCTTCCCTTTGTCAGACAGCTTCTATTTATGCGATTTCTTGATTCAACAGGTCTAGCAGTAATCAGACCTGGGTGTGGCAAGTGAAATTTGGTTAATCATAGTTCATTCATGATTTAGCATGGAAGGTGGCAAATACTTTTTTACATAGGGCCAGGCAGGTTTGAACAGCTTTTTTCCCTTAACAAATGAAATTATAATTTAAAAACTGCAACTTTTAAATTTACTCGGGTCATCTTATATTTAAAAATTTGTTTTGATGATCTGAATCATTTTAGAGTGAGAAATATGCAAAAAATAAATAAATCAGGAAGGGGGCAAATACTTTTTCACAGCACTGTGAATATACAGTTAGGTCCATATATATTTGGACACAGGCACAATTTTAGATTTTTCAGGTATTTACCAAAACATATTCAAGCTATAGTTATATCATGGATATGGATTGAAAGCGCACACTGTCAGGTTTAATTTGAGGGTATGTACATCCACATCGGAGGAAGGGTTTAGGAATTACAGCTCTCAAGAATAGCCACCCCCCCCTTTTTTTTCAAAGGGGCCAAAAGAATTGGACAACTGAATCAAAAGCTGTTTCATGGCCAGGTGTGGACTACTCCTTTGTTATTTCTTCATCAGTTATGCAGGTAAAAGGTCTGGAGTTGACTCCAAGTGTGATATTTGCATTTGGAATATTGCTGTGAACCTACATCATGCGTTCAAAGGAGCTCTCCATGCAAGTGAAACAGGCCATTGTACAGTTTCAAAAACGAAACAAATCCATCAGAAAGATGCAGCAACATTAGGAGTGGCCAAATCAACAGTTTTGTACATTCTGAGGTAAGAAAAAAGCACTAGTGAGCAACATAAAAAGGCCTGGACGTCCACAGAAGACAACAGTGGTGGATGATCACAGGATCCTCTCTATGGTAAAGAAAAACCCATTCACAACATCCAGACAAGTGAAGGACACTCTCCAGGAGGTGGGTGTATCATTGTCAAAGTTTACAATTAAGAGAACACTTCATGTGAGCAAATACAGAGGGTTCACCACAAGGTGCAAACCATTCATAAGCCTAAAGAATACAAAAGCCAGATTAGACTTTGGCAAACAACATCTAAAAAAGCCAGACCAGTTCTGGAAAAGGATGGACAATGATCCAAAACACACTTCAAAAGCAACCCAGGAGCTTTTGAAGGAAAAGAAGTGGAATATTCTGCAATGGCCGAACTAATCACCTGATCTTAATCCAATTGAGCATGCATTTCACGTGCTGAAGGCAAAACTAAAAGGCAGAAAGACCCACAAACGCATAACAACTGAAGACAGCTGAATTTAGAGCATGGCAAAGCATCAGAAAGGAAGAAACCCAATCTTTGGTAATGTCCATGGATTCTAGACTTCAGGCAGTCATTGACAGTATGGCCTGGTTCGCACCTATGCATTTATTAGTGTATTTTCAGTTTTGCAGAAACACACTACAGTCCATTAAACATGGTTTTCTATGGATGTACCGTATATACTCGAGTATAGGCCGACCCGAATATAAGCCGAGGCCCCCAATTTACCCCCAAAAAAACTGGCAAACTTATTGACTCGTGTATAAGCCGAGGGTGAGACATGCCTGTCCATCCCTGTGTGTGTGTCCGTCCATCCCTGTGTGTCCGTCCATCCCTGTGTGTCCGTCCATCCCTGTGTGTCCGTCCATCCCTGTGTGTCCGTCCATCCATCCCTGTGTGTGTGTGTGTCCATCCATCCATCCATCCCTGTGTGTGTGTGTCTCCATCCATCCATCCATCCATCCCTGTGTGTGTGTGTCTCCATCCATCCATCCATCCATCCATCCCTGTGTGTGTGTGTCTCCATCCATCCATCCATCCATCCCTGTGTGTGTCTCCATCCGTGTGTGTGTGTGTGTGTGTGTGTGTGTGTGTGTGTGTGTGTGTGTGTCCAGCCTACCTTTGTCCCGAGCCTTGCCTCCTTGCCTCCGTCCCGTGCCGTGCCTTGCCTCCTTGCATCCGTCCCGTGTCGTGCCTTGCCTTGCCCCCGTCCCGTCCCGTCCCGTGCCGTGCCGTCCCGTGCCCTCTTCGTCGGCGGCCATTGTAAAGTTCAAAAGCTGCGCCGCCGCCTTCGCCTGTGATAGGCGGAACACTGAATTTCCCAGCAGCCTGTGTTCCGCCTATCACAGACGTCGTATCATCCTCGTCCGTAGTACGAGGATGATACGACGTCCGTGATAGGCGGAACACAGGCTGCTGGGAAATTCAGTGTTCCGCCTATCACAGGCGAAGGCGGAGCCGGAGGCGCGGCTTTTGAATAGAATGGCCGCTGTCTGTCTGCTCGACGCGCTGATCGAGCGGGCAGACAGCGATGACTCGAGTATAAGCCGAGGGGGGCACTTTCAGCCTCAAAAAAGAGGCTGAAAATCTCGGCTTATACTCGAGTATATACGGTAGTTCACATCTGTGCAATTGATGGAAAGGGCCAGGGTTTTTTTTCTGGTTCCATAGGCTTCAAGGGTTTAAAGATGTGTATTGAAAAAACACAAAATGCACCTGCAATATGCAAACTGCAACCTGCACATGTCTGAATCAGGCCTAAAGGATTCTTAACAATATATTAAAAATGAACAATTGATTTATGATTATATTCATTTGTCCAATTACATTTGAGCCCCTAAAAATAGGGGGACTGTGTATAAAAATGGTTGTAGTTCCTATAATTGTACTTGATATCTATATTTAACCCCTTGAATTAAAGCTGAAAGTCTGCACCTCAAATTCATTTGGATTGTTTCATTTTATTTTTATTCTGGTGGCATACAAAGCCAAAAGTATGAAAATTGTGCCTGTGTCCAAATATATATGGACCTAACTGTATATGTATATATACAGTATCTCACAAAAGTGAGTACACCCCTCACATTTTTGAAAATATTTTATTATATCTTTTCATTTGACAACACTGAAGAAATTACACTTTGCTACGATGTAAAGTAGTGAGTGTACAGCTTGTATAACAGAGTAGATATGCTGTCCCCTCAAAATAACTCAGCACAGAGCCATTAATGTCTAAACTGCTGGCAATAAATGTGAGTACACCCCTAAGTGAAAATTTTCAAATTGGGCCCAAAGTCTCAATATTTTGTGTGGCCACCGTTATTTTCCAGAACTGCCTTAATCCTCCTAGGCATGGAGTTCACCAGAGCTTCACAGGTTACCTCTGAAGTCCTCTTCCACTCCTCCATGATATCATCATGGAGCTACATACATAGTTACATAGTAGGTGAGGTTGAAAAAAAGACACAAGTCCAAGCTGGCGGATGCTATGGTAGAGACCTTGCCCTTCTCAACCCTCCGTTTGAGGATGTCCCACAGATGCTCAATAGTGTTTAGGTCTGGAGACATGCTTGGCCAGTCCATCACCTTTATCTTTAGCTTCTTTAGCAAGTCAGTGGACCTCTTGGAGACGTGTTTGGGGTTGTTATGTTGGAATACTGCCCTATGGCCCAATCTCTGAAGGGAGGGGGGGGATCATGCTCTGCTTCAGTATGTCACAGTATATTTTGGCATTCATGGTTGCCTCAATGAACTGTAGCTCCCCAGTGCCAGCAGCACTCATGCAGCCCCAGACCATGACACTTCCACCACCATGCTTGAATGTAGGCAAGACACACTTCTTTTTGTACTCCTCACCTGGTTGCCGTCACACATGCTTGACACCATCTGAACCAAATACGTTTATCTTGGTCTCATCAGACCACAGAGCATGGTTCCAGTAATCCATGTCCCTAGTCTGCTTGTCAAACTGTTTGCGGGCTTTCTTGTGCATCATCTTTAGAAGAGGCCTCCTTCTGGAACGACAGCCATGCAGACCAATTTTATGCAGTGTGCGGCATATGGTCTGAGCACTGACAGGCTGACCCCCCACTTCTTCAACCTCTGCAGCAATGCTGGCAGCACTCATACCTCTATTTCCCAAGACATCCTCTGGATATGACACTGAGCATGTGACGTGCACTCAACTTCTTTGGTCAACCATAGCGAAGCCTGTTTTGAGTGGAACCTGTCCTGTTAAACCGCTGTATGGTCTTGACCACCATGCTGCAGCTCAGTTTCAGGGTATTGGCAATCTTCTTATAGCCTAGGCCACCTTTATGTAGAGCAACGATAATTTTTTTTTCAGATCCTCAGAGAGCTCTTTGCCATGAGGTCCCATGTTGAACTTCCAGTGATCAGTATGATAGAGTGAGAGCAACACCAAATAACACCAAATTTAACACACTGCTCCCCATTCACACCTGAGACCTTGACACGATACCGGGGAGGGAAAATGGTTAATTGGACCCAATTTGGACATTTTCACTTAGGGGTGTACTCACTTTTGTTGCCAGCGGTTTAGACATTAATGTCTGTGTCAAGCTATTTTGAGGGGACAGAAAATTTACACTGTTATACAAGCTGTACACTCGCTACGTTACATCATAGCAAAGTGTCATTTCTTCAGTGTAGTCACATGAAAAGATATACTGAAAAATTATATATACATACACACACAGTTTATATATTTATGTATCTGTTTAATAGCAGCAACAGTGTATGTAAATACATAAAACATGATTTAACCCATTCCTGCACTCCCCAGGATCCCTTTAAATAAATAATGGTCACATGATTGGAAGCCGGTCCCCCCAGCTACTGATCTCAAACTGTAACCCAGAATGAAAGCTGTCTGCGACAGCTCGGTCTTTGTGCTGAAAGCATTCAGTGAGTGCGCTCTCAGCACATAAACAATGGCTGCCCAGCGGCGTATATAGTATGTGCGGCATGTGGGCGTGAAAGCTCACCCTTTCGTTGCCATACATATGTGTCGGGCAGTCATAAAGGGGCTAAAACACAACAGTAAATAATAACAAAGATTATTTAAAAAATAAATAAAAATATGAAAAACTGAAATTGTATAAGCCATTTAACCCAAACTAACCTTGAGTTAATATAGCACTACTAAAATTAGCCCTATAACTTACCTCCTGCAGAATATCATCCAGCATTTGGTTGAAATTTTCAAAGAGATGGTCAATCAGTTGTCTTTTGGAAAGGTTGACCACACTAATGATTGCTAAGTTCTCTTTACTCAGGCTGCTGTATGTCTTAGAACAGACTTCAAGCACTCCTGCATCTGAATGATTAACAGCTATGTGTTCCATGCGCTTTAACAAAGCCTCCAAATTCTGTAAAACAATTTGCTGTTATGAGATATTCATTCATTTAGGAATTTATCTTTACACATCAGTGAACTTAAAGTAATTTGAGGCACACAAATGTGCAATACAAGTATAATGACTTTCCACACGGTTTTCCATTTCAGCAGTGTCACACCCAGCCCAGCTTCAAGGTCTACAAATTAATACAGGTTCAAAGAATCTGAATATTTAAAGTGGTTGTAAACTTCAGACATGAAATATAAACAGAGCATATCCCTCTATAGTGTATACTCAGTTAAGAGCACGAAGTGTCATTTCTGTCCGCTGCTTCGTTCCTCTGCTATCAGCATGAATCACTTCTGACAAGTTTTTCTGTCACCAAGAGAAAAATGGTGACAGGGGAGGGATCTCCACTTGCGGACCACCCTAACAATCATTTTACGTTGGCTGTTTGAAGAGGTATACCGTTGTTATGGCAGCAGATAACTGCCATAATAACCCCGATATCCTCTTCTTCAGAAGGCGGTCCGCTTTCAAATAAAAGTGGTCTCTGTGGTGGATTCACCGCAAGATCACTTTTATCTGTAGCGGGAGAGGAGGGCAACCCTTCCGCCGAGCTCCGGCGGTCTCCGCCGCTTACCTGGAGCCACCAGTAGTGGTGGAGACAATTGGGTTCTCTCTCATGTTTGTCTGGCTGCCGAGTGAGGGGAAGATGGCCCCCACTTGGCTCCATAGCATTAACTGGTGGAAGTGAGTCCAATGCTCTTAAAGGAGAATTTTTTATTTTTATTTTATTGCATTTTAGTGTAAATATGAGATCTGATGTTTTTTTGACACCAGAGCTCATATTTAAGAGGACCTGTCATGCTTTTTTCTATTACAAGGGATGTTTACATTCCTTGTAATAGGAATAAAAGTGACTAATTTTTTTTTTTTTAAAGGCAAGTGTCAAAATAAAAAAATTAAATAAATAAGAAAAAAAAATGTAAAGTGCCCCATCCTGTCGAGCTTGCGTGCAGAAGCAAACGCATACGTAAATGGTATTCAAACCACACATGTGCATTATCGCTACGATCGTTAGAGCGAGAGCAATCATTCTAGACCTAAACCTCCTTTGTAAATCAAAACTGGTAACCTGTAGAAATGTTTAAACGTCGCCTATGGAGATTTTAAGGGTAAAAGGTTGTCGCCATTCCACGAGTGGGTGTAATTTTGAACATGTTGGGTATCAATTTACTCGGCGTAACATTATCTTTCACAATATAAAAAAAACTGGGCTAACTTTACTGTTGTCTTATTTTTTAATTCAAAAAAGTATATTTTTTCCCAAAAAAGCACGCTTATAAAGACCGTTATGCAAATATGGTGTGACAGAAAGTATTGCAACAACTGCCATTTTATTCTCTAGAGTTTATGGTAACCTATTTGAGGGCTCAAAGTAAGGAAAAAAATTACAATGTATACTTACCTTTTCCATATGTGTTTCGGAATAAAGCTCCATATCAAAATATTGAGGGATTTGAAGGAGGTTTATCATTTTATCAGGATCTGATGAAAACTGTAAATAAAATCAGACGCAAGTAAAATGCATGATAAATATTATTAAATAATAGTAAATGCATGCAAGAGAAAGGGGCCCATTAACAGAGCACAATGCTTCACAGTAACTTCTATGCACCTTATGGCAAATATGGCATAACACTTAATTAGCAGGGGTAAGCCAAAGCCAAGCTCTAACTTATCTGTGCAAATATGCACAGGCAGAACATACACAAATCAAGCATCATATTTAGGTAATGGGTTGTTACTTGTATGTACATAAACACATATGGGAAAATTAACATAAACTGGATTCGATTAAATCAGGTATAGCCATCCACTGCTCTCACAAAAACATGCTTCAGCTTGCCTTGTATCCCCTATGACCGCATTAACGTATATACACCAGAAACTAACTTTCTAAGAAATATATATATATTTTTTTTATATGCACTTTTCCCAGGTTGACTCTCTAAATGCTTGAATAATCTGTTGAGAACCCCATATACCATGCAAAGGCTTCCCACGCTGCTCTGATGTAACTTGAGTGACTAATGTGTTAGTTCTCATGTGTTACCTTTGCCAGCAGCAAGGGAATGGTGGCTGCAAAATGTTCAGTAATCCTTTGTCTGTCTTCCAGTTGAGCTTTCTTTTCCTTGGCTGAGAGAACCTAACAGAAAGCAACAAATACTTACACACAATATTTCTATGCATTTCACATGTGTTCTATATATACAATGTAACATGTAAGAGGCATAAAATTTGAGTCCCCATATTGTAAAGGTAACATTATCCAAGTGATAAAAGCATAATGGTGCTCAGACCACAAGAAGGAAAGCACTATATTTAGGTTTGCAGCTGTTTGTGTCCAATGATAAGTCTGAGAAGTACACTGAATATTCAACATAAGCTAGGGCAACAGATGAATGTGGCACAGCACATGTTCCACTTCTTCCTGCTATTCAGAAAATATGCATAATGAGGTCACTCTGCTAGGGTTATACAACCAGTGCTGCTAAATGAACTTTGTATGAACAGACCTTTCTGCCCGCTCCTCTGCCTATAGGTGGATGGCCCTCCATGGCTTCTCGAACAGTTGCTAGCATTAGTTCCACCAGAAGGTTTTCTTGTGTCACATTTAAACCTGAAAAAGAAGCCATTTGAAAAGACAAATTATATCTTATTATGCTGGACAATACAAAAGGGGGACCTGTGTTTCATTCCACATAACTCAACATTCAACTCACTAACTTTTAAAGCCACTCTGTCGCCAGCTAGCAAATAAAAGTGAAGCCAATCATCACTACAGCTGACGCTGGAATCTTCAGCATTCAACGGGTCTGGGTGTGTCAGATGCACACATCTTTCTGCTGCACGCTTTGGTTCCACCTGCAGGCTACTGCTATATTACTAGTGTGTTCCTGCACCTCTAAAGGGAAACAGCAATGGAACAGCCCCCAGCAGAACTGTCGGATGCTGAAAATTTCAGAATGGAGAGTATTTGTCTAAAAGAGCAAAGACTGTATTTACGAACAGAGGGCCTGATAAGATCGCACTAAAAGCTGATGCATAGTAAACAGTGAAGATATTACACTGGGATGAGCATGCACAGTTCAGTGTACATTCTTAGCTTACAGTGGTGCCCAGATTAAAGTGATCATAAATGATCAGTTTTTTTTTTTTAAACAACAAACATGTCATACTTACCTGTTCTGTAAATTGCAGCCATGATTCTCTTCTTTTTAGGTCCCCGACCGGCGATCCAGGCTCCTCCTCCTGTCAAGTGTCCCCACAGCAAGCCACTTGCTATGGGGGCTCTTGTGCATGTTCGCTCCTGAGCCAGCTCTGTGTGTCACGGCACAGTGTTCTCTGCGTTCAGGGTACATCCAGTGTGCCCTGAATGCAGAGCTACTGAGCAAGCAGCGATGACATCATTTGCTGTAGCCAATGTGAATATATTCTAAATGAGGCATGTTTTGAAGATATTCACAGTATTAACAGATAAGCCTTATGATAAGCGTCTCTGTAGGTACAAAAAGGGTTAACTATCACTTTAAAGTTTATACCTGTGCTAAGCCTCAGGCTAGTGAACTAGCAGCATGAGTTAGCAACAGCAAGGTTCACGCAAGTGCCTTCAATTATTCTTCTCCTTTATTTGTAAGTTTTATGCAAGTACCAATTTCAGATCCTGAAATCAAGTTCAGATACCATTTCTGCACTTCCCTTCTGGGGGTTATAATTATGGACTGATAGTGAGGGGCAGGAGGTTTCGAAACTTTAAGGCAACCTGGATGCTTTTAAAAATAACTATAGGTGCATTCAGCCACCTCTGAGCATCAGTATTTAACAGATGCTGAAAATTTACTGGCTTTTTTGTATTACCACATGGACAAACGTTTTTGTTTTTTTAAACCCACCCCTGCATTCGTACTTTCAGATACTCAAATATTGAATTTTGAGAAAACGCAATGCGCAATCCTTCCTAGCTGATACCGATCATATACTACAGTGATACCTCAGCTCAGGAACGCTTCTGTTCACGAACAACTTGGTTCGCATACAGAAGGGTTCACAAAAATTAGCTTCAGTACGCAAACTCCACTTCGGTTCACGAACACGAGCCGTGGCCATTTTCCCTGCTCTGACACATGGTCGCAACTTCCTGTAAGTGAGATTTCGGTCACAGAGAGACACTGAAAGTGTACTGTGAAGACACGTACAGTATTGATAAGCTTTTTGGTGTGCTTTTTAGCACATAGTGTTCAGTACTGTACTGTACATCCCTGTGCACACTTGCTGTAAATCTTTTTTGTGTGTTTTTTATCACATACTGTAGGCATCCAGAATGGCTCCAAAGAAAATTCAGAGCAAGCATGGTGGTAAGTAGAAAGTATGGAGCAGTAATGAAGGTGATAAGACTGTTCAGAGCAAGCATGTTGTTGAAAAGAAAGTGCAGAGCGGTAATGAAGGTGATAAGGATGTGAGAAACGGTAATGCAGGTGACAAGAACCCGCCTTCCTCCACGCCAGAAGTCGTCTCAAGCAAGGTTAGTGTAAGTGTTCTCTCTCTTCATACTGTACTGTACTTTGTTTCATATTTTTGTGGTTCAAAAACAAAAACAAAAGTTCAGAACGGATTAACCTGGTTTACATTGAACCCTATGGGGAAATTTGCCTTGGTTCATGGAACTAATTAAGTTTGTGAAACGAGGTATCACTGTATATACTTTGTGTCACCCTTGGGGGTACATGTTCTGTTCATTGAAATGTGAACTTAAATATATTGTTTCTTGACAATGGCATTATTGGTGCAGATTTACTGGTATATATTGCCTTGTTTTTTCATGACATTGTCGGATACTGCTTTTCTAAATAAAGAATAAAAAAAAAAAAAAAAATCCAGATATTTTTCAATAATTGTGAGTTGTCAAGTGTTCACATTCCCTAAACTAAAGGGCCCTTATTCCATAACTCACATGTTTTTTCCTTATCTTGCAGGAGGATGGATGTCATACATTGCCAATCCTTTAGAAATCCAGGTGTGCAATCCCAAAGACTGTCAACAAGGTATGTCATGTGCTCATGCAACTGAACAGGAAAGAGATTTTTACTTATTAGTAACTTAAAAACCTCAATTACTTCTCTAAACATTATACAAGTAAGAATGGCCTTACAACATGACCTCATAATTTTTCTCATTCGATGTTCTTATTAGAAGAACATTTTCAAAAATGACATGTATAAAAGATGGGCTACAATGCTTGGTAATATAACTCCAGTAACTTTTTATAACAGTTCGCAAATCCAATGAATTACAAACAGATACATACAGTATTACAGTACTTTTAGGTCCATGTAACATTGCTCAACAAGGATCAATAATTTTCATAAAAAAGAAAGACAAGAGGAAGGGGGAAAACAGGGCCATGAAGAAAGAAAGGTAAAAGTCAAGAGGAAGAGAATGGGAAAGGGTTGGGTCAGGCAATTCCCCTAGGGTCATAGGCAGGGCATAACCAGCAGACTCAAAAGTGCATCTAAAGGTCCAGCAACTGGCAATAAAAATTCCTTAGCAAACACCCAGTGACTCAAGGCTCTAGGGGTGTTGAATTTAACCGCAGCATCGATGCATCGCGATTCGGCCATCCGCAATTCGGCATCGATGCTGCGTCTGACATAATCAATTTTGAGGTGACGTCATCTGCATGCCACGCTGTGCCCTGCTTCTTCGAATGGAGCTGAACTGAGCCGAGGGCATTAGCCATGCCACCATTTCCTGTCATCCCCACCCGTATCACTGTGTGTTTAGCTGGCTACTACAGGAGAGGAGACATGTGGAGCAAGTGTCCCCGACTCCCGGTTTCCAGAGAGTCCTCCTCGGCTCACTGTCACATAGACTGCTGCAGATCACCTAAGCTAGCGTCCTGCACTTGTCCTCCTCACAACAGGCTGCTGCGGGCAGTGGGAGACCCAAGCGAGCCAGAAGAATACTGGATGGCCGCGTTTGTCCTCACAGGCTGCAGGGAGAAACCAGTGCACACTGTCATCATCATCAGGTACTTAAGTCAGACACATATCTGATGCACCATTATTTACACATTATTCATGAATTACGGTTTATGCATGTCTTAGTGATTGATTCACATCACAATTTGATTGATACCTTTTTTTTGTATAATATATGCTTTTGCTCATAACTGACCCCACACATGCAGCCATGCATTGCATGTGTGGGGCAGTGATGAGCAAAACCATAATTCATACAAAAACAAAAAAGGTATCATTGAAATTGTGATGTGAATCAATCACTGTAGTCATTTGGGGGCAGTCTGGAGGTCTTCTTTAAGTTGTCTGCTGTGTTTACACTTTACTACATGCAAGGAGTGTTGTCTTTTTTTTTTTTTTTAAGAACACATAAAAATTTTAAAAATGAGTTCTTCACACATTTCCCCGTATAACCCTCTTTGGTTTAACCCGAATTTATCAGAATTCTGAACCATTCCCAACCCTGGTGTGTGGGCAGGTAGGGGCATCAAATATATTAATCAGATCTGTTTTGAGGGCAAAATACAGACTTTCGACAAGTTGAAACAACAATATAATTTACCTAACTCACACCTATTTAGATTCTTGCAACTTAATCATGCTTTTAAGACGCAGTTTAAAAATGCTCCTGTAGCCTTTTATACCACGAGATTGGAGACTTTGCTCAGAGATGAAAATCTATCTAAGCCCTTATCCAACATATATAAAGCATTACTCCCTAACGTCCATACAGGACTAGAAAACCTTAAAGCAAAGTGGGAAGTAGATTTCCCTACACTGGACAAAGAAGACTGGGAAGAAATGTGGGAGTACCCATTTTCACAGCTAGTATCGGCTAGAGATAAATTACTGCAATTTAAAATAGTACATAAGGTGTACTACACACCTGTACGTCTACACAGAATCTTTCCATCTGTTTCAGCCTCTTGCTGGAGATGCAACTCACATTCGGTGGATTTCACCCATATGTTCTGGAGCTGTCCTCAGATTGAAATTTTTTGGGTGGAGGTGACCAAATTTATTCTGACAGTAACCACCGTTCCTGTGCCATTGTCTGTAGAGGTATGTCTGCTGGGACTAGTCAAACCACTGGCCCCACGCTGGGCAATTAGAATACTGCAAGGACTATTAGTATACTATGCCCGTAAATCTATAGTACTAAGATGGAAGGCCTCGGCCGCACCCTCAATAAATTTCTGGAAGAGGTTAGTGAATACGGCTCTACCACTGTATAAAGCGACTTACCTGTCACGTGGCTGTGGCAATAAATTTCACAAAATATGGGCTATTTGGACGGAATCTCAGTACACTAATGCAAATTCGGATGATGATTAGTACCACTCTATTGGGCACTGGGAAGGAAGTGGGTGGCATCCCTGACTGTATTAACATACCTGGGCTCTCAAGTCAATGATATATGGGGAAGAGGGGGAGTACGTGTACGAAAGTGTATTGTACAATTTTATCTCATGAACAATCAAAGGAAGTTGTAGTGTATGTGCAAAATTGGAGGTTTGCTTTGCATGGTCTGAATTGGAGGTTGAGTGTATAGTGGTCTTGTTAGACATACATGCATTTCAGATGGATGTATATATATATATTTTTTTTTGTATTTTTGTTTTTTCTCTCAGTAGTTGTATAGTTGTGACCAGCCTGGGTATGCCCAATTAGGCTGTTATGTTTTTTTCTGTGTTTACCTTGAAATTCAATAAAAAATAAAATAAAATAAAAAATGAGTTCTTCTGACTGCTTGAATTTTGTGGATGAAAACCGTGCACAGTAATTGTGATGCATCGTCGAATCGAATCGTGGACAGGATAATTGTAATCGAATCGAATCGAAACGTGAGGCCAGTGAAGATGCGGCACCCCTACAAGGCTCCCAAATTTTTTTTTTTAAACCTTAGCATAGTTTTTAAAAACTTAGCAGAGTTTCTAATTAGAAAATGTCCATTGAAGTCTGGAATTGGATTATATCTAAACTCGAGAAAAAAACATGAATGTATCACAGCTTACCTTTCCTTACATGTGGCAGCTGAACTAATTTTATTTTTTTTCAAACTTTTTTCTTCTGCCAGGAACACACTATCTGTCCTAGGTTGACAACGGTACGGTATCTAGGAGGAGCAGTGTTATCTATATCACCTCCCCATTTTCCTAACATAGGGGAGGTGTTTTGTGGTCAGTGAAGATATCTGGGAACAATGCTAACCAATATCTTTTCTCATTTGCCTCCTTTTCTCTGTCTATACCTTCCCTTCCCTTTATTCTCCCCTTCCTTAGAAGCCTCTTTTATGTTGTTTTACAGCATTTGAAGTCTCTTTTATGTTGTTCAGATGTACCTGATTTGGTTTTTAGATTTCAATGCTTTTTTTAATGGTATCTTTGATGGCTACCTGAAATCAAAATACCCTAGGTGCTGTTTTACCTTTTCTTCTTGTTCTTTGTTTATGCATTTATGCAGATCTACATAGTGCCTCCCCTTCCTTACCTAACCACCGTACTGTGTTTCAAAGTATGTATTATTCCCTTCCAACAATGTCTCTTTTGCATGTAAGCTATCACAGAGTCGCCCTTTTGCTGACATTGTTTTTGACTTTGTTAGAAAGCTGTTTCACTTGTATCTGTATTTGATGGATGTGACCTTTCCTGCCTGTTTTGTACCATACTCATAAAAAATAAAAAAAATAATGCTAACTGATAACAGTCCGCAGAAGAAAAGAGCACAGGATATTATCATATTATCAGATCATTTGAATAACTGAATGAACAGCTATTTTTTTTTTTTTTTGCGTTTGTCGAACTGATATAACATAATGCTTTCAATGTTATGTTTAGCAGACCATAAGGGAGCAAATAAAAGAAATGTATTGTTTGAGTTTTTAATTTCAGCCAAAGTCAGCAAGCTAATGAGCCAAACTTTCACTTTTGCTGGTATTTTGTTGCTGTCTGTTGTTCAGATTAAGGACTTATGACCATGGGTACTTGTAATAAAGTTTGAAGAATGGCACAAACTCTTCACCATAACTTTTAGATAACTGGGCATGACCACCGGTTATGGAAAAAGGTGCCAGGCTCAGTACCATATGTGCTATTCTAGTGGGAAGATACCAAAAACTTGTTATCAAAATGAAAAAAAAAAAAAAAAGTTCAATAGAATAAGCTTACTTCCATGGTGGTCTTATGTATCTGCCTGATGCCTATGTAAAAAACATTTTCTTAGAGACATTACAGTGTATGTAAACCCTTCCAAATAATTTCATCTATTTTCCCTCTTTTGGTCTGTTTAATATAGCAAGAATTTTGTTATATCTGATGGATAAATACCCAATACTTCTGCCAAAATCTTGTGAGCTAAAAACATCCTCTACTCTCTGTCTCTGCTGACTGTTATCAGTTTGCACTGCTCCCAGTTCTCTCTATCGACCACAGAACACTCCATCCTATATTATTAAGATGAAGAGGGGTGAGGTGTTCCATAGTCCATGCTTCCTGTCCTGTCAGTGTGACAACACTACTCCTCATAGATAAAATACAGTGAGTGTGTGTTGTCACCTTAGAACAGGAAGTGTGTTACTGGCAGGATCACCAGGCAAAAATAAAAGGGGAAAAAAGCCTCTAAAAACAATGCAGTCATCACATCTATACACTGGTAAGCTGCAATGTTTTTTTGTTCTAAGGTTAACCAGTTGCCGACCGCCGCACGACGATGTACGTCGACAGCATGGCACGGGCAGGCATATTGGCGTACATGTACGTCCCTGCCTTGCCCCGGGTCGGGGGCCCGATCGGGCCCCCGCCCGGTGCCTGCGGCGGTCGGTATTCGTTCTGGACCGATCTGGGATGAGGGGGCGGCCATTCATTCATGGCCACCCCCTCGCGATCGCTCCCGACGAATAGAAAGTCTTCGTGACATCACTTCCTCTCCTGTAATGTAAACACAGGAGAGGAAATGATGTAATCTCTCCTCGTGTCGGTCTTTTTCGTTCCGGCACGGAGGAGAGAGGATCGGTGAGTTGCACCAACACACTACACTAACAGTAGAACACGCCAGGCACACTTTTCACCCCCCCGATCACCCCCCAATCACCCCCCAATCACCCCTGCCCCCCCCAGTCACAGTGACACCAAGTGCATTTTTTTTTTTTGCATTGGTGTCATTTGTGACTGTAATAACTGTTAGGGCAGTTAGGGTTAGCCCCCTTTAGCTCTAGGGTGCCCCCCTAACCCCCCCAATAAAGGTTTAACCCCGTGATCACCCCCCGTCGCCAGTGTCACTAATAAGCGATTTTTTTCTGATCGCTGTATTAGTGTCACAGGTGACGCTAGTTAGGCAGGTAAGTATTTGGGTTCGCCGCAGCTTTTTATAGCGTCAGGGACCCCCATATACTACCGCATAGCCCCCTGATTGCCCCCCAGTTAACCCTTTCACCAGTGATCACCATATAACTGTTACAGGTGACGCTGGTTGGTTAGTTATTTTTTTTTTGTTTCAGGGCACCCGCCATTTATTACCTAATAAAGGTTTAACCCCCTGATCACCCGGCGGGTGATATAAGTTTGAGGGTCAGATAAGGCCTGCGTCGCCCCAGCGTCAGGTTAGTGCCAGTACCGCTAACACCCACGCGCAAAGCATACACCTCCCTTAGTAATATAGTATCTGATCAGATCTATATTAGCATTGCCTGCATTTTAGGTTTCCCAAAACGCATTGTTAGCGGGATCAGCCCAGATACCCGCTAGCACCTGCGTTTAGCCCCTCCGCCAAGCCCAGCCCAGCCCACCCAAGTGCAGTATCGATCGATCGATCACTGTCACTTACAAAACACAACACACATAACTGCAGCGTTCGCAGAGTCAGGCTTGATCCCTGCGATCGCTAACAGTTTTTTTTGTAGCGTTTTGAAACAGTCGCTGACAGGCTAGGTGCTTTTTTACCTGTGAGTCTCACTAGTGTACCCCTAAATTTAGAGCCCAAAATGGCAAAGCGAAGGTACACTAGTGAAGAGGCCTACACGTTTCTGAGCATGACAGATAGTGAAGAGGACGTCACTCATCTGTCAGATTCAGGCTCAGAATACGATCCTGTAGAGGACAGCGGCTCCATGACAGATAGCTCTGACGACGGAGATGAGGCCTCTGTTAGGGACAGGTGTGCCCGATCCCGAATGTATTCTGTTGTTGAGGTGCATAAACCGCAGGCCACTCGTATGGAGCAGAGACGTACTAGAGCCGCTCATCCTTCTGGTGAACTGGCAAGCACCAGCGGCCTAGTACACCCTGGACGTACATCCAGCACTGCAGTAACACGTGGTGACGTGGCGAGTCCCATAAGTGCAGTTCAAGCTGGCGAGGTGGCAAGCACAAGTAGTGTCCCGCTGCCACCAAGAAGACAAAGACAGGCCCGTCGTACCCATAGTGCCCTTCCTGCAGAATTCGCCAATCCTATTTGGGTGCCCACCACTTCTGCAGAACCCGTACTTCCCCCATTCACTGGCCAACCTGGCATTAAGGTGGAAACAGTTGATTTTACGACACTTGACTTTTACTCACTGTTTTTCACCGAAGATCTCTTTAGATCTATTGTGGACCAAACCAATTTGTACGCTGCTCAACACATCGCCACTATTCCCCAGTCCGCCCTTGCCAAACAATGGAAACCAGTTACGGTTTCTGAATTTAAAATCTTTCTGGGCCTCTCCCTCAACATGGGCATAACCAAAAAGAGTGAGTTGCGGTCATATTGGTCCACTGACCCAATTCACCATATGCGCGTGTTCTCTGCTTCCATGTCCAGGGCACGATACGAGATGATTTTGCGGTTCATGCACTTCAGCGACAATGAACTCTGTCGTCCTCGTGGAGACCCTGAGTACGATCGGCTCTACAAAATTCGGCCCCTCATAAACCACTTCAACCAACGTTTTGCAGACTTGTTTACTCCCGATCAAGTTGTCTGCGTTGATGAGTCCCTGATTAAGTTTTCTGGTCGCTTGTCATTCAAACAATACGTCCCCAACAAGCGTTCCAGATACGGGGTCAAGATGTATAAGCTCTGTGACAGGGCCACAGGCTATACACGTAGTTTTATGGTTTATGAGGGTAAAGATAGTCACGTAGAGCCGGAGAACTGCCCTGACTACATAGGAAGCGCTGGCAAGATAGTGTGGGACATGGTGTCACCCTTATTCGGAAAGGGGTACCACTTGTACGTGGACAATTATTACACAAGCGTGCCACTGTTTAGTCACTTGTTTGATCAGCAGATTGGAGCATGTGGCACCGTGCGACCTAATCGCCGGGGCTTTCCCCAGCGGCTTGTAGAGTCCCGTCTTAGGCTGGGGGAGAGAGCCTGCTTGCGCAGTAATAATTTGCTCGCTATGAAGTGGAGGGATAATAAGAATGTTTTCGTTCTTACCTCCCTTCATGCAGACACGACGGTCCAAATTCCTACGGCGACTGGTATTGTGGAGAAACCCCTCTGTGTCCACAAATATAACCTTAACATGGGAGGGGTGGACCTCAATGACCAGTTGTTGGCGCCGTATCTAGTTGCCCGTAAGTCCAGACGCTGGTACAAAAAACTGTCTGTTTATTTATTCCAATTGGCTATACTGAATGCTTATGTACTACACAAAGCTTCAGGACGGACTGGATCCTTCCTCAAATTCCAGGAGGATATCGTCAGAGCCCTTCTGTATCCAGGCGGTGCTCCACCTCACCTTCCCCTACCAGATGCAGTAAGCCGGCTGCATGAGAGGCATTATTCTTATGTCATCCCGAGTACCCCTACCCAACGAGCCCCCCAAAGAAAATGTCGTGTCTGCAGAAAGCGCGGATTTAGGCGTGACACCCGTTCTTATTGTCCCCGCTGTCCTGACCAGCCTGGTCTTTGTCAGGGTGAGTGTTTTGAACGCTACCATTCACTAGTTGAGTATTAGCGTAGGGTACAGCATTGCACAGGCTAGGCACACGTTCACAGGGTCTCCCAAGATGCCATTGCATTTTGAGAGACCCAAACCGCTGGAACCGTTACAACAGAAAAAGTGTTAAAAAAAAAAAAAAAAGTGTTAAAAAAAAAAAAAGTAAAAAAAAAAAAAACAAAAAAAAAAATATAAAATAAAAAAACCAAAAATAGTTGTCGTTTTATTGTTCTCTCTCTCTCTATTCTCTCTCTATTGTTCTGCTCCTTTGTACTGTATTCTATTCTGCAATGTTTTATTGTTAACCATTTTTTGTTTTCAGGTACGCCATTCAGCTGTAGCGTGGATTTATTTATCTTGACAGCAACAGCGTTTGCTCCCACGATATGTAAAGCCACGACTCCATCGCTGTCGGAGGTGATTTCACCACCACAGTTAAAAAAGAGCATATATGCCGAAGCATGGGGGCATAAGGGGTGGAGGAGCGATTTTGCTCCTAATGCCGCGTACATACAGTCAAAATTCCGACGGAGGGCTTGCCCGTGGAAAAGTTTGAATGTATGTACGCGGCATAACTTTTTTGCGGGAGGATGCCCCCATGCTTCGGCATATATATATTTTAGGCACAGATTGTGTTAAATGTGTTATTTTTTGCGATTTTTTTTTTGTATTTGCTTTGCAGGTATGGTAAGTCCTACTGTTATACTGTAATGTTACTTTGTTTTATTGTTAACCATCATTTGCTTAGCAGGTACGCCATTCTGCTGCAGAGCGGATTTATTTATCTTGACAGCAACAGCGTTTGCTCCCATGATACATAAAGCCGCGATTCCAGCACTGTCGGGGGTGATTTCACCACCACAGTTAAAAAAGAGCATATATGCCGAAGCATGGGGGCATAAGGGGTGGAGGAGCGATCTGCTCCTACCTTTTGCGGGAGGATGCCCCCATGCTTCGGCATATATAAATGGTGCATGTATGCCCACCATTAGAAAGTGGGTGGATGAAGGGTGGTATCTAATGGTGGGCATACCCACCGATCAATATTTTTTTTTCGTTCAGCCCACAGGCTGCATGAAAAAAAAATTACAATATATGCCCAACCAGTTCCAGCAACATACTGGTATGTTGCGGGACTTTGAGTGCTTATACCAGAATGATGCCTGCAGGTTTAGGTATCATCTTGGTATCATTCTTTTCAGCCAGCGGTCGGCTTTTATGTAAAAGCAATCCTAGCGGCTAATTAGCCTCTAGACTACTTTTACAAGCAGTGGGAGGGAATGTCCCCCCCCCCCCCCGCACCATCTTCCATGGTTTTCTCAGGCTCTCCTGTCCCAACAGGAAACCTGAGAATGCAGCCGGTGGTTCCGCCAGCTGACCATAGAGCTGATCAGAGATCAGAATGGCTCCAATCATCTCTATGGCCTAAGACACCGGAAGCTACGAACATTTCATGACTTAGATTTTGCGGGATGTAAACAGCGCCATTGGGAAATTGGGAAAGCATTTTATCACACCGATCTTGGTGTGGTCAGATGCTTTGAGGACAGAGGAGAGATCTAGGGTCTGATAGACCCTAATTTTTTTAAAAAAGAGTACCTGTCACTACCTATTGCAATCATAGGGGATATTTACATTCCCTGAGATAACAATAAAAATCATAAAAAAATATATATAAATGAAAGGAACAGTTTAAAAAAAAATAAAAAAAGCAAAATAAATAATAAAAAAAAAAAAAATAAAAAAAAACACCCCTGTCCCCCCCTGCTAAGGCGCAACGCGGAACGCAAGCGTTGGTCTGGTGGCATATGTAAACAGCAATTGCACCATGCATGTGAGGTATCACCACGAAGGTCAGATCGAGGGTACTAATTTTAGCAGTAGACCTCCTCCGTAAATCTAAAGTGGTCACCTGTAAAGGCATTTAAAGGCTTTTAAAAATGTACGTAGTTTGTCGCTGCTGCACGTTTCTGCGCAATTTTAAAGCATGTCATGTTTGGTATCCATGTACTCGGCCTAAGATCATATTTTTTATTTCATCAAACATTTGGGCAATATAGTGATTTTTAGTGCATTAAAATAAAAAAAAGTGTGTTTTTTCCCCAAAAAATGCGTTTGAAAAATCGCTGCGCAAATACCGTGTGAAAAAAAAAAATGAAACACCCACCATTTTAATCGGTAGGGCTTTTGCTTTAAAAAAACACTTCATGTTTGGGGGTTCAAAGTAATTTTCTTGCAAAAAAAAATATTTTTTCATGTAAACAAAAAGTGTCAGAAAGGGCTTTTTCTTCAAGTGGTTAGAAGAGTGGGTGATGTGTGACATAAGCTTCTAAATGTTGTGCATAAAATGCCAGGACAGTTCAAAACCTCCCCAAATGACCCCATTTTAGAAAGTAGACACCCCAAGCTATTTGCTGAGAGGCAGGTCGAGTCCATGGAATATTTTATATTTTGACAAAAGTTGTGGAAAAAATACATTATTATTATTTTTTTTTTTTTTTTTGCACAAAGTTGTCAGTAAATGATATATTGCTCAAACATGCCATGGTTATATGTAAAATTACACCCCAAAATACATTCTGTTGCTTCTCCTGAGTACGGGGATACCACAAGTGTGAGACCTTTTGGGAGCCTAGCCGCGTACGGTACCCCAAAATCCAAGCACCACCTTCAGGATTTCTAAGGGTGTAAATTTTAGATTTCATTCCTCACTGCCTATCACAGTTTCGGAGGCCATGGAATGCCCAGATAGCACAAAATCCCCCCAAGTGACCCCATTTTGGAAAGGAGACACCCCAAGCTATTTGCCGAGAGGTATGGTTAGTATTTTGCAGACCTTCATTTTTGTCACAAAGTTTTGAAAATTGAAAAAAAGAAAAAAAATATACATTATTTTTTTTTTTCTTCATTTTCAAAAACAAATGAGAGCTGCAAAATACTCACCATGCCTCTCGGCAAATAGCTTGGGGTGTCTACTTTCCAAAATGGGGTCATTTTGGGGGGTTTTGTGCTATTTTGGCATTTTACGGCCTTCAAAACTGTGATAGGTAGTGAGGTGTAAAATCAAAAATTTACACCCTTAGAAATCCTGAAGGCGGTTCTTGGTTTTCGGGGCCCCGTACGCGACTAGGCTCCCAAAAAGTCCCACACATGTGGTATCCCCGTACTCAGGAGAAGCAGCAGAATTTATTTTGGGGTATCATTTCACATATGTCCCTGGCATGTGTGAGCAATATATCATTTAGTGACAACTTTGTGAAAAAAAAATAAAAAAAAATAAAAGTTTGTAATTTTCCCGCAACTTGTGGCAAAATATAAAATATTCCATGGACTCAACATGCCTCTCAGCAAATAGCTTGGGGTGTCTACTTTCTAAAATGGGGTCATTTGTGGGGGTTTTGTGCCATCTTGGCATTTTATGGCCTTCAAAACTGTAATAGGTAGTGAGGCGTGAAATCAAAAATGTACGCCCTCAGAAAGCCTGAAGGCGGTTCTTGGCTTTCGGGGCCCCGTACGCAGCTAGGCTCCCCAAAAATCCCACACATGTGGTATCCCCGTACTCAGGAGAAGCAGCAGAATTTATTTTGGGGTGTCATTTTACATATGCCCATGGCATGCGTGAGCAATATATCATTTAGTGACAACTTTGTGAAAAAAAAAATAAAAAAAAAAAAGTTTGTAATTTTCCCGCAACTTGCGGCAAAATATAAAATATTCCATGGACTCAACATGCCTCTCACCAAATAGCTTGGGGTGTCTACTTTCTAAAATGGGGTCATTTGTGGGGGTTTTGTGCCATCTTGGCATTTTATGGCCTTCAAAACTGTGATAGGTAGTGAGGCGTGAAATCAAAGATTTACGCCCTTAGAAAGCCTGAAGGCGGTTCTTGGCTTTTGGGGCCCCGTACGCAGCTAGGCTCCCAAAAAGTCCCACATATGTGGTATCCCCGTACTCAGGAGAAGCAGCAGAATTTATTTTGGGGTGTCATTTCACATATGCCCATGGCATGCGTGAGCAATATATCATTTAGTGACAACTTTGTGAAAAAAAAAATAAAATAAAAAAAGTTTGTAATTTTCCCGCAACTTGCGGCAAAATATAAAATATTCCATGGACTCAACATGCCTCTCACCAAATAGCTTGGGGTGTCTACTTTCTAAAATGGGGTCATTTGTGGGGGTTTTGTGCCATCTTGGCATTTTATGGCCTTCAAAACTGTAATAGGTAGTGAGGCGTGAAATTAAAAATTTACGCCCTTAGAAAGCCTGAAGGCGGTGCTTGGTTTTCGGGGCCCCGTACGCGGCTAGGCTCCCAAAAAGTCCCACATATGTGGTATCCCCGTACTCAGGAGAAGCAGCAGAATTTATTTTGGGGTGTCATTTCACATATGCCCATGGCATGTGTGAGCAATATATCATTTAGTGACAACTTTGTGAAAAATTTATAAAGTTTGTCATTTTCCCGCAACTTGTGGCAAAATATAAATTATTCCATGGACTCAACATGCCTCTCAGCAAATAGCTTGGGGTGTCTACTTTCTAAAATGGGGTCATTTGTGGGGGTTTTGTGCCATCTTGGCATTTTATGGCCTTCAAAACTGTGATAGGTAGTGAGGAGTAAAATGACATATGTATGCCCTTAGAAATCCTGAAGGCGGTGCTTGGCTTTCGGGGCCCCGTACGCGGCTAGGCTTCCAAAAAGTCGACCACATGTGGTATCCCCGTACTCAGGAGAAGCAGCAGAATGTATTTTGGGGTAAAATTCCACATATAACCATGGCATGTGTGAGCAATATATCATTTAGTGACAACTTTGTGTAAAAAAAAAAAAAAATTTTTTTTTTTGTCATTATTCAATCGCTTGCGGCAAAAAAATAAAATATTCAATGGGCTCAACATGCCTCTTATCAATTTCCTTAGGGTGTCTACTTTCCAAAATGGGGTCATTTGGGGGGGTTTTCTACTGCCCTGCCATTTTAGCACCTCAAGAAATGAGATAGGCAGTCATAAACTAAAAGCTGCGTAAATTCCAGAAAATGTACCTTAGTTTGTAGATGTGACAACTTTTGCGCAAACCAATAAATATACAGTTATTGACTTTTTTTTTACCAAAGACATGTGGCTGAATACATTTTGGCCTAAATGTATGACTAAAATTGAGTTTATTGGATTTTTCTAATAACAAAAAGTAGAAAATATCATTTTTTTTCAAAATTTGCGGTCTTTTTACGCTTATATCGCAAAAAATAAAAATCGCAGAGGCAATCAAATACCATCAAAAGAAAGCTCTATTTGTGGGAAGAAAAGGACGCAAATTTTGTTTGGGTACAACATTGCATGACCGCGCAATTACCAGTTAAAGCAGCGCAGTGCCAAAGTGTAAAAAGACCTCTGGTCATTTACCAGCAAAATGGTCCGGTCTGAAAGTGGTTAAATAAACGTTAACACTCTTGATACAAGCCATATTTAAAAGTTTTTACATTTTAATTGAAAATATCTCTCCAGCTTTTATGTTGCACAGAGAATGCTGCTCCAGAACAGCACTAATGTTTTCCATATTCAGATTATTTTATAACTCCTCTACATGTCTGGAGACTGTATGCAATGCAACCTCTAGACTAAAGGCATTCATTTTATAATATACACAATTCTGCACTCAGCTGTTACTTACGTCCTATTTTCCAGAGGTGCCTTGTACAAATCTGTGCCTCACAACATGTCACTAATATAGTAATATACCAAGTGGAAGCAGAGATGGTATTTGCCCTCATTAGAGTTATATGTAGTGGAGAAAATCACATAAAAAAAACATTGTTCAGTATTGAACAATGTGGAAATATTATGAATGATGATGAATAAGATGCTTATTATTTCAATGTGGGATGTTTGGACACCACTCTGGTTATTTTCTTTCAATTTTTACTACCCGACACTAAAGTACGCCAGGGATGAGTCACTTTTCTTTCTTTCAACCAGCAGGTTTTGGACACAAAAATTACTTGATTCCCCCATCCACACTCTCGATGTGGATGGGGGAATCCTTCCTGCTGAGCCTTTTATTCTGACAGAGGGGAGACTTCCCCTCTGTCAGAATACACTGATCAGCACCAGTGATGTAAGCAACTCAGTTAAAATAAACAGAGTTACTTAACACAGTTACTTTAGAGGGTAACGAGTAATCTAACTGATCACTCTTCCCCTCATGGTAACTCAGTTCCCATTACTTGGGTGACGTTACCACAATTATATCTACCACCCCGGAGGCCCGCTGTGGCCGCGCTGCCTGGCCATTCGTTCTGCCGCACGGAGGGGGGCTTTTACCTGCTGAGCTGAGAAGAGACTGAGACTCAGAGAGACTGTCTGGACAGCGCCATCCCGCCCTGCCTATCCAGAGAAAGAGAATGTAGGGAGGCGGGATGGACACAGAAAAATTAAGTCAGCTGACCAGTTGACAGCAATCGAGTGAAGGGGAGGGTCTCTCTCTCTCCCCATGAGGAAAGGCATCCCTGGAGGCATTCAAGTAAGTGACTGTCTGACGATTCGAATTGCAGTGCAATCTATCCATCCCAAGTCCTCCACCACCTCTGCTTCTTACTGATCCCATCCCTACCCACCCACCATCACTTCTACAACAGAGGTGATGGGGGAGATAAAGTAGGGATGATATCAGTGGTGGTGGGGGATGAGATCAGTAAGAGGCAGAGGTGGTGGTGGGAGAGGATGGCACCACCACTGCTGCCACCCCCCCAAGTACCACCTCTGTCTGCCATCGCCCCAAGTACACCACCGCTGCCACCCCCCAAGTACCACTGCTGCCACCCCCCCAAGTACTCTACACCACTGCTACCCCCCAAGTACACCACTACCACTGCTACCCCTCAAGTACCACCGCTGCCACCCCTGTCACAGTTACTTTGCTGAGTAACTAATTACCTTTTCAATGTCGTAACCAGGTTACTAACGCAATTACTTTTTGGGAGAAGTAATTTGTAACGTAAAGTGGTTGTAAACCCTTACAAACCACTTTGACCTACAGGTAAGCCTAGATTAAGGCTTACCTGTAGGTCCAAGCAATATCTCCTAAACCTATATGGTTTAGAAGATATTTGCCCGAAATCGGGGCACCGCTGTCTACGGCGCATGCGCCGTAGACAGCGGCGCGCAGGCGCACTGAACGCAGCAGTTCCAAAAATGGAGCTGCCGCATTTGTCGACTCCCGTGCGCATGCGCGGGAGTGACGTCATCGCGGCTTCGCCGAATGACAGCGGCGGAGCTGCGAGACGCCACCAGCAAGATGGATGCGGCGGACTACAGGGGACAGCGCGACTTCGCTGGCTCCTGTGTCAGGTAAGTGACACATAATGGGCTACTATGCGATGCATAGTAGTCCATTATGCTTTACCTTTGCAGGGAAAAAAAGAGGAAGTAAACTCATCAGGGTTTACTTCCTCTTTAACTAATTACTTTTTTTAAAGTAAGAAGACCAACACTGATCAGCACTCCCACCGATCAACTGGGGAAAATCCAACTGGGTGGTTGTACAGAAGATGATCGGTAGATCAACATCTGCACAATAAGCCTGCCCATACATGGATTGAAATTCAGCCAGCCCCTGCTGAACCAACTAAATTAGATCCATTTATGGCTGGCTTAACCCGGCAAGCAGTTCATGTACCAAAACCTACTTTTGAATACTGCAAAAAGCCCTCTTTCTCCCTAGGTCCTCCACCACCCCGCTCAGACTTCTTTTCTTTCTTACATAATGGGTCTTCTTTTCAACTATTACCTATTTACAGAGCTATGTCTACTAATTTGAACACAGATAGGGGCTTTAGAATTTTACCATACCTCAATTTCAAGGAAGAAATCCAGCAGCTTCCTTAACAGCCTTACATTGTGCTCAGATCCTTTTGTCTTCTGTGAACTTACTCCTGGGATCAAATACCTGCAATTTATATAAGGTAGTGAATCTAATATTCACCAAACATTTTCTGCAGATTAATCTAGGCAGATGTGCTTTAAATTACAGTGATTGATTCACCACCAGTGAATGTTCGGTGAAATTTACATTTACTGCTTCATGATTACAGCCATACTTTCTTTCTTCTTGATTATATATTATCACTTATGACAACTGGAGCAAAGGAAAATAAGACTGTTGTCCTTATCAACCAGTCAAGAAAAAATGTCCCAAAAAAGTAAACATTTTAATCTATAATTTTATATATCTACCGATCAACTTCTGTACGACCACCCTGTCCATTTTTTTCTGACTGTTCAGTGCTGCCAGCTACAGTGTCAGGTCACCTTGAGGCCAGGTGACAGATGCACACCGTAGGGATTAGGAGTGCATCGCAAGGTTGTGGACCCTACGGCTGACTGCTGCTGAAGGAGGTCAAGGTGATAGGAAGGCAGGGCCGCCAGAACACCAAGATGGATCCCACCGGGGATAGAGCGTAAGATTCCTTTGGGCGCGGAGTCTAAGAGCCAGCAGGTGTTCACCAGAGCCTCGAGTGGTGAGGATGGACTTGGCTGCAACTGGCTCCAGGTCGCGACCCCCAGGGCCCCCCAGCTCACATCCACAGTAGGCAACAGGAGGATAGGGATGGTGAGGGACAAAGCCAAGGTTGGGGCCACAAGCAGACAGGAATAGTCGGGGACACGCCAAAAGGTCAGGATCACAGGCAAACAGGGATGGTCAAGGACACGCCAAAGTCGGTAACAGAATAAAAGCAGAGTACACGGCAGGTAACAGGAAGCTAACACACAAAGGTTTATCAGCAGGGCTGGCCTGCAGTGCACAGGTTAATATAAAGCTCTCTGATAGGAACTAGGGTGGAGCCATGCCAGAGGATGGATTCTAAAAGCAGTCAGGTGAGGGTCGGCTGGTCTCTAGAAATGAACACATGGAGACAGGTAAGCAGGTGAACTCTATTGCATAACCATGACTGTACCCCCCCCCCCCCTCTTACGAGGCCTCCCCCTTCCCCGCCTGGGACCAGGTTTAGAGGGGAACTTCAAATGAAACTTCCTCAACAGACGAGGTGCAAAGACCTCGGAAGCCGAAATCCACGACCTCTCCTCAAGACCAAAACCTTTCCAGTGCACGAGGTACTGGAGAATGCCTCTACGGAGTCGGGAATCCAAAATTTGGCTAACCTCGTACTCCTGATCATCCTCAGAGACCGGTGCTATGGTAGAGAGAGGACGAGAGAACTTATTGAGGACTAAAGGCTTCAGAAGGGCAACATGGAAGGAGTTAGAGATTTTGAGGCTTTTGGGAATCTGGAGCTTGAAACAAACTGGATTCAGTTTAGAAATTATGGTGTACGGACCAATGAATCTTGGAGCAAATGATTCCTGAACAGTAGCCAAAGCTGGAATGTCAGAAGAACAAGTCATAGGAAGAGGAAGCTGAGGATGTCTTCCATAAACAGTGACAAAGGGTGTTTTCTGAGAACTGACGTTGACATGATTATTGTGGGAGAACTCAGCCCACGGTAATAGTGATGCCCAATCATCATGATGGGCAGAGACCAAGGTACGGAGAAAGACCTCCAACTCCTGATAAACTCTCTCAGTCTGGCCATTGGATTGGGGATGATAAGAAGAGGTCAAATCCAAGGTAATGTCGAAGGATTTGCAAAAGGCTCTCCAAAAACGAGAAGTAAACTGCACACCCCTGTCCTAAAAGACATGAGAAGGAACACCATGAAGGCGGAAAATCTCTCGTACAAAAATGGGAACCAAGGCAGGGGCAGAAGGGAGACCAGGAAGAGGAACAAAATGAGCCATCTTGGAGAACCGATCGATTACTACCCAAATGGCCATATTATTCTCCGACAGTGGAAGATCAGTGATAAAATCCATGGCGATATGAGACCAGGGCTCCTTAGGAATGGGCAAAAGGCATGAGAAGACCAGCAGGGGCTTGAGTAGAAGATTTAGACTGAGCACAGACGTGACAAGCCTTAACATAGTCTTTAACATCCGAGCGGAAATTAGGCCACCAATAGTGACGACTGATGAGCAGGAAGGATCGGAGGAACCTAGCATGACCTGCCACCTTGGAATCATGTCCCCAATGAAGGATCTTAGTTCTTAGCTCCGTGGGAACAAAGGTCTTACCAGGAGGAATTTTAGATTCCAGGGTGGTAGAATGGGCAACAATGCATGAGGTAGGAATGATCGGCTCAGGATCAGGGTTGGACTCTTCATCCAAAGTGTCAGGCCGCGTACACACGCGGGGACTGTTCGCCCAACTTTGTCCGCTGAACAGTGTTTCGGCGGACAGTCCGCCCGTGTGTGGGCTTTCAGCGGACAGTTTCAGCGAACAGTCTGCTGAACAAAGTTTTTCGGAAATTCCGAAAAACTGTCCGCTGAAACTTGGTTTCAGCGAACAGTCCCCTCGTGTGTAGGCTTGTTCGTCAAACTAAGTTCCGCGCATGCTCAGAAAGGATTTACACGCCGAAAGTTGTAATGCAGTGTATAGGACGTCGTATTTTCCGTCCCGTCGTACGTGCCGTTCACGTCATCGCGCACGGTTTCAGCAAACTGTTCGTTCGTCGTGTGTGGGCAAGTCCGTCCATGCTAATTTTGAGCGGACTGTTCGCTGAAACTGTTTGGGTCCTTTCACACGGGGCGGATCAGTTCTGATCCGCCCCGTGGATATCCGTTTGCTCAGCGGGGATCACTCCGCCGATCCCCGCTGAGCAGGGAGATGACAGGTCTGTCTCTGCACACTGTGCAGGGACGGACCTGTCACAGCGCCGCTCTCCCCTATGGGAGATCGGATGACGACGGACCGCAGTGCCCGTCGTCATCCGATCCGATCCGCAGACGGATGGAAAAATAGCTTTTTCCTCCGTCACACTTTTTCGGATCGGAGCGGGTCGGATGTCAGCGGACATGTCACCGCTGACATCCGACGCTCCATAGAGCTCTATGGAGCACCCGTTCAGGTCCGCCTGAAAAACTGACAGGCGGGCCTGAACGGGACGTTAGTGTGAAAGGGGCCTTTGACGGACAAAGTTGAGCGAACAGTCCCCGCGTGTGTACGCGGCCTCAAATGACCTAGAGAGCGCATCAGCTCGACCGTTGCAGGAACCAGGTTTGTACGTAATCGTGAATTTAAAAACGGGAAAAGAAGAGACTCCACCTTGGTCTGTCTGGGGTTCAGACGTTTAGCATTCTGTAGGTACTGTAGCTTCTTATGATCAGTAAAGATCGTTATGGAGTGAGGGGAACCTTCCAAGAAATGACGCCACTCCTCCAACGCCAATATAATTGCGAGAAGTTCCCGATCACCAATGGCATAATTTCTCTCTGCCTGAGAATTTTTTTTGGAGAAGAACGCACATGGTTGACGTTTCTTCTCAAAGTCCTGAAGAAGCACAGCTCCCACCCCCATCGAAGAAGCGTCTACTTCAATAAAAAATGGGTCCTCAGGATTTGGTCTCCTCAAGAGAGGTCCAGAGACAAAGGCCTGTTTCAGATCGTGAAACGCAGAGACAGCCTCGGGAGGCCAGTCTTTGGCATTCGCACCCTTCTTGGTCAAAGCGATAATGGGCGCGGCAATGGAAGAGTAATTCCTTATGAACTGCCTATAATAATTTGTGAAGCCAAGAAAACGCTGTGTGGCCTTGAGGCTAGCGGGAAGGGGCCAGTTGGTAATGGCTGAGACCTTTCCGGGATCCATGCGAAGACCTGCACTAGAAACAAAACATCCCAGAAACAGGACCTTGGAACATTCAAAGGAACATTTCTCCATCTTAGCATAGAAATTGTTCTCTCTAAGGCGCTGAAGTACGGTGCGTACATGGTTTCTGTGAGCAGGCAGATTTTCGGAAAAGATGAGAATATCATCCAGATAGATGACAACAAACTGGCACAGTAGGTCCCTGAATATTTCATTGACGAAGTTCTTGAACACAGCTGGAGCATTACACAAACCAAAAGGCATAACCAGGTATTCGTAATGCCAGTCCCTAGTGTTAAACGCAGTCTTCCATTCGTTACCTTCCCGTATTCGAATGAGATTGTATGCATCTCTGAGATCCAACTTAGTGAAAATGGAAGCCCCCTTCAACCTGTCGAATAACTCAGATATTAGAGGTAAGGGGTATCGGTTTTTAATAGTCACTGCGTTTAAACCTCTATAGTCGATGCAGGGTCTGAGGGTACCATCCTTTTTGGCAACGAAAAAGAACCCTGCTCCTGCAGGCGATGAGGATTTCTGGATGAAACCTCTCTCCAGATTCTCGGCGACATACTCAGACATGGCCTGGGTCTCTGGAATGGACAGAAGGTAGGTACGACCCCTGGGCAGGGTTGCTCCAGGGACAAGGTCAATAGCACAGTCAAAAGATCTATGGGGAGGAAGCACCTCAGCAGACTTCTTACAGAACACATCCCGGAAATCGATGTATGCCGCGGGAAGATCAGACGATACAGATGTGGTAGCAATGGGAAGTTTCCCCTTGGGGCTCACCTTGAGAAGACAGGACTAGAAACACGAAGGGCCCCAAGCCAGGATCTGCCCAGAGACCCAGTCCATATGTGGCGAGTGGAGCTGTAGCCAAGGAAGGCCCAATACAATGGGAGTAGAGGCCTTGGGAAGGATGAGGAAGGAGATCCACTTCTGGTGGAGTATCCCTACTGACATCCTAATAGGTAGCATCTGGAAATGGATAGGACCCCCTGGGAGCACAGTGCCATAATTTGCCGAGACTACCAGTGGCGTAGCGAGGGGAGAAAGGGTAAGCTTCATAGAAGAAGCAGTTCTCCAGTCCATAAAATTGCCGGCAGCTCCGGAGTCCAGATATGCTAGGACCTATTGGGAAGAAGTGTCTACATGGAGGAACACCGGAAGAAGAAGACGAGAAGGTGATGTTTCTGGGTCCAATACTCCAACTTCCAAATGTATTACCCGAGCGTTTCCCGGACGAAGCGAGCAGCAGTCACGAAAATGACCCTTGCCACCACAATAAAGACACAAGCCCAGAGTTCTGCGTCTAGCATGTTCTTCGGGGGTTAGTCTGGTCCGGCCCAGCTGTATGGGTTCCTCAACAGACAGAGGATGCTCCACAGGGCGACGGGAAAAAAGTTCAGACTGACTAGGACCTAGGGGGTGCTGGCGTCTTTTTTCTAAGGACCTCTCCTGGAAACGAAGGTCAATCTGATTGCATAAGGAAATTACATCGTCCAGACCGGCGGGAATAGCTCTTCCTGCTAATTCGTCCTTCACTCGGTCAGAGAGGCCATGTAAAAAGGTTGCAACCAGGGCCTCATTGTTCCAGCTCAATTCAGCTGTGAGGATACGGAACTGAAGTGCATATCGTCCCACAGAACAAGATTCTTGACGAAGGCATAAAAGGGCACTAGCCGCAGAAGAAACCCGAGCTGGCTCCTCAAAGATATTACGAAAGAGCTTCAAGAAGTTGGACAGGCTGGAAACCACCGGATCATTTTTCTCCCACAGGGGAGCAGCCCAGGCTAAAGCTTCACCAGAGAGGAGGGAAATGATATAGGCCACCTTTGCCCAATCAAACAGAAAGTTTTGAGGCTGGAGCTCAAAATGAATGGTGCATTGGCTGAGGAAGCCCCTGCAGGCCTTGGAGTCCCCAGAGAAACGGGACGGAGCTGGCAGTAATAATGAATGCATGGATGCGACTGGTGTAGTCGCAAACTGTACTTGAGGCTGCAGGTTCGGGGTTCCCAAGGAAGCCTGTAGCTGCTCAAAGCGGGAAGCCAGATCTTGAAGGAATCGCATCACCTGAGTCTGATTAGATTCCTGGGTCTCGGGTCTCCGCACTATGCCCTGCAACGGATCAACTGCAGGGAGCAGCATGTCAGCCGGGTCCATGGGTGATCAAACTGTCAGGTCACCTTGAGGCCAGGTGACAGATGCACACTGTAGGGATTAGGAGTGCACCGCAAGGTTGTGGACCCTACGGCTGACTGCTGCTGACGGAGGTCAAGGTGATAGGAAGGCAGGGGCGCCAGAACACCAAGATGGATCCCACCAGGGATAGAGCATAAGATTCCCTGGGGCGCGGAGTCTAAGGCCGCGTACACACGCGCGGACTGTTCGCCCAACCTTGTTCGGCAAACAGTTTGTCAAACAGTCCGCTCAAAATTTGCATGAGCGGACTTGCCCACACACGAGCGGACTGTTTGACGAACAAGGTTGGGCAAACAGTTCGCTCAACTTTTGAAATGAACGGACTCGCCCACGTAAGGAGGAGGCAAATCCGCCCATTTCGAGCGCGTGTACAGGTAGGCGGGGCCCGCGAAGGAGACGTCGCGGGCTCCGCCGCCTGGAATGGGCTTAAAGGGGAACCCCAACGCCGAAAAAAATCGGCGTGGGGGTTCCCCCCAAGTCCACACCAGACCCTTGTCCGAGCACGCTACCCGGCCGGCCAGGAAAGGGGGGCGAGCGAGCGCGCCCCCCCCCTCCTGAGCCGTACCAGGCCGCGTGCCCTCAACATGGGGGGGTGCCTTGGGGAAGGGGGGGGCCGCGCGGCCCCCCCACCCCAAAGCACCTTGTCCCCATGTTGATGAGGACAAGGGCCTCTTCCCGACAACCCTGGCCGTTGGTTGTCGGGGTCTGCGGGCGGGGGGCTTATCGGAATCCGGGAGCCCCCTTTAAGAAGGGGGCCCCCGGATACCGGCCCCCCACCCTATGTGAATGAGTATGGGGTACAATGTACCCCTACCCATTCACCTGTGAAATAAAGTACAAATAAAAACACAACACAGGGGGAAAAAATATTTTATTGCACAGCCGGGGGTCTTCCGTCTTCGGGGGTCTTCTCGCCGGACTCCTCCGCTATGTGTGTGTAGCTCTTTTGCCAGCGGAGGAGTCCGGCTTTCTTCCTCCCCGCCGCCGGCCTCTTCTCCCGACTTCGGGGGTCTTGTCCCCCTCTTCGGTTCTTCTGCCGGGCCACCGCGCCTGGTCCGGTGGCCCGGTCTTCTGTCGCCGTCTTCCGTTCTTCTGTCGCCGCCTTCGGTTCTTCTGCCGGGCCACCGCGCCTTCTTGTAGCTCTTTTACAGGCGGTGGCCCGGTCTTCTGTCGCCGTCGCCGCCTTCCGTTCGTGTTCTTCTTCTTGTTCTTCTTGTTCTTCTCCAGGCGATGTTGACACGTCGCTCCCTCCGGCCGGAATGCCAGAGCCGCCCTGCGCTGTGACTTATATAGTGACAATGGGGCGGGGTCACATGGTATATGTCACATGGGTTGATGTCACATGGTGACCCCGCCCCCTTACGATGTCATAGTCCCCATGTGACATCAACCCATGTGACCAACCCATGTGACATATACCATGTGACCCCGCCCCATTGTCACTATATAAGTGACCGCACAGCGCGTCCCCGGCATTCCGGCCGGAGAGCTCGTCGAGTCAACATCGCCTGGAGAAGAACAAGAAGAACAAGAAGAAGAACAAGAACGGAAGGCGGCGACGGCGACAGAAGACCGGGCCACCGCCTGTAAAAGAGCTACAAGAAGGCGCGGTGGCCCGGCAGAAGAACCGAAGGCGGCGACAGAAGAACGGAAGACGGCGACAGAAGACCGGGCCACCGGACCAGGCGCGGTGGCCCGGCAGAAGAACCGAAGAGGGGGACAAGACCCCCGAAGTCGGGAGAAGAGGCCGGCGGCGGGGAGGAAGAAAGCCGGACTCCTCCGCTGGCAAAAGAGCTACACACACATAGCGGAGGAGTCCGGCGAGAAGACCCCCGAAGACGGAAGACCCCCGGCTGTGCAATAAAATATTTTTTCCCCCTGTGTTGTGTTTTTATTTGTACTTTATTTCACAGGTGAATGGGTAGGGGTACATTGTACCCCATACTCATTCACATAGGGTGGGGGGCCGGTATCCGGGGGCCCCCTTCTTAAAGGGGGCTCCCGGATTCCGATAAGCCCCCCGCCCGCAGACCCCGACAACCAACGGCCAGGGTTGTCGGGAAGAGGCCCTTGTCCTCATCAACATGGGGACAAGGTGCTTTGGGGTGGGGGGGCCGCGCGGCCCCCCCCTTCCCCAAGGCACCCCCCATGTTGAGGGCACGCGGCCTGGTACGGCTCAGGAGGGGGGGCGCGCTCGCTCGCCCCCCTTTCCTGGCCGGCCGGGTAGCGTGCTCGGACAAGGGTCTGGTGTGGACTTGGGGGGAACCCCCACGCCGATTTTTTTCGGCGTTGGGGTTCCCCTTTAAGCCCATTCCAGGCGGCGGAGCCCGCGACGTCTCCTTCGCGGGCCCCGCCTACCTGTACACGCGCTCGAAATGGGCGGACTTTCCGAGCGGGAACAGTCCGCTCATTTCGAAAGTACAGCGGACAGGCCCACACACGGGCGGACTGTTCGCTCAAACACAGTTTCAGCGGACAGTTTTTCGGAATTTCCGAAAGACTTTGTCCGTCCAACTGTCCGCTGAAACTGTCCGCTGAAAGCCCACACACGAGCGGACTGTCCGCCCAAACACTGTTCAGCGGACAAGGTTGGGCGAACAGTCCGCCCGTGTGTACGCGGCCTAAGAGCCAGCAGGTGTTCACCAGAGCCTCGAGTGGTGAGGATGGACTTGGCTGCAACTGGCTCCAGGTCGCGACCCCCAGCTCACACCCACAGTAGGCAACAGGAGGATAGGGATGGTGAGGGACAAAGCCAAGGTCGGGGCCACAAGCAGACAGGAATAGTCGGGGACACGCCAAAAGGTCAGGATCACAGGCAAACAGGGATGGTCAAGGACACGCCAAAGTTGGTAACGGAATAACAGCAGAGTACACGGCAGGTAACAGGAAGCTAACACATAAAGGTTGATCAGCAGGGCTGGCCTGCAGTGCACAGGTTAATATAGAGCTCTCTGATAGGAACTAGGGTGGAGCCATGCCAGAGGATGGATTATAAAAGCAGTTAGGTGAGGGTCGGCTGGTATCTAGAAATGAACACATGGAGACAGGTAAGCAGGTGAACTCTATTGCATAACCATGACATACAGTCAGCAGTACTAATTGGTGTATTCCGATGGCGAATATGTTTCCCCACTGTCAGAATACGAAGGCTCAGTGGAAAGGATCCCCGCATCCACATTAAATGTGTGTGGATAGGGGAATTAGGTGATTTTTTAATTCAACCTGCTGGTTGACAATAAAAAAAAAAACTAATGTATGGGCTGTCTTACCTTTTTCACGATAAAATCAATAAACATATTGAAAACAAAGTAATTTGAAAAGATAACAGTTGTCAGTAAAGCATGCTTCCAGCAACGTTAGCACAATTCGAGCATGCCTTAAAATAATTTGACACTTGAAAAGAATGTAAACTGCTTCTCTTGGTGGTGGTGAACTTTCAAGGGGTCCTCAATTATGGCCCTGACATGACCAAAGGGCCGTACATAGTATTGGGCATCTCTAGTGCTACAAAAGAATAAACGACAGGTTATAAACTGTGGACATGCCACAAGCATGGCCGTAGACTAAAGGCTAAGGTCCTTGCGCACAAGTGTCATCAGTTCCATTCCGAAAATTGATTTTAAAAAATGTATAAAAACTGAATCTTTTTACATATGTTTATTCATCATTCTTCAGTTCAGTTCAGTTTACATCAGTATACAACTGTTTTTCATGTGTCCATTTTTTAGCTGTTGAAGAAAATTGAGTTTTTCTTGTCTAAATAGAGTTGTATATGGAAAGGATGTAAACATTCAACATCCGTTTAGATCAGCAAAGTCAAGAAATTCTGCAAACCTTTGCAGTACTTTTATAAAGACATGAATGGACTCAGATTAAAGTGGAAGTAAACAGACATATGTCCATTTACAAACATCCTCTAATAAACATACGCTGTAGTTCAGCGCCCTTGTGAAAGGGGTCAAATTGCAGAAAAAGTGTTTCAGGAAACATGTGACATGTGCTGGGGGCATGTTACATGCTGCTATGGATCACTATTAAAAATACAGCCTCTTTACAAACCATTGATCTCATATTTGTGTTCCATACAGTCCCCATAAAAATTGCTGTACCCAAGATCAATTATAAAATATTTTAAAAAAATACATAACGAGATACATGAATGGACAGTACCAAAATTAAAGTACTCAAAAAACAAAGCAAACTAAACCTAATCTAATGACTATTTTTTTCCTTAATCTGTCTGCGATCTGGTTCTGGCAGTTGAATGGGGCCTCAGTTCGGGAAGTGCAGGTACTACAGTACCTAGGGACAGTTCTTCTAATTCTCATTAGGTGCTACATTTTCTCACAACCCTTTATTAACGTGGCTCCTTTATTTGACTTTAGAAATATACTCGAACATTTAGACCTCATACATACTGCGGGTTCATTTACTAAAACTGGAGAGTGCAAAATATGGTCCAGTTCTCCATGGTAGCTAATCAGCTTCTAACTTGAGCTTGTTCAATTAAGCTCTGACAAAAAAAAAACATGGAAGCTGTTTGGTTTCTATGCAGAGCTGCACCAGATTTTGTACTCTCCAGTTTTAGTAAATCAACCCCTGTAAGTTTGTTAGCAGCAGCAAAAATGTGGTAAAAAGCAGCATTTTGTATGGGCGTTAATGCACAGAATTCTGGCCAATAAAATGCATTAACGTGGGAATGCACCTAGAGTTATGTGCATCAACGCGCATTAAGGAGCTTTTGAACATTTTTTTTCTGCCTGTAAACTCCCCTGCCACTAAACCTCTGAAAACGCCTATAGTGTGCGTGGACACATAGGCTAACATGGAGGGGAGTTAACAGGCAGAGAAAGCTTCTTTGAGCTTCAGTGTGCATGAGGCCTTAAATTAGGTGAATTTTAAAAATGTAATAATTCAACTACTAAACTCAGAACAAAACGAATTGGGCTTTCAAAAGAAGTATTTATGTTTACATTATTATTAACTATAATAAAATCCAGGACACAAAAATGTTTTAATTTAAATTACCTTGTGTACAGAAACTCTCCAGCTGCTGTTGCCAGTGGCCTGTGTGTAGCATATACAAACTGGTACAACATCTCACAATCTTCACTCCCAAACACATCTTCACAGTTTCTGCAAGAAGATAAACCAGACCCTATTCTGTGAGGTCAGTTTCATTCCAACACAACAAAGGACAACACATTTATTGTACAAATGCACAAATAAAGCGATTCTTCACTTTGTGTAAAGTGCTACTGGTAGTACCAGAAGGACAACAATACCTCTGGTACAGAGATATTCTTTCATTCCCTGTAATAAGAAGTGACTTGGTACTTCTACTGTATATGTAGTGCTATTTAAAAATTTATAAATTAATACAAATAGTATTAATATATAATGTGACTAAAGATAATAAGATGCAAACACACAAAATGTATTAGTATTATCAAATCCAATATTTTATAAATTACGTTTTCCTTTTTATGATGGGAGAAATTCACCTATATCCTCTCTGCATTTAATAAAGATAGATATAGGAGTTGATTTACTAAAATTGGAGAGTGCAAAATCTGGAGCAGCTGTGCATAGTAGCCAATCAGCTTCTAATTTCAGTTTGGTCAATTAAGCTTTGACAATAAAACTTAGAAGCTGATTGGTTTCTATGCAGAGCTGCACCAAATTTTGCACTCTTCAGTTTTAGTAAATCAACCCCACAGTCTTTATTTGAGGAATTGCAGGTAGAGTGTATGGGCTTATGACAAACTAATCCAGAACCACAACAAAAGCTTATTGATCGCCAATCTTGTACATACAGAACCAACTTGAACTTTGAAGCACGCACAAAAAGATCTGCCAAAAAAAAAAAGAAGATATGCTATCCTAGTATAATGAACACCTAAAAAGGTTAAAGCATATAAATATTGTGAGTATCCACAAAACATAGAACAAACAATGCATTTTTCATCAGAGGAACAAAAGCACCTTGATATTTACATACGTTATATCAATTGGGATTAAGGCATAGCATTCCCTGAAGAGGAGGAAAGTAAGGAGAAGAGGTATGGGTATGGATTGAGTGCAAGTGAATAATCCCCCTTCTTAAAGGGGAAGGTGCAAGTTGGCCTATTAAAATTTATAGGTCAAAAAAAGAACGTGAGAAATTGGTGTGAATGTGAAGCACGAGAGAAATCTCATAAGGGGGGGTCACAAAGAGACTGTTTATACTGTGGGACAATTTTTCACACTGTTGCACGTGGAGGTAACACTTATATAGATGTTATGGATTGAAGCTGTATATTACATTGAGTAGAAATATCTCAGCTTACTGGATAATGTTTAGTTTAGTAGTTGAACACACAGAGAGCCGGGCTGCACTATACATTTACTAGCACAAAGCATTAAAGTGGAACAATGCTCACCTAAAATCCAGCGACGCGCTGTCCCCGGAACTCCCCACCTCCCTCCTCCGTGTCTCAATGGTCAGCCGCTGTCATTGGCCAGACCGAGAAGACGCATGCGTGGGAATTTCATCAGATTTGCCATTTCTGAAATTGCACAGTGAACTGCACTTGTGCAGCTTACTGTACAGGGGTGGACAGGCAGGTAAGTGGCTTTAATGCATTAAAAATCCTGCCTGTCTGCAGATTTTCATTTCCTAGCCTAAAGTTCAACTGTCATGTTTCATAGGCAAAAGGGAGGTTCAAAAACACTGGTTATTTTTTTAATGGACATGAGGGTAGCTGTATGCTTGAAAATAGTGGTCTCCATTATGCAACTGTAATAACTGTAAATATGTTCTGTTTTGATCTTTCCCTGAAAATGTCATATATTTATCCATGACTAAATATTATACTTAGATTTAACAGCTTATTTGCTATTTATCAACTTCTATATAAAGAATCCATACACAGAATATTTATATATGAAAGGTTGTAACTTAAGTTTATATTTCTATAATTAGATCTAAAATATCAGCTTTGTTCTTTTGAACAAAAGGTGTTTTTGAATCAGACAAGTAAGAATAACATATTTCAAGTTTACTATGGTCATGGATCATTTGTTATTAGCTGTCATTACAGACGTCATATGTTATTATTGGTATACATTACATATTCTGAATTAATATAAATTGTTATGTAAAAGAGGTATTTGTTCCTCATTATTACTTAACTGAGTTATACAACTGACTACTGCTGATGAAATATCTGACAGTTCTGCCATACGTGGAAAACTTGTCATTACTGACAACTGGTGACAATCCATTGCATGATGGGCAGCCATTAAACTCTACAGTGTAAAAGTGAGACCATGGCTATAGCCAAGCTGCTATGTCAGTAATGATGTGGAACTGTCTACTTTTCCCTGAAAGGCTAAGTGATGGCTCTGCATGATCCATCACTCGGTCTACAATCCCCTAGCAATAAGTAGGAAATGACTAACAACACTAGCAGAGAGATAATTCAAATACTTTAGCAGCAAATATTAAACAAATGCAGTAAAAGGTACACATAGGTATTATTGAGTATTGCAAACCTTAGTTCTGCTTAATTTGATTTAAATAAATATTTTTGGTGACATTCAGACATCAAAAATGTAGGGCAAGCCTATTCCTGCTACTTCTTTAAAGCTGTTAGAAGTAACATGTAGTACTGTCAGAGTGCTCCTCAACCGACATGCAAATGCCCTGGGGTGAAATGCGCCTGGAGATTACATTAAAATTCTGCCAACTTATTATAGTGTCTGTGCCATGCTGACCTGTATTACGTACTCACCTTTCCATTATTATCTATACATAATACTTCAACAAACTTCCAATGCTCCTGTGAGCTTCCATTCAATTATGGATTTAAAATCTGTCAATATTTCAAGACTCTGCATATTAAATAAAGTTATTTTGGAAAATGTAGTTCTCAAACTGTTGGAAAAAACAACTAGTAATACTATGGGTCTTACTTTGCCTGGCGGTGCAATGACTACAGTATGTAAAGCAGTATTCCACAGTGGACTTCGATTTACACCGTTTAAACAATTTTTTTTATTACTGTACTACCTGACTTTAAAAAAACTCAAAAAGTCAGTCATGTACAAGCAAAACACAGCTCAGCCAATAAAGAGCTATTAGCCACAAAAAAACAAAAGACGAAATAGGTTTTTCAGCAGTGTTTGAAAAGTAGCCAATTATTGTATAAGGAAAGTTGTGAATTCTGGGTAGGATTAGGCATTCAGTAATACTATGACCTAGAGCTGCACGATTTTGGCTAAAATGAGAATCACTATTTTTTTGCTCAGAATAAAGATCACGATTCTCTCACAATTCTGGCAGCGTAACATCATGTTTCACATTAAAGATTGGACTAAAATTGGACTAACTTTACTGTTTATTTATTTTTTTAATTCATTAAAGTGTATTTTTTTTTTTTACAAAAAATTGCAAAAATATTGCAACAACCACCATTTTATTCTGTAGGGTCTGTGCTAAAAGAAATATATATCATGTTTGAAGGTTCTGAGTAATTTTCTAGCAATAAATATTGATTTTCACAGCAAGTGCCAGAAAACGGAAAATTGTTACCAATACTTACTGTAATTTTCCTTTCCTGGCCTGCCCTCACGTCAGCACACAATGGGATAACCCCTTCCTCCAGTCTCTCAGTACCACCTTCTCTTAGCTGATAAAAGGGAGCCCCTCCTCCCCTGCCCTTGTTCCATTACTAGCCGACGACAGGCTTGTAATGAGGGGAAAAAGATTGTGCTGACGTGAGGGCAGGTTACCAATACTTACTGTAATTTTCCTTTCCTGGCCTGCCCTCACGTCAGCGCAATCTTTTTCCCCTCACTACAAGCCTGTCGTCCGCTAGCAATGGAACAAGGGCAGGGGAGGAGGGGCTCCCTTTTATCAGCTAAGAGAAGGTGGTACTGAGAGACTGGAGGAAGGGGTTATCCCATTGTGTGCTGACGTGAGGGCAGGCCAGGAAAGGAAAATTACAGTAAGTATTGGTAACAATTTTCCGTTTTCTGGCACTTGCTGTGAAAATCAATATTTATTGCTAGAAAATTACTCAGAACCTTCAAACATGATATATATTTCTTTTAGCACAGACCCTACAGAATAAAATGGTGGTTGTTGCAATATTTTTGCAATTTTTTGTAAAATAAAAATACACTTTAATGAATAAAAAAAAAAAAAAAAAACAGTAAAGTTAGTCCAATTTTAGTCCAATCTTTAATGTGAAAGATGATGTTACGCTGCCAGAATCAGCTAAGAGAAGGTGGTACTGAGAGACTGGAGGAAGGGGTTAACCCATTGTGTGCTGACGTGAGGGCAGGCCAGGAAAGGAAAATTACAGTAAGTATTGGTAACAATTTTCCGTTTTCCTGGCCAGCCTCGCGTCAGCACACAATGGGATTTGATTTAGCTGATATAGGGTGGGATAACAAAAAGAGTTGGAAAATAACTGGTAATACTACTTTAGTGAATAGTTTATTTTGCTTGGAAGGGTGCTGACACCACTGCGCTTCCAAAATTTGATGCACTAGCTGCTGTGACATCTAAACTGTAATGTCTTGCAAAGGTTTCGCAGGAGCCTCAACTAGCAGTCCTGCATATGTCTTCAACCGATATTTTAGCCCCTCTTGTAGAATGAGCTCTAATAACTTGTGGAGGTGTCCGCCCCTGTTTCTCATATGTGAGGCTTATCCCCTTAGTGATCCAGGTAGCTATGGTTCTAGCTGATGCCGCTTCACCTCTTCTAGGTCCTGATGGCAGGACGAACAAGGTATCCATTTTGCGCAACTGTAGAGAGCGGTTTAAGTAGGTTGGATATAAGTTGACCACGTCCAATGGTCTGAGATCTAGTTCCTCCTCTTGTCTCAGCGGTTGCGTGAAGCTGGGTAGGACCACCTCCCAATTTACATGGAACTTGGAAACCACCTTAGGGGGTTAAGGCTGGTGAGGGCCTTATGATCACTTTGTCTGGGAGAATGATGCAAAAGGAACTCTCCTTGCTGACCTTATGGCTGTGAGGAAAATCAGCTTGACTGTCAGGAACCATAGTGGGCATGTCTCCGCAGGCAAGAATGGATGTTGGAGCAAAGCTTTTAGCACTGTGCCCAAGTCCCAATGTTTGCGGACAATGGGGAGAAATTTTGTTGTAAAGCGAATTCTGTAAATTCTCTCCAAATCCTGGTGTATGTGGCATTAGTTGTGGCCCTTCTTGACTTCAATAGTGTCGAGATTACCTCCTCTGAGATGCCCTTAGACTACAGTCTGGCTGATTCAACAACCATGCTGTCAGTTGCAATCTGCCTGGGTTGGGGTGACACCATTGGTCCTGCTGTAGAAGGTCCCTCTTCAGCGGAAGCCTTATTGGGGGAACTGCCGCCATCTGCAGGAGCAGTGGGAACCATGGCCTTCGTGGCCAGAACGGTAGGATTGCAATTGCATGGACGTTCTCCCTCGCAATTTTTTATAGGGTTTTCATTATCAGTGGTACCGGTGGAAAAACCTAGACTAGGGGAAATTCCCATGTGATTGAGAAGGCATCTTGGGCTAGCGCTTCGTTGCAGTGGAATCTTGACACAACCTGGGGGTACCTGTGCATTCTCTGGGGTCACCATCAGATCTACCGAGGGTGTACTCCACCTGTAAAAGATTGTTTTCAGATAGTCCTTATTGAGTGTCCACTCGTTTGTGTTGGGAAAATCCCGACTCAGATGGTCTGCTATGTAATTTTGACTGCCCGAAATGTAGGCTGCCGTCAAGGCTTCCACATGTGCCTTGGCCCAGGCGAATATCTTGGTTGCCAACTGCAGCAGCGGCAAGCTCTTGGTTCCTCCCTGATTGGTTATATAAGCGACTGCTGTCTGGTTGTCCAACATAAGCTTGACCAGAGCTCCCTGAATCAGGTTCTCGAATGCCAGTGGGCTAAGTATCTTGCTTGTACTACAAAAGGTTGAAGTGTCTGGTCTCCATCCTGCTCCATTTGCCTTGAACCCATCTGCCAAGGCAGTGAGTACCCCAGCCCCGGAGACTGGCATCCGAGGTTATTTGGATCCAATCTCTGGGGCAGAGAGGCATGCCCCGCGACAGAGTTCCTGGCACTATCCACCACGCCTATGCCCTGGCGGATCCGTCTTGGTATGAATATTTTTTGGTGGAGTGATACTCCATCCCACGGTTCAAAAATGATGTTTGGAATGCCCTTGTATGGAATCTTGCCCAGGGAACAGCTGGGGTTGCTGCGGTAAACATTCCAAGAAGCGTCATACAGTCCCTCGCCGACAGCGACAAGGACCCCATCACGTTGTTCATGCAGGCTACTAGCTCAGCTATCTTGCAATGTGGTAGCGAGACCTGCCCTTTGCTTGTGTTGAAAACAAGCTCTAGGTACTCCATCTCTTGGGAGGGAATCAACTGGCTCTTCTGCTTGTTGATATATAATCCAGCGAATTTGGATAGAATTTTCAGCACCACTTCGCCTTGTGCTGTTAACTCTTCGCTTGCACAGGCCACTACCAAGATGTCGTCTATGTAGAAGAAAATTTTTATGCCCCTCAAACGTATAACGGTGATGGTAGCTAGCAAGATCTTGGAAAAGACTCGAGGTGCTGTGCTGATTCCTAAGGGAAGACATTTGAACTGGAAATGATCTTCCCCTACCATGAAACTCATGTATCTTTGGTGATGCCTGTTGATTGGGACATGAAGGTAAGCATCTGCTAAATCGACTGATATTAGCCAGTCCCCTGTTTGCAGAATTGATATAATTGTAAATATTGATTCCATCTTAAATGTCTTGGGATCGATGTAGTGATTTAGAGATCTTAAGTCTAAGACCGGTCTGAGACCTCCGGAGGCTTTGGGCACCAGAAAAATTGGGGAGTAAACCCCTGTTCCCTGGTGCTTTACAGGAACCGGCGAGCTTGCCTCTTTCTGAAGTAATTCGGTCACATATTCTTGCAAGCACCTTCGTTTCTTCTGATCTTGTGGCCATTCTGTCTGGACAAAGATGTCTGGTGGTTTTTCTCGAAACATTATCTTGTACCCTCGTTTGACTGTTTTCTGAACCCATTGGTCCTTGACCTTCTCCACCCATCCCTTCCAAAAAGATGCCAACCTGGCACCCACCTGGGGGTGATGGGCGGTCAACCCGTCAAAAGGACTGCTCCGGTTTCTTAGCGGTCTGAGCGGCCTTAGCCTTCACGTTCCGAAGAAAGGAGCTTTGTGAGCCTCTCCATTGGGGTCTTGTATATTCTCGGCCTGGTCTATATGACCTGGCCTCCTGCGACCTTATGAACTCTGATTGGCCTGACCGAGCGGTTTGCTGTCTCCTTTTGGGTTCTGTGGTAGCAGACCAGACTTCCCTCCAGTAGCTTGTTTAATAGCTTCCTCCAGGGTGTCCCCGAAAAGCATCTTGCCCTTGTATGGAATGTTACCAAGTGCCTGTTTCGAGGTACTGTCTGCCACCCAATGGCGTAACCATAGGGCCCTTTTTGCCGTTACTGAAAACATCATAATTCTTGCAAGCAGTTTTGCTAGGTCTATAGAGGCTTCTGCCAAAAAGGGGGCTGAGAGATAAAGTTCCTCCATTGCTGAAATGATTCGGGCCGTCTCTACCTCAGACTTCCGGACATTTGTCTCCACATTTGTGACCCAGCCCTTCAGCGTCCTGGAGATTGAAGTTAGGGCTATGGCCGGGCGACAAGCTGCTCCAGCAGTTAAATAGATTCTCTTTAGATCTGTGTCTGTGCGTCTGTCCATTGGGTCTCTGAAGGTTGTAGAATTCTGCAATGGCAGGGGCACCTGCTTTGCTAGGCGCTGCAAGGCCGCATCTACCCCTGGAGGTGACTCCCAAAAGGCAGCATCTGGGGTGTTAAATGGGTATAATCTTAAAAAGTGATTTTGTATGTTCGCCTTCCCTTCCGGCTTTCCCCATTCCTCATCGCATAATTTGCGGATCTCCGTCATGAACGAGAAGGTTGCCCCTTGCCTTTTCAAGTTAGGGAAATATCTTTTAATTTTTTCCGGAGACATGTCTTGTTCCCAGTCTATGGCCTCCTTCACTGCTACAATGTAAGGGTCTATGAGTTGGAAGTCGAACAAATATTCCAACGGTTCATCAGAGTCTGAAGAATCTCCTGAAGATATTTCAAGCCCTGGTGATGTGTCTTGCTTCTGCTTAGATACGTTCTTGGCTCTAGGCTTAGTCCCGGAGGCACTGCGACCGCCTGCATACACTCTGTCACCGCCCTCTTGAATATAGTCTTTTGTCCTACGTGCCTCTGTTTCTCTATCTGTGGTTACATCTCTTATGCATTCTGCACACAAGAGCTTTTCAGGGGCAGATGGTGCTGAACAAGCCCAGCAGAGGCCTTTGGTGGGACAGCCTCTTGACGCACTTGGTTCTGCCGCCCTAGCTGTCTGAGCATTTTTGCGGCTTGGACTGCCCGTTGCTTGGGGTCTATGTCCTGTGCGTGACCCAGATGCATGCGGAGATTTTGAGCGGTGGCAGGACTTTATCTTCCACGTCTTTTTTTAGGACTTCTGCTCCTATAAAGACAAAACACCTTATCAGGCTGGTGTTGCACTCTTTTGTTTTGTGGCCCCCGTAGACCCCTCATACCTTTCCGACGATCTTCCTGCACTTTGGGGCTGTGGTGAGCTCCTACTACAGCAACAAAAGACAGGATATACAAATAAGAAAAAAAGAAGTCCCTATTCTATCGCTTTTCTCTCTTTTTTTTTTTTTTTTTTTTTACTGGCTCTTTAACCACTTCCCGACCAGCGCACGACGATGTACGTCGACAGAATGGCACGGGCAGGCATATTGGCGTAAAGGTACGTCCAATATTCGATGCCGCCCTGCCATCGGGAGCGCGCTGGTCGGGACCCCCGTGAGTCCGGTCGCGGGACCCGCGGACTCGATCGCCGCGGGCATCCCCGCGATCGTCTCACGGAGCGGCCGAATGGAGGAAATGCTGTGTAAACAACATTTTTCCATTCTGCCTTGCAACTAGTGACGCTGATCTCTGCTCCATGTGATTGGAGCAGAGATCAGTGTACACTAAATGAAAGCCCAACCCCCCCACAGTTAGTAACACACCCCTAGGAACACTTAACCCCTACACTGCCACCCACTGGTTAACCCTTTCACTGCCAGTGTCATTTACACAGGAATCACTGCATTTATATAGCAGTGATTACTGTATAAATGACAATGGTCCCAAAAATGTGTTTTATAATGTCCGATGGGTCCCCGACAATGTCGCAGTCACAATAAAAATCGCAGATTGCCGCCATTACTAGTAAAAAATAAATAATAAAAAATTATTAATAAAAATGCTATAAAACTATCCCTATTTTGTAAACGCTATAACTTTTGCGCAAACCAATCAATAATCGCTTATTGCGATTTTTTTTACCAAAAATATGTAGAAGAATACGTATCGGCCTAAATTGAGGGAAAAAAATGTTTTTTATATATTTTTGGGGGATATTTATTATAACAAAAAGTAAAAAATAATGCGTTTTTTTCAAAATTGTCGCTCTATTTTTGTTTATAGCGCAAAAAATAAAAACCGCAGGGGTGATCAAATACCACCAAAAGAAAGCTCTATTTGTGGGAAAAAAAAGGACGTCAATTTTGTTTGGGAGCCACATCGCACGACCGCGCAATTGTCAGTTAAAGCGACGCAGTGCCGAATCGCAAAAAGTGGCCTGGTCTTTGACCAGCAAATTGGTCCGGTCTGAAAGTGGTTAAAGGAAAAAACTTTACCTTAATACTGGATATGAAGTCACTTAGGGTGGCAGCAGATTTGTAGGGTATCTGAAAAGCTGTAAACACATGGTGTAATGCATTTTGTGATCATGGCTCAGTAAACACTGACACAGCCCAGCCACCCCTCCCCCTCTGTGAAGGAAAACTCACAGTACACTTCCCTAGCTGTGGAAAACAGCACTGGAACTTCTGGCTCTCCAGGTTTTATTGCCCCATAGCCCCGACCCCCTGTGAGGTCATCACCGACTGACAGAAAACACAGGGGAGATGGCCGGCGCACCTCCTAGAAAGCAGGAAAGGAAAGCACGATACTACAGCAACACCACAGCCTAAAATGGTAAGCTCTTTAAGCCTTAGTATGCCTGCATGGCTCCTGCACATAGAGCGTCCAGTGTGATAAAAGGAACTACCTTTATTGTTCTGGACCTTCCGATCCCAGGAGAGGCTTGAACCTGGGTGGGTAGGTTCGGTAGGGGGGGTGTAGTCTAATCCACGAGCATGGTGGCCTGGGGTCCGACCAAAAAAAAGGAACAAGGGCAGGGGAGGAGGGGCTCCCTTTTATCAGCTAAGAGAAGGTGGTACTGAGAGACTGGAGGAAGGGGTTAACCCATTGTGTGCTGGCGTGAGGCTGGCCAGGAAAAAAGGTTTAGTGTTTAAGTGGTTAAACTTCCCTCACCTACACACAGAAGTATCTAAGAAGAAAAGTTACTTTGTTTACTTATCCAAGATTTTGTAATAAAACTTGGCAGGCTGCCTGGATTTTTTTTCAGCTGCGAGAACTCTCCGCACTTGTTAGAAAAAATCTTGACATGCTGTTTTGACGGGAAGGGAAAAGAATCACGATTTTAATTCTTAACGATTAATCGTGCACCTTTTCTTTGACCTTTATAATGGGTATCAATTGAACTTTAGTGTAAAAATATACCTAAAAATTTTCCTTAAATCACTTATAAAACCAGGCACTGCCCTAAAAACATAAAAAAAAAAAAATCACAGGAAGTCATATATGGTCAAGATGTTCAAAATTAGTCCAACTGTGGGTTGAGCAACAGTAACGATCACTAACAGACCCAACAAAAGTGGTACCTTGAGACTATCTGTAGCCCAAGAGATCCTTAACCACTACAATACAGGGCACTTTCACCCCCTTCCTTCCCAGCCCAATTTTCAGCTTTCAGCGCTCTAGCGCTTTCAGTGACAATTGCGCGGTCATGCTACACTGTACCCAAATGAAATTGTTATCATTTTGTTCGCACAAATAGAGCTTTATTTTGGTGTTATTTATTCACAACTCCGTTTTTTTTTTTTTTTGCGATATAAGCGCAAAAAAAGCGGAAATTTGGAAAAAAAACAATATTTTCTTTTTTCTATTTAACAAAAAATCAAATAAAATCAAATTTTGTCATAAATTTAAGCCAAAATGTATTCTGCTACATGTTTTTGGTAAAAAAAATTCCGTTAAGTGTATAATAATTGGTTTGTGTGATCACGGACATATGTACGCAAATGATCATGTACATATGTGTGCAGGTGATCACGTACATATGTGTGCAGATAATCATTGGGACATGTGATTTTAGTGGGACATATGTGGGGGACATGTTTTTATTATTAGGGACATGTGTTTTTATTATTTGGGGACATGTATGTTTTGGGGACATGTGTGTTTTGGGGACATATGTGGGGACTGTGTTTGTACTGTGTGGTGTGTTGTGTGTTTACACTACACTGATGATCAGTGAGTAAAAAGCTGTAAAAAGCAGCCCATACTTACTGATCATCAGCCGGCTGCAGCGTTCTGCTCTCCTCTCCTCAGCGGTGACTTCCGTGTGAGGAGAGGAGAGCCGATTGCCTAGCAACCGGCTGTTTACATCACATGACGGCCGTGATTGGACACGGCCATCATGTGATCAGGAGGGCCAATCACAGAGCCCTCCTGCCGATCTGAGATGTGCCGTGTCCGGGTGACACGAGCACATCGGGATCGCGCCGTTGCGCGGGAACGCGCGCGCGCGATCCCGCTACTCCTGAAGGACGTTCCTGAACGTCCTATCAGGAGTAGACGGCTCCCACCCGGCCGTATATATGCATTGGCCGGGTGGGAAGTGGTTAAGGTTTGAATGGGATATCGGATGAGGCCAAACCCATGCCTGATAGGAAAAAGGTGGAAGGAACCAAACAAAAAGCTGCTCAACCCACCAAAAATGGGTGGAACAAACAACAAATTCACATTTAGGAAAAAACCCAGCCTGATGTGGCCAACAAGTAATGAGACCAAGTCCCTAGTAGAAACAGGTACCAGACAAGGAACCAAAGAAAAACGTCCATGTGAAAGGAAGACAAGCTAGTCGAAGTAGGAAGACCTTAAGCCGATACTAACCGGACCCCATAAGGGTCAAGAAATAGGAAACTCCATGTGTAGAGACACTGTTCGGACAGACAACAACCTCACCAAGCAGGATTTACCCTAAACCCTAATTAATTAAAAACAACAACCTACAAAGGTTGTAAAATGGACTTCTGAGTCCGATAGAGAGCCCAGGATTCCATCCCCTGAAACCAACATGACTGAAGGGATAAGGTGGATGAAAACACCCCCAACAAGGGTAGGCAAGAGTTGGAAGTTAGAACTTAATTATAAACTGGTAAGGTGCATTGCTACCATGATGAAGCTGAGGTTGAAGCTAAACACCTTCTCATCAGTAAGCAATAGGAACCTCTGGGGGTCCACTAGGCAGCAGGCCTAAAAGGGATCTTGCTAAAACAAAGCAGTAACATTGATGGAATAAGAAGCAGTAGTCTTCTCAGTACAAGTCCTGAGACAATGCCAATGGCTCTGGGCCTTGAAATCGCTCCTCGGCTAACTTCTTCCCAGAACGGGGTCTGGAAATGTCCAATGGTAACTTCCAGGCTAGCCTTGCCACATAAAATCTTTCAGGGTTCGCATACAGTACCCCAAAGCTAGGCTGGGAAAACGGCAATCCAGATGGTGGCCATGTAGAGACCACCAGATCAAGCAGTGATGTAGCAAGGAATCGTGATAAAAAAGTAGAATAAAAATCAAAGAAAGAAGCTAGCAAAATGGTTATACCTTTACCAGCAGAGCAGAAGAAAATAGGTTTACCCTCCTAGGATACTGCCATGTTTCCCCAAAAATAAGCCTGGGTCTTATATTAATTTTGTCAGCCAAAAACACACTAGGGCTTATTTTCGGGGTAGGGCTTGCCATGCAAAATGCCAGAATCCCCTCTATCACAGGATCCCATAATGCAAAAGGTGTGCATTTCTGCAATGCAACCGTGCAAATACCTTCTTCCACGGCCTGTCTGACCTGTCTTCCACCGCTCCAAGCACTCCGGGGGGGGGGGGGGCAGATCCCCGCTGACACCCGGGAGAAGAGGAGAGCAGCAGAGATCAGCTGAGCCTTCTCGGCACTTCCATGTCACGCCCGAGCTGTCTTTCCTGCTCTGAGGAATGCAGAAAGGGGGGCCAGGATTCCCTGCTGAGAGAAGAGGAGATCAGCTGAGCGAAAGTAACCGATACATATCACAGAAACGCACACCCTCCACAACATATACTAGTGCAGGAGAGTGGACTGTAGCATTGCACAACCAACCTAAATTAGGGCTTATTTTTGGGGTAGGGCTAATATTACAGCCCTCCCCAAAAATCACAGTAGGTCTTATTTTCAGGGAAACACGGTAGCAAAAAAGAGAGACATGTTGGGTAGAGGAGGGGACGGTTATGGTCACCCTCCTGTAGGTGGCAGCATAACTTTAAATTACTTTGTGTATCCATAAATGGACAAGAAATCATTTTTATTTTTTAGCTTTTGCCCAGACGTACTATTTCAATTTTTGTTTGAGACCATTAATCCCTAGGGTTATCTTATAATTATTATAAATTCAATCTATACAAGTAAATCACAACAAATGCCCAATTATGCCTATAGTAATAAATTACCTAAAAATCCAAATCTGGTTGCCAATAGCCTATTCACATTTCAAACTATCCATGAATAATAAATAATGCACCTACTATCTGGTGGTGGAGGAACTCCTTTCTCTGGGTGCACTTGCTACATACTTGGAGGGTGTTTTGTACAGAGTCACCTAAACTGACTGAAGCCTCATCTTCTTGTCTCTCTCCCCTTTTTTTGGACTGTTCACGCTTTTGATTAGTTTATTTTTTTGGACTGTTCACGCTTTTAATTAGTTTATGTTTTTACTTGTACTTGTGGCTATATCAATTTTGTTTTTGCACACAGGATAAATTATGTTATGATGTTAATGGTATCATTTTGCACTATATGAGTTCTAGCGCAGCTTTCTTTTTGAATTATTGTATATTGTGTGCATCTCACATTAAGTTGCAGCAAGAATTTATAATCCTTTAGTGACAGAATGTCAATCTAAAATAATAACAAAACCTTAAAGTAGTGAACTCTGATTTGATTGCAATGTCCACATGAATTACAATGCCTTGCAAAGGTAGTATTCACCCCCCCCCCCCCTGGCATTTTTAGTGTTTTGTTGCCTCACAACCTGGAAGTAACATGGATTGTTTGAGAATTTGCATAATTTAATTTACAGAACATGCCCACAACTTTGAAAATGTTTTTTTTTTTTTTTTTTATTGTGAAGCAAACAACAAATAGGACAAAATAACAGAAAAAGTCAAAAAGTCAACGTGCATAACTATTTACCCCACTAAAGTCCATACTTTGTAGAGCCACCTTTTGCAGCTATCACAGTTCCAAGTCCCTTTGGATAAGTCTCTATGAGCTTGCCACATCTTACCACTGTAATTTTTGCCCATTTCTCCTTGCAAACCTTCTTCAGCTCCTTCAAGTTGGATGGTGCTTGCTTGTGAATAGCAATCTTTAAGTCTGACCACAGATTTTCTATTGGATTGAGGTCTGGGCTTTGACTAGGCCATTCCAACGCATTTACATGTTTCCCCTTAAACCACTCAAGTGTTGCTTTAGCAGTGTGTTCAGGGTCATTGTCCTGCTGGAAGGAGAACCTCCATCCTAGCCTCAAATCATACACAGAGTGGTACAGGTTTTGCTCAAGAATATCCCTGTATTTAGCACCATCCATCTTTCCCTCAACTCTGACTGGTTTCCCAGTCTGGACTGCTGAAAAACATCCCCACAGCATAATACTGCCACCACCATGTTTCACTGTGGTGTTCTTTAAGTGACGTGATGTGTTGGGTTTGTGCCAGACATATCGTTTTCTTTGATGGCCAAAAAGTTAAATTTTAGTCTCATCAGACCAGAGCACCTTCCTCCATACATTTTGGGAGTCTGTCACATGCTTTTTCGCAAACTCAAAACGTGCCATTTTGTTTTTTGCTGAAAGTAATGGCTTTCTTCTGGCCACTCTTCCATAAAGCCCAACTCTATGGAGCATACGGCTTATTGTCGTCCTATGTACAGATACTCCAGTCTCTGCTGTGGAACGCTGCAGCTCCTCCAGGGTTACCTTAGGTCTCTGTGCTGCCTCTCTGATTAATGCCCTCCTTGCCCGGTCCGTGAGTTTTGGTGTGCGGCCGTCTCTTGGCAGGTTTGCTGTTGAGCCATGTTCTTTTCATTTGGTTATGGTAGATTTGATGGTGCTCCTAGGGATCATCAAAGATTTGGATATTTTTTTATAACCTAATCCTGACTTGTATCTCTCAACAACATTGTCCCCTACTTGTTTGGAGAGTTCCTTGGTCTTCATTGCAGTGTTTGGTTAGTGGTGCCCCTTGCTTAGGTGTTGCAGCCTCTGGGGCCTTTCAAAAAGGTGTGTATATGTAATGGCAGATCATTTGACACTTAGATTACACACAGGTGGACATCATTACACTAATTATGTGACTTCTGAAGGTAATTGGTTGCACCAGAGCTTTTTATGGGCTTTATAAAGAAGGGGTAAATACACACACACATACCAATTATCAGTTTTTTATTTCTGAAAAATAGTTTTATAATTTTACTTCACCAACTTAGACTATTGTGTTCTGATCCATCACATATAATTCAGATTAAAAAAACATTGAACTAAAGGCTGTGATGTAACAAAATAGGTAAAAAGCCAAGGGGTTGAATACTTTTGCAAGGCACTATAAAAAAGTCTTGATCACCATTTTAAGATAATTTGATGATTTTAAAATAATATTTACAATTTGGGTACTTTTTTTTTACAACATTTGTATTGGGCTACTGCATGAGTACAAGAAGGGCAAGGAATCGACAAATTATTATTTGACAAAGGAAATTCCCATACATTTTTGGAGGAGACAGAAAAGGAGATGAGTCTAGCAACTTATGCAGATTAACATGAGTAAATGCAAAGTTGATACAAAGCTTTATTCATCAATCATTTACATATTTTGAACCTAGGCAACATAAAGTAGCTCAACCATAGCGGCTCAATGCATGTAAACGTTTTTTTTGAATCAGAGCAAAACAAATAGGTGAAGTGCTGACCTCTAGTGGTATATATTATAATCCCATATATTAGCTTACTATGCATTAATTTCCAGCAAATTATGCAAATACGCGTTCACTCAAGCCAAATGTTGCCATTTGCTAAAGATAGTCATATGTTGCAAGATCAGGCAGGACTTTTTCCCCTGCTAGAGCAGATTGGATTATGCTTCTTTGTTTTTTTTTTTACCTTCCTCTGGATCGCCTGTGGGTATAATATTGTGTATATAGGATTGTATAATAAGTTTTCCCTCCTATTGGTTGAACAGGGTGGACTTATGTATTTTTTCAACTAGACTAACTATGTAACTATGCATAACTGTCCAGTCACTAAATTCCCCAAAATCTTCTGGCCAGTGGCCCATAGATATGACATTTCCAGCAATCCAGCCAGATTGGGCAATGATCATTTCATATCATCCTAAAAGATTTATAAATAACTGCGAGCACTGAATAATATGCTGTAATGCTAGTTAACATGTAATAACTTTGGACATTTCCAGAAGATAAAGAGGTATAGGTTCAAGGCACAGGTCTCCTTGTGACCTGTTGTGTCACCTGATCTTGAACAATGGCATGTCTCTGAAATAAGCTAGTGCAGTGAAATTATTAATATATCCAAGAATTCAATAATATATGACACTTAAACTTAATTTACTGTAGGCAGGTCAGACAAATATACTGTGCACTGGAAGGGCACTTGGAATTGCACTGCAAAGGCAAGTTCTGAAATGAGGGGAAGCTGCTGGTTTCTATCGTCCAATCATGTACAAACAAAAATGCTGTTTTTTTTATTTTCCGTGTTTGTGATTGAATATTCTTTGTAAAGTAAACTTTTGGTATACTTGCCTTCAGTAAATCAACCCCAATGTTACTATGGGTTGCTGCACTTGGCATACATTCACTGCACTCTGCACTAAAATTAAGCAACACATTACTAGATCTGTCCACCCACAGGCTAAACAATATATCCTTCCATCTAGCACAGGGGTCTCCAAACTTTCTAAACAAGGGGATGATTTACTGTTCTTCAGACTTTAGGGGGCTGGACTGTGGCCATTGGGAGTAAAAAAGGTGCCGTCAGCATGAAAAAAAGGCCTTCTTTGGTGTCAGTGGGAGGGATTGTGCCCCATTATTGGTGTCATTGGGAGGATTCGTGCCACATCATTGGTGTCATTGGGAGGAATTGTGCCCCACTGTTGGTGTCATTTGGAGGAATTGTGTCCCTTCAGTAGTGTTAGTGGGGAGGAAAGTATGCCCCATTGTTGGTATCAGTGGATGAAATAGTGCCCCAAGGGCCGCATAAAAGCAAACAAAGGGCTGCATCTGGCCCTGGGCTGCAGTTTGGAGACCACTGGAAAATGTGTGTCATTATAACTGGCAACTATACTCAGGTTACAAAAACATCAAAAAAAATGTACATGCTGACTGGCTGCAAGGGACATCACCACCAATGTTACTTTCACTTATCACTACATATCTTAAATAATGAAAACAAACTTTAGTTTTGTTTTTTTAAATTAAGACTTCACTGATCAGCCATAACTTTATGACCATTGGCAGGTTAAGTGAATAACACTGACCATCTCATTGCAATGGCATCTGAATACTGGTGGGATATATCGAGCAACCCCTAAACATGCTGTCCCTGAAGGTAATGTGTTGAAAGCATTAAAAAATGGGGATCACAGTTTGTTGTTAGGAAACAGCCAAAAGTACCTACAATGGGCACTTGAGCATCAGAAGTGGACCACAAAACAATAGAAGAAGGTAGCCTGTTCTGATGAATCACATTTTCTTTTACATAATGTGGATGGCTGGGTGCGTGTGCACAATTTAGCTGAAGAAGAGATGGCACCAGGATGTAGTATGGGAAGAAGGCATGAAAGCGAAGGCAGTGTGATGCTTTGGGCAATGTTCTGCTGGGACACCTTGGGTCCTTTCATTCATGTGAATGTTACTTGACATGTACCACCTACCTAAACATTGTTGGTGACCAATTACACACCGTCATACAAATGGTATTCCCTTATGGCAGTGGCCTCTTTCACCAGGATAATGTGCCCTGTCAAACTTCAAAAATGGTTCAAGAATGGTTTGAGGAACACAACAACAAATTTAAGGTGTTGACTTGGCTTCCAAATTCTGCAGATCTCAATCTAATCAAGCATTGGTGGAATGTGTTGGAAAAACAAGTCTGATCCATGGAGGCCCCACCTCAAGCAGCAAATGATCTGCTACTGATGGTTTGGTGCCAGATACCACAGCATACCTTCAGAGGTCTAGTGGCACCAATGACTCCACAGGGAAGGGGGAACCTACTCAATATTAGGTGGGTGTTCATAAAGTTACAGCAGATCATTGTAAATTACTTCAATGAATAAAAAGTGTGTGGATTTTAAATGCATCCGTGAGTGTTTCTAACTTATCCAGTATTAGAAGGGAGCAAAAAAACAACCATACAATTTCCATGCTGACAAGTAACGCCTAGTACATACTGTATGACACCATGTAGAAGTCAATGTTACTAATGAGTAAAGACTCTGCAAAGTACTTCTTATTATCAACGTTGATTCAACATTTCACATACACTCTTCGCAAACTTTCTTACAAATACTACAATGTAGTGTACTACACTACATTGCATAATTTCAGTACAACAATCTGAACTAGAGGGACGCCTTGCACAGCTCATGATTTGAGGTCACTATTCATTCTGCTGAGGAATTTGTGACACAAGCAAAAAACAAATATCAGGACGGAAGTGTTATCATAATGGGGGATTTTATTTATTCAGACATAGACTGGGTGGAGGGAACCACACATTTGTCTAAGCCCCGCCAGTTCCTAAATGTCTTGCAGGACAATTTAATGGGTCAGATGGTAGACGCACCAACTAGATATAAAGTGTTACTAGATCTACTGGTTACCAACAATACAGACCTGATTACGGATTTCAAAAGAGCCAACTTCCCTAAACTATGAACCTTGCTAGAAGGTATAAATTGGGATAAAATCTTAGGAACAAAGAACATGGAGGAGAGATGGGTTCGCTTTAAGAGCATATTAAATAAGGTAATTTAGCCAGTGCATCCCATTGGGTAATCAATTTAAAAGAGCAAACAAAGGTCCTGGATGGCTTAACTCCAATGTAAAAATGCATATAAAAGCAAAAGAGAAGGCCTTCAAAAAATACAGGGTTGAAGGATCATCATCAGCATTCAGACTTTATAAAGAATGCAACAAGAAATGTAAGAGTGCAATTAGGATGGCTAAGATAGAACATGAAAGACACATAGCGGAGGAGAGCAAAAAAAAATTCCAAGAAATTCTTTAAGTATGTACACAGTAAAAAAGAGAGGACAGACCATATTGGCCTCATAAAGAATGAGGATGGACATCTAGTTAATAAAGGATGGGCAGATGGCGGAGGTATTGAATGTATTCTTCTTCTCAGTCTTCGCAAGGGAATCGGGGGCTTCAGTAACCAAAACTGCAGTGTTTATCTTTGTGACACATCACAGGAAGCACCCTCATGGCTAATAGAGGACAGAATTAGACCTGGGAAACTTAACATTAATAAATCACTGGGACTGGATGGCTTGCACCCAAGGGTACTAAGGGAACTCAGGCAAGTAATTGCCAGACCATCGTTCCTAATTTTTACTGACAGTCTACTGACTGAAATGGTGCCAGCAGATTGGAGAAAAGCCAATGTAGCACCAATATTTAAAAAGGGCCCAAAATACATCACTGGGAATTACAGACCAGTTAGCCTAACATCAATAGTATGCAAGCTCTTGGAGGGGATGATAAAGGACTATATATAAGATTTTAGTCATGAAAACTGTATCATTAGCAGTAATCAGCATGAATTCATGAAGAATCATTATTGCCAAACCATCTAGATAAAGGAAGGCCCGTAGATGTGGTGTATCTGGATTTTGCAAAAGCATTTGACACAGTTCCCCATAATTTTTTACTGTACAAAATAAGGTCCGTTGGCATGGACCATAGGTTGAGTACATGGTTTGAAACCTGGCTACAAGGGTGTTCAGAGGGTGGTGATAAATGGGGAATATGTGGAATGGTCAGGGGTGGGTAGTAAAATGTAATACTGACATATAATCACACACATAGGTTGGACTTGATGGACTTGTGTCTTTTTTCAACTTCACCTACTTTGTAACTATAATATATGGAGAAAAAAAGGCATACGCACAGGAAACTCACAAATGTTTAGGTGTGCCGTGCCAATGTATGGAAGGACTATCTCGATACCATAAGTAAAATTAAAATTTTATTACATAACAGAGAAAAAAATACAAATAAACGTATAAATATTAAAAGTTACAGAGCCTAGAAGATGCTTTATAACATTCATGTAGGTATACAACCATAGTACAGGAGCGTCTCCAATTCTTTGTTTTTCTTTTCCCCCTCCCCCCTTTCCCTTTCCTTCCTTCCCCCTCCCCCCCATCCCTCCCCACATCCCCCTTTTTCCCCTACTCCCCCACTTCCCCTTTCCCCCCCTCCCTTCCATTTGCCTTCTCTTTCTTCTCCTTTCCCCTTCTCCCTCCCCCTTTCTTTTTCCCGCTTTGGATTCCATTGACTGGTCTCTCGATAGCTTAGTTTGAAGCTAAAAGTAGCGCCCCCTAAAAAATATATTGCTCTACTGTTAAGTGAACAAACAATTATTGCATGTTTTGTTATGAAATAGCTCTATCGCTCTCTAGATCATGTGGATCTTTTATTGGTGAGATCACCGCTATCATTATTCATATCTGTATAAGTACTGTATGTTATGTTTGTAATAATCCTTGTATGTACTATTGAGTATAATTTGTCTCAACAGGGAGTTGTGGCCTGCGGACATGACCCTCTGAGAATGCATCAGCAATGGGAGTTTTAACTCCCTTTCGCAGACATGCGCCGCTCCATCAGAGTGGGTCCCTCCCTTTCCCCTCCCTCGGGATGGTGGGAGGGGCCCACCTGTTGCCTTGCCATCTACGGTTTACTCCGATGATCGGCTTAGGCTGTTGCGCAGTCAGGTCCTGACACATGCACATTAGGAGCGGCGGTCCCGGTGACTTCATCGCCCGGCGCCGGGCGTATGACGCGCCGGGATGGAGGTTAAAAAAGCGCCATGTCAGACAGCCCGCTCACAGCGCTGGCTTTATGTCTGACACGGACGCACTTTTTCTGGGCAGAGACAACCTACAGGTAATGGGGAGTTGTACCCAACGGACCCATGTTATATATTTTTACATACACATACATTTTTCCTCTATACCTGAGGCCAGTAAGTTCCAATAACCACTTTCCCTGCTCCTAGGAATTGCATCATTGAACCGCCTATATACACATCTTGTGTAGGCAATTATTGTTACACCATGTGGCATTTCTAATTTTCCAAACTCATTCACCACGTGGATTTAAGGTCCTTATATTTATGGCCGGGTAGGTTGTATTCTTTACTATTTTTATGTATTGCTGGCATCCCAGTTGGGGCTTCTTAAATTTATATTGTTGTGCCCGCTTAGGCAGGCACATCATGCCCCCCCCCTTTTTTCACTTTTTATTTTTGGTACAGCTTGCTCTGCCTTAACAATTTTTTGAACCTCCCGTGTCCGCCCCCAGGGTGGTTAGCCTAGCTGATAGCTGGGCGCCACCCCAGCTGTGCGTATCTTGTGGGGTCCTTGATTGGTAAGCCCCACCTCTCTGCTTGTGAATGTTTGAGAAAAACTCCCTGTAACCAATATATGATTATTATGCTTCCTGTATTGTACTTCCTATTTTAACTGGAAATTATTGTTTACCCAAAATAGATATGTCCCAAACATCTCCTGAAGAAGCGACCAATGTTCACGAAACTAGTTGAGAGAAAATAACACCGTTATTAATTTTGGGCATAAATTTCCGCTTTGGAGCACTGGCTTCTCCTGTACAACAAAGAATTGGAGACGCTCCTGTACTATGGTTGTATACCTACATCAGGCATGTCCAAAGTCCGGCCCGCGGTCCGGTTTTGAACGGCCCGCCTGGTTATTTAAACATCTATATCTTTTGTGGCCCCCAGCGATCTCCCAGTGCCGGGGCCACAAAAGATATATAGTCCAGCTGCGTCGGAGGGAGGAGGCGGGACGAGTGCCGTGCACACAGGAGGAGAATTTCCTGTTTACACGGCAGCCTCTGTAATAGGAAGTCCCGTCTCTGCCATTGGACAACTGTGCTGTCCATCAAAGGAGGCGGGACTTTCTCTTAAAAAGGCCGTTGTGTAAACAGGATATTCTCCTGTAAGATGTCTTTGGCTCTCGTCCTGCCCTCCATGGCTGCACTGATGGTAATGGTGGCTGCATTCCTGGCAATTGCAATTGTGGAGCTGTATTCCTGGCAATGGTGAGTGAATTCCTAGCAATGGTGGCTGCATTCCTGGCAATGGCGGGTGAAATTCCTGGCAATGGTGGGTGAAATTACCAGCAATGGTGGCTGCATTCCTGGCAATGGTGCCTGCATTCCTGGCAATGGTGGGTGAAATTCCTGGCAATAGTGGGTGAAATTCCCAGCAATGGTGGCTGCATTCCTGGCAATGGTGGGTGAAATTCCCGGCAATGGTGGCTGCATTCCTGGCAATGGTGGCAGCATTCCCGGCAATGGTGGCAGCATTCCCGGCAATGGTGAGTGAATTCCTGGCAATGGTGGCTGCATTCCTGGCACTGGTGGGTGCATTCCTGGCAATGGTGGCAGCATTCCCGGCAATCGTGGCAGCATTCCCGGCAATGGTAGCTGCATTGCCAGCAATGGTGGCAGCCTTCCTAGCAATGGTGGCAGCATTCCCGGCAATGGTGAGTGAATTCCTGGCAATGGCGGGTGAATACCTGGCAATGGTGGCTGCATTCCTGGCAATGGTGGGTGCATTCCTGGCAATGGTGGCAGCATTCCCGGCAATCGTGGCAGCCTTCCCGGAAATGGTGGCAGCATTCCCGGCAATGGTGGGTGAATCCCTGGAAACGGCGGGTGAATCCCTGGCAATGGCGGGTGAATCCCTGGCAATGGCGGGTGCATCCCTGGCAATGGTGGGTGCATTCCTGGCAATGGTGGGTGCATTCCTGGCAATGGTGGCAGCATTCCCGGCAATGGTGGCAGCATTCCCGGCAATAATGGCAGCATTCCCGACAATGGTGGCAGCATTCCCAGCAATGGTGGCAGCATTCCTGGCAATGGTGGGTGCATTCCTGGCAATGGTGGGTGCATTCCTGGCAATGGTGGGTGCATTGCTGGCAATGGTGAGTGCATTTCTGGCAATGGTGGGTGCATTCCTGGCAATGGTGGCAGCATTCCCGGCAATGGTGGCTGCATTCCTGGCAATGGTGAGTGAATTCCTGGCAATGGTGAGTGAATTCCTGGCAATGATGGGTGCATTCCTGGCAATGGTGACAGCATTCCCGGCAATGGTGGCTGCATTCCTGGCAATAGTGGCTGCATTCCTGGCAATGGCGACTGAATTCCTGGCAATGGTGGGTGCATTCCTGGCAATGGTGGGTGCATTCCTGGCAATGGTAAGTGCATTCCTGGCAATGGTGAGTGCATTCCTGGCAATGGTGGGTGCATTGCTGGCAATGGTGAGTGCATTCCTGGCAATGGTGAGTGCATTCCTGGCAATGATGGGTGAATCCCTGGCAATGGTGGGTGCATTCCTAGTAATGGTGGGCGCTGCATTCCTAGCAATGGTAGGTCTGCAGATGGACACTGACCCTTATTTTGCTTCACAGTTCTTTATTTAAAATTTTACGTTTTTTTTTCCCGAAGCTTCCCTCTTAAAGTGAAGGTGCGTGTTATACACCAATAAATACGGTGTATCCAAATAATACACTTGAGTTCAAATATTCACCACACACAGCCACAAAGGCAAGAGAATTATTGTGGGGAAGTGTATTAGTGCTCGGACGAACACACTTAGACCGAATTTTAATGGTTTAAAGAATGTCAGGCAAAATGGTCGGACCTACATGAATGTTATAAAGCATCTTCTAGGCTCTGTAACTTTTAATATTTATACGTTTATTTGTATTTTTTTCTCTGTTATGTAATAAAAATTAAAATTTTACTTATGATATCGAGATAGTCCTTCCATACATTGGCACGGCACACCTAAACGTTTGGGAGTTTCCTGTGCATATGCTTTTTTTTCTCCAAATTTTCTGCATAATAAGGATGAGGATACCTACCCCTAACATTTGATACATATCCTATTAAGATAAGCACCTAAACACAACTATCATAACTATAATATATGTAAGATATGTAAGCATCATCATAAATTAACAGCTGTAGTAAAAATACTAAATTGCAAAACGTATATAGTGAATAAAATATGTACTTTGACATGTGAACAAGTAGCCTCATCGCTTGAACAGACACCTCCTGATCTTTGTCCAAAGTCATTGATATAATGCGTTCCTAGGAGATAAACATAAACAAAGACTACATATATACAGTAATTTTTTAATCCAGACATACAAAAAATGTAAATGTTGTGCTGGTAGAGAACAAGTAAGGCTTCTGAAAATTAAGAAATGAAACATAACGGAGGAAACAAAATCTGCTCTTTCTGCTTTACTAGTAGGATCTGGGGCTCTTTCCCTTTATGGGCAAATACTAGATACACTATGTAAGACAAGGGGGATAAAAAAGCAAGATCAATACAGAAAAAGAAAACAAAGTTTGACTGCTCTTTGCAGTGATGAAGGATTAAAACACATACAGTATGTCAAACACAAGGCCCATGGGCGAATACGGCCTGCAAGGCCTTGTCATGTCCCCCCCCCCCCCAAACCCTGCACTCTGTACATAATGCACTCCTGAACCCTGCACTCTGCTTAGCTCACCCTCACACCCTGCACTGTGAACATAGCGTACCCCTGAACTCTGCATGCACTCCGGAACTGCTCTCTGTACACAGCGCAACCTTGAACCTTGCAATCTGTACATAATTCATTCCTGAATTCTGCAATCTGTACATAGCGTACTACTGAACTCTTTAGGTACAATAATCCTGAACCCTGCATTCTGTACGTAATTCACTCCTGAACTATGTACTCTATACGTAGTGTACCCCAGATACAACCGGCCCTTTGAGGGCAACCATACTGCTGATGAGGCCCACGATGAAATTGAATTTGACACCCCTGGGTTAGAACCTGTTAGGTTTTCAATGCTAAGACATTTACTTTCAGTTCCTGTAAAAAGGTACATGAGGGATCAAAGAGACAGGTAGGGATGAGAAATCTCTTGAACCTGAGACACCATCCAACACATTTGATGTTAGAGGAGTTGGAAAGATTCAAAACTTCTATGAAGTTTTAATGCAGTCTGAACCTTTCTGTCCAACTGACTCCCATTTCTTGCCTTGGTCAAAAAACAATTAGGAGGAAATCTCCCCAACAAAGTCACACACAGAAATAAAAGTATCTTGTGCTGTCAATGTTTGCATTGTCATGTTTACATTGTGGAATACAAACCAAAATTGGTATTTCTAGTTTTGGATAGCCTAGGGAAGGCGAGAGCTTTTGTCAGGATTCTACAACTGTCTATATCTCCAATACTGAGATTTCAACTCACTTTCTTCTCTGGAGACACAGAAGGAAGTGAGAGGCAATGTCCCCAAAGGGGAGAAAGTCCCACATTTGACAGCTGTTAAAAAAACAGCAGTCCCATTTGGCAGATCATCCAGTTTACTCCTATTTCTGGTGACACTTGTAAGCTTTTACATTTCCATTTACTTTATATTCCAGTGACAATGATTATCAGTACTGAAATCAGAGTGAATCTCCTAAATGAAAACACAAAGAGCAAGAAGAGCCACGTAGAAATTGTAATTATTCCCCATTCTACCCATGCTTAGGAAAAAAATAATCTTGTAGCCATATACTACTTTAAACACAACATAAATAACTTACCTTAAACCTTGCTGTGAAAAGATCCATTTTGGTAACAAGATCTTTTTTCTCATAAAATCCCTGCAGAGCAATAAGACTTTTCAAGCGTACATCTGGAATCTAAAAGTAACCATGAAAATAAAAAATAAGAGAGGGAATATCTAATGAAAGACAGCACAAATAAACACGAATCCTTCATGTGACATAGAAAACAGAATAATTGTACATGAAAAATCTATAGACCCATATTTGCTTTCTATGTAACATGAGCAGCATGTTATTCACACTATAATCATGCTATAGTTACCCACCTCTGGTGTAATGCAAAAAATAATATAAAAAATCCATCATAAAATCTACAGTATGTATGTATACCCATTGCTGCCACCATTACTGACTTTAACCTCTGTCATCCGGCAAACATTTATAAGCACACATTGAATGCCTAAGGCCTTGATTCAGCAAGCTGCAAAGGTGCAAATGTGGCACTTAAAGCTGTGTATTCAGCATACAGCTAAATATGTGAAATGTACTTATATGAGTAATTTTACCTTCCAAAGGCTTTGCGTGTATGTCCATCTACGCCTGAGATTTAAACAGCTCTGCCAAACAGCACAGCCCTGTTTGGAAGGGTAGAAGACCTATTTTTTCTCTGCTGCAGTTAAGTAACACTTACAGGCCTCCTCCCCAACACCCAGCCTGTAACTGAACAGTGAAAGGAGAAGCAGACAATGATGAATTCATTTATCTATCACTCTGTGTTCTCCTCCTATTAGCTTGCTTCTTTTTAGCACATTATTACTGACACATAACTGATTATTTCTTGATCTGAAATATCTGAAATAATTCCTAGAGTTCTGCCTTAATATATAATTACATGAGCTTAAGTGTCAGTATCTGAATTTGTCCTGGTATCAGTCCACTGCAGTTCCTGTATAACACAGCTGGACTGTGAGATGAAAAAGCAGCAGAAGGAGCCTATCAGTTTATGATGTTGGTTTATGTATGCTTTTAGAATGACAAAGCAGAGCAAGAGAGAGATAACCTCATCACTGCGCTGCTCTCCATTCACTATCCAGTCACAGGCTGGGATGGGTCCAGGAAGACCTGGGATCAAAGGAAATGCTGATGCTAATCAAGCTAAGGACATCTCATGGCAGAAAACAAGTGCTGTCGGGAAATATTTGTATTAAAGTGGTTAAAAAAAAAAAAAAATCAGACATTAAAAATATTAGTAAAACATATTCCTCTATATTATGTACTTGTCTCTATTAAGAATACAAAGTATTATTTCTGTCTGCTGCTTTGTTCCTTTGCTATCAGCATGAGCCTCTATTAAGTTTTCCTGACACCAATAGAAAACGGTGAGGGATCTCCAGCAGATTGACAGCCTCAGCTCTGTTCCTGTGTGCTGTGTGGAGGGGGGGTGTGGATCTTCCCTCCAATCAGATGTCAGATCTCTCCTCCTTGAGCTCTGTAGCGTGTAACTTCAGCTCTCAGTCCCCTTTTTTCAGAAACTCTAAAGCCTTGTACACACGGTCTGAGAATCCGTCGGAATGTGTCCTATCAGACCGTGTTGTCGGATAATCCGACTATGTGTGGTATGCATCGGACTGATTCCGTCGGAATATCCATCGGACCCAATTTTCCAACTTGTTGGAAATATTTTCCAACCAACTGGTTCGATTGGACATACTCCGATCATGTGTAGAGAATTTTGATCGGACAAAGTGCCACGCATGCTCAGATCAAATTCCTACATCAAAGCTATTGGCTACTAGCCTGAATGTAGTCCCATCGTAACGAAATTACGTCATCACGTTCTGAATGATCGGATTTTTCCACAACTTCGTCCGACCGGGTGTATGCAACAGTTTCGGACAAGATCCGACGGACAAAATCCGACGGATTTGGTTGTCGAAATCTCCGACCGTGTGTACAGGGGCTTAGACAAACTTTAAAAAAATTCAGCACGTTGAACAGATGTAGAGAAGAGATCACAGCAGATAAACAGGTACAACTTGTGAGGAAGGATTTGTTTTATCTCTGTGTATCACCTGAGGCCAGTCACTGGGTAAATGTGGGGGTTTACAACCATTTAAGGTGAAAATTGCAGCAAAGGCTGGTCTTGTTTTTATCTTTTAATGAGCGATTTACATTTATCCAACAAAAAATTTAAAAACGTTTTACTCAGACATTTGCTCACAGCAGCAAAAGCTTGTATTCCTGCACAATATAAAAGTACAAGTCCCCCGACATTAGCTCATTTGAAGGGGAGGATTGAGGCGATCCAGTGAATGGAAAGCCCCACTGTGATTTTTAGGAAAAGGGAGGACAAATACTGGAAGAACTGGACTTCATATTTCTATTATAAAGATCAGCACCCCCCCATTGCCTTTCAGCCATGACTTGTCCTTTTGGAAGAGTCTAGTTTCTTTGATCTTATCAATGGCATCATTTGAGAGGGAGAAAGTTCCTTTCATCTGACCTTTTCCTCCCGGTTCCTGCCCCCCCCCCTCCCCCCTCCTCTTTTTTTTCTCTGGTTTTCCCTCCCCTAATTACATAGTTACATAGTAGGTGAGGTTGAAAAAAGACAAAAGTCCAACCTATGTATGTAATTATATGTCAGCATTCCATGGTATATCCCTGTATGTTACGGTAGTTCAGGTGCTTATCTAATAGTTTTTTGAAACTATCGATGCCCCCCTACTGAGACCAGCACCTGTGGAAGGGAATTTCATATCCTTGCAGCTTTTACATTAACCACTTAAGGACCAGGCCTCTTTTTCGGACTTGGTGTTTCCATGTTTAAAACAGTTTTTTTGCTAGAAAATTACTTAGAACCCCCAAACATTTTATATTGTTTTTTTTCTAACACCCTAGAGAATAAAATGTCGGTCATTGAAATACTTTTTTTCACACCGTATTTGCGCAGCGGTCTTAGAAGCGCACTTTTTTGGGAAAAAATTCACTTTTTTGAATAAAAAAATAAGACAACAGTAAAATTAGCCCAATTTTTTTTTATACTGTGAAAGATAATGGTATGCCGAGTAAATTGATACCCAACATGTCACGCTTCAAAATTGCGCCCGCTCGTGGAATGGCGTCAAACTTTTAGCCTCAAAAATCTCCATAAGCGACATTTAAAAAATTCTACAGGTTGCATTTTTTGCATTACAGAGGAGGTCTAGGGCTAGAATTATTGCTCTCGCTCTACCGATCGCGGTGATACCTCACATGTGTGGTTTGACCACCGTTTTCATATGCGGGCGCTACTCACGTATGCGCTCGCTTCTGTGCGCAAGCTCGTCGTAACGAGGTGTTTTAAAAAAAAATATATTTTTTTTCTTATTTATTTTAATTTATTTTATTTATTTTTACACTTTTTAAAAAAATAAAATAAAATGGATCACTTTTATTCCTATTACAAGGAATGTAAACATCCCTTGTAATAGAAAAAAGCATGACAGGTCCTCTTAAATATGAGATCTGGGGTCAAAAGGTCCTCAGATCTCATATTTGGGCTAAAATGCAACAAAAAAAAAAAAAAAAAAGAAAATCTGACATTTAAAAAAAAAAAATACCTTTAAGAGGTATGGGCGGAAGTGACGTTTTGACGTCGCTTCTGCCCTCCTATGGTATAGAGACGAGTGGGGGCCATCTTAGCCTCACTTGTCTCTATGCCCAGCAGACGGAAGGACCCGATCGCCTCCACCGCTACCGACGGCTCCGGTAAGCGGCGGAAGGTGCGGGAGGGCGGCGGGAGGGGGTGGCACCTCTCCCGCCGCCGATAGCGGTGATCTCGCGGCGAATCCGCCGCGGAGACCACCGTTATCGTACAGCCGACCGCCGCCTGAAGAGATGGATATCTCGGTTGTGGCAGCAGCTGCTGCCGTTACCGAGCTATCCCTCTTAAAAAAATGGACGTACATCGTCGTGCGGCGGTCGGCAAGTGGTTAAAGAACCCTCTATGTACTTTGAGGTTAAACCTCTTTTCTTCTAATTTTAATGAGTGGTCATGTGTCTTGTTAAACTCCCTTCTGCAGAAACTTTTTATCCCTATTGTGGGGTCACCAGTATGGTATTTGTAAATTGAAATCATATCCCCTCTCAAGCATCTCTTCTCCAGAGAGAATAAGTTCAGTGCTCACAAGCTTTCTTCATGACTGTCTTCCAGACCCTTTATTGGCTTTGTTGACCTTCTTTGTACTCACTCCATTTCCAGCACATCCTTCCTGAGGACTGGTGCCCAGAACTGGACAGCATACTCCAGGTACAGCCGAACCAGTCTTGTAGAGTGGGAGAATTATTGCTTTATCCCTGGAGTTAATCTCTTTTTTAATGCATGCCAATATTCTGTTTGCTTTGTTAGCAGCAAATTGGCATTGCATGCCATTGCTGAGCCTATCATGTACTAGGACCCCCAGGTCCTTTTCCATCTAGATTTCCCCAGAGGTTCACCCCCAGTGTATATATTGCATTCATATTTTTGCCACCCAAATGCATTATTTTAAAATTTTCTACATTAAACCTAATTTGTCATGTAGTTGCCCACCCCATTAATTTGTTTAGATCCTCTTGCAAGGTTTCCACATCCTGTAGAGAAGTTATTGTCCTGCTTAGCTTAGTATTATCCGCAAATACAGAGATTGAACTGTTTACCCCATCCTCCAGGTCATTTATGAACAAATAAACAGGATTGCTCCCAGCACAGAACCCTGTGGGACCCCACTACCCACCCCTGACCATTCAGAGTATTCCCCATTTATCATCACCCTCTGAATGCCCTTGTAGCCAGTTTTCAATCCGTGTACTCACCCTATGGTCCATGCCAACGGACCTTATTTTGTACAGGAAATGTTTATGGGGAACTGTCAAATGCTTTTGCAAAATCCACATACACCACATCTACGGGCCTTCCATTATCTAGATGGCAACTCACCTCCTCATAGAAGGTTAATAGATTGGTTCCCTAAGCACCCTCGGGTGCAAGCCATCCTGTCCCAGTGATTTATTAATGTTCATTTCTCAAATCTAATTCTAATTCTGTTCTCTCTTAGCCATGAGGGTGCTTCCTGTGATGTGTCACGAGAATAATCCCTGCAGTTTCTCTTTTGCTTTTATATGCATTTTTACATTGGAATTTTGTTTGCTCTTTTAAATTGAGTACCCAATGGGATACACTGGCTAATGCCCTTATTTAATATGCTTTTAAAGCGAACCCATCTCTCCTCCCTGTTTTTTGTTTCTAAGATTTTATCATAATTTATATCTTCTAGCAAGGCTCATAGTTTAGGGAAGTTGGGTCTTTTGAAATTCAGTGTCTTTGTATTTCCCTTATGTTTCCTATTTGTGTGATTTATACTGAAGCCAATTGACCTGTGATCACTATTTTCTAAACTGCCCCGTATTTCCACATCCATGATTAGGTCTGTATTGTTGGTAATCAGTAGGTCTAGTAACGCTTTATTTCTAGTTGGTGCATCTACCATCTGACCCATTAAATTGTCCTGCAAGACATTTAGGAACTGGCGAGCTTTAGACAAATGCGTGGTTCCCGCCGTCCAGTCTATGTCTGAATAATTAAGAAACCCCATTATGATAACACTTCCCATCCTTGCTGCTAATCCAAATTGTGATAGGAGGTCCGCCTCCCCCCTCCTCCCTCAGGTCAGGGGGCCTATAGCATACGCCCAGTATTATTTTCCCCTTAGCTTCATCTCTTCGGAGCTCTACCCATAAGGATTCCACCTCCTCCGTAGCTCTCTTAGTGATGTCATCTCCCACATTTTTCTTTTACCCTCTCTATCCCTGCAATAAAGGGTATAACTTTGAATGGTTGCCAGCCAATCATGAGAGCTGTTGAACCAAGTCTCTGAAATTCCCATAAAATCCAATTCATCCTCATACAACAGTATCTCTTGTTCACCCATCTTATCTGCCAGGTTCCAGGCATTGGTGAACATGCCACGTAGTTTAGACCGGTCGCATACTATCCTCTTACTGGGTGTTCTGAGATTGCAACTAGGACTCGTTACTATACTTACCTTGGGTTTATGTGCTTTAGTCAACCTACCACTATTGCCCCAATACTACCCTCTGGACTATATTCCGTGCTGAATAGTTCTACCTCAGGACCCGTCGCCTAGTTTAAAAACCCCTCTAACTTTTTGGCCATCTTTACTCCCAGCAGATCTGCACCCTCATCATTTAGGTGCAGTCTGTCCCTGCTATAGTACTGGTGACTGACTGAGAAGTTGGCCCAGTCCTCCAGGAATCCAAACCCCTCCTTACTACACCAGCTCTTCAGCCACTTGTTTACTTCTCTAATCTCCCTCTGCCTTTCTGGTGTGGCTCGATGTACCGGTAGTAATCCTGATAATTCTACTTCAGAGGTCCTTTTTCTTAATTTAGCTCCCAAGTCCCTAAAATCGTTCTTTAGAACACTCCATCTGCCTCTGACTTTGTCATTGGTGCCAACATACACCATGACAGCCGGGTCTTCCCCAGCCCCTCCCAGTAATCTATCCACCAGATCCGTGATGTGCCGAACCCCAGCACCTGGTAGACCGCATATAGTTTGGCTCTTCGGGTCTTTGTCAAAGATTGCCCTCTCTGTCCTTCTAAGAATAGAGTCCCTACCACCAGAGACTGTCTATTCTTTCCCTTCACCCCCCCCCCCCACTCTCACTGGAGGAGTTCTTCCTCTGGCAGCTAGGAGAGTCCCTCAGCTCCAGCAGTGCTGGTCCCTGACTGGTTTCACCAATGTCACTCAATGGAGCATACTTATTGGGATGCTCCAGCCCAGGATCGACCTCCCTGGCACTTCCCCCCTATCCTTCCTGACTGTCACCCATCTACTCTTTTCTGGTGCCTGCCGGGTAAGTCACCGGCTCTCCTTAAGTATGGAGGGTCTTCTCAGTGCTTCAGTTCTTCTTTCTTTTAACAATTACACATTTCTGTTACTCTTTCTGTAACATACCTGTTGTAAAGATTACTTTCCTGCATAAAACACCTCGGAATTTAACTTTTATTGCTGAATGCCAACAGCCTATGGACCTCATAAGCAATTCCTGCATGGGCCATTTCAACCGCCCTTTTTCATGTGTGTTTTCTGTTGTCAGTTGTGTTGTATGTTGCCTATTTGGTCATTATTATCACACGATTTTTTCCTATTATGTGCTGAATTGCTGAATTGCCTGAACACTGAATAAAGAATAAATAAAAATATTCCTCTGAAAAAAGGTGTGGCCACTCAAGTATACCCTAGTATGAAAGAGTTGTGTGTATGTGTTGTGACCTGCTGAAATTCATTCAGGAATGAAAATGTAATATAGGGTCTAGCAATAGCCATCAGCTTAATTCTTTTCACCCTTACCTTATCATACAGCATCCACCCAATATACTTCAAGTAGCTATCATTCAAATAGGTTGGAGGGTACATTTTCATCCATATTCCCAGTTCTTCTATGCACATAGCCCTAACATCTGGAACCACGTCTCTAAATTAACAATAAAACTTTCAGTTTATAATTTATTGCTTTTTTTTTTACTTTAAATCAGAAACTCAATAGCATAAATACCAAGTTGTCATGACTACAGCATAAACCAAAAACTCAGAGATGAATTTCATTTATATCAATTCTGATTGAGGGTGTTGTTAAAATGGGTGATACATTAGGTTCAAATCGTCATGTAAAAAAACAGTAGTTTGTTTGGCTTCTAAAAAAAATGTAATTTTATTATAACTGCTACATACAATGTACTTAAATTATTTGGACACAACGCCAGAAATAAAGAATAAAGTGCACTAGCGTATGTGTCAGCATCAGTCTGTGACTGAACACAGTGATGGTTCATTGGTGTATGAGATGCAAGCAACCAGCACAGCATGTCACTACTGACCACAGCTTACTTTGGTTTGTTTTTAGTCTTTTTTCATTTTAACACAACAAAAAAAGAACAAAACAGCAGTAGTCTTAACTATACATTTAATAAAATGCAAGTTTCCTCAAATGTTATGGTTATCTCCTGTTATTACAAGTTTGGTGAGTGACAATTCGCGATTTTCAGCCTTGTGCTTTTCAGTTCGTTACTTCTCTTCGGTTTGTGCTTGTGGGTTCGTATCTGTCCTCAGTTCGTGTAGTCATTTCGCATCTGGTTTTCAGTGCGTATTTTTAGATTACATATTTGATTTTCAGTGCGTTGTTGTCCACTCGTTTCTCATTTTCAGTGCGTTCTGTTCGTTCTGACCAAGTCCTGTCCATGAACAGGGCGAGGAGGATTGGACAAAGAATTGTTTGCTCCAGCGTGACCAATTTTCTCATATGCCTTTGTTGCGGGAGATCCGTGAGAATAATCCCGATGATTTCAAGAATTATCTCGGGATGATGGACCCCGTTTTTCACCGTCTGTTGGCTTTGCTGTCCCCTTATATTACGAAGCAGGACACCTGCATGCAGCAAGCCATCACTAACGAGCAGAGGCTAGTCGCCACCTTGCGGTACTTGGTGACGTGGAGAAGTCTGCAGGACATTAAGTTCTCGACAGGCATCTCCCCCCAGGCTCTGTGAATCATTATTCCAGAGACCTGTTCTGCCATCATTCAGGTCCTGCAGAAGGACTATATTAGGGTAAGTTTTATCCTTTAACATCACATTATATGTTTTTAAATAAATGTATTTTTAAAATAAATTTGTATTTAAAAATGAAAAATATTTCCTTTGATTTACTGCTTGTGTTTCTTTTAGCTGTCTCCTAGGTTCTCCAAATGGCTTTTTTTATTTGGACGTTTTCTTCAAAAGTTCCAACGTAATTTCTTTGATACATGAGGTGACAATCTCTTCTTCAGCTAACTATTATTTATGTTGTGGATCTGCTACACACACACACACACACCTTCTTTTTGTTATTAAATGTATGTAATGCATTAATGATAATAATATTCATCATTTTCAGCACCCTGAAATAATTTTTTAGAGTGACGATAATGGCCTGATTTATGCAAATTATAAAGCTCTGTGGGTGTTATTTACTAAAGGAAAATCCCCTTTGCAGTACAAGGGCACTGCAAAAGTGCACTTGAAAGTGCACTGAAACTGCACATGTAGTGGAAAGTGGATTTGCTATGCTATATGCTCTGCTATATTGCTATATGCTATATGTTATGTGTTATGTTCAATATGCTATTGAGCATTGAAAGAAGGAGCCACACATTGTTGAGTAGAAACATTTTTACTCTGTGCACATTCACATGTGCATTTAGAAAAGGGTTTTTGAACAAACCAACATTTTTTTTTGTGACAGTAGAAACATCCTTTTTTGTGGTAAACAGGAATGTTTTTCAAAACATAAAACAATACACAACTTAAGCCAAATTTTTAAGATACACACAAATTGAGAGTCAAAATGGGGAATTCCCTCCTGATCCCATGCCTAAGGTCAACATGTGCTAACTCCCATCATGGGGGATCAATGGACGTATTTCGGGGGGACGAATGTGCTATCTCCATTATGATCGCTAGTTTTACCAGACCAAGCGCTTCCGTCTCGTACTTGATTCAGAGCATGCGTGGAATTTTGGGCGTCGGAATTATGTACACACGCTCAGATTTTGTCAGAAAATTTGAGATCCAGCTCTCAAATTTTTGTTGTCGGAAATTTCGAAACTTCGACAAAAAATGGAGCCTACACACAGTCGGAATTTCTGACAACAAGCTCCCACCGAACATTTGTTGTCGGAAAATACGATCGTGTGTACGCAGTATTAGGCCTTTTTTTTGTACGTCAGTTTTTCTGCACGCGTTCTGCAAGGGCACAAAAAAAACAATTGTTCTCTCTGTGCCCTGTTCACACCACAATACTGGTATCATGTTTAGATTTTTTCTAAACATGCACATCCACATGTATGCAGTTTTCTTTGTCGAAAAAAAAATTATGGGACACCAACACTGTGGTGTGGACAAGGAACATAACTGACATGAAAACTATCAACATGCATATAAACTCACTGAAACATGCATGAAAACTGATGTAAACTGATGCCTCTGCAAATGAAATCTGCATGGTTTTCCCATCAGTTTTCATGCACGTATAGTGTGAACGAGCCCTTACTGTTCTATATCCCACATAAATATGTTTGAAAAATTTGTGCTGCTCACTTACCGATAACGTTGCAAAACAGTTCCTTTAAATAATGCATCCATCATGTCTTCAACTTCTTGATGCTTTTGTTGCAGCTAAGAAAAAGGAAACAAAACATTTAGAAGAAAAAGGAAGAGAAATGTGAGGAAGAAAAGGGAAAAAAGGAAGAATGAAATTGTTCCTCCAAGATGAAAATAAAAAAAAAATCACAAGATACACAGCAATACAGAAATACAGAAAGCAACTATAATGTGAAAGTAAGAGAACTCATGCTCTACTCTGTGTTTGAAAACAACGTGAAATCAAAAATACAAATAATAAATATAAAAGATGGTGATGCTGCCTAAGCGTAGCTAAACAATAAATAATGTTCAAAAGCATAAAGCTTCCATTCGATGTAGTGTCCCCACATACATAAAGCATAATAATCGCAATATATGAAAAGGCACTTAGAACTATGCCTTTCTTGACACATTTTTGCACTGAACTTTAATTTACCTTGCATTTAATTCATTTTAAAGTCACCTTTTGTATTTTTATTTGGCACTTTCACATATGCTGCATATTCCTCATTGGATTGTTTTATAATATATCCTTATGGTGACCACTTATAAAAATGAATTATCACTTGTTATATTCCTGTTATATTATTCTGCCTGCTTATTCATTATAGTATGTGAGCACTTCATTGTATATTTTATATCGATTTAGCGCCTTTCCCTATATTGCGATTATAATACAGAAATACAGTATGGCAATAATAACTGAGCACAGAATTAGGTCACATGGTAGCCAACCTTCTTCCTTTTCTTGTCTAGTTGTTCAAGTGTTGGGTTGGTCCTCTTCATTGAAACGCGTTTCTTCTCCACCATGTACAGCCTCTCAGAATTATCTTTACTAATATCCAGATTTAGAATAACTTTTATCAGCGCAGTCAGCAACTTAACAGCTGAATAGAATTAGAAAAAATGAAACTGAATCACTGCAAGTAGTAAAATATTTAACCTGAATAAAATAAATTAACCTCAATAATGAAAAAAACGCTACAAATACATGAAAAAAAACAGTATACAATATCTAGTTAAAAGAGGGAAACATACTAACTGGACCTTGAGGAAAACAAACAGGAAAGAAGAGGTAAAATTGTATACTAGCAACATACAGTATACTGTATATCTCCAGATGGAAAGACATACACTTTTTTAACGTTAAGGATCATATCAACTAGTCTAGCGGGCGCCAAACATCGCTGTAAACACACTTTAATTCTAAGAGGGACCAGGAGCGACTCTTTAAAGAAAACAATCATTCTTTATTTCACTAGTGTCACCTTACACAACACACTAAACCATTAAGCCTAAATGACCGTTTCAGATATCCTGCCCTTCCTTGGGTGTGAACACCTAAACTCGGGGAAGGGTGAGGACACTAGAAACCATCATTCAGACTTAATGGTTCATTGTGTTATGTAGAATATATATATATATATATATATATATATATATATATATATATATATATATATATATATATATATATATATTAGAGCTGCACGATTCTGGCTAAAATGAGAATCACGATTTTTTTGCTTAGAAGATAGATCACGATTCTCTTACGATTCTTGCAGCGTATCATCTTTCACATTAAAACAAAAAAAATTGTGGCAACTTTACTGTTTCGTTTTTTTTTTTTTATTGGTGTATTTTTTCCCAAAAAATTGCATTTGAAAGACTGCTGGGCAAATACAGTGTGACATAAAATATTGCAGCAACTGCCATTTTATTCCCAAGGGTCTCTGATTATATATATATATATATATATATATATATATATATATATATATAATGTTTGGGGGTTCCAAATATTTTCTAGCAAAAAATATTGATTTTAACTTAAGAAAGAAGTGTCAGAAAAAGATTTAGACTTTAAGTGGATAAACTTCCTGCATTTACAGTTGGTTGAAAGCTTGGCAGACTGCCCAGATTATTTGTTTACACAAGAAGTTCTTTCCCTTTGATCTAAGAAGTAAGGTTAGTTACAATGTTTCAAGTTCTACACTTGGCAGATTGTCCAGGATGCTTTCTTTTGACAGCTGAGTGATAATCTCTCCACTTGTTTATATGAAAGAATCTCAGCGGAAGAGATCCTAAGGGGGGGGGGGGGGTGAATCGAGATTGCAGTTTTTTAACGATTAGTTGTGCAGTTCTAATATATATATACACACACTTAAATATGCAGATATCCTGTAGGATTCCTAGGTAATACCTCATGTGACACATTAAATGTTCTGCTTGCCTAACTTCTAATTTCTGTCTTCATTTCTCAGTTCACCTTAGTATTTCTCTGATTAATGATTAACAAAGGTACAACGTATAACCACAAAAACATGAACTGCTGTGGAACATTTGCAGTGACAAATAGTCACTAATCAGTATACATTTTAGCTTATTATATTGTCCAATATTTATAGATAATAATATAAATTTAAATGTGTTGTTTTTTACCAGAATATACCCTTGCCCTAATCTCATGAAATAAGTATTCTAATAAAAAATAATCTTAAGGCTGGGTTTAGATATGCTATGGCTGTTGCTCACAGCAAGGGGTCCGGTGCGTCCCTGTTCTCCGATTCAGGTGCGAATCAGGTCCGAATTTCTGCCTGAATTCACACCTGATCTGGAGCGAAAGACGCACAGGACCCTTTCCAAATCTGGACCGCTCCATTGAGAGCCTGTCACACTCTCCTGTCATGAGAACCCACATTCAATTTGCATAAGTGTGGATCCGGCCTTACCTAAAATCAGGGATACACGTTTAGCCATGACAAAGCAAAGGACACACAAAAGAAAAAATTGTCTATTTACTGTACATTTCAAACCTATGCTACACTGACTGTTTAGTGTTTTTTTTTTTTTTTTTTTTTTTATGCTTCTAAAATAATTCTTAAACCTCTATGTTCAAGGATATCTAACAAGTAACTAATGTATTTCTGTACAAATAAATTCATGATATTTTACAAATGTTCTATGAATATCTGTGGATACTAATTGTGTGTATGTTTTTGTGTATGGATGTTTTTTCGATATCTTTATTACTATGATTACTATGGTAAGGGAACTGATGACACATGCATTTGACTGCGTATATGGGCCTTCTTCAAACAACTGTATATCCCTCACCTGTTTCTCCTTTCACTTAGGCTGGCCATACACAGTTCGAATCTCGGCTGGTTCAGCAGGAACCGGCCGAGATTAAAACCATTACTGGGCAGGCTGAAAGTACCCAAGTTGATTGATCGATCAATTTGGGTACACCCAGCCTGCCGGATTTGCTTGCGATTACTGTAAGCTGCTGCTATAGCCAGTAGTGATAATCACTGTTTTCTCCTGTGGGGATGGTTTCAAACTCAAAATCCCCCTCTCCGCAGGCAGAAGCCAATTGCTCAGCAGGAGGGATTCCCTTGGCAACACTGTCTGTGTTGATGAGGGAATCATGCAAATTTCTTTCCTGCAACCCTGTGGTGTAGGAAAGAAATTAGCATCGTCTATGGCCATCCTTAGGAGCAGCCTGAAGATTTCCATGACCTACTACTATGTCTACTTAGGAGAGGGACAGCCATGATCTAGGTGATTAGTCACTGTTGGTTAAACAATCATATACCTTTTTTTCTATCATTCATGATCAATAGTTATGATAACCACATACCAGCAACTAAGCTTGGCTTAAACAATACCAATTTCTTGGTTTCTTCAAGCTACGTAACTAAAGCTAGCTGTTGCGCAAGCCTTAGAGGCTGGGAAAGCTGTGTAGTGAGCACCTACCTGACAGTGTGCTGGTGTGCCGGAATGCTCTAACACAGGAATCTGTCAGTCCAAGGAGTAGTGATATGATGGTGTTGAACAAATAACCATCATATAACACACTGTACTGACACTGTTGCACCAAAACTGATGTAAATTCACAGAAGTTTGATCGAAATTTTTTCCAGTATGATCCATGTCTGATCAAAGGATAATCTTCATTGTCCTGTAAAACACAGAGGTGTAAGCAAGTGATGAAATTACATTATATTTTCTATCCCATCTAAATACTGCATTAAGAGAAGCAATAAGCAAAAAAAAACTATAAGGCCTTATGCCCACAGGCGTCTTAAAAAGCTAGTACCGACACCAGGAAAAAAGTGGCATTAAAAACGCAATTATATCTGCATTTTGCATTGGCATCAATGTGCGTTTAGTCGAGCTAGCTTTCAGTCACGTTTCTCTGTCGCTATTCAAAATCAATGGTTCCCTATGGGAGCCCATTGATTTGAATAGAAGTCGCACCAGAAGTCAGATTAAGATGATCCGACTTGCGATGCGACTTGTGTGCTGAGAATCTTGAAGGGTAACCCCACCAAAATGTAAAAAAAATGTTTGCGTGAGGTTCCCCCCCCCAAGATCCATACCAGACCCTAAAGGGGGGGACGAGCAGGAGCTCCTCCCCCCCCACCTCCTGGACATAGCGGGCCACATGCCCTCAACATGGGGGGGTTTGTGCTATAGGGCAGGGGGGGGCATGCGCCTCCCACCTCAAAGCATCTTGTCCCCATGTTGATGAGAACATGGACCTCTTCCCGAGAACCCTTGCCGGTGGTTGTCGGGTCTGGGGGCTTATCATAATCTGGAAGCCCCCTCCCCCCAGATCCCAGCCCCCACCCTAGGTGAATGAGTATGGGGTACATGGTACCCCTACACATTCATCTAAAAAAAAGTGTCAAAAATAAACACACTATACAGGTTTTAAAAGTATTTTATATTAAGGCAGCTCCGGTTCTTCTCCTCTCTCTCTGCTATCTTCTTGCTCTTTTGCAGGGTCATCTCGCTCTTTTGCTGGGTCTTCTCCCTCTCTTCTTCTTCTAATGTTGACTCAATGCAATCTCCTAGTGTAATGCTGGGTCCGCCGTGTGCAATGACTTTTATTGGCCCCATCTGACATCACAAGGGGTGTGGCCTCCAAATTACGTCATCGGGTGGCCCTGCCCCATGTCAATATAAGTCATTACACACAGTGGACTCAGCATTACATCGGGAGATCACGTCGAGTCAACATTGGAAGAAGAACAGAGGGAGAAGACCCAGCAAAAGAGCGAGAAGACCCTGCAAAGAAGTAAAAAAGATAGTGGAGAGAGAGGAGAAGAACCATGGAGGGGAGAAGGACCGGAAGAGGGAGAAGACGTTGCCAGAAGAGAGAGGTTAACCCGGAGCTGTCTTAATAAAATACTTTTAAAACCTGTGTAGTGTGTTTATTTTTTACGCCTTTTTTTTTTAGATGAATGGGTAGGGGTACCATGTACCCCATACTCATTCACCTAGGTTGAGGGGGCCGGGATCTGGGGGCCCCCTTGTTAACGGGGGCTTCCAGATTCCGATAAGTCCCCGCCCACACACCCAGACAACCACCAGGCAAGGGTTGTCAGGAAAAGGCCCTTGTCCTCATCAACATGGGGACAAGGTGCTTTGAAGTGGGGGGCGCAGGGCCGAAACAACCACCCCCCATGTTGAGGGCATGTGGCCTGGTATGGTCCAGAAAGGGGGGGCACTCGCTGGCGGGGTTCCTGTTCAAGATTCTCAGCACACAAGTCGCACCCCGCAAGTCGAATCATCTTGATCCGACTTCTGGTACGGCTTCTATTCAAATCAATGGGATCTCCCCTAGGGGACCATTGATTATGAATAGAGACAGAGAAACACTGGACGAGGCTTAGCGCTGTGCATACAGCGTTAAGCCTTGTTAAATCGCATTTAACAACTTTTACCACCCTTTGGCTCTAGCACTGGAGCCTCAGAATACGCTGGTCCCTATTTTTTTTTTTGGAGCTTAAAACCGCCTATGCCACTTACAGCTCCTAAACGCCTTGGTGGGCATGAAGCCATAGGCTAATATGGAGAGGCTTTTTTAAGCTGTTAAAAATGCTCCTAAATGCGTCTGTGTAAATGTCCGTAGGCATGAGGCCTAATGGTCTAGGGTCAGTTTTTTATTCATTTAGGTTTCTAAGTTTTAACCAAATGTTTACATACACAATCTTTGTTTTACAAGTAAACATTTGATATAGCACAGTTGATTTCTAAAGCTAGGGGTTAATCAAAGACAGTGCAGCAGAAGTGCTCCCTTTCAAACACAACTGCCTCTCACTTAAACTTTATACTACTGACTTTTGAGAAGGGAAGAGCTGGTAACATACTGGCTGATCCAGTACTCTGTGTCCATTTAATCTTCATTCATATATTTTCTGTTAACAACCATTTGTTTTTTTAGCAGTTGGAAGGTGGAAACAGCAAAGAAAGGAGTCCACCAGCTGGCTCGATAAATTACTATATATTATTCGGTTAAATTTTCTGATTAAAAAAATAATTTATAATAGAACATTTTTATTTTTTTGGCACTGACACAAATAAATACATTTTATAAAGCCAATATAAATTCTTTTGCTGGAGAAACAGAGCAAGAAACTTTAGATTTTAGCAAAGCCTTTTTCAGAAACATAATTCACTTTTTAAAAGTACTGTAAACTGAAGTCATGTTTCTGACTTTGTCAATGTACTAAGGCAGTGTGTGTATACACGGTACATACGTCTGAGTACTCAATTTTACTAATAGATACTACTTAATACATTTAACAGTGCAAACATTGATTTACCATATTTACTGGCCAGGTGATGGTTAAAATCCAAGGGAATGCCATGAACTTCTTAAACTGCAAACCTGTTTCCTGTAAAAGCAAGACAAAGATTCAAAGATTAGGAGCCTGAAAGAATATCAGTTCTTAGAGGACAACAATAAAGGTGTCTAAAAGTTAGTTTACAATTTAAACTCATTGCATGGAATCTGATAACAGTATAGCATACTCTTTTATCTGTTTACTTGTACTACTGTATGGTTGTGCCCGTAAATAGACACAGACAAACCCATTTTCCTAGTTTATAAAGCACACTGCACTTTACCATCCTTTTTTTACTTTTTTCATGTTTTTGGTTCTTTACTTATGCACCTCGTTATAAAGTGACTAGTTATCCTTGTTTGGTACTTAGCTTGCTTCATAGAGCCATACAGTATTGTCTATATACTATAGACAACTGATGGTTAAATAGCCTAAAATTGCTTGAAGTTGTAATAAATGTAATAATGTGTAAATACCATGTGATTTCAGAAGGAAATACGCAACTTTACAAGTTATCACGTATGCATTTATTATTCAAGACTACTGTTTAATGACCATGATACATGTGGCACCATATTCAGTAAGCATACTGTGTAACCTTTTGCCAAATAACACTGGCCAGTAATTTAGTTTCCTAAAAGAAGTACAGAAGTTTTAGATGGCTGGCTTGTCTTGCTATGGTGACCAGCAGAGGATATGCACACTTGCAAAGCTTCATGCTTTTCAGCAAGAGCAGAAGATGTGGACAATAAAAGTGGTAGAAGTAGAATACTCTGGCCAGGAATGGAACAGCGTAGTAGTCCAATGTTACACAGTGCAAGAACCCCAAAAGTAGAATGAAAAACAAAAAGATTAAAAATGCCATCAATTATTTTATAGTCCAAAATAATTACTGGCACAATAAGGCTCTGTACACCCAAAAGTGGTACTTCAGTTCATGGAAGATAATGTAGAGTTAGGATTCTGGAGGTGAGAACTGTGAGCTAGAATTAACATGTCTAACCAGCTGCTATGGCAATTTCTCTCTGCGCTTGGTTTCTTTAATTTATTTTAAATGTCTGCAGTATGGAAATAACTTAAAAGTATAAAAGAAGAAGTATTACAATTTGGCAAGTTACGAGGCTCACCAGACTTAATACAAAAGTGCAATATCACAACCCTTTAATGATTGTAGCAATTGGACTCTACCTTTTCATATTTATAGAGGAATAAAGATGAATTAAAGGAAGAATACAAGTAGATGACATGGGAAACAAAATGCAGATTATTTCTCAGATAGTCGCCATTATATGGCCTATCATGCCAACATATAAAAGAAAATTGGAAAAGCAACGTTGTTTTCTACAAATGTCATTTAGGAATATTATGGCACATTTTCATTGAGTAAACATTTAAGTTACTACTTTAAAATAAATCTGCAAGTCATTTTTAAAACAATTTTACTTGTTCACATTTTGATTATTGTATTTCATATAAAGGATTGTAAATGCTCTCTCCAGTGGTCATCGGAACATTAGGGAAAGTAATTTTTATCCTTCCTAATAACTGCCAAATGGACTCAACCATATACAGAGTCTTCTGTATTCAGTCAGCTCAGACCTGACCCATGGGTATAACCCACACTCACTGTCTGGTACTACTAAGCAAGAAGCATGTGTTATAATTAAATACGGCTGCCCAGATGTACCAATGTGGACTATAAACTTTGAAGAGAACAAATTATTTAAACATTATCACTAATAAGATTATTGACATTACATGTTACTTACTTAAGGTTGGACAGGTACTTGCACTCAGCTGGGCATGCTACCGCCCTTCACATAACATCAATCAAGCCAGGCTATTGATTGGCTACTCATGCTCCACGTACTGTGCTAGAGAGCAGTGGGAATGTGCATATGTGTGACATCCCTAGAAGTATCTCAATTTTCCCCAGGACTTTAGACAGGAGGGGTAAAGGTAAGACCATCAGTGGTTATCTTCAATACAGCTAGGGGGGTATTTTTATTATAGGTTTTGTTTTAGATAGATATACAGTATATTGAATACAGTATGATAAACTATAATAAAACATTGGTTTCATTTATATTAAAAAGACTAATACACAAGAAAGTATGACAATACTACCTCATCAAACTCCTCAGTGAGTTTCTGCATAATTTCTCTGTTATTTGGATTTTGAAACAGTTCTGCTGTGACCACTCCTAGGGAGAGAAAAAATATATTAAATATAATCTTTACCTAATTCGGTAAAACATAATGTACAAAAACAAAAATGTAATAAGCTAAAAGTACCTTGGCATCCTGAACACTGGATATAGAAGTTAATAAGGTCAAGTAAAGCTGCATCCCTATCCTCTTGATAGGCTTCAATCCAATCATCTACAACAGACTGCAAGGAAACAAACCATTAACATGATCATGTCCTGTTTTCTAAAGATATGCAGAGTGAAAACACACACAGTTACTACCTACAGCCCCACGTGATGCTTGTAAAATAGTTCCTAAACTAAATGGATCAAGAAACCTAAACTTGGATAATATAAAATTGTTCTGAATGTTAACTTTATTTAATTACATACATACATGTAAAGATATTTCAAAGAAAGCTTGCATATTTTCCTAAACAGACTAGGGTATAGATTGGAAACTACCTTGCCTAATGAATGTGCTGAAAAAAAACAGCATGTTGCCATTGCTAACCTCCTTCTCAAAGTCCTGCTTAGATTCTAGAAAACTCCTGTTGTTTCAAATAGAATATGGCTGAGGTGCCCCCCCCCCCCCCCCCCTTATCTAGTTAAGGATTGAAGACACTCTCTAAGGTGGTTTTTGTATTAAAAAGGCACCAACATGTTTCATGGAAACACAGGCAACTTCATCAAGATTGCTGTGTAGAAGTGTAGAAGCTTCTTGCCTTCGCTGCTGCTAAAAAACATAGAGTACATTAATCCTAATTAAGCAATTTCCATGAAACACAATCATTTTTTCAGGTATTGGGGCTTCTACAGCTTAGAGAGTGATACACCCTAAAAGGTCTGCAGGGAGACAGAAATGTTCTCATCAACCACTTTAACTGGTTGCTGACCATATGTTTAGGACCAAGCAACTGGAACGATGTATGAATTTAACATGACATTCATCTAATCATATTGAATCTGCTAACTAGTCTTCTAGTGTCCTTTTCTACCTCCTCTATTATGCTACTCATAATCTTCACTGAACTCTGAATATGTGCTTGGAGATATTTTACAGAATTATTCCAGCCATCGTGCTGATCCTATACCATCAATACTTTGACACTGTTCTGAAAGAATATGCAGCTAGTAAAGTCAAAATGTAAAATCTCCATACTTGGTCCAGGCCAGTGGGGTTGATTTACTAAAGGCAAAAGGACTGTTGAGTTTGCAGGGGAAGTTGCACTTATGGGAATTTTCCTCAGTACATAGTGAATGAGGTGTAGCTCTGCTAATTTACATCATCCAATAATATGGAAGCAACAAAGCTATTTTTTATTTTCCTTGCATGTGATTGGCTATTCTTTGCAAAGTGAGACCACCGTATTCACTAAGATCAGTTTCCCTAGCAAAAAAAGTATCTTTTTACTTAAAGAAAAAGAGACTGGGGTTGATTTACTAAAAGAAAATAGACTGTTCACTTTGCAAGGGAAGTGGCACTTCACAAACGAATTTGCCACAGGGCTTAGTGAATGAGGCAAAGCACTTCTGACTTCCATCATCCAATTGTGTTCAAGCATAGGGATCCATATCCATAGGGATATGTGAGCATTGACAGCCTGTATATTTCTACAGATACAAGGTTCCTATAAGAGGGAAATCCACAATCTCTCAATGTCTTTTCCTGGATTTAAATTCCATTTTTACCTGGATCAAGTGACCATCTCATGTCTACTCATTCTTCACAATGAAGCTGGATAGGGGTATGGGTCTTAAAACAGGCATATTGGATATTATGTCCCAACCAGTATTGTCCCCCCAGCCCATCTCCCTCCCCCACTCCATTGCACCATCAATTCCACTCAACTACTTAGCCCTGCCCTTAGCATTCCATCAAACAGTCACATTCAGCCAAGCACCAACCCACCAGCAGAATAAATTGCCCTCAGAAATCTATGGACACCCTTACATTAGTGCACCCTTCGGTTAGCTGAGGCAAATTCACATGGGGCATATTTTTAAAGTATAGAATGGGATTTTCACCAGCATTCACTGGTAGGGAATCAATTGCTGTCATTAAAACACATGCACCAGGAACATTCACTAGCAGAAAATATTTGTTGAATGTAAATTTCACTGCTTTATGAATATACCCTGTAATATTTACAATATTAGTAAAATGTGTTTCTGACACAGAGTAGGATTTATGCTTATTATTAAAATTATGTTGTTGAGAAGTACATATCCCTTAGTAAACAAGTACCCGACCTGAATTGGATAGTTGCCTGTTCCCATGATATCATTGGAACATTTAAAGGAGTTGTAAAGGCAGAAGTTTTTTTTTTATATTAATGCATTCTATGCATTAAGATAAAAAACTTTCAGTATGTAGCAGCATCCCCAGCACCCCCTAATTACTTACCTGAGCCCCAAGTCTCTCCAGCGATGTCCACGAGTGTCTTAGCCTCCTCCTGATTGGCTGAGGCACAGCAGTGGCACCATTGGCTCCGTGGCTGTCAATTAAAGTCAGAAGAGAGAGGCGGTGGGGCCGAGTCACGGCTGTCTGAATGGCTCAGATGTCCCCATAGCAAGCTGCTTGCTGTGGGGGCACTCAACAGGAGGGTGGGGCCAGAAACAGCGCATAGGGACCCGAGAAGAGGGGGATCTAAGCTGCTCTGTGCACCAACTGCACAAAGGAGGTAAGTATAACATGTTTGTTATTATGTTTATTTTTTTTAAGGAGACTTTACAATCAAATCACTTTAAGAAAGAAATATTGGTCAAAAATATAATGAGACACACAACTGCTAATAGCAATAGAACTTACCTGTATTGCTCTTTTGCCAATGCTGATAACTTCAAACAGTGTCACAGCTTCTGGTATACCTCCATCAGATATATGACTATCCCTGCTTCGCCTGGAAGAATTTCTTCTTGAAAGGTTTTCAGACTGTTTCCGACTCTTCTTGGTCTTTTGTACAGATATGTCATTTTTAAGTTATGATCTTTGTTTAACAAAAAACACAGTGCAGCGGCAATAATGTGCAATGCAGCAAGGATGAGGTAGTCTCTGGCGTCTCCTGGAATTGTACCTCCTGAAGCATGTGTTAAAACAATTTCCTCTCTCTCAGAGTCACCAATTGTATCTCTAAATTCTCTGATTGGCACCCCCCCCCTTTTTTTTTTAAGACGATTAACTAACAAGGCCTAAAAATATAAACTGTCTACCTTAAAAGTGGACGGTGTCAGAAGGGCAGTTGATGGTGTCAGTAGAGCAATTGACAGTGGCAGTAGGGCACTGGGTGGTGTCAGTAGGGCAGTGGACAGTGTCAATAGGGCAGTGGATGGTGTCTGTAGGGCAGTGGATGGTGTCAGTAGGGCAGTGGCTGGTGTCAGTAGGGCAGGGGACAGTGGCAGTAGGGCAGTGGCTGGTGTCAGTAAGACAGATGACAGTGGCAGTAGGACAATGCCTGGTGTCAGTAGGGCAGGAAACAGTGGCAGTAGGGCAGTGGCTGGTGTCAGTAGGGCAGGTGACAGTGGCAGTAGGGCAGTGGCTGGTGTCAGTAAGACAGGTGACAGTGGCAGTAGGGCAGTGTCTGGTGCCAGTAGGGCAGGTGACAGTGGTAATAGGGCAGTGGCTAGTGTCAGTAGGGCAGTGGCTGGTGTCAGTAGGGCAGGTGACAGTAGCAGTAGGGCAGAGGCTGCTGTCAGTAAGGCAGATGGCAGTGGCTGGTGTCAGTAAGGCAGTGGATGGTGTCAGTTGAGCAGTGGCTGGTGTCAGTAGGTGAGGTAACAGTGGCAGTAGGGCAGTGGCTGGTGTCAGTAAGACAGGTGACAGTGGCAGTAGGGCAGTGTCTGGTGCCAGTAGGGCAGGTGACAGTGGCAGTAGGGCAGTGGCTGGTGCCAGTAGGGCAGGTGACAGTGGCAGTAGGGCAGTGGCTGGTGTCAGTAAGGCAGATGGCAGTGGCTGGTGTCAGTAAGGCAGTGGATGGTGTCAGTAGAGCAGTGGCTGGTGTCAGTAGGTGAGGTAACAGTGGCAGTAGGGAAGTGGCTGGTGTCAGCAGGGCAGGTGACAGTGGCAGGTGGCAGTAGGGTAGTGGCTGGTATCAGTAGGGCAGTGGCCGGTGGCTGTAGTGCAGGTGACAGTGTCAGTAGGGCAGTGGCTGGTGGCAGTAGGGCAGGTGACAGTAGCAGTGGGGCAGTGGCTGGTGGCAGTAGGACAGGTGACAGTGGCAGTAGGGCAGGTGACAGTGGCAATAGGGCAGTGTCAGGTGACAGTAGGGCACAGGCTTGTGGTAGTAGGGCAGTGGACAGTGTCAATAGGGCAGTGGCTGGTGGCAGTAAGGCACTGGCTGGTGTCAGTAATTCAGTGGATGGTGACAGTAGGGCAGTGGACGGTGTCAGTAGAGCAGTGGTTGGTGGCAGTAGGGCAGTGGCTGGTGGCAGTAAGGTGGTGTACAGTGTCAAGAGGGCAGTGGCTGGTGGCATTAAGCAGTGGATGGTGGCAGTAGGGCAGTGTTAGATGGCAGTAAGGCAGGTGACAGTGGCAGTAAGGCAGTGGCTGGTGGCAATAGGGCAGTAGACGGTGTCAGAAGGGTAGTGGCTGGTGTGAGTAGGGCATTAGATGGTGGCAGAAGGGCATTGCCTGGTGTCAGTAGGAATGGAAACAGAGGGGCGCCAGACTGAGTGCAGTATAAATCATATATTTAATAAAAACAAGTAAATTAGATGAGTTCAGTATGTGGTGAAATTGCCAGGCCTGGAGTCTCATAAATGTCTTCCCTTTGCAGCCTGGGGCACTGGTGTGATCTTACAGGGATCCAGAGAATGCTGGGAATCAGGAGGCAGGAAACAAGAAGCAGCTGGTCGTGACTTCACAGGAACAAAAAATGTGATTATTCACAGCGGCAAGGAATGGTAACCAGATCACACCAGTGCCCCAGGCTGAAAAGGGAAGACATTTATGAGACTCCAGGACTGGCGAATTTCACCACATACTGAACTCATCTAATTTAACCTGCAAGTTACTACTTGTTTTTTTATTAAATATATGATTTATACTGCACTCAGTCTGGCGCCCCTCTGTTCCTATTTCTACATAGAGCCTATTGCTTCACTCTAAGGGAGCTGCCTCCAGGTGCTAATCATAAAAGATCTCGGATCATTTATGGACATTATGTTTTAAACAAATGTTTTAATATTATGTGTGCTTATACACACACACACACATTTTATGTATACCTATATTCCAGTTTCTATATAATTTTATGTTATCACCATATCTAGCGCTGCTGTTCACCCCTGTTTTTTATGGTGTCAGTAGGGAAAATGGCAGTGGCAGTAGGGAAGTGGCTTGTGTCAGTAGGGCAGTGGGTGGTGTCCGTAGGGTAGTAGCTGGTATCAGTAGGGCAGTGGCCAGTGGCAGTAGTGCAGGTGACAGTGGCAGTAGGGCAGTGGCTGGTGGCAGTAGGGCAGGTGACTGTGGCAGTAAGGCAGTGGCTGGTGGCAGTAGGGCCCAATGCCCCCCCTCCCCCAGCAATGTGCTCTGCCTCTTTACATCACCCACTACCCCCCCCCCCCCCCCACAACACATTGCAGTGTCGATCTCAGTGCAGCAGTGGAATAATGACATGCCATGTGTGCAGCGATTGATTAGGCTTTTGCTGAAGCACCATCAGTTTCAGTACTAGGGATTAGGGAAACTTGGGCAGTATTCTAGTATGTGGGAAAGTGCGGTGGTACCCACTGTAACTGTACACATGTTGTGCTCTCAAGGAAAGGTGACAAGGTCATTCTTGGGTGGTATCAAAGTGACATAAGCTGTGATAACAACCTACCGGAGTGGTTGACAGTTCCAGCAGACCGTTCTCCTTGGTTGTGCTAGGAAGGGAATTTGTATGCGTATTCTCCCTGTAATAATATGTGTAAAATGTTCACAATTCACTTCCACATCACACATGCCCAGTATGAATTTTTGAAAAGTCTATGTCTTTGTATTAAACATCATGAGGACTTCTCTGGTGAAAAGCAACACTGAAGTTAGAAAACTGGCAATCTGTTTCTGGTAACCTAGAGGACTTATGTTTTTACAAATGACTTGCTATACTATTTCTAGATAACCTTTCTCTTGTAAGACTGTGACATTTCCATTTATGCACTGTAGATGCAGCTGTTAAATCTTCTATGACAGCAGATTTTCAAGAGTGCTGATAAGCAAAGATAAACTGTCACAGGACCGAAATTACTAAAATTCCCACATACAAAAACCTGAAGACATAATTCCAAGAATAACCTCAATACTTTATACCAAAACACAAAGATTATACACGTTTTTTTAATTATTGGGTGAATTGGCAGTGACCCTTAGCACAGAAACAGCGCATTCCAGAATTAATATTCACAGCAACTGTATCTGCAGTCTGAAGACTGAGACTTCCTACAGTAAATGATATACCTACATTATGAGGACTAATTTACTAAAGTGCAAGATGAGATGTCCTCAGTCTGATAACCAGGATCATTCAACCCACTTCCTCTGAGCCCTGGTAGTCCTGGACCCACCCTAAGCCATTTAGTGGCCAGTGAAAAAAGAAGCATAATGTTGTTGATCTTATCTCTTCGTCACTCTGCTTTACCATCCTAGAAGCATGCTTCTTGTCAGCACGTGAACTGATTGGTTCCTCTCATTTTCCAGCCCTGCTGTACAGAGACTGCGAGAAGCTGATGCCAGGTCAAGCTCAGATATTCACACCTGCAGCCAACTTTGATTTTCTAAAACTGACAAAAAAAAGCTCAAGCAGGGCTTCCTTGTATGGGAAATCTGCACTAGTTGTGAACAGCACTCCCCCAGAATGTCACTCCCTGCTCATATAAATAGTTCACTGCTTTTTCCAACAAATTTTCTCTTATCACAATAACAGAACTATTCCTGTACCTAAAGCGGAAAGACTCTCCCACTACAGGCTTTCTCCTCTTGTAAAGAGGAAAATATATATCCTCCTTTATAAAGAAGAAACAACACAGTGAGGGGCTACAGAATGAATGATCACTGTGATAGCCAATCACAGACTAGCAGTGCAATCATTTGATGAAGCGCCAGTTCCCTTGATTCTCAATTAGTAGAGACCTAGCACTGTCATTGACAGCTTGGTCTCAGAGCTGGGAGAGGAACACATAGGCGTCGCCCAGGATTAAAGCCAACCTCTTGGAAGCAGCAACTATGTGTTACCCAGTCATAAAGGAATTAAAGTCAGATGTCTTTATTTGCATGCTCTTTTGAGGTAAGGGATAAGGGGCAAGTATAAAAGAAAGAGTGTATACAAGGCAGCCAGGAAACTAGCATTTGTGCCCACTGCTGTTCCCACGCAGAACATACATACATTTTTCTAAGTAGAACTGTGTACTGATAGTCATGCCCTATGGATCTGTACTCCTATTGCCAAGCTGCTAGCAAACCAGGGTGACGGGTTGCCCTATTCTTCTAGTCATCGGTTTATTGGAAACTGATGCAGAGTGGGCAAAATTTCTCTTTCAGATTTGCTATGCCCTCTATTGCTATGATGTCAGATCTAGTTAGTGGAACACAAAGGATAGGCAGATGATTGAGGTGAGCAAGTGTCAGCATGTATTAATCAGACTCTGGTGCCAAAAGACTTCTAAAACACCTATATATCAGGGATAGACCCCTAGCCAGAACACAAAGAACCTGTACAGTATGTAGTATGGAGCTCCCCACACTTCCTCTGTGGCAGAAGTTGTGTGGAGATGCATCACTTAAAGTTTAAAGCGGGATTCCACCCTAAAGTGGAACTTCCGCTGATCGGAACCCTCCCCCCCTCCGGTGTCACAATTGGCACCTTTCAGGGGGGAGGGGGGTGGAGATACCTGTCGAAGACAGGTATTTACACCCACTTCCGGGCATAGACTCCCATGGGAGTCTACGCCATTTCCTGTCCTGCCGCGTTGTCTGCTGGGACACACACGGGTCTCAGAGACAGCGCGGACAATTCCTATTGCACTGCGCGACTCGCGCATGCGCAGTAGGGAACCGGGAAGTGAAGCCGATTCGCTTCACTTCCTGATTCCCTCACCTAGAATGGTGGCGGCAGCAGCCGAGGGCCGAGCAATCGATCGGCCTTGGCTGCCGGCATCGCTGGAACCCGGGACAGGTGAGTGTCCATTTATTAAAAGTCAGCAGCTGTAGTATTTATAGCTGCTGGCTTTTAATATTTTTTTTGTAGGTTGAATCCCTCTTTAAGTTCACCTTTTCACTAAATACACTATGCTGTCTAGGGACCACAGTGTGTTAAAGGGTAACTCCACTTTCGTGGGTAAAAAAATACCAAATAAAGAAAAAATAATATAGCATATACAACTGCGACATAAGTCATATTGTAATTGAATGTTAATAAAAATTACCTTTCCCTTTCAATCTGTAGCTCTATAAATTTCTGTAAAATGCAATGCATAATGGCTACCTGGAGTTGTTCTGTACACAGAATGTGTACAGAACGCCCCCAGAAACATAATTTCCTGCTTGTGTGATTTGCTCACTGATTTTCCCAAAAGTCTGCCCTAAGATACAAGTCAGATTTCAGGCATCCCCTGCAACAACATTTTAATTTTTGGTGCGATACTCCCAATAGGAAATCATGCCTAAAGGTATGCAGGCCCTGCAACTTTCCTTATTAGTGTCCTGCAGGTGCTACAGATGATTGTTAATTATGAAACCATTCCCATTAGATTCACTTTCCCACATGGACACAGACAAACACACAGGGATTTCTTCAGAATAACAAAAGGTAGGAATCTGTAACAAAGTTTGTTAAAATCCTTGCAATGTACATAGATCATCCAAAGAGGAAATAGGATTTTTGTACTCATCGTAAAATCCTTTTCTCTGAAGATCATTGACAGACACAGCATCTTCATCTTGACCTTAGGGTTATATCGCCCCTTTAGGAGAGGACTAGGCAGAAAGTGTTAAAAACAGCAAAACTGCACAGTACCACCCAGGGGGCGGTCCTACTGGCTATAACCCCTCACACTGCATCCAGCAGCCCAGTTCCTCAAAAGCAGTACAAACATAAATAGGAGGGGTGGGTGCTGTGTCCATCAATGAACTTCAGAGAAAAGGATTTTACGGTGAGTACAAAAAACCTATTGTCTCTTTCATTCATTGGCAGACACAGCATCTTCATCTGGACCTTAGGGATGTCCCCCAAGCGGTGTCAAAGAATGAGGGGTGGGAACAGCAAGAAAATAACTCCCTCCATACAGTGGGGCAAAAAAGTATTTAGTCAGCCACCAATTGTGAAGATCTCACACTTAAAAAGATGAGAGGCCTGTAATTGTCATCATAGGTATACCTCACCTATGAGAGACAAAAAACAAAACCAGACAATCACATTGTCTGATTTTTGAAAGAATTTATTTGCAAATTTTGGTGGAAAATAAGTATTTGGTCACCTATAAACAACCAAGATTTCTGGCTCTTACAGACCTATATCTTCTTCTTTAACCACTTCCCGACCAGCGCACGACGATGTACGCCGACAGAATGGCACGGGCAGGCATATTGGCGTACAGGTACGTCCAATATTCGATGCCGCCCTGCCATCGGGAGCGCTGGTCGGGACCCCCGTGAGTCCGGTCGCGGGACCCGCGGACTCGATCGCCGCGGGCATCCCTGCGATCGTCTCACGGAGCGGCCGAATGGAGGAAATGCTGTATAAACAACATTTCTCCATTCTGCCTAGCAACTAGTGACGCTGATCTCTGCTCCATGTGATTGGAGCAGAGATCAGTGTACACTAAATGAAAGCCCAACCCCCCCACAGTTAGTAACACACCCCTAGGAACACTTAACCCCTACACTGCCACCCACTGGTTAACCCTTTCACTGCCAGTGTCATTTACACAGGAATCACTGCATTTATATAGCAGTGATTACTGTATAAATGACAATGGTCCCAAAAATGTGTCAAAAATGTCCGATGGGTCCCCCACAATGTCGCAGTCACAATAAAAATCGCAGATCGCCACCATTACTAGTAAAAAAAAAAATAATAAAAAATTATTAATAAAAATGCTATAAAACTATCCCTATTTTGTAAACGTTATAACTTTTGCGCAAACCAATCAATAATCGCTTATTGCGATTTTTTTTACCAAAAATATGTAGAAGAATACATATCGGCCTAAACTGAGGGAAAAAAATGTTTTTTTATATATTTTTGGGGGATATTTATTATAACAAAAAGTAAAAAATAATGCGTTTTTTCAAAATTGTCGCTCTATTTTTGTTTATAGCGCAAAAAATAAAAATCGCAGAGGTGATCAAATACCACCAAAAGAAAGCTCTATTTGTGGGAAAAAAAGGACGTCAATTTTGTTTGGGAGCCACGTCGCACGACCGCGCAATTGTCAGTTAAAGTGATGCAGTGCCGAATCGCAAAAAGTGGTCTGGTCTTTGACCAGCAAAATGGTCCGGTCTGCAAGTGGTTAAGAGGCTCCTCTGTCCTCCACTCATTACTTGTATTAATGGCACCTGTTTGAACTTGTTATCAGTATAAAAGAGTCCTGTCCACTACCTCAAACAGTTACACTCCAATCTCCACTATGATGAAGACCAAAGAGCTGTCGAAGGACACCAGAAACAAAATTGTAGAACTGCACCAGGCTGGGAAGACTTGGTGTGAATAAATCAACTGTGGGAGCAATAATTAGAAAATGAAAGACATACAAGACCACTGATAATCTACCTCGATCTGGGGCTCCATGCAAGATATCATCCCGTGGGGTCAAAATGATCACAAGAATGGTGAGCAAAAATCCAAGAACCACACGGGAGACCTAGTGAATGACCTGAAGAGAGCTGGGACCAAAGTAACAAAGACTACCATCAGTAACACATTACGCCGCCAGGGACTCAGATCCTGCAGTGCCAGACATGTCCCCCTGCTTAAGCCAGTACATGTCCGAGCCATCTGAGGTTTGCTAGAGAGCATTTGGATGATCCAGAAGACGATTGGGAGAATGTCATATGGTCAGATGAAACCAAAGTAGAACTGTTTGGTAGAAACACAACTCATCGTGTTTGGAGGAGAGAGAATGCTGAGTTGCAACCAAAGAACACCATACCTACTGTGAAGCATAGGTGTGGCAACATCATGCTTTGGGGCTGTTTCTCTGCAAAGGGAACAGGACGACTGATCCGTCTACATGAAAGAATGAATGGGGCCATGTATCGTGAGATTTTGAGTGCAAACCTCCTCCCATCAGCAAGAGCATTGAAGATGAAAAGTGGCTGTGTCTTTCAGCAGGACAATGATCCCAAACACACCGCCCAGGCAACGAAGGAGTGGCTCCATAAGAAGCATTTCAAGGTCCTGGAGTGGCCTAGCCAGTCTCCAGATCTCAACTCCATAGAAAACCTTTGGAGGGAGTTGAAAGTCCATGTTGCCCAGCGACAGCCCCAAAACATCACTGCTCTAGAGGAGATCTGCATGGAGGAATGAGCTAACATACCAGCAACAGTGTGTGACAACCTTGTGAAGACTTACAGAAAACGTTTGACTTCTGTCATTGCCAACAAAGGATATATAACAAAGTACTGAGATGAACTTTTGATATTGACCAAATACTTATTTTCCACCATAATTTGCAAATAAATTTGTTTCCACATGTTGTCTCTCATAGTTGAGGTATACCTATGATGACAATTACAGGCCTCTCTCATATTTTTAAGTGGGAGAACTTGCACAATTGGTGGCTGACTAAATACTTTTTTGCCCCACTGTAACAACCAGAGTTCCTCAACGGAGGAGTTGCAACCTTAAACAGCCGTCTGCAAAACCTGGTGGCCGAAGCAAGCAATCTTGTAAAATTTTGTGAAAGTGTGAATGGACGACCAGGTCGTCGCCTTACACCCCTGAGAAACAGACGATTGGTGTCGGAAAGCCCAAGAGGCACCAATTGCCCACGTAGAATGTGCCGTGATAAGAAAGGGAGGCGCGCGCCCCCTTATGGCATAAGCCTGAACCACAATCTGCCTGATCCATGAGAAATGGTGGCCGACGAGACCACCAGGCCCTTCTTCGGACCAGCCACCGATACAAACAGCAAGTTCGACCTCCGAAAAGGAGCCGCAATAGACAGATACACCCGCAGAGCCCGGACCACGTCCAAGGAAAGCAAAGCAACCTCTTTGGGGTGAGACGGCTGAGGACATAAGGACGGAACACAATGTCCTCATTTAGATTAAAAGCAACAACCTTTGGAAGAAGCGAAGACTGTGGGTGCAGCACCACCTTATCCTTGTGGAGGACTAAGTAGGGAGACTTGCTTGACAAGGCCGCCAACTCAGAAACCCTCCTGGCAGATGTAATAGCCACTAGAAAGACTACTTTCTGAGAGAGTGTCAATAAGGGGATCTCCCCAATGTTTTCAAACAGCGGTCTCTGAAGCACCGAGAGCACCAGATTCAAATCTCAAAGAGGCAGCGGTGGTCAAACTGGAGGGGCCACATGTTGAACCCCCTGAACAAACGTACTCAACAATGAATGAGTCGCCAAGGGTTGCTCAAAAAAGACAGCCAAAGCTGATATATGCCCCTTAATGGTGCTTAAGCCAGGTTTCTGATCCACTCCTCGCTGCAAAAACAGCAGGATCCTAGAAACGGAGTATGTGCACGGACGCCACCCCATCTCCTCACACATGGAGATGTAGGCCTTCCACGTACGATAAATCTTCCATTCCCTCAGCATAGTGGAGATTACCAAATCTGACAGACCTCGGTCTCTTAGCACCTGGCTTTCAACAGCCATGCCATCAAAGCCAGTGATGGTAAAGCAGGATGAAGTATTGGACCTTGCAACAGAAGGTCCTCCCACATCGGCAGTCACCAAGGAACATCCGCCACCATTCGTACTATTTCGGCATACCACGGACGCAGAGGGCAATCTGGTGCAATCAGAATCACCGGAATCCCCTCGGCCTCCACTCTGCGAAGAAGACGTGGTAGAAGTTTGGGGGGGAAGGTATAAATAAGCCGATAATGCCCCCATGGAGATACCAACACGTCTGCCGCATCTGCTCAGGGATCCTTTGACCTCGCCACAAACCTCTGTACCTTCCGATTGAGTTGAGAAGCCAGGAGATCCACATCTGGCATGCCCCACCTTGGGCAAAGGAGCCAAAATACATTCAGATGTAGCGACCATTCCCCTTGGTACAGCATCTGATGACTTAGGTAGCCAGTTTTCTACGCCCAGAATGTACACGGCCGGCAGAGTCGGCACGCCCCACTCTGCCCACCGCAGGATGTGAGCGACCTCCAGTGCTCCTCGTTCCTCCTTGATGGTTGGCATATTCCACCGCTGTGGCATTGTCCGACTGGATCCTGACCGGACGCCCCTGCAGCCTCTGTGACCATGTGAAGAGGTACCACCTGATCGCCCGAAGTTCCAGAATAATGATTGGCAGGAGGGATTCTTCCTGGGTCCAGCGACCCTGGGCCCACTGTACGCCCCAAACTTCTCCCCAACCGGTCAGGCTGGCGTCCGTTGTGATCATCGTCCAATGAAGAGGAAGGAATGTCTTCCTGGACCAAAGGGCCGGTGACCTCAGCCACCAGAGCAGGGAATCCCTGACTAGCTGGCTCACCCGAATTTGGCAATCCAGGGACAACGGAGATTTGTCCCATTTGGACAGGATCTCCTTTCTCCTTTTGCAAGACTCAAGTGTGGAATTGAGCATACGGCACCGCCTCGAAAGTGGCTACCATGAGACCCAGGACTCGCATGCAAAAACTCAGCGACGACCACCTGCGGGACACCAACAAGTTCACCAAAGCTTGAAGAGTCTGCAGTTGTCCGAAGGGAGAAAGACTCTCGCCTGTGAGGAGTCCAGAAGCAAGCCCAAGTACTCCAGGCATTGAGTCGGCACCAACACCGACTTCTGTAGGTTCAGTACCCAACCAAACTGCCGAAGAGTTTGCATGGTGATTACCACATCCTCCCTTAATTCTGAGGCAGAAGCTGCCTTTAGAAGGAGGTTGTCCAGGTAACCCACGATTGCGATCCCTCGCTGCCTTAGCAAAGCCAAAATTGGGGATAGCACCTTGGTGAAGACCCTTGGTGCTGATGCCAGGCCAAAAGGGAGAGTTACAAATTGGTAGTGCTAGTACCCGACCGCAAATCGCAGAAGCCTCTGATGCTTGATGCATATGGGGACATGCAAATATACGTCCTTGATGTCCAGGGACCATACTCTGGTCCACCAACTCCACACAGCCCGGGGAAGCCTGTTGCTTCTCCAACTTACGGTGCAACAATTTAGCCCATTCAGTAAGCATCTGTGACACCAGGGTCGTGGCTAACACTGGTCGCAATGCTGACCCCACCACCGTAAACATGGACCGGGCAACCGCCTCGGCCCTCCTGTTGGCAGGGTCTTTGAAAGCAGGGGTCCCTTCCACCAGAATTGTGGTTACCTTATTTAACGTGAATACTGGGGGGTCAACAATCGGAGGAGATGTCCATTTCTTCAAGAAACTCTCCTCAAAGGGGTAACGTACAGTTATGCGTTTCGGGACTGCGGTTTTCCCCACTCCTTGTAAATAAATGTATCAAAATAAGTTGGGTAAGGAAACACCTTAGCCGTGTGGGCCGGCTTGTGGGACCCGAAAGGGACCGACACCTCTGTAGATGCCCCGCCGTATCCTCCATCTTTACGGTATCCCACACCGAAGTGATAAGTGCTCCTACAAGCGTTTTTTTCTGCGCTGACCCGATACAGAGTCATTCTTACTGTCCGAACGGCCCAAGTCTGCATCCTCTGACATGTCAGAACAGGGGCCACCTGCCACAGCGGGGCCTGAGTCTGAATCAGAGCTTTCCCCAGAAAACGTTGGGGGGAGGGGGCGCTTTGTACCCCAATTGCGCCCGCACGCCGCTTCCACCCTGGCAACAAAGGGCACCAGGACCGCCAACAGAGCATCCATAGGCACCGCAGATGCAGGGGAACCGGTTCCCATAACAGGGATGTCTGGGGAAGAAGCGCCAGCTTCTGACGCCATGCTGACCCACACTCGCCTGTTATCACTTAAGGACCTAAGGCAAGTCACATAAAATGTCCACCCTCCTAGCTGCCACAGACTGAGGGGCTCCCCGTAGGACTCACCACCCTGACCCAGGCACTGTGCTGTGCTGCTGATGTCTGCTCTCCATTGTGTCAGCCATGAGGTGTTCTGTGAAAAAGAAGCGCTGTTCTAGAAGGAAACAAGCACCCAGTGCTAGAGGCAAAACAAGCTCAGGCTGCTAGAAAATGGCCGCAGGCTGCCTCAGCAAAAAACGTCTTGAGGGTGCTGGGAAAATGGCTGCCGGACTTCCAGAAAATGGCCAAAACTAAAAAACTGTCTGTGGCTACAGAAAAATGGCCATGGCCTCAGAAAAATGACCTCCCCACATGGCATACACACCAAAACAACCCACCGTGGCCCAGAAATAGGGAAGAGGACAAGCGGACCCCCAACACCCAGAGCAGTCCATGCCAGGACCTGGAGCCCTCCCTCCGGAGGACCCCCGGCCAGGTACGTGCACCGCACCCCCATGTGCCCAGTCACACAGCGGTCCATAGCATGGGGAGGAGGGAAGGGACAGGGAAAGAAGAAAGGGAGAGTGAGAGACCCCCTAGTTGACCTCCCAGGGAATTCCCAGCTGCTTCATCCTGCCGAGACAGGTGGAACCATACTTACCACTCCTGTAGGGACTGCTGGACGCATTCAACGGACAGACCCATCACCCGAGCAGTACAGGGTGGCTGTTGATTGTAGATCACAGGAATCAAATATGCATAAAAAAGAAAAAATTCCCAGGACCAATGGTCCCACTGGGAGCCAGGTCCTTCTCCTACACTAGGCAGAAAAATACTGAGCTGCTGGATGCAGTGTGAGGGGTTATAGACAGTAGGACTGCCCCCTGGGCAGTACTGTGCAGTTTTGCTGTTTTTAACACTTCCTGCCTAGTCCTCCCCTAAAGGGGAGATATAACCCTGAGGTCAAGATGAAGCTGCTGTGTCCGTCAATGAATGAAAGAGAAAAAATTCTCAACAAAAGTGGACTTACTCTTTAAACCAGCCTTTCTCAGCCTTTTCAACACGGAGGAACCCTTGAAATAATTCTCCAGTCTCAGAGAACCCCTGCTAAAAATTTGAAATCTACAACTCATGATACATTAGTGTGATGGTCAGTGGGAAGAATGGTCCTTACACTTGTGGTCATTGGGAAGAATTACCTCCTTACAGATAGTTAAAAAGATCAATGGTGTCAGTGGGAACTTGTCTGAGAGCCAGAAATTGCCCAATGCTGAAGGAACCCCTAGCAACCTCTGGAGGAACCCTGGTTGAGAATCACTGCTTTAAACAAAAGTTTGCTTAGCTTTAATGCCTTACCAGAAGACTATGATCAACCCCCAAAGCCTGCAAATAAAATTCTCACCAAAGTGATCAGCCACATTCTGTTCAACTTCAGGGAAACTCCAAATATTAGATGTTCACACGAGCATCAAAAGAGCAGCAGAAGCGGACTAAAAGCCACTCCTGCCCATGTTTTCCTGCAGATGAGTACAAAAAGCTGGGGCACACAACAGCTGTATATCAAATATGAAAAAGGGCACTTCGATTTTTTTTTTTAATTTAAAGAACTACAATGCCAGAATCCATATACATAAATAAAAGGGATAATAGAAATTAAACAGTGTGTGTTTAGTATCACTATAAAACTAAGGACACTATTTGAAAACCATACAGTATTTTTTTTTACACACTAGGGCCCCAGAACAACATAGTATATTTTAGTGGAAAAGGTGAAGTCAATTGCACAATCTCTAAAATATACAGAAACATATACAGACATAAAAGGACTTTGTATGTTATCCATCATGCAGCTTCCTCAGATGTCTATATAGAACTATTGTTAATGACAGTTACTATTACAAGTTAAAGTGGTCATAACCCTAAAACAAAATCATGCTCCTGTCCCTTGAAGGCAGGAGCTAGAGTGTAGTGCCTTTGCCTTGTCACTTGTTCCTTTCTATCTTTCCCAATACCTGGCTGATCCTGCCTTGTGCTGTCTTCTCTTCTGTAAACTGACCACGGTTATCATGGCTGCTGATCCGTGATACCATGGTCAGTTTACATCCCTCCATCATCCTGTTCTCTGCTGTGAGGCTCTCCCCTCTCCCTTTCCGTCCCTACCTGTCAGCTCAGTGTGAGATCTGATCTCCTCCCTACCCATCCCACCACTATTGTTGTATGCTGTATAGTACGATGTTAAAATCCCTTGTTTACTAATATATATATATATATATATATATATATATATATATATATATATATATATATATATATATATATATATATATATATATATATATAGCACTGTGTGGCAATTTTTTTTTTATGATATTCCTAAATACCTTCTTGCACAGCTCCGCTGTGCAGTCATGTGGTCTCCCTCTGCTGGCCAGCAGGGACTCTCAGCCCTTCCCCCTGCTCTTCTTAGATCTGGGATGGAGAGCAGAGGGGAATAATGTGACAGCACAGTGGATCTGTGAAAAAGGTATTTAGAAAAATAATCTTTAAAAAATGTACACACTGTGCTTTATATAAGCCTGAGGCAGAAAGGATGCCACCAATTTCAGCTAAACTTAACAATCTCCTTAAGTGCTAAAATTTTCATATCTTACTTTTGACAAAGGTCTGCGGCTGGATTAGTCACAGTTATCATCTTCTGTATGGTGCCATCAGTGTAAGAAATAAATCTTCTTTACTCTTTACATGCAGTCTCCTGAAGACATGAATACAAAAAAAATTATCTATTTTATTATACAATATTTTTACTCATCTAAACATTTGGCTACTCAGAGCTAAACATTAATATACACTCACTGGACACTTTATTAGGTACACCTGTTTAATTTCTTGGTAACACAAATTGCTAATCAGCCAATCACATGACAGCAACTCAATGCATTTAGGCATGTAGACGTGGTAAAGATGACTTGCTGAACTTTGAACTGAGCATCAGAATGGGGAAGAAAGGGGATTTAAGTGACTTTGAACATGGCATGGTTGTTGGTGCCAGACAGGCTGGTCTGACTATTTCAAAAACTGCTGATCTACTGGGATTTTCACGTACAACCACCTCTAGGGTTTACAGAGAATGGCCTGAATAAGAGAAAAGAGCGGCAGTGGTGTGGACGAAAATGCCTTGTTGATGTCAGAGGTCAGAGGAGAATGGGAAGATTGGTTCGAGATGACAGAAAGGCAATAGTAACTCAAATAACCACTCATTACAACCAAGGTGTGCAGAATACCATCTATGAACGCACAACACATCAAACCATAAAGAAGATGGGCTACAACAGCAGAAGACCACACCGGGTGCTACTCCTGTCAGTTAAGAACAGGAAACTAATGCCGCGTACACACGACCGGACTTTCCGTCAAAATAAAATTCTAACGGCCTTTCTGACGGAGTTCCGCTGAAATGGACTTGCCCACACACGATCACACCAAAGTCCGTTTATTTAGAACGAGATGACGTACGATGGGACTAGAAAAGGAAGTTCAATAGCCAGTAGCCAATAGCTGCCCGTCGTTTCTGGTCCGTTGGAATAGCACACAGACGAACGGTTTTCCCGATAGGAATTGATTTCGTCTGAAAGATTTAAAATCTGTTCTATTTCTAGGTCCATCAGAATTTTTGGAAAAAAAAAAGTCTGCTATAGCCCACACTTGATCGGAATATCTGATGAAATTATTCCGTCTGACCTTTTTTGCCGGAAAGCCTGGTTGTGTGTACGTGGCATAAGACTACAATTCGCAAAGGGTCACCAAAATTGGACAATGGATTGGATTGGACAAAAGATTGGAAAAATTTTGCCTGGTCTGATGAGTCTCGATTTCAGCTGCGGCATTCAAATAGTAGGGTCAGAATTTGGCGTAAACAACATGAAAGCATGGATCCATCCTGCCTTGGCTGGTGGTGGTGTAATGATGTGGGGTATATTTTCTTTCACACTTTGGGCCCCTTAGTACAAATTGAGAATCGTTTAAACGCCACAGCCTACCTGAGTATTGTTGCTGACCATATCCATCCCTTTATGACTACAGTGTACCCATCTTCTGATGGCTACTTCCAGCAGGATAATGCACCATGTCACAAAGTTCAAATCATCTCAAAATGGTTTATTGGACATGACAATGCGTTCACTGTACTCCAATGGCCTCCACAGTCACCAGATCTCTATTGAATAAATCACCTTTGGGATGTGGTGGAACGGGGGGAGTTGCATCATGGATGTGCAGCCAACAAATCTGCAGCAAATGCATGATGCCATCATGTCAATATAGACCAAAATCTCTGAGGAATGTTTTCAACCCATTGTTGAATCTATGCCACGAAGAATTAAGGCAGTTCTGAAGACAAAAGGGGGTCCAACCCGGTACTACTAGCAAGGTGTACCTAATAAAGTGGCCAATGCATCTCTACAGTGCTTTTCCACCATGCTAAGACTTTACACCTCTCCCCTGCAGAAAGCCACTCAACAGATAGTTATGACCCCTTATTAAATACAGTGCCTTTAATAAGTATTCATAACCCTTTAATTGTTACAACCAAAAATGTAAATGTATTTTATTGGGATTTTATGTGATAGACCAACACAAAGTGGCACATAATTGTGAAGTAAATGAAAAATGATAAATGGTTTTCAAAATATTTTACAAATAAATATCTGAAAATTGTGGCGTGCATTTGTATTTGGCCCCTTGAGTCAATACTTTGTAGAACCACCTTTCACTCCAATTACAGCTGCAAGTCTTTTTGGGGATGTCTCTACCAGCTTTGCACATCTAGAGAGTGAAATTTGTGCCCGTTCTTTGCAAAATAGCTCAAGCTCTGACAGATTGGATGAAGAGTGTCTGTGAACAGCAATTTTCAAGTCTTCCCACAGATTCTCAATTGGATTTACGTCTGGACTTTGACTGGGCTATTCTAACACATGAATATGCTTTGCTCTAAAACATTCCATTGTAGCTCTGGCTGTATGTTTAGGGTCGTTGTACTGCAGGAAGATGAACCTCCACCCCAGTCTTAAGTATTTTGCAGACTCTAATGCCATGTACACACAAGCGGATTGTTCGACAGAAAAAGTGTGATGGGAGCTTTTCATCGTATATTCCGATCATGTGTATACCCCATTGGATTTTTTATGTTGAAAATTCTGACAGACCTAGAAATGGAACATGTTCTAAATATTTACGACGGAACCAATTCCTATCGGGAAAACCGCTTGTCTGTATGCTGTTACAACGGACCAAAAACGACGCATGCTCTGAAGCAAGTACAAGACGGAAGCTATTGGCTACTGACTATCGAACTTCCTTTTTCTAGTCCCATTGTACGTGTTGTACGTCACCGCCTTTTTTTGACGATCGGACTTTGGTGTGATCGTATGTACTCAAGACAGTTTCAGCTAAATTCCGTCGGAACTCCGTTGGAAAAACCTTCAGAGTTTATTCCGCGGGAAAACCGGTCATGTATTCTCCATCCATCTTCCCACCGACTCTGACCAGCTTCCCTATCCCTGCTGAAGAAAAGGATCCCCACAACATGATGCTGCCACCGTGTTTCATGGTGGGGAAGGTGTGTTCAAGGTGATGTGCAGTGTTAGTTTTCCTCCACACATAGCACTTTGCTTTTAGGCCAAAAAGTTCAATTTTGGTCTCATCTGACCAGAGCCCCTTCTTCCACATGTTTGCTGTGTCCCCCATGGCTTCTCACAAACTGCGAACAGGACTCACTTTGACTTTCTTTCAACAATGGCTTTCTTCTTACCATTCTTCCATAAATGCCCAGATTTGTGGATTGCACAACTAAAAGTGGTCCTGTGGACAGATTCCCCCACCTGAGCTGTGGATCTCTGCAGATCCTCCAGAGTTACTATGGTCCTCTTGGCTGCTTCTCTGATTAATACGCTCCTTGCCCAGCCTGTTAGTTTAGGTGGACAGCCATGTCTTGGCAGATTTTCAGTTGTGCCATACTATTTCCATTTTTGGATGATGGATTGATCAGTGCTCTGTGAGATGTTCAAAGTGTGGGATTTTGTTTATAACCTAACCCTGCTTTTAAACTTCTCCACAACTTTATCCCTGACATGCCTGGTGTGTTCCTTGGCCTTCATGATTCTGTTTGTTCCCTAAAATTCTCTAGGCAGACCTCTGAGGGCTTCACAGAACAGCTGTATTTCTACTGAGATTAAATTACACACTGGTGGACTATATTTACAATTCAATAGCACCTCCAGGTCTCATTCAAAGTGGTTGTGCGCTCCAATGGCTGGAAGTCACCAGATATGATGTCAACAGTGTGGTTCTGTCCTACGCATTTTGTCTATGTGACGTTGTACCCTGTAAGTGCAGTATTGTAGTGTGGGAATTTTATTAACCTATTTACACTATTTTGGTCTCCCTCTTGGTGCCTTTAGTTACTCTTTAGAATTGGATGCCTGTAAAATGGCAAAAAAAATGGCAGAAACCCAAAATTGTCCATAGGTAATGCTCTCAAAGCCTTCATGGGTCATTTGGAGTTACTAGTGAGTGATGACCCTAGAATAATTCCTCTCACTCCAGCACATGTAGTGCTACCTAATATGTGCAGTGTGAGCACTTTCTTTATTCGCATGCATCCCCTGTGGGGGTGGGTCGGATATAAAATGTTTGGTAGTCTTTATTATTGTATTTCATTTTTTAAATGCTGCAAGCCTTTCTAATACTTTATTTTTCTGTTGGTGACAGGTTCTCTTTAGGACTTCTCCAGAATGTGCCCACCATAAAAAGTTGGTGACAGAGTCTCTTTAAGATGCTTCCAGAATGTGCCCACCGTAAAAACGTGGTGACAGGATCTCTTTAGGATGCTTCCAGAATGAGCCAACCATAAAAATTGGTGACAGGGTCTCTTTAGGACACTTGCAGAACGTGCCCACCATAAAAAGTTGGTGACAGGGTTTCTATGGGATACTTTAAGATACTGTCCCCACATAGAAAGTGATACTTTAACAATGTGCCCACCATAGAAAGTGGGTGACAGGGTCTCTTTAGGACTCCTCCAGAATGTGCCCACCATAAAAAGTTGGTGACAGAGTCTCCTTAGGATGCTTCCAGAATGTGCCCACCATAAAAACTTGGTGACAGGGTCTCTTTAGGATGCTTCCAGAATGTGCCCACCGTAAAAAGTTGGTGACAGGATCTCTTTAGGATGCTTCCAGAATGTGCCAACCATAAAAATTTGGTGACAGGGTCTCTTTAGGACACTTCCAGAATGTGCCCACCATAAAAAGTGGGTGACAGGGTTTCTATGGGATACTTTAAGATACTGTCCCCACATAGAAAGTGATACTTTAAGAATGTGCCCACCATAGAAAGTGGATGACAAGGTCTCATTAGGACTCCTCCAAAACGTGCCCACCATAAAAAAAATCTGTGGCAGGGTCTCTTTAAGATTCTTCCAGAATGTGCCCACCATAAAAACTTGGTGGCAGGGTCTTTTTAGCACTCTTCTAGAACATGGCCACCATACAATGTAGATGACAGGGTCTCTTTATAAGAAGCAGTGAGACAATAGACATTGCTGTGTAGTCATGGTGGGGACTGTCCTGTATACAGGGATCCTCCCATGCCTCACTTCTGCAGCCACCATGTGAAGAATGTAAAAGACTGCAGCACTCACAAGTCTGTCACCCTGTAATAGCAGATCAGTACAGCCCTGCACTGGGGAACATGGCGACCAGCGGTGCCACCTCAGCTACCTGCAAGAGTTAAGTTATGACATCACCCCGTCACAAAGCGGCGTCCTGGCAGCGTGGACATACGCCGAGGCCGCCCTCTTCCTCTTTCCTGCAGTGTTAGTAGGAAGACTCGCTATGTACTATAGTGCGCTCATTACCTGCGCTGTGGATGTGACAGGCCGCCTATGGACACACCTCCCCGCACTGCTCTCCTCTGACCTGTATTGTCCTGGCTCTGCACTGCCCGCCCATCATTCTTCCTGCTTCCTCCTTCCTCCTGGACCAGCAGTGTGCAGGCAACCAATCACAGCACGGCTCTGTGCAGTCTATAGGAGCGCTGTACTGTATAGGGAAGGATCCGGGATGGTGGTGTGCACTGCGCATGTGTACAGATCCTTCCCTTCTCCTCCCTCTATAGTACCGATCAGAGGGATCACTGAGGGAAGACAATGTACAAAAACTCCAGGAGTCACAGCATATTGCTATTTTATATTTGTTACAGTCTGATCCCACAATCTACAAGTTATCAAACACACCTGTGGCGGCTGGTGCTTCATTTTCTTGGGTGGGGGGTTCTCAAAATGCCCTGCCCATTGCAATGAATGTGTGGCACTTCCGAAGCGCCTGAAAATCGAGTTGGAAGCACCGCAACGCAGGAGTTATTAAAAGCGCCCTGCTAGCGGCTGAAAAGCACCGCTTAAGCACCGGGCCATTTTGCTGGCCAAAGACCAGAGCACTTTTTGCAATTCAGCACTGTGTCGCTTTAACTGACAATTGCGTGGTCGTGCGACGTGGCTCCCAAACAAAATTGACGTCCTTTTTTCCCCACAAATAGAGCTTTCTTTTGGTGGTATTCGATGACTCCTGCAGTTTTTATTTTTTGCACTATAAACAAAAAAAGAGTGACGATTTTTAAAAAAACACATTATTTTTTACATTTTTTTACATTTTACATTTTGCTATAATAATTATCCCCCAAAAATATATTAAAAAACATTTTTTTCCTCAGTTTAGGCTGATACGTATTCTTCTACATATTTTTGGTTGAAAAAAAAATCACAATAAGCGTGTATTGATTGGTTTGCACAAAAGTAAGAGCGTTTACAAAATAGGGGATAGTTTTATGGCATTTTTATTAATATTTTTTTTTTTTTTTTTACTAGTAATGGCGGCGATCAGTGATTTTTATCGTGACTGCGACGTTATGGCGGACAGATCGAGCACTTTTGGCACGATTTTGGGGCCATTCACATTTATACAGCGATCAGTGCAATTAAAAATGCATTGATTATTGTGTAAATGTGACTGGCAGTGAAGGGGTTAACCACTAGGTGGCGCTGTAGGGGTTAAGTGTGGCCTGGGGAGTAATTCTAACTGTGGGGGGAGGGGCTACGTATGACACGACACTGATCACCGCTCCCGATCACAGGGAGCTGTGATCAGTGTCATTAGGCAGAACAGGGAAATGCTTGTTTACATTATCCTCTCCCTGTTCCGTGAGACGATCGCGGATATTGAGTCCGCGGGACCCGCGATCACACTCACGGAGTGCACGCTTCTTAAAGGGCAATGTACAGGTACATGATTCTGCCTGTACGCACCCTTCTGCCGCAGTATATCTACATCAAGAGGTCGGCAAGCGGTTAGAGCCAGGCTCTAATTGGCTACCGCAAGGGTGAGTGCTCGGGGGCCCACCCTGTTGTGTGACATACATTAGCGAATTAATATTTGCTAATGTTTTCCTGTTTCTCCCAGCCAATCAGGAAGCAGATCCTGAGACACAATTGGCTTGGAGTCCTAAGCCCCGATTGGCAATCGATCCAGCAATGTGGGGAGCAGCAAACGAGCGAGCACCGGGGGTTGGTGGGTTATGTGGCTGGGGGGCTGCAGGCTGCCCCCCCCCAAGAAAATTGAGCACCAGCCGCCACTGGGCAGAAACAGCAGGGATTTCACACAAAGGAAGCGATACAAAAAGAACAGAATACTTTTTCATACAAGTACATGGTTCAGCAGGCACATATCAGGAATATGAAATGTTTGGTGTACAAATACTTTAATAAATAAAGCTGTGTGTGTGAACAAGGTCCTGGGGCTCATTCACATTGGCATTGTGGCCTATACAGTGTGAATCAGAGGGGTATTTATCTTAAATAATGTTTTACAACTTCTTTATTGTATACACCTAAATAAGAGACGCACAACTGTATAAATCAACATACCAGTCAATAAATGTGTATCTTATATGTGTATTTTAAAAGTCTGCACAAATGAACTGCTTAAATTGGAGGTCCGCCCACCTCCATCCAGCAGCTGCTGACTTTTAATAATCAGACACTTACCTGTCCTGGAGTCCATCGATGTCGGCACAGCAGCTTATGTTTCCATCAGCTGTCGGGTGCATGCTGCCTCCATTGCGAGTAAGGGAACCCGGCAGAGTAGCCTTATGGCTTCATGCCGGGAACCCTACTGCGCACGCACAAGGCTCTGCTCCTCTGCTCTCTCCTACTGGGCCAGTGGCCAGGGAAGGAGGAGGGAGCCCAGGTGGTGACGTCAATACCCGTGGCTGAGGCTGCTGGAAGTAGGAACAGGATAGCTGTGAAAGAAATGTTACATAGTAGGTGAGGTTGAAAAAAGACCATCAAGTCCAACCTATGTGTGTGATTATATGTCAGTATTACATTGTATATCCCTGTATGTTGTGGTCGTTCAGGTGCTTATCTAATAGTTTTTTGAAACTATCAATGCTCCTCGCTGAAACCACCGCCTATGGAAGTGAATTCCACATCCTGGCCACTCTTAAGCCTCATACACACGGTCGGACTTTGTACAAACTTTTCCGTGGACTTTTGTACAAAGGGCGTGGTCCACAAGTTTGTATTGCATACACACGGTCGGACTTTTTGACAACAAACACGAACGTAATGACGTCACAACGTACTGACGCCGCTTCAAAAGAGGACGTTCAATGACTCCAGCGCCACCTTTGGTGAACTTCTGTATTGTAGTCTGATCTTTTGCATTGGTTCTGAGCATGCGTGTTTGTACCTTGTACAAAAGTCCGATGCTTTTGCATACACACGGTCGGACTTTGCTCCATTGGACTTTTGTTGCCAGAAAGTTTGTCCATTCGCACAGCCAACAAAAGTCCGATGAAAACAGAAAAAGTTTGTCCGATGGAGCGTACACACAGTCGGATGTTGCTCCAAAACAGCTAATTTGCATGTTTGTTGTCAAAAAGTCCGACCGTGTGTACGGGCCTTTACAGTAAAGAACCCTCTACGCAGTCTAAGGTTAAACCTCTTTTCTTCTAATCTTAATGAGTGGCCACATGTCTTATTAAACTCCCTTCCATGGAAAAGTTTTATACCTATTGTGGGATCACCAGTCCTGTATTTGTAAATTAAAATCATATCCCCTCTCAAGCGTCTCTTCTCCAGAGAGAATAATTTAAGTGCTTATAACCTTTCCTCATAAGTAATATCCTCCAGACCCTTTATTAGCTTTATTGCCCTTCTTTGTGCTCACTTCATTTCCAGTACATCCTTCCTGAGGATTGGTGTCCAGAACTGGACAGCAAACTCTAGGTGCGACTGGACCAGAGTCTTGTAGAGCGGGAGAATTATCTTTTTATCTCCTGAAATAATCCAATTTTTAATACATGCCAATATTCTGTTTACTTTGTTAGCAGCAGCTTTGCATTGCATGCCACTGCTGAGCCTATCGTCTACTAGAACCCCCAGGTCCTTTTCCATGCTAGATTCCCCCAGGAGTTCTTTGCCCCAGTCAGTAGATTGCATTCATATTTTTGCCACCCAAATGCACTAGCTTACATTTTTCCACATTAAACTTAATTTTCCATGTAGTTGCCCACCCCATTAATTTGTTCAGATCTTCTTGCAAGGTTTCCACATCTTGCGGAGCAGTTATTGCCCTGCTTAGCTTAGTATCATCTGCAAATACAGAGATTGAACTGTTTACCCCATCCTCCAGGTCGTTTATGAACACATTAAATAGGATTGGTCACAGCACAAAACCCTGGGGGGCCCCTCTTTCCATCCCTGAACATTATGAGTACTCCCTATGTATCACCACCCTCTGAACTCGCCCTTGTAGCCAGTTTTCAATCCATGTACTCACCCTGTGGTCCATGCTAACAGACCTTACTTTGTACAGTAAAGGTTTATGGGTAACTGTGTCAAATGCTTTTGCAAATTCCAGGGTACTCCAAGTCTACGGGCCTTCCTTTATCTAGATGGCAGCTCACCTCCTCATAGAACATTAATAGATTGCTTTGGCAAGAACGATTCTTCATGAATTACTGATTAATGCCAATGATACCATTTTCATTACTAAAATCTTGTATAATCGTGTCCCTTATCATCCCCTCGGAGAGCTTGCATACTATTGATGTTAGGCTAACTGGTCTGTAATTCCCAGGGATGTATTTTGGCCTTTTTTTAAATATTGAAGCTAGATTGGCTTTTCTCCAATCAACTGGTACCATTCCAGTCAGTAGACTGTCAGTAAAAAGTAGGAACAATGGTCTGGCAATTACTTGACTGAGTTCCCCTAGGACCCTTGGGTGCAAGCCATCTGGTCTTGGTGACTTATTAATGTTAAGTTTTCCAAGTCTATTTCTAATTCTGTCCTCTGTTAACCATGAGGGTGCTTCCTGTGATGTGTCATGAAGATAAACACTGCAGTTTTGGTTACTGGAGCCCCCCCGATTCCCTTGTGAAGACTGAGGAGAAGAATAAATTAAATACCTTGGCCATCGCCCCATCCTTTGTAACCAGATTTCCTTCCTCGTTCTTTATGGGGCCAATATGGTCTGTCATCCCCTTTATACTGTTTATATACTTTATTGGGATTTTTTTTACTCTCCTCTGCTATGTTTCTTTCCTGTTCTATCTTAGCCACCCTAATTGCACCCTTATATTCCTTGTTGCATTATTTGTAAAGTCTGAATGCTGATGATGATGCCTCAGCCTTATATTTTTTGTAGGCCTTCTCCTTTGCTTTTATATGCATTTTTACATTGGAGTTAAGCCACCCAGAACTTTTGTTTGCTCTTTTAAATTTATTTCCCAATTGGATGCACTGGCTAATGCTCTTATTTAATATGCTCTTTTTTTTAAATTCCTTTATTCAGTTTTCAGTGCAAGGCATTCACAGTAAACAATACAATCACATATAATTCTTAGCCATACACTTAGTTTCCGTAGGCAAAAGAACATGAAGCTAGGCTGGTCCGTAAGGTCCACACGGCCCCAACCCATGGACAACATTTCAGATCAGCCTCTCAATATCCATATTATCTGGATAAGTCTGCGGAACACGCCGCAGCCCTGAGCAAATGATGATTGGAGGACAAAGAGACGCAGACAGAAAAAGGAGAAGGATGAAAAAAGAGAAATAAAAAAGAAGGGGGGTAGAGGGGACGGGGAGAGGGAGGGCAGGGGGGAGCAGCAGGGGGATCATCGGGGAGATCTTCAGCTCCTACCAAGCTAAAGCCCCATGCCCAACTCCTCAGGCACTGGAAATAGTGGAGGCGGTCAGGCGGTTACCAGAGTGGCCACAGATGCCATCTCACGCAGGTATTCTTGGGTGCCGGTGAAATACCTCCAGGGTCTCCACTTCTTGCAGAACTTTTCTTCCGTATTGTAAAGAGTGGCAGTCAGCTCCTCCATCCGGAGGATATAATTAACTTTGGAGTACCAAAGGGCCCTCGATGGGGGCTGAGATTGCCTCCACATCGCTGGGATACATACTTGCGCCACGTTCAAAAGTTGCATTGTCAGAGTCTGTTTATTTTTCCGGATGGGCCTTTCCATCAGATGGAGAAGGCACGCAGCCAGGTTTCCCCTTAGGTCTACCGACGTTAACTTCTTAATTATCTCCATCACTTCCCTCCAGAATGCCCCTAGTGCTGGACACGACCAGAATATGTGACCCATGGCCCCCACCGCGGACTGGCATCGCCAGCATTTGTCCGAGATTGATATAATCATCTTGTTAAGCAGATATGGGACCCTATACCAACGGGACACTATTTTATATCCTGACTCCTGGAATTTAATATGCTCTTAAAGCAAACCCATTTTTCCTCCGTGATCTTTGTTTCTAAGATTTTATCCCAATTTATATCTTCTAGCAAGGTTTGTAGTATGGGAAGTTTGCTCTTTTGAAATTCAAGTCTTTGTATTCCCCTTATGTTTTTTATTTGTGTGATTTATACTGTAGCTAATTGACCTGTCTCCTAAATTGCCCCTTATTTCCACATCCGTGATCAGGTCTGTATTGTTGGTAATCAGTAGGTCTAGTAACGCTTTGTTTATAGTTGGTAGTAGTATACATTTTGGCCTACATTTATAAAGACATTTTTGTTTTTGTGTTGGATATGTTTTATAACAGAAATAAGACATTTTTTCAGTTATTAAAAACAATTTTCATATTTTTTCATTTATATAATAAAAAAATAAAAATAAAAAACAGAGGTGATCAAATACCACCAAAAATAAGCTCTATTTGTGTGAAAAATAAATTATATAAATTTAGTGTTGGATGATGGCGCAATTGCCAGTTAAAGTAGTGCAGTCATGAATAGCAACTTTATGTCACTAAAATGTGTCTTCAGTATGTTGATTACAACTTATATTGCACCAAAATCCTTTTCCAAATTCATATATGTGCCCAACTGTTCTATATTCACCACCAATGAAGTGCTCTTCTGCCTTCCAACCATATTGCTTATCTAAGTGTTTGACCCACTGCAAAGTAAGGACTATTTGCACCCTGCCATTTAATTAGGGCATGTAACCTTGTTTTCACCAGATGTACCAATCTTCACTCACTCGTATGCCGTCAATCTCTCTTTCATCAACACTTGCTCAAAGAAACAAAACAGCTCTCATAGTGCAGTATGTTACAAAAACCATTCCTCTTTTATTAAAACAGCTTATAAAACACTCACAAGTAAAGTGTACTAAATCCAGTGCACAGAGTAATCGCTCCTTTAATACATGTGCTACCCCTTTAAGGAGAATCATCAGCATCAGTACATGTGAAAACAGCTAACTTCGATTTGCCAGCTGTGCGTGGTGACGTCATGTGGCCCCGTCCCTAAAAATGGACAGGGCAATGTGACATCACTATGCACAGCCCAAAACCGGAATCAGCCTAGGTTCTCACTGACAACGGGATTGAAATTGTGCGAGTTCAGCTGAGTTCAGTTTCTGCACAGATGTCTATTGAAATTGCACCCAAAGTCACCAAAAAGTAGTACAGAAACTACTTTTGGGAATCATTGTGGTGGCGCAAAGTCGACGTGGAACCGATTATGCGGGTGCCATTGCTGGTGATAGCCAAATCACATCAATGTGAACCTAGGCTTAAGCTGTTTCCACATGTACTGATGATAATTATTGTGTGCACTAATGCTGACGACTGTGCATGTTGTATAATTTTGTATGTGTCCAGACCCAGCACTATGGTAATTAACAGGACTGTACACCCAACTGCGTCCACAAATTACGTATAAATGCATAAAGTAATTAGAAGAATTGTATGTGTCTAAATGCAAGTATTTTAGGCGTGTACTTTTTATGAAGGAAATTCTGCTAGCTCTGATCCATCACATTTTTCTCTCAGACAGTACACACGATTGGATTTTCCGATGGGAAATGTTCGATGTAAGGCTGTTGGTGGAAAATCTGACCATGTGTATGCTTCATTGGACAATTGTTGTCGCATTTTCTGCCAACAAATGTTGGCTAGCATATCTTCAAAATTTTCACCAACAAATGTGTGTTGTCAGATTTTCCGATCGTGTGTACACAAGTCTCTTGGACAAAAGTCCAAAGTACAAACACGCGTGCTCGGAAGCAAGGATGAGCCAGAAGCAGTCGGTCTTGTAAACTAGCGTTTGTAATGGAGAATTAACATTCATGACGTAGCAAATTATGAAATCTCGAACATGACACAACGGGGTTGATTTATTAAATCTATAGAGCAGTGATGGCTAACCTTGGCACCCCAGATGTTTTGGAACTACATTTCCCATGATGCTCATGCACTCTGCAGTGTAGATGAGTATCCTGGGAATTGTAGTTCCAAAACATCTGGAGTGCCAAGGTTCGCCATCACTGCTATAGAGCATAAAATCTGGTGCAACTCTGCATAGAAACCAATCAGCTTCAAGGTTCATTTGTCAAACCTTAATTGAGTAAGCTGAAGTTAGAAGCTGATTGGCTACCATGCACAGTTACACCACATTTTTCACTCTACACCTTAAGTAAATCAACCCCAATATTGATCATTCCTTGCCTCTAAACCCTGTGAAGGGATACTATATTTAGCATATATAGTCTTGAATATAACATTTTTAAAGAATAACATGATACTGCAAGTTAAAATTACAACATTAACAAACATTTTATTGTTATCTGGCAGCATGACGTTAATATTAAGGAGGTTTCCAGTCAGTGTACTCATCAGTATGACAAAGAGTAAGCCAGAACTGGCATTATTTCACTGGTTAATTCCTCTGGGAGTAACGAAACTGTCGTGATAATTGTCTGTGTTAAGCCCAGCAACCTGTAAATAAAAACACATACATCAAATTCTGATCACCCCCCCATCAAACTAAGTGCAGTATAACAATGATAATTTAACAATGATGCATTTATGGCCTAAATCAAGCCATCTTTATAGTTAGAAATGATTTAAGAAAACTGTAAAGTCTGTGAATTCTAGGCACTGACACCTGAGTTACAGTATTTTACTGTAGAGGTAAGTGTAATGCCGTGTACACACGACCAAACTTTTCGACAGCAAAGGTCAGACGGAACGAATCCGCCAGACAATTCGATCATGTATGGGCTTCATCGGACCTTTGCTGTCTAAAAATCAGACGGACTTTAGATTTAAAACATGTTTCAAATCTTTCCAACGAACTCGAGTCCAGTCGAAAAATCCATTCGTGTGGATGCTAGTCCGAGGGACGAAAACCGACGCTAGGGCAGTTATTGGCTACTGGCTCTGAACTTCCTTATTCTAGTCCGGTCATATGTCATCACATTAGAATGTGTCGGACTTTGGTGTGCTTGTGTGTGCCAAGTCCGTTAGTTTGGAAAGTCTGTTGGAACTATGCCGAAAGTTCGTCGGGAAGACCATTGGGCCTAATCTGCCAGAAAGTCCAGTCATGTGTACATGGCATTACAATAATCATGTATATGACATAACTGCTGGTAGGTAAACTAAAGCTAGCTACAGACATCAGATCACGGTCTGTTCTGACCATTGTGCACAATCTTGCATGAGTCTATGGCGCAGGTGGAGGGAGAATGGACAGACACCCACCTCTAGCCTAAAGGCCCGTACACACAATACGAAAATCAGATGGAAAAATTTGTATGACGAGCTGTCGGTTGACGATTTTCGTACAGTGCTTTCAACAGCCGATTTCGCTCTTTCAACATCCGATTTCGCTTTTTTGTCAGACCAACGCCGAATGTGCAGACTATAAAATTTTCATCGGATGTGAACTCAACATCCGATTTTCGTTTAGTACGGTTTTCGTACAAAAAAATCATAAGAGCCGGACTACGCATGCTCAGAAATGAAAGAATACATACAAAACTATTCAACACATTACATCACTTCTGAAGTTGTATTCTGTCATAAGAAAATTTTCTTATTGTGAGTAACCTCTTCACTTTCGACATGAGACTAGCATGCCACAAAAAACAGACGTTTGGCCATCCAAAAATCTGATTGTGTGTATGAGGCTTTAGGCTTCACGTACATTAGTGCTTATGCCCTTGTGCATCTGGGAGGCACAGGTGCAGCATCTATCCCCACTGCTAGCAGCCTTTCAAGATCTACGATAATCTATGTTTGCATCAGCTGGACACTGTACCAAGGGGTACTCGTTCAGGGACATAACACAGAATTCCATGCTCAGATTAAGGGTCTGGTAAGGCTTTTGGGGGGGACCCCACACATTTTTTGGTTGTTTCCCTTAAAAGTTATACCAGACCTGAAAGGTGTGATATGTCTTTTTTGGGAGGGACCTCTCACATTTTTTGTGGGGTTTCCCCTAAAAGTCATACCAGACCTAAAGGGCCTGGGTTTAACCTTTGGAGGGGACCCCACACATTGTTTGGTGGGAAGTGGGGTTCCAGTCAGACCAGACCTAAAGGGCCTGGGTCACACAGTCCAGTTATGAAACACAAACAGTGAACACACTTAACGCTTTGTTAAGCCAGTGTCATTAGTACGACGTCAGTGCATATTTTTAGCACCGATCACTGTAATGTCACTGGTTTCAACAAAAGTGTCAAAAACGTCAGTTAGGTGTCTGATCTGTCCGCCGCAATCACTCTACAAATCTCTGATCACCGCCATTACTAGTAAAAAAACAAAAACAATAAAAATGCCATAAATCTATTCCCTATTTTGTAGACACTATAACTTTTGTGCAAACAAATCAATATACGGTTATTGAGATTTTATTTACCAAATATATGTAGAAGAATAGATATTGGCCTAAACTGATGAATAATTTAATTTATATATATGTATATATATATATATATATATATATATATATATTTTTGGATCTGTATTATAGCAGAAAGTAAAAGAAATTTATTTTTCCCAAATTGGCGGTCTTTTTTTGTTTATAGCACAAAAAATAAAAACCGCAGAGGTGATCAAATACCACCAAAATAAAGCTCTATTTGTGGGGGGGGGGGGGGGGACAACGTCACACGATCGCGCAATTGTCAGTTAAAGTAATACAGTGCCGTATCGCAAAAAATGGCCTGTTCATTAAGGGGGTAAATCCTTCCGGGGCTGAAAGTGGTGGAAACCCACTTAAAAAACAAACAAACAAAAAACTAACACCTGCAAGACAAAGGCATAATGAGCTAGTATGCATAGCATACTAGCTCATTATGTAATACTCACCTGATATCGAAGCCCTCGCTGTGGGGCCCATACATAGCACCGGCCGGCAACATCACTCCCCGCGCGGTAACTCTCACTGAAGCAACGGCACATACGCGCTGTTGCTTCAGTTTGTGTCAGTGTGCATGTGCCAATGACGTTGGCACATGCAAATACAGAGGATATCTCCTAAACCGTGCAGGTTTAGGAGATATCCTGGGTAGCTACAGGTAAGCCTTATTATAGGCCTGTAGACCTGTAGCAAAAAGTGGTCTGTAAGGGTTTACAGCCACTTGAAAAAGGTGGCAACCCTATTTCCTTTATATCATATGTCTGTGTTAGTGTAAACCAATTATACAGAAAGTCATGGACTGAAGACCTGAATTTTTCATACCTATAGCTGAATGAGTGTTGCCGACTATAGTAATACAACACTCACTCAGGTTGAACTGGATGGACTGGTGTCTTTATTCAACCTTACTAACCATGAAACTATGAAACATTTTTGTTTGTCTTAAAAGGTTTATGTTTAATGCGAGAACCTGTTCAAATATAAGATGTGCATAACTCATAATGGTTAGTTTACACCCTTACCACGTTTGCAAATATGCTGGTAAAAGTGGCTCTTGTCTTGACCCATCAAATGTAGAAAGTGCAGTCTTCACAGACTTAAAGTTTGTTTCAATGTCTCTCTTTAAAACGTCTAGATAGAGACACCCATTAAAATAACTGAGTACTTTCTAGGAAAGAGAATAGAAAACAATATTCTATGACTGATGCAATGTATCAAGAGACTGCTAGACAACAGACTTACAAACTTCTATTATGTTGCAAAACACCATTTGAGTAGTCTATGATCCTGTATCTCTTCCACAGATGGAGGACAATAATGTTGGGAGGTGACATTCATAAACAGCAGGAGGGCAGGGGATGGCTGACAGGTAGAGAGGCATCAAGGCAGAACTAAACCCACTGCATATATAAAGAAAATAACATTCTTGCGTTTATTAATAATTTCTTACAACCATTTTTTATATTGAAAAGAATGCAGTTTATATACATTACCTTTCATTCCTACGTAATTTACATTTTCATACAAAACTTATTTTAGTTGCTTTTAATTTTTCCAAAGCACAAAATACTAAAACATGAAGATGATGGTTCTATTCATATTAATAGTACTCCGGGCTTTTTTTCTCAGAAAATAAGTGCAGGAACTCGATCACAACCCCCTGCCTCCAGGGGTGCGTTACGTGCAGAGTTCTGGGGTGCGTTTAGTACATAGTACTGAGTTTAGGGGTTCGATATGTACAGAGTTCCGGGGTGCACTTGGTACCTAGTACAAAGTTTAGAGATGCACTACATGCAGAGTTCTGGGGTGCGCTTGGTACATAGTACAGAGTTAAGGGGTTTGCTGTGTGCAGAGGTTTGGGGTGCACTTGGTACATAGTACAAAGTTTAGGGATGCACTACATGCAGAGTTCCGGGTGCGCTTGGTACATAGTACAGAGTTTAGGGACGCACATAGTGTAGAGTTTAGGCTTCGTGCACAGCTGCCTACCTCTGCATCCCCCATCCACATGTCACTTTCACCCCTCTTCAGCTCTGACCTCTGCATGCAACTCCCCCCTCACTTCACCCACTCCCCCCCTCCCCCTAAAAAGATCCACCATCTTCCACATAACTTACTTCTGTTGCTGTATTAAACTGGAGCACCCAGCAGGCACTAATACCTCCCCGCACACTGTAGGTGACTCCTCCTCTCTCACTTGCAGATCATCTAGTGGGGGTGTTGGCATCCTAAATGCACCCCAGGCACCTGCATCTCCCTTGTTACCATCCTGCTCAGGAGATCAGATCTGTGGGAGCTGTTAGGAGACAAACCATCACTGGTAAACACAGAAGCCGAACTTCTGTGTTTACAAGCGATAGTGGTGAGCAGGGAGCAGAGAGCCTGAGCCAGAGGTGGTGGAACTGAGTTCCACCAAGTTCCAGCTGAAAAAAAGCCTGCTTAAATCATCATGCTTTTCAAAAGTAAATTAATATGCATTAAAGAGGATGGCCATCTTTAAAACAAATATTAAAAGTCAGCAGCTATAAATACTGCAGCTGCTGACTTTTAATAAATGGATACTTACCTGTCCTGGGTGCCCGCGATGTCTGCAGCAGATGACGAGCAATCGCTCGTCTCTCAGCTGCTCCTGTCGCTATCCTCTGTCAGGGAATCAGGAAGTGAAGCATTGCGGCTTCACTGCCCTGTTTTTAGCAAAAAATATGGATTTTAACTTTTAAGCAACAAATGTCAGAATTATGCTTAGGCATGAAAGGGATAAGCAATAGACATGTGCATTAGTTTTCGTCCGAATGCATTTTCGTCCGAATTTCAGGTATTTTTGTTTTCGCTTTGACAAACGATAACGAAAGCACAGAATCCAAAAAACGAAAGATCCGACATAAATAAATGCTTTATTTTCGTTTTCCTTGTTACAACAGTTCGATATAGAATAGGAGATTCGACGTGACTCTGACAATAACAATCTGTGTCTATAGAACCTGTGGTCGAATGTGCCTAACCTTACCTCTATTAGTCCAAGATTATATAGAGAAATTATTAGACAGAGAGAAAAGATTCTGTAAGTTACTGTTCTAAAAAGTGTTTGGGGACCTGGGTCCTGCCCCAGGAGACATTTATCAATGCAAAAAAAAGTTTTAAAAACTGCAGTTTTTTCGGAAGCAGTGATTTTAATAATGGTTAAAGTGAAATAATAAAAGTGTAATATTCCTTTAAACTTCATAGTTGGGGGGTGTGTATAGTATGGCTGTGAAGGGCGCATGTTTCTGGTGCTTAGAACTGTTCCTGCACAAAGTGTCATTTATGCAGGAAAAAAAAGTCCTTTAAAATCACTCGCAGCTATTATGAATTGTCGGCTCCGTAATACAGAGAACACTCATTGAAAGTCATTGATAAAATAAATAAATAAATAAATAAATAAAAAAGCGTGGGGGTCCCCCAAATTCAATTACCAGGTCCTTCAGGTCTGGTATGGATATTAAGGGGAACCCTGCGTCAAAAAAAAAAAATTGACGTGGGGTTTCCCCTAAATATCCATACCAGACCTGAATTAAGGGGAACCCCGCGTCAAATTTAAAAAAAAATTGACGTGGGGGTCCCCCTAAAAATCCATACCAGCCCCTTTATCTGAGCATGCAACCTGACAGGCTGCAGGAAAAGAAGGGGGGGGGCGAGAGAGCGCCCCCCCTCCCTCCTGAACCGTACCAGGCCACATGCCCTCAACATTGGGAGGATGCTTTGGGGGTCTGTGACCCCTCAAAGCACCTTGTCCCCATGTTGATGTGGAGAAGGGCCTCATCCCCACAACCCTGGCCGGTGGTTGTGGGGGTCTGCGGGCGGGGAGCTTATCAGAATCTGGAAGCCCCCTTTAACAACCCCGGGTTTCCCCTTGCGTCAGAGGGGGCGGGGTCAGGTGACGGGTGGCCCCGCCCTCCCCATATAACAAACGTTAGGCCGCCGGGATCCCCGCAGTGTCTCCGCCGTGGAGACAGAAGATGGATGGATTCGCTGCGCTGGATCAGATCAACCATCGCTGGAGAGATATCATCCGTCACTGAATAGCAAGAGTGGATTACCACCGCTGGAATCATTTTTTTATTTTTAATAAAGGAATTTTTCAAAAGTGTGTTTGTCTTATTTAACAATTTTTTTACACTTTCTTTGTGAAATGGTAGGGGTACTTTTGTACCCCCTTACCATTTCAAACAGGGGGAGGCGGGATCTGGGGGTCCCCTTGTTAAAGGGGGCTTCCAGATTCTGATAAGCCCCCCGCCCGCAGACCCCCACAACCACCGGCCAGGGTTGTGGGGATGAGACCCTTCTTCACATCAACATGGGGACAAGGTGTTTTGAGGGGTCACAACTTTTTTTTGCATTGATACATGTCTCCTGGGGCAGGACCCAGGTCCCCAAACACTTTTTAGGACAGTAACTTGCATATTAGCCTTTAAAATGAGTACTTTAGATTTTGAACGTTGGAGTCCCATAGACTTTAATATGGTTCTAAAGTTCACACGAAGTATGCTATATACTAGCTCCGTCAAATCTTCTTTATACATTCGACAAACACCATAAGCCTTCAAAGACAGATTCGACCGTAATTCATGTGGATTTTCAGACGAATGCAATTTTTGAACGAAAAACAAAATAAATAAAAACGAATTTCGGGAGTAACTAAATAAATACATTTTTCGGACGAAAACGAAATTCCGAAACAAAACATTTTACTCTTCACATGTCTAATAAGCAATATTATTATTTTTATATTTGCTATATTCTTTTCCACAAATGTGGAGTTAACCTTTAAGTATACCCCTAAATGCATTCAGTCATACTAACCCAGATTTCAAAACGGGGCAACAAATCTAAGGTGGGAGTTAAATGGCACTAGGCATGTTAAGCTACTTACATAGAGCACTGACAACTGATGGGCTACATATTTATGGCTTCCTAGATGCTTTACATCATCTTCCAGTTGTTGGCTCAAAACCAGAAGCTGATTAAGTTTTCCTATATGAGCAAAGTAATCTGTGTGAGTAAAAACAGAATTAGAGGCAATAAGAAAAGTCCAGACAGTTTAGTGACATAAAAATACAACCCATATGATCCAGGGACAAGTCAATGATGAAATATTTATGTGTAATGATACTATTCTGATGCTATATTGTTATTTTGGAAATTAGATGTCTATTTGAAATATTTTGAACAAAGAAATTCATGTTCTGTTCTACTGCATCTCACCATCCATTGGAGGTCTCTCCAAAATATCAACAGGCCTTTCATATATGATGTATATTTCCACCCTTGGAAAAAGGAGCGATAAACCTGAAGTGTCCAGATATTCCTGCAGTAGAAGGAGATGTGGACATTAACTTTATGTTATTGAAATGAAAAGAAATATAATTTTTATTATTACTTTTTATAATATTAGTATTAAAAGGATACTATGTGAAAAATACATCATGCATAGTAATGTGCCTTCTGCTGGAAGCATTAGGTTTAAGTTTGTTGGTGGACTGCATACCCAAATTTCTTATTTTAGGCCAACAGTCTGTCATCACATAATTCCCTGCCAAAAATCGGATTGTGTGTACGAGGCTTTAGGCAATGCAATTTTCTCTCCTTCAACCATGAGTTGCGTGATTTCCCTATCAACACAGTAAGTCTTAAAGGGGGAATACATTATGCCACCAGCAGTGATCATATGAAAACAACCTGACAGGCTGGTTGTACTGAAGTCAATCGATAGATAAACTTCAGTACAACCAGCCTGTCCATAGATTCATCAAAATTTGTCAGATTCCTGGTGAATTGGATGAATTTTGATCTGTCTATGGCCAACTTTAGACTCTGAATGCTTATTTTCTTGAGATAATAAACACCATTACATTTTAATTCTGAAATGTTTTCAGGAATTTAATACACAGGGCAGTTGTTTTTTTTTTTTTTTTTTTGTACTACTACAGTCAGAGAAACAACCAGCAATGATATAAGTAGCAATATTAGTGTTCAGTCAGACACATTTATTTTTAGTCTATTCAGTTAAGCATTACCTCTAGACACGGTGTTGGTTCAGGTAAGTGGGTCAAACACTCTTTCATTCTTTCAAGAAGTTCTGAACCTAAAAATTAGCAAACAAGGATTAATCATTTATAATATATTTAGTTTGTACATTCAAAAAACAGAAATTAAAACAAAAAAGTGTAGCGCTTAGGTGGCAACAAACCACATGAACCAGTAAGGCACTAATTCAAGCAAAGAAAATTACATACACTTCAAAAAAAAGAAAATATGTGTAAATTCCGTTGTATATCAAGAGATCTTACTCCCAGGTGGAAGAGTGCATGAACCTCATGCACACAAAAGGTTAAAGTAAATAAAATTAATTTAACATATACAGTCCATCAAGTGAACATCTAACAGTCCTTGAAATGTGTAATATCAATCACAATTCCAAACTTGAGGTGACGTGAAAAAAGGTGAAATTCAACTTCTGATGTGTAGAATAATACCACCACCACCGTGATAAAGAAGGGGAGAGGAGGTTTACCAAATGACGTGGACTCAGAGGAAGGCTTACGCCTTTCGAGTCATATGGGCCTGTAGGTTAGCAAACCAGATAATCATACATCTAGTATGTAATCTTCCGCAAGTCTTCAGGTCATGAAATCATCCATAGCGATCCTTCTATAGTGCTCATCCCATGAAAATAGGGGGCTCAGGTATCAAAGACCATGGAAGTAGAAAACTAGCATAGCATGATACCGTTTTAACATCCAATTTATTAAAAAATAATAATAAAATTACACTCACATTTGGTTCAATCGTAATAACATAGTCAGAAAGTAGCGATGTCTGTAAGGGGGTCCACCCGACGCATTTCAACTAAACAGAGGACGACTGTTTAGTTGAAACGCGTCGGATAGACCCCCTTACAGACATCGCTACTTTCTGACTATGTTATTACGATTGAACTGTATGTTAAAGCAGAGCTCCACTCAAAAGTGGAAGTTCCACTTTAAACACTCCCCTTCTATGCCACATTTGGCATGTTTTTGTTTGTTTTTTTGGTCGGGATACCTAGTTTTGACAGGTACCTGCTCCCACTTTGGCTCGGGCCACCTAGGCGGCGGCTTGAGTGGAAGTTCCACTCTCCCCTTTCCTCCCTGCAATCTGCAGGGACACGTCACAGATTCCAGAAGATTGCTCAACCACAAACTGTCACAGTCAGATGCCCACACTTGCAATGCTGGTGCCAGGGAGAGATGAGGGAGAGAGCCGAGGGTTTGGGTGGCCACATCACTGGATTGTGGGACAGGTGAGTGTCTTTATTAAAAGTCAGCAGCTACACTTTTTGTAGCTGGTGACTTTTAATAAACACAAAAATGGCTGGAACTCCTCTTTAAAGCGGTTGTATACCCTGCTTTGTGATTTTTACCTACAGGTAAGCCTATAATAAAGCTTACCTGTAGGTAAAATAATTATCTCCTAAATGTGCACCGTTTAGGAGATATTCACCTTGCATGCAGCCACTGACGTCAGCGGCGCATGTGCTCTGACGGTCCAGCGGATACTACGGGAAAATCAGAGCTTCTTGCCGGAACTGAGGACTCCCTCACATGCGTGGGAGTTCCATCATCGTGGCTCCGGCCACTCAAAGTGCCGGAGCCGCGAACACGGAAGAAACGCAGAGGGAACATGTCAGCTCCCTCAGCGGTGACTGGGAGGCAGTACGCGGGCTTTGATCTAAGGTAAGTATTTCATAATGAGCTAGTATGTGATGCAAACTAGCTCATTATGCCTTTGCCTTACAGGTTTTTTTGGTCGGGCATACAACCACTGAAATACAGAGTTCATCAACCAGCTGGGCATTTGAACAATATGGTTATTCCATGTACGTAACTTTTTTTAAATCAATTACATTATTTTTAATAACTCAAAAAAAAGGTAATATTTGGAAAAAAAACATCCATTGCCAAGAAGCTGAACACCAATCACACATGTTTATTCCAAGTAATTCACCTGTGTGTAGCAAACATTCTCTTACAATCACAAATATCAATATGTATTTGCTTCTGAAACTTGGCACATATCTTTCCAGAATTAACACAGTAGTAAAGTCTGCTTTTTCATCAGTATCTACAGGTAAGCTTATAATAAGGCTTACCTGTAAACCCATACCTACCTGCTCTGTGCAATGGTTTTGCAAAGAGCAGCCCGATCCTCTTCTTTTTAGGTCCCCGCTGGTGGTCCTGGCTCCTCCCTCCTGCCAAGTGCCCTTAACCATTTCCGGGCCGCTGCACGCCAATGTAAATCCCTACTTTGGGGACGGATATTGTTGTTATTGCAGCAGCCAGCTGCCAAACCCCGGTATCCCCGTGTTCGGCCAGCGGTCCGTTACAAGATAAAAGTGGTCTCTGCGTCATAACGTCACTTCCGCCCATAGCTCTTAAAGGGCCATTTTTATTTGTTTTTTTATCTTTTTAAATTACAATTTTTTTTTCTTATTGCATTTTAGTGTAAATATGAGATCTGAGGTCTTTTTGACCCCAGATCTCATATTTAAGAGGTCCTGTCATGCTTTTTTCTATTACAAGGGATTTTTATATTCCTTGTAATAGGAATAAAAGTGATTTTTTTTTTTTTTAAAACAGTGTAAAAATAAATAGTAAAAGGTAAAATAAATAAGAATTTTTCTTTTTTTTTAAACGTGCTCCGTCCCGCCGAGCTCGCGTACAGAAGTGAATGCATACTTGAGTAGCGCCCGTATATGAAAACAATGTTCAAACCACACATGTGAGGTATTGCCGCGATCGGTAGCGCGAGAGCAATAATGTTCGCCCTAGACCTTCTCTATAGCGCAAAACATGCAACCGATAGAATTTTTTAAATGTCGCCTATGGAGATTTTTAAGGGTAAAAGTTTGTCGTCATTCCACGAGCAGGTGCACAAGCGTGACATGTTGGGTATCAATTTACTTGACATAACATTATCTTTCATAATATAAAAAAAAATTGGGGCTAACTTTACTGTTGTCTTATTTTTTAATTTAAAAATTTTTCGAAAAAAAAAGGTGCGCTTGTAAGACTGCTGCACAAATATGGTGTGACAGAAAGTATTGCAACGACCGCCATTTTATTAAAATGTATAATGTTTTTGATTGTTCTAAGTAATTTCCTAGCAAAAAAAGTTTTAACTTGTAAACACCACATCTAAAAAAGAGGCCCGGTCCTAAAGTGGTTATTAGCAAGGGTCCTGCTATGGGGACACTCAAGCAGGCTCATTACTGAGCCACGCTCCTGTAAATACACATTGTCCATTCACACACAGAGCAAAGCTTCACCCTCCTCCCTGTGCGATCGCTCCTCATTAGCTCAATAGCTGTGATTCACAGCAGCAGGAGCTAATGGATCCCACTGCAGTGTGAGCCAATAAGGAGAGAGAGACCCAGGAGAGCAGCTGCTCTCATGCAAATTTGTATCGAGATGGTGTTTAGGTAAGTATAATAGGGGGCTGCACCCAGAAGGTTTTTTAACCTAATGTATAGATTGCATTAAGGTAAAAAAAAACTTCTGCCTTTAGAATCACTTTAAGTAGTGGTTGTGTATGAATTACATTTGGAGATTGGGGATATTCTTTAGCCCTCATGCACACTTGAGCTCCAAAAAACGGTTTAAAAAGGAGTTTGACTTTTTTTTTTTTTTTATGCCTCTAAATCAGGGGTCTCAAACTGAGGGCCCTCCAACTGTTGCCAAACTACAAGTCCCATGAGGCATTGCAAGGCTGATAGCTACAAGCATGACTTCTACAGGCAGAGGTATGATGGGACTTGTAGTTTTGAAACAGCTGGAGGGCTGCCAGTTTGAGACCCCTGCTCTAAATGGCCCTCCATGTGTAGCCTATGCGTTCATGCACACATAGGCATTTACAGGAGTTTAGTGGCAGAGGTGTTTAGAGGCAGGAAAAAAACACATCACTTGTGCGTTCAAGACAGACACGTTTTGGCCAAAAAACACCTTATGTGCATCTAAACGCACCTAATCGCTAGATGCACTTCGCACTCCATTTCACGGGCCAAAATAAATTAATATTCTGGCCAATGTAATGAGTAAAAGCCCAAGTGTGTGATGTGTCTAAATGCACCTAACAGTGTTTACAATAGCCCCAGTGTGCATGAGGTCTTAGTGTTGCTTTAAATAGTCATTCCCTTTTCTATATAGAAAAGGTAACAGTTGATTTTCTCACATGCTGAAAAACTTTTGTGTCCAATAAAAAACACTTCCAATAATAAGAAGCATTTATTATCTGCCTGAAGGGAACCCCTACATACAAGGTCACGTGTGGACAAGCTAAGCTGACAGTACATGCATTGTAGGCACATTCTTTTTCTTACAGTGGTCCTATATATTGGGATATGTGTTAAGCTGGCCATACATTATACAATTTTCTTATTCAATTTCCTTTAGATTTTCCTTCAACTATGTAGTACAAGGGCCTTCCTAATTGCACACACATTGAAAGTGTTTAGGTTTGACCTCACATTATATGGTTTTGGTAAATCTAAAAGAAAACTGTACAAGAAAATTGTATAGTGTATGGCTAGCCTAAGGTAACAACAAGTCTTGAAATGTTCCTTATTACTTGTAGCTTGATCAGAGATACACCTGACTCCGGAACTGTTGCTTCAAGCGGTTGTATAGCCAAATGTTTACCTTTGACCTACAGGTAAGCCTATAATAAGGCTTACCTGTAGGTAAAATGAATATCTCCTAAACATGTACGGTTTAGGAGATATTCCTCTCACAATGAGCCGCTGACTTCAGCGGCACATGCGCATCAGGGATTCTCAGCTGAAAGTCTGGCAGACGCCAGACCCTGCCAGGAAGAAAACTCCCGCACGCATTCGTGGGAGTGATGACATGTGAGTGGCCGGAGCCGCAATACCCGGAAGACACGCCGAGGGCACATGTCAGATCCCTCGGCGTGGATCAAGTGAGATGCCGGCGCCTCGTTCTAAGGTAAGAATTTCATAATGAGCTAGTATGCGGTGCATACTAGCTCATTATGCCTTTTTCCTTACAGGTGTAAAAAAAAAAAAAAAAGTCAGCGGGTCCAAGAAACCTTACCCTTTCTGTTGTTAATTACAAGCCTTTCATAAAAGTATCTGATTTGTAAATATAAACTCACCCAGTGTGCGAAATATGTCAGATTCTTCAAAGCTTACATCATCTGCAACTTGCTCTTGAAGCTGGTTAGAAAAATATGCAGTGTTACCTTATCTAGAAATTAAATGTTTCTATACCATCTAGTTCATTAATTTGTTTTGAAAAAGGTTATGATTTGTGTAAAGAAATATTTATTACTAGGATGTTAAACCAACTAATCTTTTCTTTTGTTTGCTTTATGACTTGTCATTTTTCTAGTTATACTGTATTTAGTAACCCAAATTGTGGCTGTTAAAGGGGTTGTAAACCATCGTGTTTTTTCACCTTAATGTGTCCCATGCATTAAGGTGAAAAAACACCTGGCAGTGACCGGCCTCCCAGCCCCCCCCCCCCCGTTCACTTACCTGAGCCCTGGAACTTGATCCGACGGGGAAGCACTGTCTCTCTACCCAGGGTTCTCGGCTCTTGATTGGATAGATTGATAGCAGCGCAGCCATAGGCTCCCGCTGCTGTCAATCAAATCCAATGACGTGGGCGCCGGGGGGCGGGGCCGAGTCATACATTCAGCAGTCATGGACGCCGAATGCTGGATACAGGAGCGCACCAGCAAGGTAACCCCTTCAGGAGAGCGCTTCTCCTAGGGGGTTATCTGATGTGGGTAGGAGCTGCGAGAGCCACCGGGGGTCCCCAGATGAGCAGGTTCGGGCCACTCTGTGCAAAACAAGCTGCACAGTGGAGGTAAGTATGATATGTTTGTTATTAAAAAAAATAAACTCTTATGCTGCATACACACGATCAGACTATACGGCGGACTCCCCCCCTTCCCTAAAGCACCCCCCCATGTTGAGGGCACGTGGCCTGGTACGGCTCAGGAGGGCTCGTCCCCACCCCCTTTCCTGACCACCCAGTCAAAGACAGTGGCCGGTGATCGAGATCCAAAAGTCGTCCGCTTCTGGATCAGCAGCTGGGCAGGGAGCTTTGGGATACCGCATTGTTGGCTGAAAGGGGAGTTTTGTTACGCTTTAACCACTTCCCAACCAACCGCCACAGTTATACTGCAGCAGGTTGGCTCCCCTGCGCGAGTCGTCGTAGCTATACGTCAGCTCGTAGGGTCGGGATAGCAGGCAGTCCCAAAAACATGTCAAAATTGTCTGATGTGTCTGCCATAATGTGGAAGTCACAATAAAAATCGAAGATCTTCGCCATTACTAGTAAAAAAATAAAATAATAATTAAAATGCTATAAAACTATTCCCTATTTTTTAGACGCTATAACTTTTGTGCAAACCAATCTATATATGCTTATTGCGATTTTTTTTACCAAAAATATGTAGAAGAATATATATCAGCCTAAACTGAGGAAAAAAATTTTGTTTAAATGTTAAATGTTTCATTTATATATATTTTTGGGGATATTTATTACCGTATAGCAAAAAGTAAAAAAAATGTGTTTTTTTTTCAAAATTGTCGCTCTTTTTTGTTCATAGCACAAAAAATAAAAACTGCAGAGGTGATCAAATACCACCAAAAGAAAGCTCTACTTGTGGGCAAAAAAAGACGTTGATTTTGTTTGCGTACAACGTCACGCGTCCGGACAATTGTCAGTTAAAGCGACGCTGAATCGCAAAAAGTGCTCTGGTCAGGAAGGGGGTAAAATCTTCCGGGGCTGAAGTGATTAAGGAACTTCTAGAAAACTTCTAGAAAACTCTGGAAGAACTCTATGGTTCTGTGGAACCATGGTTGAGAATTTCTGGTCTAATGGATAAGCTTAGAACCATAACTGTGGGCTTCTCTACCTATCACAGCCATTTAACTATGCATGATAAAATACTGTAAGTCTGAATAAGTCCACTCATTAAAACAGTCATCTTTTTTTCCTATAGGCGTTAGATATTAAATCAGACATAACTCACCTGCTCTACTTCACCTCGGATGACAATATCAAGCTGTGAAGATAATGAAAACATCTCCAGAGCTACCTGCTTACAGCTCATTTGTATTGGCCACAAAGGTTTCTTCACATTGACGGTTACTATGAAATAAGCAAAAGATGCCAATAAAAACAGATACAGTAAAACCTTGGTTTGAGAGTAACTTTGTTTAAGAGCGTTTTGCAAGACAAGAAACATTTTTTAATAAATTTTGACTTGACATACAAGCGATGCTTTGATATACAAAGTAGCGTCATGTCACAATTGAGTATTGAAGAGTAGAGAGGCGCCTCTAAGTGTAGCATTATCAGAGCTCAAAATTTAAAGTCCTGAACTACTAGCCAGGCCCCAAGGCTTACTCGCCACCAGTTGACCCACCCCATCCCTAATTCCGCCCTAAACACGCCCTCATAAATTATCTCATGAAATGACACTTAAATGTATTATACAGAATTAAGTTATAAAAATAATTAACAACCAGGGCCGCTGATAGGGCAGTACAGCCAGCCCTACTGTACCGGGCCCGGCCAGCAGGGGGGCCCAGACAACTTTGTTCTTCAGCTTTGGTAAAAGCACTTTGCCCAGGTGAAAGCATTGATAATGCTCCTAGGCTTGCTGTAGCATAAATCTATTTTACCTGGGCCCCATCAGTACAGCAGAGGGGTCCAGGAGGTATTAGCAGAGAGGGACTATTTTTTCAATTTCGGGTGCAGGCGTCTAAAGCCAGCGCCGCACTTTTTTAAAGTTCCTGCTGGCCGCGGCTGATGACAGCCGATCTCTGGCGGAGTGATTCTCCTTTCCTCCCTTAGTAACCGAGGAGGGCAGAGGACGGGCTGTATCTGAGCGGGAGACGAGAGAGATGTGGTTGACAGCGCAGGCAGCATAAGGATCCCGATGAACGGGCAGGCTCACGTTTTCTGGAAGGTACAGTACAGAAACAGAGAGGCATACAACATCTGTACCGTGTGATCATCATCATAATGATGATAATCACATAAGCACAGCGAGATGCTGTTAGGTCTTGTTTACGTTTGTGTTTGGGGGGGGGGCAGTAAAAATGTGCAGCTCAGCCACAGTTTTACCATCTTCCAACCACTCCCCCTTTATGCTGCAAAGACACTACTGCCATAGTGCTGCAGTAGTGACGGGATGTTGTGTAAAACACCCTGCAGGTGTACTACAGAAGTAGTGCCTTTGCTGCATAAGGGGGAGTGGTTGGGGGATGGTAAAAATGTGGCTCAGCTGCATATTTTACTGCCTCCCCCCACCCAAAACACAAAAGTAATCAAGACTTAACAGTTAGCATCTCCCTGTGCACTGCCAATCATAACTGGAGGCATTACCCACAGCCACACATATACATGGATAAAAGTATACATGTGCCGAATGTCTCGACCACTAATGATTGGCAGGGCACGGGGGGGGGGGGGGGGGCCCTGTCAGGTAGGCTGTACGGGGCCCCATGATTTCTAACAGCAGCCCTGTTAACAACGACTGTATCCATGCCCAGCAATGCAGGCTGCCTGTGTCCACCATGCAGCCTTGTGTCCACCAATGCAGCCTTTTGTCCACCATGCAGCCTTGTGCCCACCATGCAGCCTTGTGCCCAGTGCCCACCATGCAGTCTTGTGTCCACCAATGCAGCATTGTGCCCAGTGCTCACCAATGCAGCCTCGTGCCCACCAATGCAGCCTTGTTTCCACCATGCAGCCTTATGCCAATCATTCAGCCTTGTGCCCACCAATGCAGCCTTGTGCCCAGTGCCCACCAATGCAGTCTTGTGTCCACCAATGCAGCCATGTGCCCCCCATGCAGCCGTGTGCCCACCATTCAGCCTGTGTCCACCATGCAGCCTTGTGCCCACCAATGCATCCTTTTGCCCACCAATGCAGCCTTGTGCCCACCAATGAAGCTTTGTGTCCACCATGCAGCCTTGTGCCCAGTGTCCATCATGCAGTTTTGTGCCCACCATGCAGCCTACCTGTGTCGGGGAGGACAGGAACAGGAGAGCCGCCCAGGTGTTCAGAGCGCAGCCCATTGAACACAGCGATAACAGCTTTCATTTCAATTGCCGTGTTCCCGCCCGCAACATCATATACAGCCCCGACCCCTGGCTGGAGAACTTTGATTGTCAGATTACCCGTCACTGGGATTGGACGGGTGATCTGTCTATCAAAGTCCCGGGACCAGGAGGAGGGGCTGTATCTGAACACAGCTATTGAAATGAAAGCTGTTATTGCTGTGTTCCCCACGCTGCGCTGTGAACACCTGGGTGGCTCTCCTGCTCTCTCTCTTCTCCTCCGTGATCCCTGGGAGAAATTCCCATTTCACACAGGCTGCCGGCTCGCCCCCAGCTCCCAGGCAGCCCTCAAAATCCACTCGCAATATGCAAGCATTATAGTTACATTTAATGAAGGTACAACATTTAGAAACTCACATGGTTGATGATTAAAACCGGCACATCTAAGTATGCAGGCATCCGGGGGAAAAGATGTCCATATAGACCGTCCTCCTCACTGCCATTGACTATGTCCACACTGCGCTCCACGAGTGGTTTTAAGCCTCGCTTTCAGCTCACTCTACTGCAGGGTAATCTTTCCGGTCACGATTGCAGACAGCTTAACCCCGGAAGTCTGCATACTTAGATGTGACTCTTTTAATCATCAACCATGTGAGTTGCTAAATCTTGTACCTTTATTAAATGTAACCATATTGCTACATTTAGGCTACTTTCACACTGTGGTGCTTTACAAGCGTTTTCGCGCTATAAATAGCACCTGTAAAGTGCTGTAAAGGGCCTCTTCTGCAGCCCCAGTCTGAAAGCCAGACCGCTGGGACGGTGCCCTTGCAGGACGGGCAAAAAAGTCCTGCAAGCAACATTTTTGGGGCGGTGCGGGAGAGGTGTATACACCACTCCCCCACCAACCCTGCCCACTGAAATGAATGCCTTGAAAGTAGCACTAAGTGGGTGCATTTAACCCTGTTTTAACCCCTTCTGGGATATTAAAAGCACCCCACCCCCCTGCTAAAACTAGCGGCGCTTTACTGCTAACGGATCCGCTGCTTCAGTGTGAAAGTGGCCTTAGAGTCCCCTTTCTTCTCTTTTATACTCTGTAGTTCCTGCTGGATTTTGCTTGTGAAGGCTGCCATTTGTGGATGGACATTTTATGGTTACACAACCTATCACATTTTTATAATCTTTTTATATGGACTATAAACTGAAGGACCTATGAATAAATGGTTGTGGAACGAATCATCTGAGTTTCCATTATTTCTTATGGGGAAATTTGCTTTGATATACAAGTACCTTGCATTACAAGCATGCTTCCGGTACAAATTATGCTTGCAATCCAGGGTTTAACGTATTTATTAGTCGACACTTATCAAGTGTGTGTGTTTAAAGAGTGTAAGTTCCTTTGAAAAGTTAAATATGGCTAATGCATGGTAGATATGAGGACAAACTGGATGCAAAAATATATACGGTATATGTATTTATATTGAAATTAATCAGAAACAAATATATATATAATATAACAAAAAAATATATATATTTTTTTTTTTTTTTGTGATCACTAGCAGATGACATACAATATCATGACATACAATATTGTGACCGATGACATAAAAAGCGTGTTTTTTTTTTTTTTGTTTTTTTATATATCTATAGAGGTTATCATGTATTCCTACTGATTCTCTACTAAAGCTAATGACATTAGTAACATTACTTGCCTAATGCTTTGTGCTTTGTTCTGCAGACACAAAGAGGCTAAGCTAACAACACACACAGCAATCCTTGCATTGTACACAACATGCAGACCTGTACCAGTACACTACCTTTACTACGTGAATGGTAGAGGCACGGCTGGCGCAGAGGCTGAGATTGACTGACAGCAGCCATCCTTACATAATCCACCAAACAAAGGGAAGATTCTTCTATAAAGCTGAGATTTCTGCACAGTACAAGGCATGCAATGTCTATATTGTCTTCAGGGATGTGGAAACAGCAGACTGATGCTAGCTGGATTCTGCTCAGCCAATAGCAGCTGCTCTTTGAAAAGGATGTGCAGACAGCATGTAACCATGCATGAGAAGCTAAAAAAAAAAAAAACACAGTAGAGGATGAGTAGGGGACTAGTAGGGGACTATCTGATATCTCCTAGGGATAACTCCCAGAATCTACAAAACCTTTTTTACTCTCACGTTTCCTTGTCTCAAAGCCATCCAATGATAATTGTAAGAATGTCCAGTGATCTGCACAAAATAATTGGTATTTTTAAAATTTGAACCTCTGTTCACAATGCTGCCACTCAGCACCGCCGGACGTGGAAGCTGATGGAGATCAGTGTAATAATGATGCCTACTACAATGATTTCCAGCTTCCCACAAGTATGGCACATACATACGTACATTGGTTCAAGCTGGACCAATGCAACTGTTTAAAAATTGGCATACCAAAATTTCAGCTTTAACCACTTGCCTACTGGGCACTTAAACACCCTTCCTGCCCAGACTAATTTTCAGCTTCCGGTGCTCTCACACTTTGAGTGACAATTACTCAGTCATGCAATACTGTACCCAAATGATTTTTTTGTCCTTTTTTCCCCACAAATAGGGCTTTCTTTTGGTGGTATTTTATCACCTCTGGGGTTTTTATTTTTTGCGCTATAAATAAAAAAAGACCGAAAAGTTTGGAAAAAAAAACGTATATTTCTTTGTTTCTGTGACAAAATTATGCAAATTATTAATTTTTCTTTAAAAATGTTTGCCACAATTTATACTGCTACATATCTTTGGTAAAAATAACCCAAATTAGTGGATATTATTTGGTCTTTGTGAAAGTTAGAGAGTCTACAAGCTGTGGTACAAATCATACAAAATTGATCACATCTGATGTACTGGTGGCCTATCTCATTTCTTGCGACCCGAACAAGTCAGGAAAGTACAAATACCCCCCAAATGACCCCTTTTTGGAAAGTAGACATTCCAAGGTATTTAGTAAGAGGCATGGTGAGCTTTTTGATGTTGTAATTTTTTTCCCACAATTCTTTGCAAATGAAGATGTTTTATATTTTTTTAGTTTTTTCCACAAAATTGTCATTGTAATAGGTTATTTCTCTCACAAGTCATGTGTATACCACAAATGACACCCCCACAAAAATTCTGCTACTCCTCCTGAGTATTTCAATACCACATGTGTGGGACTTTTATCACAGCCTGGCCACATAGAGAGGCCCAACATGCAGGGAGCCAGGGAGCGTTGTCACATGTTCTAGGAGCATAAATTACACATCTAACTTGTTGACTACCTATTACACTTTTGAAGGCCCTGGAGCACCAGGACAATGACACGTGGCACTGATGACAGATGGCACTGATACGTGGCACTGATGACACGTGGCACTGATGACAGATGGCACTAATATGTGGCACTGATACGTGGCACCGATGAGAGATGGCACTAATACGTGGCACCGATGACGCATGACACTGATGACAGATGGCACTGATAAGTGGCATTGGTGACACTGACAACAGATGGCATGTGACACTGACAGGTGGCACTGATGACAGATGGCACTAATATGTGGCACTAATGACAGATGGCACTATGTGGCATTGATGACACGTGACACTGATGACAGATGGCACTTATACGTGGCACTGATGACAGGTGGCACTGGGGACAAATGGCACTGACAACAGGTGGCACTGGGGACAGATAGCACTAACAGGTGGCACTGGGAGCAGATAGCACTAACAGGTGGCACTGGGGGCAGGTGGCTCTGGGGAGGATGGCACTGGAGAGGATGGCACTGGGCGAGGATGGCACTGGGGTGGATGGCACTGGGGCGGATGGCACTGGGGGAGGATGGCACTGGGGGAGGATGGCACTGGGGAGGATGGCACTTTTTTTTTAACTTACGGCCGCTGCAGGCGTTGATCTCTCCCTTCTCACACGCTGTCTGTGTGGGGAGGGAGAGCGGCGCTGAGAGATGATCTCATATGTTTACATATGAGATCATCTGTCATTGGACACACCGATCGCGCTGTAAACGGCCGTTGTGATTGGCCGTTTACAGCGATCTGTGACTGGCTGTGTCCGAGGGACACGGCCAGCACAAAACTTCCCTGATGCACGTTCGCGGGAGTGCGCATTGCGGAAGTAAACAGGAGGCCGTCCAGGGACGGCCTCCCGGCAGTTAGCGTCCGCTCTGTAGCCGTCTTTCGGCTATAGGGCGGGCGCGAATCGGTTAAAAAGATTATTATTAGTATACAGGATTTATATAGCACCAACAGTCTATGTGGCGCTTTACAACATAAAGGCAGACATTATAGTTACAATACAATACAATTCAATACAGGAGGTATCAGAGGATCCTTAGCCCTTGTACACATGGTCGGACATTCCAACAACAAAATCCGTTGGATTTTGTCTGACGGATTTTGTCCGAAACTGGTGTTGCATACACACAGTCGGACAAAGTTGTCGGAAAATCCGATCGTTCGTAACGTGATCACATTATTTCGTTACAACGGGACTACGTTCAGACTAAAGCCAATAGCTTTGGTCTAGGAATTTGATCTGAGCATGCATGGCACTTTGTCCGATCGGAATTCTCTAAAAACGATCGGACAAAGTCCGATCGGATCATGTTGTCGGAAAATTTTATAGCCCAGCTCTAAAACTTTGTCGGTCGGATATTCCGACGGAAACAGTCCGATGGAGCCCACACACGGTCGGATTATCCGAAGACACGGTCCGATCGGACATTTTCCGTCGGAAGGTCTGACCGTGTGTACAAGGGCTTAGAGCTTACACCTGTCATGTGAACATAAACTTGTATGCTCCTCCCACAGACCCCTACATCACTTAAAGGAGATGTACGAGGTTATTAAAAAAAAAGACATCCATACTCATTATGATGCTGCAGCATTGCTGTGATATTGCATGTGCCCCCCTCCGGCTCTAAGATCGAGAACTAAGCAATCAGCGTCCTGCCTAGGCTCCGTTCACATATATGTGTATTATAGCATGAATTGAATACCATCTGATTGGCATGACATGTGAACTGGCAGCCTTCTCTATGGAGCCAAGGCACATATATGCGGTTCAGCGGCCGTGCAAATTGAAAAAGTGTCCTGTGCGTTTTCTAAAATTCTGCAGTACGATTCTGATGCAAATTCCTGGTAAAAAATTGCAATAAGCATATATTGATTGGTTTGCGCAAAAGTTATAGCGTCTACAAAATAGGGGATAGATTTATGTCATTTTTATTTTTTTACTAGTAATGGCGTTGATCAGCATTTTTTAGTGGGATTGTGACATTGTGGAGGTCAGATCAGTGATCAGTGCTATAAAAATGCACTGATTACTGTATATATGACACTGGCAGGGAAGGGGTTAAAGCGGTTGTATTGCCCGCTTTCACATTTTTACCTTCAGGTAAGCCTATAATAAGGCTTACCTGTAGGTAAAGTTAATATCTTATAAACTTGCACCGTTTAGGAGATATTCACCTTGCATGCAGCTGCTGACGTCAGTGGCGCATGTGCTCTGAAGGTTCAGTGAATGCTGCTGGAAAATCAGAGCTCCTTTTGCCTCAAAGAGGACTCCCGCATGCATGCACAGGAGTGACATCATCGCGGCTCCGGCCACTCACAGTGCTGGAGTTGTGAACCCGGAAGAAACACAGAGGGAACATGTCAGCTCCCTCAGCTGTGACCGGGAGGTGACGCCGGCGCTTCGATCTAAGGTAAGTATTTCATAATGAGCCTATGACGTTTTTTTTTTTTTCTGGGTATACAACTGCTTTAAAGTGGTTGTAGAAAAACCTGCAAGACAAAGGCATAATGAGCTTGCATGCATAGCATACGAGCTCATTATGAAATACTCACCTTAGATCGAAGCCCCCACAGCAGTCCCGAAACACTGCTCTGCCTGGTGACATGTCTCCCGGAGTTATTTCCGGGTATCGCGGGCTCTGGAGCTGTGATTGTCCAGAGCTGTGATGACGTCACTCCCAAGCAATCGCACCGGAGCCGCCGGTAACGGCATGTCATCTGAAGCAACGCCACGAACGAGCCATTGCTTCAGTACGCATGTGCCGAGGACGTTGGCACATGCTGACACAGGGGATAACTCCTAAAAATGCAGGTTTAGGAGATATCCACGGTACCTACAGGTAAGCCTTATTATAGACTTACCTGTAGTAAAAAGTGGTTGTAAAGGGTTTACAACCACTTTAACACTAGTAGTGATCAAGGGGTTAAATGTGTTCCCTGGGAGGTGCTTTCTAAATGTGGGGGCAGTGTAGTGACTGGAGGAGGGGAGAGATCGCTGTTCCTGATCACTAGGAACCGCAGATCTCTCTCTACTCCCCTGTCAGAACGGGGATCTGTTTGTGTACATTGACAGTTCCTTGTTCTGGCTCTCTGTGGAGCGATCGTGGGGGGGCTGGTGGACATCACGGCCGCCGGCCACATGCCGTGCTTAGCTCTTAAAAGAGCCGATGTACAGCTACGCCGATTCACGGGAATGAGCTGACCTGCTGCCGTTTAATGACGGCGGCTGGTCGGCGAGTGGTTAAAGTAACGCAGTGCCGTATTGAAAATAAAAATGGCCTGATTGTGCAGGGGGGGTAAATATGCCGGAGGGCAAATGGTTTAAAAAAAAACCAATAAATGGCAATAATCTGAGGTAATCGTTTAATGTTGTAAACTGTAGCTCGAGCCCATGGAGCAATACAACAGATGGCTAGGAAAAATAAAAAGCTCCAATTGCTGGCTACAGAATAGGATTGTAAAGTGGGTCTCCTTTCCCCTCTCTAGCTACACTGGTATTATATAGAGAAATATGTTATGACCCCACCCACATGACAAGAGTCCCCGCCCCCTCAGCACGTGGTGTGAGAGGCAGGACACATGACGCACATGGAGCAAGGGCTTGTGTACAATGTCACTCCACCGGCTGCTGCGGGTGGTGAGGGGATGTCACTTGGTACGAAGGGTCGCGCTCTCCCCGGGATGCTCTCGGTATGGCAGTCACCTGGTGCCGTTCCTCGGTCCCGAGCGGCTGCGCGCCGTGGGGCTCCGCACTCTGTGGAAGGGCACGCCGTGTAGGAAGGCTCCGATAGCGGGGGGCTGGGATGGAGGGGAGTCGTACCCCGAGGAGGAAGACGAGGATGTGGAGGAGCTCCTGCTTTCTCAGTCGCCCGCCCTCCATGGGGCGCAGAAGATTTTCATTGTACATCCAGATGTTAAATGGGGTGCTAAAAAGCCGCATGACACCACTGGTAATCATAATAGTGACCATTAGAGGGGGCTGTGAGGACTTATTCCACTGTGTTCTTATTGAGCCCTGATACACACACTCATGAGATTTCTGATGGCTTCCAGAATGCATGCGATCGCATGACACGAGTTTTTGGTGGCTGTTCACATATATGCAATGCGAAGGGGCTCTATGCAAGTTTGGTGCAGTGACATTTGGCGCTACATAGACTTAAATGGAAATTGCACGCAGATTGAGTGCCGGTTCACACTAGTGCGATGCCAGACATCGCATGTAATCCGCAGCACACGGCTGTTCACATTACATGCGATGTCTGTGCGGGTACGATGTCAGCCATACAGATAGTATGGCTGATATCGCACCGCATTCGGTCCAAACATGCACAGGACCCTTTTTTCTATTCGGACCAGAATCGGATCGCATGTGTGTTCACACATATGCGATCCGATTCATGTCCGAACTGTCAGTTCGCAGTGCGATATGTGAGCTGAAATGGGGGTGTCGTTAACATATAATGACACTCCCCATCAGATCGCATATGGCAGTGTGAACTGCCGTGCGTGTCAAGTGCGATGCGGGAACCTGCAGTTGATTCGCAGGGTTCTCGCATCGCACTAGTGTGAGCCGGCACTGAGGATGCACTCAGGTGTGTTTGCAACTCCTGCCAGGAAGCTGACACTCCGCAGCGCTAATCACAGGCAGTGATCTGTGTAGCCGCAGATTCGGAAATGTCTCACAGCCTGTAATTTAGCACTGCGGAGTGTCAGTTTCCTGGCAGGCACGTGGAGTTGCAAACGCATCCTTATTGCTGATCTGTCCGTACGGTTCCAGTAGTTTTCTTTACATCTTTGTACCTTCTCTCCCATGTCCAGAGAGACGGACTAGTAACCAAATTGTATAAAATCACATAAGAATTGATTCTGAACCACATCCAGCTACTCCTTGACATCGCACTGCAAAATGTATTTAGCTTGCACCACATCAGTGTGATCCTAGGCTTACCCTTATCCCCAGTTCAGTGGTGCGACTTGTGCAATTTAACAGGTCAAGTGGCACCCTATTGTCCGCAATGGCGGCCTTCAAAGTGGTGTGACACTTGACTTTGCAGTGCCACATCAATTTGAAAAAGTAGTTCCTGCACTACTTTTGGCAATTCCAGGTGCAACTTGCTTAGACATCTATGCGGCTTCATGCATTGATATCTTCAAAGTGTTGCTGACATGCGACTTTGAAGTCGTGCAATGAAGTTGCTTGATTACAAAGCCGCTATCAGTGTGAACAAGGGCTTAGTCCTGCTTCACACTGATGCGATTTCTAATGCGTTCCAGAACGCATGGAATCAAATGACAAGTGAAGGAATTTTAGTTTCCAAGGAGGCCAATCACATATATGCAGTGCGATTCTGATGCTTTTTTTTTTTTTTAAGGGTCCTTTGCAAGTTTAGAGGGGTCTGGTGCAATTTATAGTTATTTATTCTTATTAGTATTAACAAAAAAATAACCCTAATCCTAACCGAAACCTAACCTTAAAGTGGTTGTAAAGGCAGGAGTTTTTTTTTTTTAATCTTAATTCATTTGTGCCTTAACCGCTTCAGCCCCGAAAGGATTTACCCCCTCAATGACCAGGCCATTTTTCTCAAGTCATCTTCCAGGACGGCACACCTGAGAGATGAGAGGCTCCTCCCTACAGGAAACACAATCAATCGACAGCTGTTTTAAGTCCCCACCCTTCCCCTTGATCCTCAGTTTTTGATTGTGTTTCTCCCTACACAGCGAAACTGTTTTTTTTTTTTCCAAATGACCCGAAGCCTGGGGCTGGTGGTCTCCCCCTGGGAGCCGGACCACAAGCCTGGGAAGCCTCTGGGTCTGGTAGGATATTCTTGTCCTTCCTGGGGGGTTCCCCTATCTTTTCCTCAGGGCGGGCAGCAGAAATTGGAAGAGCCCCCCTGAGAGCTGAAGGACCCTGGGTACAGTGGTGTACCCAGAACTTCAGGGGCCATTATCCTGTCTCCCCCTCCTTACCTGTACAGGTGGCTGTTCAGACGGGGGTGCTGGCCATTGGTTCTTTCCAGGGGGATCTTGTCCCCGACTCCTGGGTCCCCGGTAGCTCGCGTGGGCTGCCGGAGAGGGCGTGGCAACAAGCACCCGCGTCATTTTCAAACTTCGGGAAAATGGCAGCGGCGTTCTTACCCAGGAGGGAAGGCTGAGAGTCAGTAGGAGCAGGCGCCCACATCCTCCTTTCTCTAGAGCAAGGAGGCACCAGTTTACTACGGTGGATGTCTGCCTTAACCACCTCAGATATGAAGATGGGAATGAGGAATGGAAGGCATTGCCCCCCCCCCCATGTATATAGACTGACTGACTGGTACAGTGCAGGACACAGCCTAACCTAGCACCTCCCTATGGGGACAGCAGTTGGGGGGGGGGGGGAGCACTTTGGCGGCTATCCTCCTTGCGTGTGGACCATAAGGATGGAAAAGCAAGCCCGCTGGCTGTGGCAAAAAGAGGAAGACGACAACGGTGAGTACTTTACTTTCCTTTTGCCGTGGGAAATTAGCTGCAAAATCCCCAATTCCAGCCAGAGAGTTTCTGGGCATTTGAGATCTCACCTGGGGTCTGGATTCAAATAGCCCTTAAGCTTCTGCTAAAAACAGCTGCAGCCCCTCTTACATCAGAGAAGCTGTATGGTGGACAGGTGGTGCAGAGGAACGAGTGTGCCTAAACCACCTCAGATGAGAGAGGTAGGTAGGCCATTGCTCCCCCTTCCCCGTGTATATACTGACTGGTGCAGTGCAGAACTTGGGGTCGGGATACAAATAGCGCAGACGCCACTGCTAAAACCACCAGCCACAGCTCCCTCTTACAGCAGAGACACTGTGGTTATCGCAGCAGTAGGTTGCCAGCCTCTCCCTACATGCCCAGTTGTGGTACATTTAGTAGGGATGAATATAGCGTACAGAGGGGACCTGGTAGATACAAAGTTACTTACAGGCCAGGTATACCACTGAACAGGTTATTAATTGGGCAGTGGTTGGTGGATTCAGAAGCTCCCCTGGTCAGCAGGTGCACTAGGTTACCGGCCCTATTAGCCCAGCTGCTAGGAATCTGAAGTTGCTTCACAATGTTTAAAAGCTGACCTAACATTCAAGGATGGGCAGAGACCAAGCTACTGTGTGGCACAGTAGGGGTTCCCTTGTCACAGATCCTCCTTTTGGGGGTTGCCTGCTATAGTTAACTTTCATAAGCTCCAACCTCCCACTCCACCTTTACACTGTGTTTATATTATAGTGTAGGAGGTAAGAAGAAACTTTTTTTTATTGGTTTGGGCTACAATCCACTCAGTGGCAGATCTAAAGGCGATTCACCATAGATCGCTCCCTACATCCTTTTAATTGAGGATTTTCTGTGCAAACCTATGCAAGAGCTACATAATTGATTGTTTGAAGCCTGCAAATAGCTATTTACCTCCCAGGCTAAACTGGTAACCACCTCTTCTAGAGAGGTCTTAAATTGGTCTCTAGGGCTGGGCTCATTGAGACTTTAGTTGCTAATCAGCACCACCTGGATATGTGCTGGCTAGCGTTTGCTCAGTCTATGGAGGTAAGGTAGGACAACAACTACTACTAATAGTAGGGTGTCCAACCATTTTAGGATCTGTTCCTTCTCTGGTGGTGAAGGTTTAGTATCTACAGCCCAGGCTATGCCTATGAAATAAATTGCCTGTTGGTTATTTCATAAAGGGATAGACCATGACTCCTCATTGGCTGCACACCAGTAGACCTCAGTAGTGAAGGTTTGTGCTTGCTGGGATGTTTTTGTGGCACAGCAGAAATACACATTGAGATTTGTGACATCTCTGCTTATAAGGGCTATATTGCTGTACATCAGAAATGCACTGCACTGAAGCTTGTTTTCTGTCCTTTATATACTAAAGGTACTGCTTTGTTTGGCTACAGATCAGAAAAATACAACAGTGAAGGTGGTCTGTACTTTCTGGTTTTGTGTTGCACAGCAGAAATGCACATCATTGAGTCTGGTGACATCTCTGCTCATAATGGTTATATTGCTGCACATCAGACATACACAAGATTGAGGTCTGTCTGTGGGGCTTTGTGTCCTGTTTTACTGCCTTGTTGGTTACTTATCAGAAAGGCAGCAGTGAAGTCTGATGGTCCTGATTTGAGTGGCGTTGTGCTGATTCAGACAGTGCTATTAACAGCAATGGCTGCCGAGTTTAACCACTTTCAGACCGGACCATTTTGCTGGTAAATGACCAGAGGTCTTTTTACACTTTGGCACTGCGCTGCTTTAACTGGTAATTGCGCGGTCATGCAATGTTGTACCCAAACAAAATTTGCGTCCTTTTCTTCCCACAAATAGAGCTTTCTTTTGATGGTATTTGATTGCCTCTGCGATTTTTATTTTTTGCGATATAAACGTAAAAAGACCGCAAATTTTGAAAAAAAATGATATTTTCTACTTTTTGTTATTAGAAAAATCCAATAAACTCAATTTTAGTCATACATTTAGGCCAAAATGTATTCAGCCACATGTCTTTGGTAAAAAAAAAGTCAATAATTGTATATTTATTGGTTTGCGCAAAAGTTGTCACATCTACAAACTAAGGTACGTTTTCTGGAATTTACGCAGCTTTTAGTTTACGACTGCCTATCTCATTTCTTGAGGTGCTAAAATGACAGGGCAGTACAAAACCCCCCCAAATGACCCCATTTTGGAAAGTAGACCCCCTAAGGAAATTGATAAGAGGCATGTTGAGCCCATTGAATATTTTATTTTTTTGCCTCAAGCGATTGAATAATGACAAAAAAAAAATTTTTTTTTTTTTTTTACACAAAGTTGTCACTAAATGATATATTGCTCACACATGCTATGGGCGTATGTGAAATGACACCCCAAAATAAATTCTGCTGCTTCTCCTGAGTACGGGGATACCACATATGTGGGACTTTTTGGGAGCCTAGCCGCGTACAGGGCCCCGAAAACCAAGCACCGCCTTCAGGCTTTCTAAGGGCGTAAATTTTTGATTTCACGCCTCACTACCTATTACAGTTTTGAAGGCCATAAAATGCCAAGATGGCACAAAACCCCCACAAATGACCCCATTTTAGAAAGTAGACACCCCAAGCTATTTGCTGAGAGGCATGTTGAGTCCATGGAATATTTTATATTTTGCCACAAGTTGCGGGAAAATTACAAACTTTTTTTTTTTTTTTTTTTTTTTCACAAAGTTGTCACTAAATGATATATTGCTCATGCATGCCATGGGCATATGTGAAATGACACCCCAAAATAAATTCTGCTGCTTCTCCTGAGTACGGGGATACCACATATGTGGGACTTTTTGGGAGCCTAGCCGCGTACGGGGCCCCGAAAACCAAGCACCGCCTTCAGGCTTTCTAAGGGCGTAATTTTTTGAGTTCACTTCTCACTACCTATTACAGTTTTGAAGGCCATAAAATGCCAAGATGGCACAAAACCCCCACAAATGACCCCATTTTAGAAAGTAGACACCCCAAGCTATTTGCTGAGAGGCATGTTGAGTCCATGGAATATTTTATATTTTGCCACAAGTTGCGGGAAAATTACAAACTTTTTTTTTTTTTCACAAAGTTGTCACTAAATGATATATTGCTCACGCATGCCATGGGCATATGTGAAATGACACCCCAAAATAAATTCTGCTGCTTCTCCTGAGTACGGGGATACCACATATGTGGGACTTTTTGGGAGCCTAGCCGCGTACGGGGCCCCAAAAACCAAGCACCGCCTTCAGGCTTTCTAAGGGCGTTACAGTTTTGAAGGCCATAAAATGCCAAGATGGCACAAACCCCCCCCCCCCAAATGACCCCATTTTAGAAAGTAGACACCCCTAAATTTAGGGGTACACTAGTGAGACTAGGTAATAAATGGCGGGTGCCCTGAAACTATAAAAAAATAACTAACCAACCAGCGTCACCTGTAACAGTTATATGGTGATCACTGGTGAAAGGGTTAACTAGGGGGCAATCAGGGGGCTTTATGCGGTAGTATATGGGGGTCCCTGGCGCTATAAAAAGCTGCGGCGAACCTAAATACCTACCTGCCTAACTAGCGTCACCTGTGACACTAATACAGCGATCAGAAAAACGATCGCTTATTAGGCTGGGTTCACACTGGAGCGATGCGGGAACGCCACGAATGCGCGGCGGGTTCCCGCATCGCATGCCTCCCGGCGGCAGTTCACACTGCCCTATGCGAACTGCTGGGAGTGTCAGTGAAATGTTAATGACACCCCCAGATCAGTTCGCATATCGCAGTGCGATCTGCAAACTTGGATCGCATGGTGTGAACACCCATGCGATCCGATTCTGCTGCGGACCAAAAAAAGGGTCCCGTGCGAGTTTGCGGCGGGTGCGGCGGGTGCGACACGAATTCAGCCATACTATCTGTATAGCTGAACTCGAATCGCACAGAGATCGGATGTGATTTGCACTGCAGTGCGGTGCGAATCACATCCGTTCTCATAAACCGCTGCAATGTGAACCCAGCCTTAGTGACACTGGCGACGGGGGGTGATCACGGGGTTAAACCTTTATTGGGGGGGTTAGGGGGGTACCTTAGAACTAAAGGGGGCTAACCCTAACTGCCCTAACAGTTATTAGTCACAAATGACACCTGCCGGGTGATCAGGGGGTTAAACCTTTATTAGGTAATAAATGGCGGGTGCCCTGAAACTATAAAAAAATAACTAACCAACCAGCGTCACCTGTAACAGTTATATGGTGATCACTGGTGAAAGGGTTAACTAGGGGGCAATCAGGGGGCTTTATGCGGTAGTATATGGGGGTCCCTAGCGCTATAAAAAGCTGCGGCGAACCTAAATACCTACCTGCCTAACTAGCGTCACCTGTGACACTAATACGGCGATCAGAAAAATGATCGCTTATTAGGCTGGGTTCACACTGGAGCGATGCGGAAACGCCGCGAATCCGCGGCGGGTTCCCGCATCGCATGCCTCCCGGCGGCAGTTCACACTGCCCTATGCGAACTGCTGGGAGTGTCAGTGAAATGTTACTGACACCCCCAGATCAGTTCGCATATCGCAGTGCGATCTGCAAACTCGGATCGCATGGTGTGAACACCCATGCGATCCGATTCTGCTGCGGGCCAAAAAAAGGGTCCCGTGCGAATTTGCGGCGGGTGCGGCGGGTGTGGCGGGTGCGGCGAATGGCTGAACTCGAATCGCACAGAGATCGGATGTGATTTGCACTGCAGTGCGGTGCGAATCACATTCGTTCTCATAAACCGCTGCAATGTGAACCCAGCCTTAGTGACACTGGCGACGGGGGGTGATCACGGGGTTAAACCTTTATTGGGGGGGTTAGGGGGGTACATTAGAACTAAAGGGGGCTAACCCTAACTGCCCTAACAGTTATTACAGTCACAAATGACACCAATGCAAAAAAAAAAAAAAAAAAAAAAAAAAATGACATTGGTGTCACTGTGACTGGGGGGGCAGGGGTAATTGGGGGGGTGATCGGGGGGTAAAGGGGGGGTGTGAGTGTGCCTGGCATGTTCTACTGTGTGTGGGATGTGTTGGTGCAACTCACTGATCCGCTCTCCTCCGTGTCGGAACGAAAAATACCGACACGGAGGAGAGAATACATCACTTCCTCTCCTGTGTTTACATTACAGGAGAGGAAGTGATGTCACCGGGGATTTCCATTCGTCGGGAGCGATCGCGAGGGGGTGGCCATGAATGAATGGCCGTCCCCTCGTCCGGGATCGCTCCCGAACGAAAACCGACCGCCGCAGGCACCGGGCGGGGGCCCGATCGGGCCCCCGACCCGCGGGAGGCAAATCACGTACATGTACGTGCTTATGCCTGCCCGTGCCATTCTGCCGACGTACATCGGCGTGAGGCGGTCGGCAAGTGGTTAAACATGCGATTTGACATGTTGAGTCGCATGACAAATCATTTCAATATGGATGTGCTATTTCTATTCATAGTGTTTTATTGTTGCACATCAGATTTATACAGCATTAAGGTCTGTGAGGTTTTGTGTCCTGTATTACTGCCTTATCAGAAAGGCAGCAGTGAAAATTGATGGTTCGAATTTGTTGGGCTACATAGTAGAAATACAAATTGAACCCCTGCCAGGTGTAGTACATATACTGCCTTTGGTAATCCATGTAGCACCACAAAGTGGGGTTGTGCTGATTTTAGCCATGCGATTTGACATGTTGAGTCGCAAGGCCAAATCGCTTCAATATGGATGTGCTATCTCTATTCAGAATTGTTATATTGTTGCACATCAGACATATACAAGATTGAAGGTTGTCTGTCCTTTTTATGTCTTGCATATACTGCCTTATTGGCTGCATATCAGAAAGGACACAGCAGTGAAGGTTGCTTGTCTTTTTCTGATTTTGTTTTTGCTGCTCAGCTGAGACACATTGAGGATGGTGGCCTCTCTGCTCAGTATTGGCATATTACTACACATCAGACATACACAAAGATTGAATGTTTGTGTCCTGTATGTCCTATATTTACTGCCTTATCGTTTGTATATCAGGCTAAGCAGTGTTTCTCATGGATCTACCTTTCTGCATCTTAGGGATACACAGCAGGGGTTTGTTGGCTGCAATCCTCCAGGGAGTCACAGCATTGGGGACCCCTTACTTGTTCGACCTTAAAATTGCTATTTGTTTTTTTCCCTGGGACCTGTGTAATCTTGAGGTCTGTGGATCCAGGAATCAGGGACTGCTGGTGTCGCACAGAAACAAATGGTACCCATTGGAAGCCATAGTATATGACTTCTCATGCGTCTTGCAGTCCCAAGTCGCAGGTTGGGTCGCACGGGTGTGGGAACCCTAAACTTATCTGTCCCTTCTGATTGAGGTTTTGCTACACAGCAGGAATACTCATCATGACGTTATTGTTTTATTTTGCAGCAGACCAGAAAGATTGCAGCTGTAAAGGCTGTCTGTCTTTTTCCTCAGTGTCTGCTTTTATGTTGTTGCACAGCAGAAATACTCAAGATTGAAGCTTGTTGGTGCTTTCTGTTTCAGAAAAACACAATGCTGCAGGTTGCTTGTGTCCTTTCTCAGTGTTGGTTCTATCTGAACTACACTACAGAAGTGCATGACAGAAAGGATTGTCTTGTGTTCCATATTTTTCCCTGTGGCATAGCAAAAATGCACAACATGGGAGTTGGTGTTCATATTAATCTTATAACTGTGGTGGTTTGTCAGAAATACACAACATGGAAGTTTGGGTCTTTCTGTCTTTATAGCCTTGTTTTGCTGTACATAGGTAAAGCACAACAGTAAAGGGGGTTCCTGTCCTTTCCGTATTTATATATCAGTTATGACCTAGCTAGCTGCACTAAAGAAATACGCAGCATTTAGGGTTTGCTTGAGTCTTAATGTTTTTACGTCTTGGCAGCACATCAGAAAACCAGACTATGAGGACTGTTTGTCTACGTTGAGGTTCAGATTTGGGTCTCTTCCCATATTTGATATATTGGTTTAGCTAGTCACACTCAGGCACACAACATTGTTGTCTATGCTTGTGTCCTTTCTGTCTAAATCTATTGTGCCGTGCCCACAATCTATGATCATTTTATTTGTGATATTAATAATGCATGTATCACCTTTTTGTATTTCAGCCTTCTTTTCCATGGAGGGGCCAGGAGTTCGGGCTGCAGCTGCCACATGTCAGAAAACCTTGACCACTTGCATTCAGGGATGCCAGAACCATTTCCTAGGGTTGAAGCCCTGTAGGGTTATGGGACACTGGAGGAAGGGGATAATGAATCGCCCTGTTTAGTAAGAACTTGGAGAGTTCTGTTCAGAGGAGTATTAGGGCCTGAGGATGAAGTATAAAGATGTATACCCGATCGAATAGGTTTTGGCTCGGTGCATGGCCTTCATTTTGCCCTTTTAGCAAAACTAGACATAGCAATATGGGTAGTCTACTCCTGCTAGGGACTTTAAACTCCTGAAGAAGGCTCTCAGGCGTAAGGACATAGATTGGGCGTGCCTTAAACCCAGGGTTCAAGCTTCTGTTAATCTATTTCCCTTAAGTAGGCTTCCCTTTAGTCTTTTGCTGACATAAAGATAAAAAGGAAGCAGTTTTATTTCCCTCAACAGGATAGTGTTAAGACAGGCCCTCTTATTGATTAATGTAGTGTCCTTGTCTTACACAGGTCTCTTATTTATCTTTTTAGTGGTTCTAAGTAGCACCTACAGGCATAATAGGCCATGGTTGTTAGATGTGTGAGATAGGCAACATTGCTAACCTACAAGTTTAACATGTTTTCTGATTCCATTTTTAAGAGCCCATTTCACCTAGATACTGCATCTGAAGCGGAAAAGGCAGGAACATCTGTGGAGCAGACCTGCAGATCAGCCGCATGATCCAGCTAACATGCCTTCATCAAGCATATGAGCGTATGGAGTGGAGGTAAAGCTCACTGCAGAGCCAAGGTTCGCCAAGAGGGTTTTGCAGTGGCCCCACCCTAAGGTAGGCCTGAGGTACTTGTTTATCCTCTCAGGTGTGCCGTCCTGGAAGATGACTTGAGAAAAGTACCAGTTACTTACCGGTAACTGTCTTTCTGGGAAATCTTCCAGGACGGCAGGCCTACTTCCCGCCCGTTGGAGGAGGGAAAATTCTAGAACACTAGAAGGTGAGTACCTATGAGGAATGATTTCCCTTGTGAACCTGGTTCAGGAGTTACTTCTCTACAAACTGAGGATCAAGGGGAAGGGTGGGGACTTAAAACAGCTGTCGATTGATTGTGTTTCCTGTAGGGAGGAGCCTCTCATCTCTCAGGTGTGCCGTCCTGGAAGATTTCCCAGAAAGACAGTTACCGGTAAGTAACTGGTACTTTTTTGCGAACCAGCACTGTGTCACTTTTACTGACAATTGTGCGACGCTGTACCCAAACAAAATTGAGGTCCCTTTTTTCCCCACAAATGAAGCTTTCTTTTGGTGTTATTTGATCACCTCTGCAGTTTTTTTATTTTTTTAAGCTATGAACAAAAAAAAATGAAAAAATCATTTTTTATATTCTGCTATAATACATATACAAAAACAATATATATAAAAAAATATTTATTCATCAGTTTAGGCCAATACATATTTTTGGTGAAAAAAATCACTATACGCGTATATTGATTGGTTTGCGCAAAAGTTATAGCGTCTACAAAATAGGGAAAAGATTTAGGGACTTCTTACTGTTGTGTTTTTTTTATTTTATTTTTATTTATTTTTTACTAGTAATGGCGGGGATCAGCAATTCTTTTAGAGGGATTGCAGTGGATAAATCTGACCCTAAGTGACACTTTTTGGTGATCAGTGCTATTTAAATGGCACTGGCAGGGAATAGGTTAACACTAGGGGTGATCAAAGGGTTAAGTGTTCCCTAGAGAGGTGCTTTCTGGGAGTAGAGAAAGATCGCTGTTCCTGATCACTAGGAACAGCTGATCTCTCACCTGTTTACATAGGCAGATCCCTGTTCTGCTTTTCCTTAGCGTGATTGCGGGAGGCCGACATAGGGCACTCAAGAAGGGGAGGGGGGGGGGGGCGGGTGCACCGAAGAGGGATCTCCGAGAAGAGGAGAATCTGGGCTGCTCTGTGCAAGACCATTACACAGAGGAGTTAAGTATAGTATGTTTGTTTTTTATTTTTAGCAAAAAAAAAGACTTCGGTATCATTTTAATTCCAAGCCCCTACCCTAACAAAAAAAAATGTAAGATAATGGAAAAGCTGAAATGCCTAGCAACAAATGATGCAACATATAGTTTTCTCTATTGGCTACTAATAAAACAAAAATGGCAAAGCTCAAAAATGCTGTATAAAAGCGTGTAATTTCCAAAAAAAGCCAGAAAAATGCTGAGACGCTACGCTCGGGTATGAATGCATTCTAATAGAGCTCAATGGTAGCGTGCCTAAAAAGAAGAGATGTTAACTGGGACTTCACATCTAAAGTTGGCCATACACTGTACCATCTGATTGTGTGTGTGTGTGTGTATAGGTAGGTCTTAAGGAGATTTGCAGTAGTATATGGTCAGCCTTAAAGTGGCCATACACGCCTCAATACTTGATTTATTTTCCAGTCTCTCTTCTGGTAAGAATTGGTCTATAGACGACAACCTAGTTTATCGATATGCCACACCTTTTTTATTAAGGCTATATGATATGATAGTTTCTTTTTGGGGTTTTATTTGAGATGTGGAAAGAGAGATCATACAAGTACTTATAAGTAAAACATTTAAATAATGACAGATAACGGATGTGTCAAGAATACATAACTAAAGATGCCTTTTAGCCACAGAGTCCCCCCTCTTTGCAGTGTGGCACAGATGATCAAAACCAGACATGTGCGTTAAAGCAGCCCTGGGACGGAATTCACTACTACAAAATTTGGTGGTGGTATATACAGGACTAGTGAGTAGCATTTGGCCACAAGCAACATAACCTTCTAAGGCTTCATACACACTACAGCTCCTAAACTTTTAGCTTTTTATTTTTTATTTTATTTTTATTTTTTGCTAAAGCTCCTAAACTCCACTCCATAAAAGTCTGAGTCCATGTACACACAGGCGTTTAGGAGCTACTGCGGTTAGAGGAGGTTTAACCTCTCTCCAGAACAAGACAGAATTATGTTCAGAAACATTTTGATCACCAACTGCATATCGGTGGCCCAATTTTTGCCACGTGCTATTTAACCCTCAGCCAATGGCCAGAGTAGTCTGTGTACATGAAGCCTAAGGAAGATCGCACACTCCTGACATTCTTTTGGTATGAATTCAGTTAAGGTAATGGAGTGGGTCCCACATCCTGCAGACTTGATTTCTGTAGATATATTCTCTCTAGTCATGCTGGGTCCTCTTCAGTGCTGAACATCTGGCACTGCAGGGGTAAACTGGTTGAAAAGCCTAATAATGTTTACCTTAATGCAGGGAATGCATTAAAGTAAAATATTTTTAGGCATCAGTCTGCCCCTTATGGTTACCTGAGCCCTCACTCAATGTAGCACTGTGCTCGTCTATAGTGGCTCTCTTCTCTCACAGGCTTTGTGGAGGCAGCAGGAACCATTGGCTCCCTCTGCTGTCAGTCAAATACTGTGACTGGTGGAGAGGGCAGCTAGTTGTGCCGTGTGTGTCTTTGGACGTAGGAAGCACAGCTTGGGAGCATGCCTATGGGTGTGCCCTCATAGCAAGCCACTTGCTATGGGGGCACACCAAGAAGAGGAGTGCTCGTTATTATTTTTTTAATATGTTCTGGTTGTGTATTTACAATCGGCCACAGATCGATCACACCGCAGATTGTGTGATCTATTGTGAATGGCAATACTGGTCACCAGAACACACCTTGCTGGCAGAGTCCAGCGATGTCAATCACAGATCTGTCACCATTCTAAGCAGCATCATCCGATGGCAAACAAAAACTTTATAGGAACATTATCCAATGTTTAAAATGTTGAATGACAATTCATCAACATGGTAACTTTTGACCCCTTTCACACTGGGGCGTCAGCAGCAATGCGCCACTAGTTTTAGCGGCACTTTACCGCTGTTCTAGTGGTGCTTTTCGGCTGCTAGCGGGGTGCTTTTAACCTCCGCTAGCGGCTGAATAAAGGGTTATTGGCGCCCGTGTTGCGGCACTCCCCAAGAGATTTGCAGGCGATTTGGCAGTGCTGCCCATTAATTTCAATGGACGGTTGGGGTGGAGGAGCGGTGTATACATAATTCAGGCTTTCACACTGGGTTGGCTTGAAAGGCACTTTTCAGGGGCTTTACAGGCTCTATTTTTAGCACAAATTTGCCTGAAAAGCCCCCCAGTGTGAAAGGGGTCTTCTATCCTACGAGGCCCTGGTTTAATTTTACAATATTTGTAGTGTTTACACAATTTTCCTCTACACCATACATATGAGTTCTACCTTCTGCTGGTAAGACTGCCAGCTTCACTTGAATGAGAATTATTTGAATAATACTGTAAGTGTTGATGTTTATAATGTTAGCATTAGAATTCAATGTGCATTGCAGAGTAGAATTCCGTTAAAATATCTTTACCAATGGCCTTGTTTTTTTCCTCCAGCTGAACTTTTGGTCGCTGAAGCAGTTGCTCTGGTACACAGCATTCCTAACTGGATAGTTGTGGATAAGCTAATCATGTCTACAAAATCACCTGATCAGAAACACATTTTTGGAAAAGGGAACTTCCAGACTCTTACAGGTAATATGTTGAAAATGTTGTTTACACTTATGCTTTTTGCAGTATATTTGGATCCAGTAGGTTATGGAACTAAAGAAAATACTTTAAAAATAGACCAGCTCCTGAAGGTAAGACATCACCAGTAACCTTGAGACGTATTGCCTTATAGGCGCTTGATTTAATTTTTTATTTTTTCTATGACAGGTCAGGTATTGTTGCTCAACCCATTACGCTCTAGGGTAGTGGCTGATGGAATGCGTGAAGTCATGCAGTACACCAGGCTGTAAACGCTAGAAGACTGTGGCGGTGATAGTGTTATTTATCTGCATATCATATTTATATGTAGCTTTAAAGTATGACCTAAGTTCTTGGTCATACTTCTTATGTGGCTCACAGGAGCGTACTTAGTTTTGCACTCCTTTGACCTAAAATGGGCTAAATAAAGCCCATTATCTGCTGATGTCACAGAGCCAGTCCAGGCACTGTTGGGATTTATCTGGATTCCTGACCGGCAGTGGTCTCCGCTCGCGCCTCAGTCAGCTGCTCTGGCCCCCTCAGCAACCCAGCGCTGGAGGGGCGGAGCAGGTGTCTGATAGTCACCGCTCTGAGTGATCAGCAATCATGTGATCACTTGGTTCTCTGTTTTAGATCTGTCAGGGGACAGCTGCAGCATTGGAACGCTGCTGCCAACACCTAGGTAGGTGAGTGTGTGTGGGGGGGTTCTTCCATGCTCCTCCTCTTAACTTTTTGAGGGAAGGGACAAAGTTGCTGGGTTTCCAATGGAAAATTACTAATTGTTTTTATTTTGGCTGCCTTTAGTCACTGCCTTGGCTGCAGAATCACGTGAAGGAACAAAGGAGGGGTTGATTGCATAAAATCTTTCTGTAGTCTCCTACACAAAGATGCACAGACCAATTCATTTTTTATTTTTTATCCCTTGTTTAATGGTACTTAACTGCTGTCATTGGTTAAGTGTGTAGTATAATAACTTTCCTGTTAAAGCTCAACTCCAGGAAATCGGTAACATTGATACAACTGCAGACATACTATGAGTTAAGTCCAAGGAGGTGCATGCCACGTCCTGGACTTATCTCTGTTGTTTACATCTGACAAGTTTTTTGTGCTCCAGAAAGATAGCTTTCTGAGCTCCAGCACTGGATGCTCTTGTCTCAGCTGCTTTACATGTAGTGTTGATGCAGCTGCTATCCCCGCCCAGTCACAGAAGCCTTTGTATTATATGAACTCATTCACAAAATACAAAGGCTTCTGTATATGGGCAGCAGCCGGGAGGGGCAGGCAATAGCTGCTGTGTGCTTTTCTCCTTTCTCAGCCCCAAGTGACTTTGCTGGAGTGCAATAAACCTGTCAGATATAGAGATAAATACAGGAGGTGGCATGCACCTCATTAGACTTAACTCATAGTATGCCTGCTGAATTCCTGGAAACTGACTTTAATGATCAAATTTGTAACCTCAGTTTCTTTTTTTTTTTTTTTTAGAAAAGATTAAAGGAATTCCTCAGATCACTGCAGTTTTTTTGAACGTTGAAAGACTATCTTCTTTAAGTGAGGTAAAGCTGCAATATATGAATTTCTTAAAAAATGCTAATTACATCATTCAAACTACATTCATGCATTAACAGCTATTAAGTCATATAACGGTCTAAAATAGTTTCAATAGATGAGAAAATGAGTTGGGCAGATCTATATTTTTCTTCCTTTGGGAGAGATGAAGTCTAAAACCTTTGGGTTATACTGCTGCTTACAAAAGGATTGGAAAGCGGGAGACTGTAGGCCAGCCCAGGATATCACCCTTATTACCAGCATGCCTCAGTTTTTTTTTTTTTTTTTGCTAGTGTCCTAAGACAGTGGTTCTCAACCTCAGTCCTCAAGTATCCTTAATGGGCCATGTTTTTTGAACTTCCCTTAAATAAAATAGCTCTTATCAATACCATGTCATTGATATTGATTTTAAGCAGCTGTGCAAAGTAAAGGAAAACCTGAAAACATGGCCTGTTGTGGGTACTTGAGGACAGTTTGAGAACCACTGTCCTAGGAGAATGAACATCACTTTTTAGCTTTTATTTATGGAAAGGTTAGCTTTTGATTTTTTTTTTTTTTTTTTTTTTTCTCTAGCTACATTTCAAGATTCATCTACATAAAACTGTTGCTGGTTTTATCCAATGACTGGCAGCTATCTGGTGCAATAATAAATAGCCTGGCATTTAGGCTGTACTACAACCTGATATAGCTGGATTGGATGATTGAATGTGAGCCTGGAAGTGACCATGCCCTGGGCTCCAAGTGGGCACTTTTTAGACTATGTACCGGTTAAGTTAGCTGTGGAGCACTTTCATGGTCTGGTGCCACTGTTTTTTTTATTTTTTTTCCCCTCCGTTTGCCCTGCCTCTGAAGACTTACTGGTGAGTAGGTGATTTTGGTCAGGCACCAGAAGCTCATATTTATTCATCACTGGGTGCCATTATTCCCCGTTTCTCCAATTATCTTTCCCCCAGTCATCTTCCAGGACAGCCCCTGAGAGATGGAGCTCCTCCCACTGGACAGGAAACACATTGCCCATAGCTCTTTAAAAGGCGGTCCTTAGGCACCTGATCAGTTTTTTTGTGTTTCCTCAGTGTGGAGGAGACACGTTGCCTGGTCTTTCAAGGGGAAATGGGGCTGGAGAGCTCCATCACTCAAGCTCTGTCTAAGCCAAGAGTTCCCCTCACCTTTTTTTTTCTTTCAGAGGCCATGGGTTCCCTCCACAGAGTTATGGAGTCCCCACCCCTCTCTCTCTGGGCCCGATGAGTGAGAAGGCATTGATGGGTGAGCGGCCTCGGTGTTGGGAAGGCTCGGCTTCCTCGCTGCATGACACTGCGAATCCCAGAAAATGCTGGAAGTCAGCCTTTGGTTTGGGCATACAGCCTCTAAGCTTTGCCTATGCAGCATTCTTTTTCAAGCAAATTTCTCTTCAGCTCTCAGCTGAAGCCTTAGATCATATGGCCGTTAGGAAGAAGACCTTCCCGGTTAGGAAGAAGTCCTTTCCCAAAAAAGTTGTCCCTATAGGGGACAAACCAGAGATCAGGACAAGGGTAAACAAAAAAAAACACTGGTCCGGCCAGAAGAGGAGGCTAAGGACAAATGTGCTCTTTAACCCCCCCCCCTGGCCAAAATTCCTTCCATAGTGGCAAAAACTAACCTCCAACAGTTTCGTCAGGGGACTAATCAAAAGCTGTTATGCCTTGGTGTTCAGCAAAAGGTCTCCCGTCAGAGTACTAATTACCCAGTTATCCAAGGACTTCATAGACAGGTGCATCCAATCATTCATGAGAAAGGGTATTTAAGGTGGCCAATTGTAAGTTGTTCTTTGACTCTCCTGAAGAGTGGCAACACGGGAGCCTCAAAACAACTCTAAGATGACCTGAAAACAAAGTTTGTTCTACATTATGGTTTAGGGGAAGGCTACAAAAAGTTATCCCAAAGATATAAGCGGTCAGTGTCCACTGTGCAGAACATATTTCAGCAAGACTGCTCAAAATCTACTTGGGCATTTGTGCAGAGGAACAAGTACAATGTTCCGGAATGGCCATCCCAGACCTGAATATCATTGAATATCTGTGGGGTGATTTGAAGCGGGCTGTCCATGCTCAACAAACATCAAACCTAACTGAACTGGAGAAGTTTTGTAAGGAGGAATGGTCCAAAATACATTCATCCAGAATCCAGTCACTCATTACAGGTGTTTAGAGGCTGTTATTTCTGCTAAAGGAGGTTCTACTAAATATTGATGTGATTTTTTCTGTTGGGGTGCCCAAATTTATGCACCTGTCTAATTTAGTTTTGATGCATATTGCGCATTTTCTGTTAATCCAATAAACCTCATTTCACTACTGAAATGTTAGTGTGTCCTTCAGTTATTTGATAGATTAAAATGAAATTGCTAATCCAAACACCCAAATATTTATAAATGACAATCATGGGTTCCTAATCTTTTGCATACAACTGTATTTAAAGAGGAAGTAAACCCTGATGAGTTTACTTCCTCTTTCATTCCCTGCAAAGGTAAAGCATAATGGACTACTATGCATCGCATAGTAGTCCATTATGTGTCACTTACCTGACACAGGAGCCAGCGAAGTCGCCTCTGTCCCCTGTAGTCCAGCGCATACATCTTTTCGTGGGTCTCGCTGCTCCTCCACTGTCATTCAGCGAAGCCGCGATGACGTCACTCCCGCGCATGCGCACGGGAGCCGCCACTCGCGGCATATCGCCGTTGACCGCAGCGCGCTCAGTGCACCTGTGCGCCGCTGTCTATGGCGCATGCGCCGTAGACAGCGGTGCCTGTCTTTCGGCAAATATCTCCTAAACCGTGTAGGTTTAGGAGATATTTCTTAGACCTACAGGTAAGCCTTAATCTAGGCTTACCTGTAGGTCAAAGTTGGTTGTAAGGGTTTACAACCACTTTAATTCCAAGGATCCTGGAAAATCCGTTCATTCAGAACGTGATGACGTTCGTTCGTTACGACGGAACTAAGTTGAAGCTAATGGCCAATAGCTTTGGTCTCATAATATGATCTGAGCATGCGTGGCACTTTGTCCGATCAGAATTCTCTACAATCGGAAAAAGTCAGATCGTATTTTTTTTGTTGGAAAATTTGAGATCTGGAGGAAGTTTAACCTCTGGTTAACAGAAAAGGGCAAAAAAAAGTACAACTCTCCAATTCTAGAATTCTTGCAAGAAGGCAATAAGGGCCTTTCCTTAAGCATAATTTAGGGTACAGATTGCAGACCCATCAGTCTACATGCAGCATTCCCTACAACAGGATCCCCTTATAAGCAGATTCTGTAAGGCAGTTTCAAGACTACGACCGGTGCCTTGTCATAAGATTCCAACATGGGATTTCTCATGGGATGTGTTAAAAGCAGTCATTGGGGGAGTCCTTTGAGCCATTATCAAAGGCCTCTTTTAAGACTGATTACCTTCAAAACAGTTTTCTCATCGCAATGATGTCTTCACAGGTTCAGAACTACAGGCTTTGTCAGTCAGAGAGCCCTTCCTACAGATATTGGAGGATAGGGTCATTCTCAAGACTGACAAGCATTTATTCCCAAGGTCGCTTCTACCTTTCATAGGATATCAGATATAGTTCTACCCTCCTTCTGTAATAAACCATCTAATAGTAAGGAGTAGCAGCTACATTTGCTGGATGTTAGAAGATGTCTTATATGCTATTTGGATGCTACAAAAAGCTTTAGGATGTCAGAGACCCTGTTTATCCTCTTCTCAGGAAATCAAAAAGGTAGCCTCTAAACAATAGCTAGGTTGATAAAAGATGGCCATCTCAGAGGGGTACAAGACTTTAAACTTGGACTCTCTCACAGAGGTTGAATGCACATGCTCTACAAGAGCATTAGCCACATCCTGGGCGGAAAGAGCTGGCACTACCCCAAAGCAAATGTGTGAGGCTGCCACGTGGTCAAGCATGTCTATGTACTGGAGTTAGACTCACCGGTAACTCCATTGCATTGAATGAATGAGTCCTTCCCATTAGTCATGCTTTGAGGTCACTGTGTGGCCGAGGCGATCTGGTGAGCGCATTTTGTTGTCACTTCGGGTGAAGCACTTTAACCACTTCCCACCCGGCCAATGCACATATACGGCGGGTGGGAGCCGTCTTCTTCTGATAGGACGTTCAGGAACGGGATCACGCGCGCGTGCGTGCCCGCGCGGCAGCGCAATCCCGATGTGCTCGTGTCACCCGGACACGGCGCATCTCAGATCGGCAGGAGGGCTCTGTGATTGGCCCTCCTGATCACATGACGGCCGTGATTGGACATCATGTGATGTAAACAAACAGCCGGTTGCTAGGCAATCGGCTCCTCCTCTCCTCACACAGAAGTCATTGCTGAGGAGAGACGAGCAGATCGCTGCAGCCGGCTGGTGATCAGTGAGTATGAGCTGTTTTTTACAGCTTTTTACTCACTGATCACCAGTCTAGTGTAAACACACCACACAGTATAAACACAATGTCCCCACAACACACATGTCCCCACAACACACATGTCCCCACAACACACATGTCCCCACAACACACATGTCCCCACAACACACATGTCCCCACAACACACATGTCCCCACAACACACATGTCCCCACAACACACATGTCCCCACAACACACATGTCCCCACAACACACATGTCCCCACAACACACATGTCCCCCACATATGTCCCACTAAAATCACATGTCCCAATGATTATCTGCACACATATGTACGTGATCACCTGCACACATCTGTACTTGATCATTTGCGTACATATGTCTGTGATCACACAAACCAATTATTATACACTTAACGGAATTTTTTTTACCAAAAACATGTAGCAGAATACATTTTGGCTTAAATTTATGACAAAATTTGATTTTATTGGATTTCTTTTAAAATAGAAAAAAGAAAATATTGTTTTTTTTCCAAATTTCTACTTTTTATGCGCTTATATCGCAAAAAAAAAAAAAACGGAGTCGTGAATAAATACCACCAAAATAAAGCTCTATTTGTGCGAACAAAATGATAAAAATTTCATTTGGGTACAGTGTAGCATGACCGCGCAATTGTCACTGAAAGCACTAGAGCGATGAAAGCTGAAAATTGGGCTGGGAAGGAAGGGGGCGAAAGTGCCCTTTATTGAAGTGGTTAAGCAAGTTTATTGAAGCACATATGCACTTTATTTTTCACGGTGTTGGAGCATACACAAGAAGATTTGTCTATATAATACTTTTTTTTTTTTTTTTTTTTTTTGGTAATTTAACACATCTTTCATATATCTGTTTCACAAATAGCTTCCATTTATGAATGATTTTCAGTACTATGGGTGAGGAAATTGCTTCTTTCTGCTCTTTTAGGTTTGGTATTACTGATCTAGGGCCCTCCACTTGAAAGTCCTCACCTCCACCTAAAACCTGAGAATGAGCAATTTGAGGTTGATCCCTGACATGTTGTGGCTCAGCCAGGCTCAGAGTTAAAGTGGATGCAGCCTCAGATGATACAGGAATGAAACAAATCCTCCTACTTTCCTACAAATTTTACATGTATACCTGCTGTATTTAGCTTTATATACTGTTTGTTTAGAAAGTGCACGTCCTGTTAGAAATTTATTTTCCTGATTCACCTGTGGGTGTGGATTCTTGCCATACACAGGGAGACGGCTGATTGGAGGGAAGGCAAACACCCCCCACTCCACATAGGCAGAGACTTGCAGATCTGTGCTGTGAATAGACCAGCTCTCTGATAATCTATAGCACCCACCCTGACAAAATTCAGACTGGTTTTATCACAGTTGACAGAAATTTGTCAGAAGTTTTCATGCTGATAGAAGAACGGAGCAGGAGAAAGCCAGGGGACTTGGGCTTTGAAGAGAGATAGAAAAACGCTGCAGAGATGTGCCCAGCTCAAATTTCATGCATAGAGATTACATCCACTTTAAGAGAAGGATGTTCATGATCAGATCCTCCTTCTTGGAGTGGAGTTGTTCAGGGGAGGAGAAAAAAAGATGTGTGTGGAGTTGGGGCAGCCCGATTTTGTATTTATTTATTTATTGTTTTTTGTTTTTTCTCAGTTTGACAGAGAAATTGCTAAAAGCTGTTTTATAATTCTAAACTGATTGTGGACGTTTACACTAGCCCATTCAGTGTAAAATTCCCTACCTCAACAGTTTTACATCCCGAATCTGCTGGGAGAACGGCTGAAAAACCATTACCCTGACAGAGATGGTCACACATTTATATGATGATACACTAAATATATAGATACCTAACATAGGGCGGCACAGTGGTGTAGTGGTTAGCACTCGCACCTAGCAGTAAGAAGGGTCGCTGGTTTCGAATCCCAACCACGACACTACCTGCCTGGAGTTTGCATGTTCTCCCTGTGCCTGCGTGGATTTCCTCTGGGTACTCCGGTTTCCTCCCACACTCAAAAGTCATGCAGGTAGGTTAATTGGCTTCTGTCCAAAATTGACCCTAGTATATGAATAGGGACCAATGTGAGTGTGCAATGTACAGGGATAGGGACAATTGTAGACACTCAGGTTGAACTGGATGGACTGGTGTCTTCAACCTTACTATGTAACTATGTCACGCTTTAAAATTGTGGAATGGAACCAAACTTCGGTACTTAATGACCAGAAGGATTTGCCCCCTTAATGACCAGGCCTTTTTTATTCTTAATTATTTTTTTTTGCAATACGGCACTGCGTTGCTTCAACTGACAGTTGCGTGGTTGTGCGACGCTGTACCCAGACAAAATTGACTTTCTCTTACATATACTGACTGACACAGCTCCTTTACTTAGACCATCGGGTTGTTGTGCCACCTTCAGGAGAGGACTAGGCAGAACATATTAACATGTACAAAAAAGAAAAAACAGAAATTTCTAGTTCCACCCAAGGGGCGGTCCCTTCAGTAACAACTCCCCAGCCTGCTTCCTGCAGCCTCAGTTGCTTTTTTCTGCCTAGTGAAGACGAAGGACCAGGTCTGGTCTAGATTTTTTTCTGGAGAAGTTTGCCTTTTTGCGCAAGATAAGATCCTGTGATCTGCTGGGTGACACCCTGGATACCCTTATCCTTGTAGCCTCCCCAGCCTGGCCAGCGAGCATGTGCAGACCAGAGCTCCGTGCCGGGTCAGCCAAGACATGCCCCTCAGGCTCCAGGGGCAGCCGGTGAGCGAAATGCTCCGGGGCACACACATGACCGGGCTACTGATGTCTGCGTCAGTGTGCTGGGCCAGTAGCCACCCCATACTGTTCGGAGAGTGGGTCTGTGGCATGTCCCCAGCTAGCCTGGACTGGTAAGTACAGCTCTCCCTGCCTCGGTGGGGCTGAGCAGCTGGGCATTCCCTGGGAGGTCGATTTGGGGGTCCCTCTCTTCTATCCCTGTCCCTATATCCCCCCCCCCCCTGGGGGGGATGCTGCATGGGCTGCTGAGCAGTGTGTGTGCGCACATAGACAGGGGCCCCTGGGGGAGCTCTCACCTTGGGTTAGGGGCAGTGCTGGGTAGCTGTGCCCTGGGTGTCTGTCTCTCCCCTGGGTGTCTGGAGGTCTGTTTCTGCTGATCGCTGTAGCGCTGTCTGCCGCCATTTTCTCTCCCTGTGTTTCACTGTCCCTCTTTGTATACAGTGCTTTGGCAGCCATGTTTGGTGTGACCAGGGAGAAGCATGGTCGGGAACCATTTTTCTGTAGTTCAGCAGCCATTTTCCCTGTGATTGTCCTTTATATTGGAAGCTTGGCGGCTATTTTGTTGTAGCCTAGCACCATTTTCATGCCCAGCGCTGATCCCTGAGGCTCAGAACAGCACGGTTTCTTCCCGCTGACACAGGCACACCTAGCTGGACGGCACAGAACTCGGTCAGGGTGGTGAGTCCTGCTGTGGGGGCCCCTTAGCCTGCAGCAATTAGGAGGGTGGGACCATTCGCTGTCCCCAACAGGTGGCAGACAAGGTAGGGTCAGCATGGCTTCAGAAATTGGTATTTCTTCCCCCGAACTCCAGGCAATTGCAACCGGTTCGCCTGCAGACAGTACAGTGCCTCTGGACGCTTTGTCGGCGGTCCTTAACACGTTCGTTGCCAAGATAGAGACGACACGTGGGCGCAAGGTGGTAAAAAGCGGACCCCGAACCCCCCCCCCGTCCTCCAGGGAGAGCTTTGACGCAGGCTCGGGCCCCGTTGAGGCTGGTGACCCCTAATCCGTTTCAGATGACGCTGACCAGGACTGATCGGACAGTGAGGAGGAGTCCCCGCCCGGATCCACGTGCGACATAGCGCTAGTTGGAGCACTTATCACAGCTGTGCATGATACCCTGAAGATTCAGGACACATCAGATTCCTCTGCTGAGGTAGCGGTCCCTTTTGGCTCCCGTAAGCCAGCCCGTACACTTAAGGTGTTTCCGTATCTGACTTATTTCGATAAGTTCATACAAGGAATGGGGTAGACCGCAACGGACATTTTCAGTCCCAAAATGTGGCGGTGCATTACCCCTTTGAGGAGAGCCTTCTCAAGAAATGGTCGGCTCCTCCGGTCGTGGACACCCCAGTATCCAGGTTAAACAAAGTAACCACGATCCCGGTAGAGGGGAATCCTGCCTTTTAAGGACCCCGCGGACAGGAAGGCCGAGGCAGTGGCCCATTCCTTGTTTACGGTTATGGGGTCGGCACTTGTGTCAGACACTTACTGAGTAGGCAAAACGTTTGCACCGCGAATTGGGGGAGCAACAGGCTTACCCTGTCTGCGTGGAACTAGCAGACCAGTTGATGCAAGGCCTTAAGTATGTTTGTGTCGCGACCCTTGATACCCTCCCTCTGTTATCCAGGGCTTCAGTGTCAGCAGTGGTGCTGAGGCGCCTGATTTGGCTAAAATGCTGGTGGGCTGACCAGGTATCTAAAAAAAATAAATAAATAAATAAATAAATTAAAAAAAAAAAAAAAGCCCTGACGGATATACCCTTCCTTGGTGAGCGGCTCTTTGAAGCCTCGTTGGATGACATCTTTAAGAATGTCACAGGTGGGAAGAGTACCTTATTCCCACAGGCCAGGATGGCTAAGGAGCCACGCCATAAGCAAGGGCCCTCATTTCCGCTCAAAAACTGCTTTTTTGTCCATCCGGTGCTTCGGCTAAACATCCCCAGGACAACCTCCTGAAGGACAAAAGCGTCCTTGGAACCACAAGCCTGTGAGCAAGAGTGCTACCGCATGAAGGTTTGCCCCTGCCCATCTCATGGGTGGGGCAGTCACCTTCGGGAGTTTGCAGCCCGATGGGCCTCTCGGCTGTCTGACCAATGGGTCTGCGAACTGATTTCCTCTGGCTACAAGATAGAGTTCCTCTCCTGGCCACCAAACAGATTCTTCCCTTCCAGCACACCCTTGCTCCCGACTCGCTGAGAGGCCCTCATGGGGGCGGTAAGGGACCTGCTAAATCCCGGGGTGATAGTACCTGTTCCGGAGTCGGAAAGGTTCCAGGGGTTCTACTCCAATCTGTTTGTAGTCCCTAAGAAGGAAGCAGTATGTCCAATCTTAGACCTGAAAGCCCTCAATTGCTTTTTAAAAGTACAGAGGTTCAGAATGGAATCTGTTCGCTCAGTAGTTGCTGCACTCTATCAAGGGGACTCCCTGGTGTTTCTGGACATCCAGGATGCGTACCTGCACATACCCATATGCCTTGGGCATCAGAGGTTTCTGTGATTTGCAGTTGGGGATGACCACTACCAGTTTGTGGCTCTCCCTTTTTGGTTTGGCATCAGCCCCCCCGAGTCTTTACCAAGGTATTGGCTCCAGTTTTGGCATTGCTGCGACAGCGCGGGTTCACAATTGTAGGTTACCTAGACTATCTGCTCCTGAGATCATCTTTCGCCTCAGAATTGAAGAAGGATGTGGCGATCACCATGCCTCTCCTCTACACTGGACAGTGATCACAACAGACACCAGCCTGACCAGCTGGGGTGGAGTACTGGGAGTACAGTCGACCCAGGGCCTTTGGTCAAGGGAGGAATCCAAATTGCTGATCAATGTGCTTGAGATATGAGTGATCAGGCTTTGCCTCTCCACATGGTCGATGAGACTTCGAGGGCATCCCATCAGGATCCAGTCAGACAACGCCACGGCGGTGGCATATGTCAATCATCAAGGAGGAACAAGAAGCTCTGCTGCAGCACGGGAGATTGCTCTCATCCTTCAGTGGGCAGAGCGACCTGTCCCGGCCATTTACATCCTGGGAGTGGAAAACTGGCAGGAGGACTACCTAAGTCGCCAGATGCTGGACCCAGGAGAATGGGAGCTGCATCCGGAGGTGTTCAGGCAACTGTGCCTGCAGTGGGACACACCAGACGCAGATCTCCTGGCTTTCTGTTTCAGTCGGAAGGTGCCAAAATTCGTGTCCAGGACAAGTGATCCTTGGGCAGACGCGCTGGTGGCTCCGTGGCGCCAGTATCAACTGATCTATGCCTTTCCTCTGCTAAAGCTACTACCCCGTCTGCTCCGCAGAGTGGAGGCCAAGGTGATTCCAGTAATTCTGATTGGCCTCAGCGTCCCTGGTACGCCGACCTAGTGTGCCTGGTGGCAGACGCCCCCTGGCGACTGCTGTTACGAGAGGACCTTCTATCTCAAGGTCCGATTCTTCGTCATGCTTTACCATCGCTGGTTTTAACGGCATAGCTATTGAGATCCAGGTGCTAAGGAACCGGGGCCTATCTGACTCTGTGATTTCAACTATGTTGAGAGCACGAAAATCTTCTCGAAGATATATCATCGTACCTGGAAGGCCTACATCTCTGTGTGAGGAGAGAGGATGGCGTCCGCGCTCCTATTCCATATCTAGGATCCTGCTATTTTTACAGTTGGAAGTAGACCAGAAATTGGCTTTGAGCATCATTACAGGATAAATATCAGCCTTGGCTGTCTCTTCTCTTGCGTTCACTGACTGACACAGCTCCTTTCTTATACCATCGGGTTGTTGCGCCACCTTCAGGAGAGGACTAGGCAAAACATGTTAATATGTTATAATAAAACTACAACTTTCTAGTTCCGCCCAAGGGGCGGTCCCTTAGGTAATAACCCCCCCAGCCTGCTACTACAGCCTCAGTACGCCAACAAGCAGTATAATGTAAAAAATAGGAGGGGAGGGTGCTGTGTCTGTCGGTGAACTACAGAGAAAATAATTTTACGGCGAGTACAAAAAATCCGAGCAGCATCCCCTACACCAGTGATGGCGAACCTTGGCACACCAGATGTTTTGGAACTACATTTCCCATGATGCTCATGCACTCTGCAGTGTAGATGAGCATCATGGGAAAAGTAGTTCCAAAACATCTGGGGTTCCAAGGTTCGCCATCGCTGCCCTACACCTTCCTCCCACTGCAGCTTCTCCCTGCACAGATCTCCATGATCTGTCAGCTTGGAGAGTGGGGGGGTGAGCGGTGTGAGTGGGGGGTGTGAAGTTGGGGCTTGGTAAACGGGTTTACTAAGCTCCACCAATTTTATTCTACTGATCACGTGCTTTCAGAAAATATATGGTTTGGGGGAGGGATGCTGATAGTAGCAGGGATTACACCCTGGGCTGGCTCGATTACTTATTTTTTTTCCTTTGCCAGTGTCCAATCCTCCTGTAGGCCACTTAACTGGAAGGTTTAAGACTTACAATTAACTGCAAGAAATTAAACTTTAAAGTAAATGATATTTTAAATCTGGATTATTTAAATTGAGCATAATATAATGAAAATCGTCATAAGCAGTGGTAATCTTTACTGAACCCTACACAGTAAGTTATTGAAAAATCCAGAGATCTAAGCAGTCCAGCAAATGCCTACCTTTTCTACCAAACTTACCTACTGATTGTTTAAGGTAATGGGCATCCTCATTGACCAAAAATAATTTCTCGAGTTTTGGCTGTCTGCATACATGGCCAACATAAATTAAAGGATAGGATGATTTTGTTTACCTGATGTCCCATTTCAGCTTATTCTTGTACACACATTATCTACTAATGTAAATTATGCATATTTATAACAATGTAAAAAACTTGTTCGATTTTTTTTTTTCTAATGAACCTGTTCTTCTTTAGTTTACTGTATATTTTTACTTGCAGAATGAACTGGAAGCAGCGTGGGGAGTGAAAGTGTTTGACAGATACACAGTGGTCCTTAATATTTTCCAATACAATGCCCGTACAAAAGAAGCAAAGCTACAGATTGCACTGGCTAAACTTCCATTACTAAGGTAGACACTATGTAAATATAACCATTTATGATTTTATAGTTGGCAATTTGGATCAAAGCACCAAGATAAAGATATAGTATATTGGAAAACGGCCCCAACATGTGCCTTAGTCTGTCACTGTTTATTTAGGTGTCTTAAAAGCCTTCCTTCTCACCCACTTACACTCGCCTTTGCTGCACTTCCTAAAAACTCCATCTGAGACCTGGATCTCTGTCTAGTACTGGTGCAGATGCAGTATTTAGACCTGACTTGCACACAAGCAGGTAGAGCAATTGATAAAGAGATCACCATTTCATTATGTTAGCACTCCCCTGTTTGTGCTGCAACACTGAGGAAATGGCAAGGCATGCACTGGGAGCCATGTGATTCAGAAGAAGCTACCGGTCTCTGTAGGAACAAGCTAGGTAAATAATGCATCATCATAGGGGGATTGATCAGCTATGACTCTACAAGTTGCAGGTAAAACGTGAACCCATCTCTACAAGCTAAGTCAAAAATTGACACAGAGTTTAAAGTGATTTGTAAAGTCTTGTGGTTTTTTTTATTTTATTTTTTCTATAAAAATAACAGACTTGTTATACTTAAAGCGGGGTTCCACCCTAAAGTGGAACTTCCGCTGATCGGAACCCTCCTCCCCTCCGGTGTCACAATTGGCACCTTACAGGGGGGAGGGGGGTGGAGATACCTGTCAAAGACAGGTATTTACACCCACTTCCGGGCATAGACTCCCGTGGGAGTCTATGTAATTTCCTGTCCTGCCGCGCTGTCTGCTGGGACACACACGGGTCCCAGTGACAGCGTGGACAATTCCTATTGTGCTGCGCGACTCGCGCATGCGCAGTAGGGAACCGGGAACTGAAGCCGATTCACTTCCTGATTCCCTCACCTAGAATGGTGACGGCAGCAGCCGAGAACCGAGCGATCGATCGGCCTCGGCTGCCGGCATCGCTGGAACCTGGGATAGGTGAGTGTCCATTTATTAAGTCAGCAGCTGTAGTATTTATAGCTGCTGGCTTTTAATATTTTTTTTTTTTTTTTTTTTTAGGTGGAATCCCTCTTTAACTTCTCTGTACAGTGGTTTTGCACAGAGAAGCCCCGATCCTCCTCGGTCCCTCTTCTGTGCTCCTTGCCCCTCCCTCCTGTCAAATGCAACCACAGCAAACGACTTACTATTGGGGCACTAAAGCCTATTCAGACATGGGGTTGTGACCCGCCCCCTCTCCTGATTGGCTCCCGCTGCTGTCAAATTCAATTAGACAATTTTGCTGCTGCTGTTGTATCTCAGCCATTCAGAAGACCTGAGCAAAATAATGGAGTGGGCAACTACATGGCAAATGAGGTTTAATGTGGAGAAATGTAAGGTAATGCAGTTGGGGGCTAAAAACAAACACAAACTACTCACTAGGGGGAGAGCCTCTGGGGGACTCAAGGATAGAGAAAGATCTGAGGGTCCTAGTAGGAGACAGACTGAGCAGTAGAATGCAGTGTCAAACTGCAGCTAGCAAAGCTGGCAGATTATTAGCATGCATAAAAAAAGGGGATATACTCCAGAGATAAAACTATAATCCTGCCACTTTATAAAACTCTGGTTAGGCTACATCTGAGGTATTCCATGCAGTTCTGGTGCCCAGTCCTCAGATTGGATGTGCTGGAGAGAGCCCAAAGAAGGGCAACAAAATGAATACGGGGATTGGAGGACCTCAATTACGAGGAATATACAAGCACTAAATTTATTCTCGGAGATGAGATGCTTGAGAGGGGATATGATGGCGATTTACAAATACCTTAATGATGATCCCAGCATAGGAATAAAACAATTCAGTCTCGTGGAGTGTAAAAGAGGACACGGGGCCACACAATGAGATTGGAATAGACGAGGTATAACCTAAAGCTGCGCCGAGGGTTTTTCACTGTCCGTGCAATAAGGAGGTGGAACTCTCTTCCACAATTGGTGGTGTCTGCAGGGAGTATTGATATTTTTTAAAGAGGAAGTAAACCCTGATGAGTTTACTTCCTCTTTCATTCCCTGCAAAGGCAAAGCATAATGGACTACTATGCATCGCATAGTAGTCCATTATGTGTCACTTACCTGACACAGGAGCCAGCGAAGTCGCCGCTGTCCACTGTAGTCCGCCGCATCCATCTTCTTGGTGGGGTCACTCCCGCGCATGCGCACGGGAGCCGACACGCGCGGCAGGTCCGTCGTTGAGAATGCCGCGCTCAGTGCGCCTGCGCGCCGCTGTCTACGGCGCATGCGCCGTAGACAGCGGTGCCTGTTTTCGGGCAAATATCTCCTAAACCATATAGGTTTAGGAGATATTTCTTGGACCTACAGGTAAGCCTTAATCTAGGCTTACCTGTAGGTCAAAGTGGTTTGTAAGGGTTTACAACCACTTTAAGACTCCTGGGCATGCATGTTGGTGAACACAACATACCGGGAAATGGTTATCAACACTGACACAGGTATACCAGCACAGGTTGAACTGGATGGACTGTTGTCTTTGTTCACCCTTACCTACTATGTAACAATGCTTGTCATCCATTTTGAGCCAAGTAACTAATTTTCAGATTTCACTGAAAATACCTGCCACCCTTTTGAAAATAAGGATACTTTATTCTGGTGTTTACAAATGAAGCCTTATCACTTTGTTGCTTACACAGAAATTAATTGTGAAAGTACCATACAAGTAAAATCAAGTGACATAATGCTGTTCCTTCTATTTCACAAGTGGCTGAAAGGGAGACAATGCTACAGAGGGAGGTCTAAACTGGTTAACCACTTCAGCCCCGGACCATTTTGCTGGTCAAAGACCAGACCACTTTTTGCTATTCGGCACTGCGTCGCTTTAACTGACAATTGCGTGGTCGTGTGACGTGGCTCCCAAACAATCGAGTCCGCGGGACCCGCGACCAGACTCACGGGGGTTCGGACCAGCACGCGTTGGCAGGGCGGCACTAAAGATTGGACGTACCTGTACGCCAATATGCCTGCCCATGCCATTCTGCCGACGTACATCGGCATGCGCTGGTCGGGAACCAGTTAAATATGCTGTTGTCATGGGACAGTGTGTGTCAGTTTGCTTTAAAACACTCAGTAGGCATCTTGCCATAGGTGCCGCAATGGACATAGAACTGCTGATGTCCGAAACTATGGTGGCACTGGAAAGGTTTATTCCCTGCCTTTTTATTGTGGTGCTTTAACTACAGCCCATATGAACTGTTTTCAAGATTTGGGACCAAGAGATAGCGCCAAATATAGCACGTATGCGGACAGCAGAGCAATAAAAGGTAATGTATAAGGATTAGCGATTGCTACAGATGTAAAACAATCCTTCCACCTGAGTGTTGCTGGTGTTTTTTTTTTTTTTTTCACACAAATGGAGCTTTCTTAAGTACAAATTGGTGTATATTATTTGGTCTTTGTGAAAGTTATAGAGTCCATAAGCTAAGATGCCAATATCTGAAAATGTATTGCACCTGAAGTATTAACAGCCCATCTCATTGAGACCCTAACATGCCAGAAAAAGTACAAATGCCACCCAAATGACCCCTTTTTGGAAAGAAGACATTCCAAAGTATTTAGTATTAGTACCTTTTTTTTTTTTTATTTTTTTTTTTTTTTTTTCTCCCCACAATTCTTTTCAAATTAAAGACTCTCTTTTGTAAAAAAAAATAAAAAATTGTCAGGTTATTTCTCACACACAGCGTATACATACCACAAATTACACCCCAAAACACATTCTGCTATTACTCCCAAGTATGGCGATACCACATGTGTGAGACTTTAACACAGCGTGGCCACATACAGAGTCCCAACATGCAGGGAGCACCCATGCCAATTCTGACATTCTCTCCTACATGTAAAAATCATCATTTATTTGCTAGAAAATTACATAGAACTCCAAAACATTATATATGTTTATTTTTTTTATTTTATTTTTTAGCAAAGACCCTAGAAAATGCTATGGCGGTCGTTGCAACTTTTTATCTCGCACAGTATTTGCGCAGCAATTTTTCGAACGCTTTTTTTTGTGGAAAAAACAAAACAAAAAACGTAACGTTAGCCCAATGTTTTTGCATAATGTGAAAGATGAAGTTACGCCGAGTAAATGCATACCTAACATGTCACCCTTCAAAATTGCACACGCTCGTGGAATGGTGCCAAACTTCGCTACTTAATAATCCCCATAGGCGACGCTTTAAAATTTTTTACTGGTTACATGTTTTGAGTTAGAGGAGGTCTAAGGCCAAAATAATTGCTCTCGCTCTAACATTCGCAGCGATACCTCACGTGTGTGCTTTGAACACCGTTTTCATATGTGGGCGGGACTTAAGTATGCGTTTGCTTCTGCATGTGAGCACATGGGGACAGGGGCGCTTTCAAAAAAAATTTTTTTATTCATTATACTTTTTTTAGTTTGCCACTTTTTTTGTAAACACCCCTGGAATGTAAACACCCCTTGTAATAGGAATATGCCATGACAGGTCCTCTTTACAGTGAGATATAGGGTCACTAAGACCCCACATCTCATCTCTAGGCTGGGAAGCCTGAAATAAAAAAAAAAAAAAAAAAAAAAGTTTCTGGCTTCGATCGTAGCGGTGATTCAGTAGAATCACCGGAGGGCGGCGGGAGGGGGAGATGTCCCCTCTCGCCTCCCGTAAGAACGATCAAGCAGCAGAACAGCCACTATGATCATTCTTCTGGTGTAGGGAATCGCCGACTGAAAAAGCTGATCTATGAATAATGCCTGTAGCTGCAGGCATCATTCAGATATCCCCCCCCACAAACTCGAGGATGTCATATGACGGCCAGCGGGCAGGAAGTGATTAAAATGCTGCGTTTATTTTTTTTATTTTTATTTTTTTTTAACACAAAGTTGTCAATTTATATAATATTTCTAACACACAGCATGTACATACCAAAAATGACACCCCAAAATAGATTCTCCTACTCCTCCTGAGTACGGTGATATCACATGTGAGACTTCCACAGCCTGGCCACATACAGAGGCTGAGCATGGCTGGGTATTGCACAGTATCACCGAGTATGGCTGGGTATGGCAGTTTATGGCAGAGCATTGGCAGGGTATTGCAGGGTTAATTGTCGATGAGCACAGTCGATCTGTACAGTGAGAGGGGAAGAGATCGATGTCAGCAGCGCTGTGGGCTGGATCTGTAGTGCCCACAGCGCTGCTGACATCGATCTCTCCCCTCTCGCTGTACAGATCGGTACAGAGTGGGGAGGGGAGGAACCGGCATCATGACATGATGCCGGTTTGCTTACAAGTGAATGCTCTGTCATTTGACGGAGCGATCACGTGGTAAAGGGCCTCGGTGAGCGTCCGTTTACCATGATCCGTGATGCGTCGGGTCCTGTGGACCCACCGGACACGGATGCTCTTGAGTGCACGCCCCAATGTACATCCTCTCAGAGTTAAGCAACTGCCCTGTAGCTGTCATTCGACTATGGGCCGCTTGTTAAGTGGTTTAATAATAGTCCAAACAGGCTATTTAAAAGTGTCTGCACGTGTTTTTTATATTTTCTCAAATTGCCTTTCAGGACAACCTTGGAGAGAGTGCAGATCTGCCCATTTTCCAGGAAACACATGCAGCCTTTAAATCTCCCAGGGATACAGTCGAGTTTTCAGAGCCCCCCTCCCCCCAGCAGATTTTACATTACAGCCCTTCCAAGGGATAAAGAAAGCCTCCGCAATGAAGAGCTTGCTGCAGGATCTGTTTCAACAGGAAGTGATTATCCAGGTCCCAAAACACCAGGAAGGCCAAGCCTTCTATTCTCACATCTTCCTGGTGAAAAAGCCTTTGGGGAAGTATCGGTTGATTCTGAACTTAAAGATCCTGAACCGATCGATCCGTTACAAACCTTTCAGGATGGATACGATTCATTCAATCACAAAATTGCTGACTCCAGACGGTTTCAAGGCATCCCCAGATCTAAGGGACGCCTATTGGCACGTCCCGATAACTCAGGCTTTCCATTGCTTTCTCCATCTGGCCCTCGACCTAGGAACTTCAGTCTGGCATCTCCAATTCAAAGCTTTGCCGTTCGGACTTTCATTCTGCCCCAGAATCTTTACAAAGATTATGGCGGAAGCCCTGGAACCTGTGAAGCTAAGAGGGATTTCAGTCATCCCATATCTGGACGACCTGTTGTTTTTCACGGACTTGGAGTGTTTCCTGAATCTAGAAAAATCTAACTTAGAACCTACGCAGGAAATGAAGTTCCTGGGCTATATGATGAACTCAGTGCTTCAAAAAAAAATTCTGCCACAGGAGAAGATCCAATCTGTGGTGAGACAGATTCAAACCAATCTCTGTTTCAGTCCGGTCAGCCATGGTAGTCTTAGGCCTTCTCACGGCATCGATCCCAGTTATTCAGTGGTCCAAATTACATTCCAGACCCCTCCCGATGAATGGCTTACAAAGATTGTCACACCAGGAATCTCTAGAAAAACAGATTAAACTTGCCTCAAATGTAAGACGGCGCTCTGGTGGGGGAATCCAACCAACCTAGCAAAGGGTCTCTCCCCTAAACAAGCATCTAACCATCCAGGTGGGCTTCCCAGCCCCAAAAACTCGCATCTCAGGGGGCCTGGTCCAAAGCGGCAGCCCGAAAGTCCTCAAATTGGTGGGAACTGAGGACCATTTTCTCTGTCTCTTAGCTTTCCAACAAGTAGTAAGGGGACAACACGTTCAGATTCTCGGACAATACAACTACAGTAGCTTAAGTATTGAAACGGGAGGGAGGAACCAGGAGCAGAGGACTCCTAGAACTGCCCAGTCAGCTACTTACCTGGGCAGAACGGAATGTGGCTTCGTTGTCAGCAGTTCATCTGAAGGGATCCCAGAATCTACTAGCAGACCTACTAAGCAGGAGAGTGGTGGAAGCAGGGTGGCGTCTGAACCAAGAAGTGTTTTTTGACGATTTCCGAATGCTTGGGGGCAACCTCAAATAGATCTATTCACCACCCAACAGAACTCGACCGTACAGAGGTTCTTCTCACTCCGAGAAGACCAGGCAGTAGGCATAGATGCTTTTGCCCATCTGTGGCATTAACAGCTATGCTACGCTTCCCCCTTGCCCCTGATACCACTGGTTCTAAGGAAATTCAGGGAGGAAAATACCAACCTGATCCTGGTCACTTCCTTCTGGCCAAAAAGACCCTGGTTTGCAACACTACTAAACCTGGCTGCAGAACCTAAAAAAACACAGAGCGCTTTTGAAGAGCTTTTCGGTCGCTTTTTGAAGAGCTTTCTATTCATTTCAGTGCAGAGGGGACCAGTGTGAAAGCGTTCATTGATTTTAAGGCCCCTTTCACACTGGGGTGGTGCGGGCGTCGGCGGTAAAGCCACGCAAAGTGCTGGCGGTATAGCCACGCTGCCCCATTGATTTCAATGGGTAGGAGCGGTGAATACACCGCTCCAAAGATGCAGCTAGCAGGACTTTTTTCACCGTACTGCTACCGCTTTTTTCAGGCGCTATTTTTAGCGTTGTAGCGCCTGAAAACTGCCCCAGTGTGAAAGGGGCCTAATGGAAATAAGTTTTCATGAGCGTGAAAGCTCCTGAAAAGCACCTCCGTGTGAAAGTAGTCTAAAGGTTTCTTTAGCCTTTCACCGCTCACAGGAAATAGTCTTGCCCTCTTTTTCCTCAGCTCCTGGCAAAAGAAGAAGCTTTCCACACATTGGATGTGAGGAGATGCTTTCTACACTTTGTAAGGCCCCTTTCACACTGGGGTGGTTTTTCAAGCGCTACAGCGCTAAAAATGGCGCCTGAAAAAACCGGCCCCTTTCACTCCAGTGTGAAAGCTGGAGGGGTTTCACACTGGAGCGGTGTGCTAGCAGGACGGTGAAAAAAGTCCTGCTAGCCGCATATTTGGAGCGGTGAAGGAGCAGTGTATTTACCGCCCCTACCCATTGAAATCAATGGGCAGTGCGGCTATACCGCCGGCAAAGCGCCGCTGCAGTGGCACTTTGCGGTCAGTTTTAACCCTTTTTCGGCCGCTAGCGGGGGCTAAAACTGCTGCTAAAAGGGCGGTAAAGCGCCGCTAAAAATAGCAGCGCTTTAACACTGACGCCCGCACCGCCCCAGTGTGAAAGGGGCCTAACAGTCACCAAAGAATTCAGAAAGTCAAATGCTCTCTCTGTGTTATTCTCAGGCTCGCGTAAAGGGGAGAGAGCTTCCAAAAGCACGCTGGGCAGATGGCTTAGATCCGCAATCACGGAGGTTCCGAAGCCAAGGGAGAAATACCCCCCTTTGGGTATTGCTGCTCATTCTACGAGATCAACGGCAGTTTCCTGGGCTGAAAGGGCCAGTGATATGCCTGAACAAATTTTCAAGGCTGCTACCTGGTCCAACTACTCAACATTTCTCCAACATTATAGGTTGAACTTGCTGTCCACCACAGATCAAGCCTTCGGCAGGAAGGTTCTTGGTTATCGTCTCCAAGGTTGTCCTGAAAGGCGATTTGAGAAAGACTTAGACTTACTGGTGACGGTATTTCTAAGAGCCTTTCGGGACAACCACTACTTCCCTCCCTTTTTATCATAGAAGTGCTTTTAAGCGTCTGTCATGGTTGTTTTGTGGTTTTATGTGCTTTGTTTTCCAGTATGTCGGAGACCACAATAACTGAAGCCATGGTGGAAAAGGAGGAATTTAAAAACATGCGTTTCCTGGAAAATGGATGGAGCTGCGCTCTCTCCAAGGTTGTCCTGAAAGTCTTACAAATACCGTCACCGGTTAGCCTAAGTTTCTCCTTTTGGCGGAGGGATAACTGTGTGTGTGTGTGTGTGTGTGTGTGTGTGTGTGTGTTATAGAATATTTACCCTTCTACCTCCCTGGGGTCTCTCAATAATACAGTACTTTGCACGTATAAGTTGGTGCTTTTGCCTTTTTGCATAGCATAAAGACGTTGCTGTAATGTATTTTGTCAGAGCAGACGGAGTAGGCTTTTTTACTGAATATGGTTTGTAAGCAATATCTAGTTTCAGAGCACATTAACAGACATTTGTCACTATCAAGCAATCTATGGGAGTTGTTTCTACATATTACAACTTGTGCTATAATGCTGTGATATAGTACAGCCATATTGACTTTCTTTTTACAATGCCAGTGAGTTCAAAATTGCTTTTTTGTTTTGTTTTCTTTCCATTTAAAGATCCAAACTAAGAAATGAAATGGCCCACTTGGACCAGCAGGGTGGAGGTTCAAGATATGTAATGGGGTCAGGTAAGCTAGATTATTTTTTCTTATATGGGCCATGGATTAAAGTATGTGTGTAAACCCCATCCATGAGCTTTTCTTATAGAAATTTCCCCCTTTTGGTTGCTTATAGAACATTGAAAACCTTGTGATGTAGCTGTTGTAGGTACACAAAATAGCCTTTCATTCTTTTAAACCACCACTGAGCTCAAAGTCCTATGCTTTTGCTTCTCTATGAACTAAAAAAACGAATCCCTCAAAGATCTGGAGATAAGTAGGTGGGGTTCTATAATCCTGACCTACTTCCTGTCCTAGATCGACATTGCTTCTCCATTTATAGATGCCATACTGTGAGTGTTGTGATTCAAACGTGTTATTGGCAGCATCACTAGGTGAAAATAAGGTTTAAAGCGGTTCTGCACCTAAAATAAAAATATTAAAAGCCAGCAGCTACTAATATTGCAGCTGCTGACTTTTAATAAAATCACACTTACCTGTCCCAGGGTCCAGCGATGTCGGCGGCAGATGACGAGCGATCGCTCGTCTCGCTGCTGCCCCCGCCGCCATCCTCTGTCAGGGAATCGGGAAGTGAAGCATTACAGCTTCACTGCCCGGTTCCTTACTGCACATGCGCGAGTCGCGCTGCGCGTCTCTTATGGTCCCCCGCTGTGTCTCTGGGAACTGTGTGTTTCCCAGAACACAACGGGGGGGGGCGGCGCGTCTGCGGCGGTCTGGCCGGAAGTGGGTGCAGTTACCTGGATTATCCAGGTAACTGCACCCCCTCCCCCCTGAAAGGTGCCGATTGTGGCACCGGAGGGGGGGAGGGATCAGATTAGCGGAACTTCCCCTTTAGGGTGAAGAACCGCTTTAAAAAAAGGCTGAAAAAGTAAACAAAATAAGTCACCTCATTGAAGGACTGGTATGATGTGATGCATTTAATACATTGTTTTTTTTTTTTTTTAGGGTGTAAAAAAAATAAAAAAATACCTGAAATTGCAAATTTAAAATAGTTCATGCATGCTTACTTGCGAAACAGTTTTTTTCCAAAATGTCTCTCAGCTGCTGTGTGAACTGAATCTGGAATTCTCTCTAGCTTATTTACTTCAGCTCTGCTGGCAGACCAGCCCAGATTTCATAGGCCCTCTAAGCATGCCCTCTAAGCATGCCACTGCATAAGGGGTAGAAACTATCCCAGACCTGGCCTTCATTGTTTTCTAGGGCCCCAACCAACAACACAGTGAGGCGGGAGGGCTTTGTCGGTGGGATTCATGAACTTTCACTGCATACTGCAGCCAATTGGATATGGAAGGCATGTTTCACATGGTGTACAGTTAGGCCCCTTTCACACATGCGGACATTATGTCCGTATTTCATCCATCCGTTTGCGGATGAAATACGGACGTGCATGCATTCCTATGGGATGGCGGGTGTCTGCGGATAAACATCCGCAGACACCCGCTATCGTCTGCCTCCGCTATTTTCTGATTCCACAGATGGAGGAAAATCCTATTTTTCTATCCATCTGTAGAGCGGATTGGATGAACACGGAGAGACGGTCCATGCTCATCCAATCCCCCGTAGAGGAGAGCGGAGAGCTGACAGGGTGGTCTCTGCACAGTGTGCAGAGAGCGCCCTGTCCGCCGCCGGCTCAGCGGGGACAACGAAGCGATCCCCGCTGAGCCAAGCGGATCATCACGGGGCGGATCTCGGGGCTTCCACCCTACTAGTTTCTTCATTAAAGTAATTCTTTCCTTCCTAGAGCTAGGTCTGGACTGGCATCTGGCTCGCCATAGTATTAAGGGTTGTGTTTCTGCCCTTTCTGTTTCATTTCAGAGACCATTGGACTCTTGCCTTGCTATGTACAGTAACTTGTCTATAACCGTTTTTTTAACCTATTGGAGACATTCCTCTCTGTAGCCATCACCTCTTTGAGGCAAGTGTCTCAAATGGTGGCCCTATCCTGCAAAGAACCTGTTGTAGTTCTGTATAAGGACAAGGTGATGTTGAGGCCCAGGACATTGGGTAGGTTATTTCTGCCTTTGACCTCTGCTGGGACATTGCTCTTCCTTCCATCTGTCCCGCTTTAATTCACCAAAAGGTGTTTTCCCTCCCATTTTCTGGATGTGGTTCAGGCTGTCAGTCTTTTGGCTAATGGTTCTTTAAAGAAGACTCATTACTCTTTCTTAATTCCTGGATGGAAGCACTGGCTTTTTGTTGCGATTTCTAGGTGACTCAGGAAGACCAACATCCCAAGCTTATGGTTTCAATGATCAGCTTCCATCATGTCTCGACTTTATTCGATTTGTGAGTGCTTCCTGGGCTTTTCAACATTGAGCAATTGTTTCGCAGATTAGCAAGGTTGCTACCTGTTATGCTTTATTGGTGCGTTGTCCACCCCTCAGTTGGACTGGTTTTGGGCATTTTAAAGGTTAGGGACCCCCTGTATCCCTTAGTGGGTGAGGAAAAAATTGTAGGGGCTTATCCTGTGCACTGGCCTACATGATGGTTTGTTTGTTTTTTTGACTGTGGCCAATCCTCCCCATAAAGGGCATTATGTAATAGCTTTGACATAGCATACAGTTTCGAATAAATTCCTTCATGTCCTATCCTAACCTTTTGTAGGCACTCTCATTCTAATGTTCCTTCTACACTCTCAATAGGGACCAATAAAAGGAAGCTACATAACGTACTAGTATGCTTTTGGATTTTAGGAGTAACCTGGAGAACCTTAAGGAAGCTTGAAATCAAAACTGAAGGCAAAATAATTTCATGATATGTTTATGTCCATACTTTACTCCTGTAGCTGCAGTCATTAATGCAGAACTCCAGGAAAACTTTTTTTTTTTCCATGTCCTTGTTACTGATCTCCTACCGTCACCAACTTTGCCATCCATGTTCTTCCGAGCTCTGTAGTTTCTTTGCAGTAGCCTGCTGATCTTGCTGAAAAAACGGTATTGCCCAGTGATTTTCTGTTTGTAAGACCGCTGGTTGCTATTCCTCCTGTACCCTCAGCCAGTGGTCTTGTCACTGCTCACCAGTAGTTCTCTCAAGACAAGGAAGCAGCAATTTTCTATTTCCGTCCTGCTCGCTGTAATGGGCAGAGGGGTTCTCGCAGCCCCCAGTCTGTGCCACCCATAGAGGCGGTGTTGTCCTTTGCTCCCCCCTCCCTTCCAGCACCGCCACTGTCCTCTCATCCGCCCCACCCACCCCCCCATCGCCACTGCCCACCATCTCTCTCCAGTGAAGAGCAGGGATAGTTACCAGCAGAGATCATCCACATGAGTGAGCGGCGATCTCTGGCTGACAGCTCTTGTATGTTGGATGCAGTTCGGCGTAACGTCCCGCCTCCCGTACCGGCATTAACCACTTAAAGACTAGCCTCATTTTAGAATTTAGGTGTTTACATGTTTTTTGTATTTTTTTTTCTAGAAAATTACTTAGAACCCCCAAACATATATTGTTTTTTTTTTCTAACACCCTAGAGAATAAAATGGCAGTCATTGCAATACTTTTTTTTTCACACCGTATTTGCGCAGCGGTCTTACAAACACACTTTTTTGGGAAAATATTCACTTTTTTTATAAAAAAAATAAGACAACAGTAAAATTAGCACAATTTTTTTTTTATATATATTGTGAAAGAATGTTGCGCCGAGTAAGTTGATACCCAACATGTCATGCTTCAAAATTGTGCCTGCTCGTGGAATGGTGTCAACTTTTTTACCCTCAAAAATCTCCATAAGTGACATTTAAAAAATTCTACAGGTTGCATGTTTTGCGTTTTATAGAGGAGGTCTATGGCTAGAATTATTGTTCTCACTCTACCGATCGTGGCGATACCTCACATGTATGGTTTGACCGTTTTTCATATGCGGGCGCTACTCGCATATGCTTTCGCTTCTGCACACGAGCTCGTCGGGACGGGGGTTTAAAAAAAAAAAAAAAAAAAAAAAGTTTTTTTCTTATTTTATTTTTACAGCGTTTAAAAAAAAATAAAAAATCTGGATCACTTTTATTCCTATTACAAGGAATGTAAACATCCCTTGTAATAGAAAAAAGCATGACGAGTCCTCTTTAAATATGAGATCTGGGGTCAAAAAGTCCTCAGATCTCATATTTGGACTTAAATGCAATAAAAAGAAAGTCATTTGAAAAAATGACAACAGAAATATGTGTCTTTAAGAAGTATGGGCGGACGTGATGTTTTGACGTCTCTTCCGCCCTCCTATGGTATGGAGATGGGTGGGGGCAATCTTCCCCTCACTCGTCTCCATACACAGACACAGAAAGGTCCCAATCGCCTCCGCCGCTACCGATGGCTCCAGTAAGCGGCAGAGGGCGCAGGAGGGGGGTGAGTGACTACAAGAACCAATGTCTTCTCTAGTCCATTTTCTTAGCCTGGTGATTGGACAGTAATGGAGCAGTAGCACCTGATGAGGTCAAAAATCCTGTTGTGTACTAGCGCTATTTAAAATGAAACCAAATTGGTGGTGTGTGTGTGTGTGTGTGTGTGTGTGTGTGTGTGTGTGTGTGTGTGTGTGTTTGTTTGTTTGTTTTTTTTCTTCCCCCGTTTTAGCAGAAGATTAATATAAATGCATTTCTCCTTCAGGGGAAACATTAGTGGAGATCCAACAAAGATTGCTGAGGGAGAGGGAGATAAAGCTTAGGAGAGCTTTGCATGAACTAAGAAAGAAGAGAAATCTACTTAGGACACAGCGCAAACGGCGGGAGTTTCCAATAATCTCTGTAATGGGTTATACCAACTCTGGTGTGTATCCAACTTGTTTATTATGTATACTACCATATTCTAAGGGAGATGCTACATTGTAGTTGTGTGTTTGCTTATTTGCAGGAAAAACAACGCTGATAAAGGCGCTCACTGGTGATATAAGCCTTCAGCCACGTGACCAGCTTTTTGCCACACTTGATGTCACAGCCCATGGTGGATTGCTTCCTTGTCGTATGCCAGTTATATATGTTGATACCATTGGCTTTCTGTCTCAGCTTCCACACAGTTTAATAGAGTCTTTTTCTGCCACCCTAGAGGATGTCATCCATTCGGTAATTACTTTGAAATCTGAACAGCTCTGTAATGGTTTTTAAATGATAAATGGGTGCATCTTCACATATACAGTACCTAACGTTCTATAAGACCACCATAAATCAGTTAGTTTTAACATGTGCACACGTGGGTACCTTTTAACAGTTGTTCTTTATAACCAATCAGAGAAAGTACTTTGCCCGAAGTGTGGGTGGAACAGTGGCTTAGTATGCGAAGCACAGAGTTGCTTTATTAGATTATACAGCACATGGGAATTACTACTATTCTTGACAAAGCCTAGTCTACAGGGCTCACAGTATAAATGCAGTGGAGCCAGGTTGTTATCCACAAATGTGCAATGGGACAGATCCAGGATTACGGTGATAACAGTCCAGTGTACTGTGGGGGAGGAGTCCAAAGGAGCACAGAAGCAAAATGGGACTAGGGAAAATCATCAGGACCACAAGGTGGCAGTATAGTGGGGCAGAGGTTAAGCCCAGAGGGGATACAACAGCAGTCTGGGGTCCATCAGGGAACAAACAGGATCACTGCACAGCTACTGAATAGGTTATAGCTAAAGGGCACAAGTGAGAGGATCACAGAGCAGCAAGCGAGGAAACGGGAGCAAAATTCCAGGGAGCAATATTATGTATCATGGCTATAAGCCAAGACACAGGGGACTCTAAGCACTTCACCAATAAGGTATAGCAAGGGTTCATGGTTTAGGTTCCTGACAATCCAAAAGGGATCGGAGTATGGGGATGAGGGGTTCCTGTGCAGCTTGGCAACAGCTTTAAAGATGAACTGTAGTCTGCCCACATCATTTGTAATAAAAACATCTTTGCCATTCTGAAGCTTCCCTCCAATTTTATATATACTGTAATTCTGTACTTGCCAAATACGCTGCAGAAATCTCCCTCTGAGTCAGGTTGCAATCATTTTTAACTGTGGCCCTCTTACTCATCCTCCCTCCCTTCCTGGCAAGCTTTCACAAGAGAGCTGTGCATGCGGTCATAAGCCTATGCTTTTTTCCAGACAAGGAACAGGAAGTGGGCTGTATAAGGTATTTACTGTCAGAAAAAAAGTTTTACTATCCAAAGTTAAAACAAGGGTAGAAGATTTAATAGATGTAAAGATGAAAGAAAAATGACTGAAGTTTCGCTGTGTGTGTATGTATGTGGGAACCATGAATGCCAACCTGTACTGTGACATACTGTAGCGGAGCATGATCCCCTCCCTAGGAAGACTGGGCCCCAGGGCAGTATTCCAACATAACGACCCAAAACACCTCCAAGACAATCACTGCCTTGATAAAGTAGCTGAGGGTAAAGGGGATGGACTGGCCAAGCATGTCTCCAGACCTAAACCCTATTGAGCATCTGTGGGGCATCCTCAAATGGAAGGTGGAGGAGCGCAAGGTCTCTAACATTCACAAACTCCGAGGTTGTCATGGAGGAGTGGAAGAGGACTCCAGTGGCAACCTGTGAGGCTCTGGTGAACTCCATGCCCAAGAGGATTAAGGCAGTGCTGGAAAATAATGGTGGCCAAACAAAATATTGACACTTTGGGCCCAAGTCGGACATTTTCACTTAGGGGGTGAACCCCCTTTTTGCCTGCGGTTTAGACATTAATGGCTGTGTGTTGAGTTATTTTGAGGAGACAGCAAATTTACACTGGCATACAAGCTGTACACCCACTACTTTCTTCAGTGTTGTCACGTGAAAAGAGATAAAATTATTTACAAAATTGTGAGCGGTATACTAACCTTTGTGAGATACTGTGTGTATATTATGTATTAGTGTGTGTGTGTGTAAAAAAAAAATTTGAGATTTTCAGTTCACATATTTTAGTACATGTTTTAAGTTTTCCATCTGCGTCAAATGAATCCCTCAATGACCAGTCTGTACTCTGCATTGCAAAAGCGGCAGTGGCTATAGTGCCAGTATGTAAAATTAAAAAATAATAATTTTGTAAGCTTGTTTCAACTCTTTGACGGTCTTGATGCAAACCTGTACGTCTGCTACCTATCAGATAAACAAGTTGTAGGAGATCTGATCACTGACCTGCAATGCAATAGAAGTTATATATCTGTGCTCAAATCCCAGTAGCCTTTACTTGTACTGTATATAATCCATCGGGTACTAAAGGGGTGTGACCACATGTTAACACTAACGTAAAAGTTGATGTAATATTACATTGTACCTGTACTGTTCCCAAAGTTCAGGCATTTATATTCTTGTGTTTTTTTGGTAAAAAATACTTTTTTGAACTATTAGGCCTCATACAGACTGACATTTTAAAAAACTGGCTGTAAAGCTAGGAACAATGCCTGGAAAAAATCAGCGTTAAAAACTGCGATTTTATTAGCATTTTGCTATGGCGTCAATGCGTGTTTAACAGTGTTTGTAAGCGTTAACGCTAAGGCGCGTTTAAAAAAAAAATCCCTCTATTTTCCACTCCCAAATTTCCCAGAATGCAAAGGAAAATAAATAACGTGTGCTATCATAGCAGGTGGCCATTTTAGTTGGGGGGGGACAGAGAGAGGAGATAGTCTGTATGTGTTTTTGCTTGAGTATTTGTGGAGTTTTTGGTATTTTGCGTGCATTTTCATCGGATTTTTGCATTATGGATCCTGCTGTGCAAAAGATTGATGAAGCAGTCCTGCTTATTATCTTGATGAGGATTTGTAGAAGAAGACAGTTGGAGGAGGATAGAAGCCGTAGACAACGTCGCTTCTGGACCCATCCACTGATATCCCAGTGGCTGTCAGTGGGGTACTTCACCCAGATCTATGCATACACCCGGAAAATTTTTACAACTTTACTAGGATGTCTGTGACGCTGTTCAATGAGCTCTTGGAGAGACTCCGGCCACGATTGACCAGGATGGACACTGCTATGTGTCAGTCTGTGTCACCAGAGGAGCGGCTGCTAGTGACACTGAGGTAAGTGAAATAAGTACTCATATGGGATAGGGTTTTTAGGCAATAGACGTTTGGGGTTAGGGTGTAAGGGATTAAAGTAGGTTTAGAGGGTTGAGGTTAGGGGGTAGGAATTTTTATTTGTATGCCGTTTTTAATAAAATATTTTCAAATTTCTAAATTGGGTTCCTTGCCACTGGACGAAGTTTCGTGTCTCTACATCATTATCTGTGTCGCAACTGTCTCTGTAACAAGGTCAACATGTGCTGCAATTTTGGAGGAGCTACATGACTCGGTCATGCTGGAGCCGACCGAAGAAATCTGGGAGTCTCTTGTGGATGGATTTTGGGGAAAAAACACAATTTCCAAATTGCATCGGTGCCCTGGATGGTAAGCACATCAGGGTGAAAAAGCCTCCCCACTCCGGATCATCTTATTTCAATTACAATAAATATTTTTCCGTGGTACTCCTGGCATTGACTGATGCCCATCTAAAATTTGTTGCTGTGGATATGGGAGCTTACGGCAGCCCAGGTGACTCCCGCATATTTAGAGAGTCATCTTTCGGACGTCGTCTGCATGAGGGACGCCTCAACATACCAGCCAGTAGGCCTCTACCCTCCACTGATGAACCAAGTTTGCCATTGGTGATGGTTGCGGATGAGCCTTTTAGATTGGCCGAAAACCTTATGAGGCCATATAGTGGATATGGACTCAGCCATGAACAAAGAATATTCAATTATAGGCTGAGCTGTGCACGCCGTGTGGTTGAGTGCGCGTTTGGTATCTTGACTGCCAAATGGAGGGTTTTGCTGTCCTCCATGCAACTGAATGTGGAGAATTCAATCAAGGTGGTCCTGGCATGCTGCATGCTTCATAATCTTTAGAGGAACAATGATGGGGCAATTGGGAACCGGAGCCCAGCAACCCAATAAATAGTGTTCAATTTATGGACTTGCGGTCAACGGCACGGGTCATGACAATCCGCAACCAATTTGCCCAAAATTTTGTATCTCCTGAAGGAGAGGTGTCATGGCAAGATGATCATATTTAAAAAAAACAATGCTGACATTGAATAAAGCTTGGATCTTGACGTCATATACATGTTAATGCTCTTTGTGTCCATGTTTCTTCTTTTGTTCCTCGAGTCCATTACATTCTGCGTGAGGCAAACGCATGCTTGGCCTATTGGCTCTGCATGCATTTGTCTGAAGCATAGTGCAAAGTGCTCTTTTTAATTTGCTTGGGACAAACGCATGCTTGACCTATTGGCTCTGCATGCGTTTGTCTGAAGCATAGTGCAAAGTGCTCTTTTCAATTTGCTTGGGACAAACGCATGCTTGACCTATTATGGCTCTGCATGCGTTTGTCTCAACCAGAGTGTTAATGACTGGTGTTGTGCATGCTATAAAAAAAAAAAAAAGACAGACAGAATTTGTGAAGCAAAGATTTATAACTGGTGATAGGTTTGCTGGGATGCCTGGTCACCTTGGGAATGTGGGGATTGTGGACGGGGGAAGGAATGGGGATGGCGCCTCTGCAAGTAAGATGGCTGTGTGAATTTTTTGTAGGTGGGTGAGGGGTACAATGGGGTCTGTGGCATGGTGGATGGTGTCTGGCGGAGAGGGGGCTGATATAGAGAGGGGTGTGCTTGCACTGCTGAGTTCCCGGGGGGCCTTTGGGGGATCCTGAGATACAGTGTATGGAGGTGGCACACCACTGTATTTCGACTGTTTGTATTGAACACAGATGGTGTTCAATCGATCCATGCACTGTATCTCAAGGTCTCCACCCATGTCCTCCATTAGGTTGTACATGTGACGGCAGAAGCAGGCGCGCTTGTTGCTTGGGTCCATGAAGGCATCAAAGCTGCGCCTCTCCTGCCGCACTTCCTGCAGCAGTGCAAGCACCCTGTTATCTGTCTCAGTAACAAACTCCCCCACCCTTTGCCGCTGGTTACTCCCACGACCAGGGCCACGGACACCTCTACGACCATGCACCTCCCCGTGTTGGCTGATGCTGGATTCCTGCAAAAGAAAATTAAATATATAAATTGGCAGGCATGTAGGTAGATAGACAGGCTGACATAATGGATGGAACGTTACCTCATGTGCTGTCTCCTCAGCGTGGCTTTCCACACTACTGTCACAGGGAGATGTGTGGGCTGAGCTGTCCGTGGCACTGGGGGTGGGTCTGTCCACTGCCCGAACTTCCCTTGCCTCCTCTACTCTCCGCAGTATTTGATGTTGTCCTACAAAGAATAGAATTAAATTGTTGACATTATACATAGAACATGCATATTGTCTGCAAAGAAATGCACAGGTTTAATTAAATTCACAAGGATATATATATATATATATATATATATATATATATATATAATATTATGCTCACGGAGGGCTTTCCATCGCCGCTGAAGGACTTTGCCAGGTGGACAATATGTGGAAAGGAAGAGGTTAATTATGCATTCTACATTCATTACATTACAGAACAAACGCATCATGCATTCCATGAACATAGACTTACTTGTTTGTTTTTGGGTACCATGCGACATATCTTCCCACCCTGGGGTGATTGCTGCACTGATCTCCCTCCACACCTGTTTTTTTTAATATGTGGTCTCCATGCTGTGGGTGAGCAAGGTCTCACAGCTCAGGATGGGCCTCCACAGCAGTGATGAGTGCTGGTTGAGAGACAGTGCTGGCCATGCTTGTTGCTCCTCCTAATATTTCCCACAATCTCCCAGGTGTGCAAGGGACTTTTGGGTAATCAGACAGGAATTTCCTGTTTTTTTTTTTTTTTTTTTATTTTTTTTTGTTTGTTTTTGTTTTTTCATTACATACAGTGACCAATCATATAATCATTTTTACAGCTTGCTGACCGCGTTAATGAGCGTTTTTGAGCTTTTTCCAGTGTCTGTGTCAAAACGGCTCTAGCACTGGAGCCTCTGAAGGCGCTGGTCCTTGGTTTTTTTTTTGGAGCTCAAAACGACCATGCCTGTTACAGCTCAAAAACGCCATGGTGTGTATGAGCCCATTGAATAACATGGAGTTGCCTTCTTAAGCAGCAAAAAAAGGCTAAAAAAAAGTCACTTTTAAAACGTCAGTGTGTATGAGCCCTTAAACTTGTTTTTTAATTTTTCTATATTCATCGTGGTAGAATGGTAGTTTCTCTAGTACAGCTGTTCAGTAACTGACTCATGTATGTTTTACTTACCAGGATTTATTAATTCACGTGAGAGATATAAGTCATCCTGAAGCTATCAATCAGAAGAAAAGTGTGCTGAATGTTCTCTCCAACTTGAATGTTCCCCAGAAGCTCCTTGATACAATGATTGAGGTGCACAATAAAATTGACTTAGTTGAGGGGTAAGTGAACTTGGTTTTGTGTATGTAAGTACATTTTAATAGTTCTTTATACTCCAGTCTATTTTGAGGTTTTATTTTTGTGCAAGAAATAAAAACGAAGATTCAGCAAAGGCATTTTTTTTTTCTGTGTAGTTGCATGTCTGGACACAGTTCAAAGATAAATGTTTCAGCATGGGATGGAGTTAGGAAATTTCCTAATATATTTATCTATTAATGGGCATGCGTATTTGCTAATCAATGTGTACAAGTTTTAAATATTGCACAGAGATCGCTGATCTCCAATAGGAGCTTCTTTTCTTTCAAACTTAAAATGAGACCTCTTCCTTATAATTTTCCTCAAAAGTTTATGTGGATTTTGGTTATAAATTTAGGGTAATTGCTGCATCTCTGAATGTTAAAATACAACTTCAAAAAACCTGCCATGCCTCTTACTAAATACCTTGGACTGTCTACTTTCCAAAAAGGGGTCATTTTTTGCGGTTCTTTCTACTACTGCCCTAGCATTCTAAGGCCTCAAGAAATGATATGATTTTTATAGAGCGAGATATAATCTCTATCATCATGGTTGGGCTCTATAACTTTCACACAGACAAAATAATATACTCTGAATTAGTTTTTTTCATTTTGGTAAAGAGAAAACTGGCCTTGCCAAAAAGGGAGGGGGCCGTGGGGAGGAGTGTTTGGCATTGACGTTGTTGAAGATAAACTCCAGCCAATGCAGTGAAACTCAACCCCCCCCCCCCCCCCCAAACCCCTTTTTGGAAAGTAGACCGTCCAAGGTATTTAGTAAGATGCATGGTGAGTGTGTGGTGGTTTTATTTTTTTTACATTTTTTGGAAAAATTAAGTGTGTAGAGAGCTTATTTTTTTTTATATGTATGTGTGTGTGTGTGTATGTGTGTATATATATATATATATATGTATGTATGTATGTATATATGTATGTATGTATGTATGTATGTATGTATGTATATATATGTGTGTATAGTATGTATGTATATATTTTCTATTAAAAAAAATTCATTGTCACCAGAACAGTACATCATCGTCATATAACGGGTGTGACAGTGATCAGGGAACTGACAGTATGTAAAAAAAAAAAATACATTTTGTAAGCTTGTTTTAACTCTGTTTGTTTGTCTTGATGCAAACCCATACATCTGCTACCTATGAGAGGAACAACCAAGATGTATAGGCTAGCTCATGGGAAGTTAAAGGCTTAGGATCATAATTAGGTAATACAAATCTGTAAAAAAAAATAAAAAAATCACATGTGTGATTTAAGTTCTGATGGAAGTAATTCCCAGACTCCTGTGTTGAATGCTAGATCTGGCGCAGTGAAGCCAGAGCTTGGCAGCTGAATGAGTGATTCACTGCTTCCATGAGAACAACTTCTTCCTTTTTTTTATTTTTTTATTTATTTTTTTGCATAGGCTATAGATCCCATTTCATTTTTTGTTAAAGGAATTGTTTTAACTGTTCTAGACATGAAACTATTGACACGGCTGTTTCTGTGTCTGCACTTCATGGATATGGCTTGGAAGGCCTCAAACAACGTATAGAGACTGGTGTGATGGAAACCACAGGGAGGATAGCTGCCACAATCAGAGTAAATCTGGAAAGTGCTCAGTTAAGGTATGTAAGATTATGCAGGCCCACTACATTTGTGAATCTGTTACAGTACATGACATCCTACCGATCAACAATGTATTTATTTTAGTTAAATGATTCTAGATGTTAAAGCGAAGACTCAAATACACTACAGAAATGCGTGTCTGTGCATGTCAAATACATATTATTTTTTAAAATTCAGTCATTTTTTTTATTAAATATTTTTCCCAAGTGTTCTTCCAGGACAGCCCTTGAGAGATGGAGCTCCTCCCATCGACACAGGAAACACATTGCCACAGTTCAAAAGGCGGTCCCTCAGGTCCCTGGTCAGTCATTTGTGTTTCCTCCGTCGGAGGAACATGTTGCCAGGAACCTGAAGGCCCCTCTCAGGGGCTGCCTGAGAACCTGTTAGCCATAAGGGACCGGGTCCTGTTTTTTGGCTGCAGTATTGGGTCCATACCTTTCTTTGTGGCTCGGGTACCGTCCAGCTGATTCGGAGCAGACCCGTTACCCTCCTCCTTCCAGTGCCGAGGTGGCCAGGGGCAGAATGGCGCGGTTTCCCCCAGGAGCGGTGAGTGGAACCTTCCATCTTTGCTCCTTGTTGCGGTGGGGTCGGAGACGCCGAGCGTCACTTCCGGCGGAACCGCGTCATCACTGCGTGCCGAGACTTCCGGTTCCGGGTCTCTAAGGGTACAAGGAGGAGAGGGAGAGCCAGCGCTGTGCCTGTGAAGCCCGACCAGCGTCCAGCTATACCGGATTAGCGGCGGGATTCGGAGCGTCAGAGGGGGACCATGGAGGCTATTCCCCAGGATACTCCGGCGGAGACTGGCACCAGCCAAACCCAGGTAGGCTGCTGGGCATGCTATTACTCTGGTGGAGTGGTGGTGTTTGTAGGCTGGGCCCTGTAGTGCCCCACGGTGGCGGTTTACTCACAGTGAGGTTGTTTGTTAGTGGTGATTCTTAGAGGGACATGGTGCTGACGCTAAGAAATCCTTTTTCTTCTTATTTTCAGGCTAAAGAGATGCCAAGGGAAGACAAGACAGGCCGCAAAAAGTGCCCTAATTGTGGGAATAGGTTGTCCTCTGGCTCTAACAAAGCCCTATGCAAGCAATGCATTGCAAGCTTGCTTAAATCTGAGGCAGATTCCCCTTTAGCAAAGTTTTTGGGCTCCTTTAAAGAGGAAATGGCGTCGACCTTTAAGTCCCTCCGGGAGTTAATCACTGACGTGGGATCAGCTGCAGCTGCCTCCACGAGTAAAACAACTATAATCTCATCCTCACCATGCCTTACAACACCCAGCTCAGGGGAGCCCCGTATGGTCAGGGAGCCTAGCCCCACGTTGATTAGCCCCGAATCCTCTGACACTGACTCGGGTCAGGAAGAGGATCAAGCAGCATCTAAAGCCTCAAAATATAGATTATCTCTCGAGGAAGTAGATGAGCTAATGGGGGCTATCTATGATACGCTGGAAATTGAGGAGGAAGAAACTCAGTTATCCAGACATGATCAAATGTATGAGGCTCTGGGGAAAAAAAGCAAGGGTTTTTCCTATACATAAGGTGCTTTCTGACCTTGTCCTTAAGGAGTGGTCTGAACCAGACAAAAAGGTTTTCTTTCCTAAATCCCTTAAGAGAAGGTTCCCTTTTGATGAGAGCCCAGAGGCGGTCTGGAATAAAAATCCTAAACTAGACGCCCCTCTGTCCAAAATCTCAAAGCAGGCTGATCTGGCCTTTGAGGATATGGGCCACCTGAAAGATCCCATGGACAGGAGAACAGACATTGTCTTAAAGAGGGCCTGGGATGCCTCTATGGCAGGCTTAAAACCAGCTCTAGCCACTTCCTGTGTAGCTAGAAACCTGGAGTTCTGGTTATCGCAACTACAAGAACACTTAAAAGCAGGCACTCCTAGGGGGGAGCTTTTGAAATCCTTCCCTATGCTTTTTAAGGCCACCAGTTTCATCTCTGACGCCTCCACAGACTCCGTTAAATTTACGGCTAAATCTGCAGCACTTTCAGTGGCAGCAAGGAGGTCAGTATGGATGAAAACCTGGGGGGGAGACACGGCGTTTAAAACCCGCCTGTGCAGCGTCCCTTTTACAGGAGACTTAGTCTTCGGGCCTGAATTAGACTCCGCCTTAGAAAGGACGGCGGACAAAAAGAAAACCTTTCCCGCAAAAAAGAAAAATTTTCAAAGAAAAATTTTTCGTCCCTTTAAGGAACCCTCTAAACCAGAGAAGAGTTCAACCCCCAAAAAACATTGGTCGGGACATAAAAAAAGGGAAAGGAAAAGGGGGCATACTGTTTAGCCGCCCCAATCAGGATCCCAAACCACAGTGACGTCAGGGTTCCTGTGGGAGGAAGATTAAGCAAATTTCTTCCACAATGGGAAGAGACAACCTCGAACGAGTTTGTCTTAAATATAATAAAAAGGGGTCATATGCTGGAATTTCACAGCAACCCTCCTTCCAAGTTTCTGGTGACAAAGCTTCCAAGTCACTCAGAAAAGGCCAGGGCCTTACCTTTACTAATAGGGGAAATGGTAGATCAAGAAGTATTGACACCAGTCCCTATTCAGGAACAAGGGGACGGTTTTTACTCGCACATTTTTGTGGTAAGAAAACCGTCAGGGAGATTCAGACTATTTATGAACCATCCATTTATTCCATAAAGAATCTCCTGCAGAAAGAGACATTTATGGCAACCCTGGACCTAAGGGATGCTTATCTGCACATTCCAATAAGGGAGGAATGCCAGAAATTCCTTCGGATGGCAGTGCAGATAGACACAAAGGTTTACCACTTTCAGTGCAGAGCACTTCCCTTCGGTCTATCATCCTCTCCGAGAATCTTTACCAAGGTTCTCGGAGAGGCTTTAGTTCCTCTGAGGCTTCAATCAGTCTCAATTATCCCCTACCTAGACGATCTGCTCCTAACAGCCCACTCAGAGAGTCGTCTTTCTCAGGACCTGGAATTGACTCAACTCAGTCTGAGTCGATTAGGGTGGATTGTCAGTCAGGAGAAATCCAAGACAACCCCAACACAGGAGATCCTGTATCTGGGGTACTGGATCAAGTCTGTAGATCAGAAAATTATACTGCCGGAAGAAAAGATTTTGAATCTGTGGCAGAGAATATCTTTTCTTCAATGCAGCCCCAAGTGTACGGTGAGGGAAGTAATGTCGGTCTTAGGTCTTATGACGGCAGCCATTCCAGCCGTACAATGGGCCAGGTTCCATCAAAGAGAACTTCAGGGTTTTCTGTTAGAACAATTAAAAGGCAGAGATCTGGAGGAGGAGGTATCGATCCCCTCAAGGGTAAAACGCTCCCTCTGGTGGTGGAAGGACAGGGAGAACCTAAACAAAGGGGTTCATTGGGTCCTTCCTATCACTTCAACACTAACAACGGATGCGAGCAGTTGGGGCTGGGGAGCCCACCTAGGCTCAAGCTGGGTCCAGGACAAGTGGACCCCGGAGGAGAAATGTTTCTCTTCCAATTGGAAAGAACTAACAGCAATCCTGAGAGCTGTTCTAGCTTTCCACCCCGCAATACAGGGTCACCATCTACAAGTCCGTTCAGACAATACGACGGCTGTAGCATACATAAACAAACAAGGAGGAACCAGAAGTCCTCGTTTGATGTTGGTAGCCAGACGCATTCTCCAGTGGGCAGAAGCCAATCTGGAATCCATTTCTGCAGTTCACCTGAAAGGGGAGCTGAACAACAAAGCGGACTTCTTGAGTCGACAGAGGATTTCGAACCAAGAATGGTCCTTACACCCAGAGGCATTCAATCTCATAACAGCTCACTGGGGAGAACCAGAGGTAGACCTTTTTGCGAGCAAGAAAAATGCAAAGGTTCCAAATTTTTTCTCGCTAAACCCAGGAGATCAACCCCTGGCGGTAGATGCCTTGCAAACTCCATGGACTTTCAGTCTGGCGTATGCATTTCCCCCTCTTCATCTCATTCCGAGGGTCCTAGCAAGATTCCTCAAGGAGAAAACCTGTTTGATTCTAGTAGCACCTTTTTGGCCCAGGAGACCGTGGTTCACAACGTTGCTACAATTGACAGATTGTCCGCCTCTAAGACTTCCCTACAGACAGGACCTCCTGTCGCAGGGACCTCTTTACCATCCGCAGGTCGCCACACTGAAGCTTTCAGCGTGGTTACTGAGGAGGAAATCTTAAGGAGTAAGGGCCTGTCAGACGAGGTAATTGCGACCTTACTACAGAGTCGCAAACCAGTCACGAGAGCTATTTACAAAAAGGTCTGGAAAAAATTTAATAGCTGGCTGAATAGCCGTGACATAAATACGGCTAATATTCTACAGTTTTTACAGGAAGGTGTAAACAAGGGTTTAACTCTAAGTACTATTAAGGTACAGATAGCTGCCTTAAGTGTATACCTAGATGAACGCTTACAGGAAAATCCTTTTGTCGCTAGATTCTGTAAGGCAGTCGCTAGACGTAAGCCAGTCAGAATCACAAAAGTCCCATCCTGGGATTTAGCAGTTAGGCTCAAAGGGTGACCCCAAGAAAGCTTTTAGCACATCTCAGAGGCCTGCCTAAGGCTTATTACCTTTAAGACAGTTCTCCTGGTGGCAATCACTTCAGCCCGTAGGGTCAGTGAAATCCAAGCACTTTCCATCAGGGAACCATTCCTACAGATCCTAGAAGACAGAGTCATACTAAAGACAGACCCTGGGTTCTTACCAAAGGTAGCATCTAGCTTCCATAGGTCCCAAGATATTGTCCTCCCTTCATTTTGTCAAAATGCAGCAAATGAGAAAGAGGAACGTTTTCATTTATTGGATGTGAGGAGGTGTATTCTAGAATATCTTAAAATAACAAATCCATTCAGAATCTCAGACTCCCTTTTTGTCCTTTTTTCCGGACAGCGTAGGGGACAGAAAGCTTCAAAAGTAACCATGGCTAGATGGATTAGGCTAGCTATAGCAGAGGGGTATAAGGCCTTGAATAGAGATCCTCCTGAGGGTGTTAAAGCTCACTCCACAAGAGCGTTGTCTGCATCCTGGGCAGAAAGAGCTGGTGCCACCCCGGAGCAGGTATGTAAAGCAGCCACATGGTCAAGCTTTTCCACCTTTTACAAGGCATTACCGACTGGACTTAATGTCTAGTCAGGATCAGGCCTTTGGGAGGAAAGTCCTCCAGGCCGTGGTCCCCCCCTAATCTGGTAAGTACTTGGGGATCCTCTCAAGGGCTGTCCTGGAAGAACACTTGGGAAAACTGGAGTTAGTACTTACCGGTAACTCCTTTTCCGGTGGTCTTCCAGGACAGCACGATCCCACCCTTTATTTGATTGTAGTGATGTACTAATGTTATTACCTGTTATGGTTTATATGTTTTTCAGTTCCATCCTTCGGTTCTTGGTGAATGACTGACCAGGGACCTGAGGGACCGCCTTTTGAACTGTGGCAATGTGTTTCCTGTGTCGATGGGAGGAGCTCCATCTCTCAAGGGCTGTCCTGGAAGACCACCGGAAAAGGAGTTACCGGTAAGTACTAACTCCAGTTTTTTTCCCATACAACATTACATCTCACATCTAACACATTGACATTGCCCAACTGCGACTAACTTTAAAAAATAAATAAAAAAGAGAGAAATTAAAAATGAAAATTCCCCTCTCCCAACCCCTGCCTTAAGGTTTCTCACAGTTCAGGACCCACGGTCTCTAACCGGCCTTTACAAATGGCCTCGAATTTCAATAGGTATCCTCTATGTAGGAAAATGAATTTTAGTACTATCTTTTTTATTTATTTGGGTTCTCCATTCTTCCATTCTTCCACTGTGGGTGGATATATGGATGTCAATTTCTGTGCTATTTTTCGTGCCTGGAACAAACTTCTCACTATTGTAACATACACGTTTTCAGATTTTATATTAGATTCCTTCATTATATTTAACCACTTAAGGACCTGGCCTCTTTTTCAGACTTGGTGTTTCCATGTTTAAAACAGTTTTTTTTGCTAGAAAATTACTTGGAACCCCCAAACATTTTATATTGTTTTTTTTCTAACACCCTAGAGAATAAAATGGCGGTTATTGAAATACTTTTTTTTCACACCGTATTTGCGCAGCGGTCTTAGAAGCGCACTTTTTTTGGAAAAAATTCACTTTTTTGAATAAAAAAATAAGACAACAGTAAAATTAGCCCAATTTTTTTTTATACTGTGAAAGATAATGGTATGCCGAGTAAATTGATACCCAACATGTCGCGCTTCAAAATTGCGCCCGCTCGTGGAATGGCGTCAAACTTTTAGCCTCAAAAATCTCCATAAGCGACATTTAAAAAATTTCTACAGGTTGCATTTTTTGCATTACAGAGGAGGTCTAGGGCTAGAATTATTGCTCTCGCTCTACCAATCGCGGCGATACCTCACATATGTGGTTTGACCACCGTTTTCATATGCGGGCGCTACTCACTTATGCGTTCGCTTCTGTGCGCAAGCTCGTCGTAACGGGGTGTTTTTAAAATAAAAATTTTTTTTTTCCTTATTTATTTTAATTTTATTTATTTTTACACTGTTTTTACAAAAAAAAAAATGGATCACTTTTATTCCTATTACAAGGAATGTAAACATCCCTTGTAATAGAAAAAAGCATGACAGGTCCTCTTAAAAATGAGATCTGGGGTCAAAAAGTCCTCAGATCTCATATTTGGGCTAAAATGCAACAAAAAAAATAAAAAAAAATAAAGAAAATCTGACATTTAAAAAAAAATATATATATCTTTAAGAGGTATGGGCGGAAGTGACGTTTTGACGTCGCTTCCACCCTCCTATGGTATAGGGACAAGTGGGGGCCATCTTAGCCTCACTTGTCTCTATGCCCAGCAGACGGAAGGACCCGATCGCCTCCGCCGCTACCGATGGCTCCTGTAAGGTGCGGGAGGGGGGTGGCACCTCTCCCGCCGCCGAAAGCGGTGATCTCGCGGCGAATCCGCCGCGGAGACCACCGTTATCGTACAGCCGACCGCCTCCTGAAGAGATGGATATCTCGGTTGTGGCAGCAGCTGCTGCCGTTACCGAGATATCCCTCTTCAAAAATAGGACGTACATCGTCGTGCGGCGGTCGGCAAGTGGTTAACAGACACAATCCAGGATCCGGTGATAATTTAATTCGGAGCACATTATTAATAGTCTCCATTATATTTTGCCAGTATAGATGGAGTTTTGGACATCTCCATAATGTATCAAATTTTCTGGGGTACCTCTACGAAGGCATATGGGGGATTCTCTGCGTTTCCACTTAAACAATTTCTTTGGTGCATAATACAAACTATGTAGGATAAACAATTGCGTTAACTTTTTAGAACTGTACAGCGGTCAGGGCCGTCGACCACTGATCATCCGACAACAGTCCAAGGTCTCGCTCCCATTGTGCGTTTGAAGGGACGTTTACGGATTCTTTAAACTTACAATGTGGTATCTCATCATAAATGTTTGAAATAAGACCCTGCTCTTCCATCAATGATATTATTTTAGAGTTATTAAGTTTAAATTCGAAAGTCTGTGCCTGAGCCTGTACAGCATGTCTGAGCTCCGTGTACTGAAAAAACCTTTGTCTCGGGATCCCCAATTAATCAGATATTTGAGCAAAAGCATTTAGACAATCATTCAAAAACAATTGCTCCACATATCTCAGCCCCCGGGTTTTCCAAAACTCAAATCCTTCCAGCTTCTGCAGTTCCTCACAATTACAGCATTATTCCAGATTGGAGTATAGGAGGTATAACCCATAATACTAGTGATATTTTTCATTTCCTGCCAGATCTTCACAAAAAGTTTGCCTGTCAAGATTTTCCCTCTTTCGTCTTTCAGGACAGCACACTTGACTGGAGAGACCTCGGCTCCTCCTTTCTTAGGAAACACCGCCTCCACCAGATCTTTAAAACCATTCCTTCCCTCCAGCCCTTCAGTTTTGGTGTTTCCTCCGGCGAGGAGACATCGCTAGGAACCTAGTTTTAAGTCCAGTATGATCCTGAAGGGAGAACGCTCTGGCCGAAGGGATGTCCGGAGAGACTGAGGTCTCATACATTGCAGCAGGGCTAGGGAGTCCGTTACCTGCAGTGTCCGGCGTGTCTCATCCTTCCTTCGGAAAGCGGAGGCATGGGACGTTCGTTTTGGCGCTGCCTGGGGAAGGTGTTTGCTGGATGTGTCCGCGTCTCCCCCTAGTTGGTGTGGCCAGCATGGAGTGCAACGCTGGGTCGGATGACAGGCGACGTCTTTTTTTTCCGACGGGAGAGGTCACGTTCGGTTCACCCGCGACTTCTGGTTCCGGTCGTGGGACGCCAAAACTAATTGTGCGAAGACTGGTGTCTGCCTCATTCACGCTGTAGCGACAGCTAAGAGCAGTTTTTTGGCGAGTCAAGCGTTCAGACCGAATGGATGTCGAAGACTGGTTCCCGTTCGGTTTCCGGTGATGCCAGCACCAGCCATTCTAAGGTAAGTGGATCCCTGGGGTGGTGTTCCCTTACTACTTCCCGTTTAGCTCCACAGGTGATCTCTCCTCCTTGGTGAGGGGAAGAGTTGCACGTCTGGGACCCTGGTGGTGGTTGGTCCTGGGAGGGTGCCCTCCTGGTGTCGATCTGGTGTTAAATTTTTTGCTGGCAGGGGCTGATGCTGGTGGGGTTTTTTTGTCGTTGCAGGACAAGTCCATGGAAAAGTCTGTTTTCACATGGGTCCAGGAAGAAGTGCCCCTTATGTAGAAGTGTGTTAGGGGAATCCTGGGGAAAAGTATTATGCAGGAATTGCATTGAAAGCTTAGGCAAGGATCAGGCTGAGGAACAAAAGTTCTAGTCTGGCGGCTTCTGTTATAGAGCTCTCCAGCACTTTTTCAGTCTTTTAAAACCTTGTTTGGGATTTTTCAATCCTATACAGCCCTCAGCGAGTCCTCTGTCAGCACAAAAGGATGTCGCACCTGGCCCCTTGACAGGTCCCTCTGCTAATGATGGGTTACTTAGGGGTAACAGATCGATACTAGAGGATGAGCATGACAGTGAATCCTCAGACTCTTCTGAGTCAGAGGGAGAGAAGGTGGATGGCAAATTTTCCAGATCCTCCCGTTTCAAGCTCTCCTTGGAGGAAGTGGAACAGCTCCTGGGAGCTATTCACACTACACTGGGTATCCAAGGGGAGAAAAGAATCCCGGTCTCTGCCTGACCAGATGTATGAAGGTCTAGGAGAAACTAAGTAAAAAGGGTCTTCTCAGTGCATGAGGTTCTGGTAGACACCATTAGGAAGGAATGGCGAGACCCAGAGAGGAAGCCTTTCTTTTCTAGAGAATTGAAACGCAGATTCCCTGTTTCAGAGGATGAATCTGCTGTGTGGAACAAATCTCCTAGACTGGATGTGGCCTTCTTTCAGGTATCCAGAATTACAGATTTGGCTTTTGAAGATATGGGTATGCTAACCAAGAGGACAAGAGGATAGACTCTCTCCTCAGGAAGTCATGGGCCTGCCATGGCTGTCACAGTGGTGGCACGTAACATGGAGCACTGGTTGACTCATATAAAAGCTCATATTGAGGCAGGGACTGCAAAAGAAACAATTCTTTCTTCTTTCCCAATGCTTTTAAAAAGGAGTCGCGTACATAGCGGATGCGTCAGCAGAGTCGGTCCACATGTCTGCTAGATCTTCTGCCTTGGTTAATTCAGCCAGAAGGGCACTTTGGTTATAGACATGGCAAGGGGACAATGCTTCAAAGATCAAACTTTGTGGTATTCCCTTCACGGGGGATTTACTGTTTACTGTCCAGACCTGGAGGCTGTCTTTGATCAGACCGAGAAAAAAGTCTGGACCAACAAGGGCAGAGGGAGTGGGGGAGCGATTGTTTGTTTTTTTTTTTTTGTTTTTTTTTTTACCCCGGTGGGAGTAATCTGCCAAGGTGGGCAGAGAAGGCGGCAGCCCTTCTGACTTCTCTGGAGGATTTGGAGCAGCAGGGTGCAGTGTCACGGGTTTCTCCTGGGGAGGTAGGTAGAGGGTTTTTTTTCCCACGTTTTGGTGGTCAGAAAACCTTCAAGGAAGTTCAGGTTGATCCTGAACCTGAAACCTTTTGAATCTGTCAATCTGCTACAAAGAGGGATTCCATTTTTTTCCGTGAAAACACTGCTGCCTCCAAGTTGCTTCATGGTGTCCATAGATCTAAGAGACACCCATCTGCACATCCCAATTGCAGAGGACAGCCAGAAATTCCTCAGGGTGGTAGTAAGGTCAGCGTCAGAAGTAGTACATCTTCAGTTCCGGACCCTCCCCTTTGGTGAATATCCAGGGGGGGAAAAGGATAACCCAAAGTTATGGTGGAGGCTCTGGTTTTCCTACGATTATGGGCGGCACAGTGGTGTAGTGGTTAGCACTCTCACCTAGCAGTAAATAGGGTTGCTGGTTTGGATCCCAGCCACGGCGCTGCCTGCCTGGAGTTTGCATGTTCTTCCTGTGCCTGCGTGGGTTTCCAGGGGGTACTCGGGTTTCCTCCCACACTCCAAAGACATGCAGGGGAATCCCAGTGGTAGCATACCCGGATGACCTGCTCCTGTTTGTATCTTCATCGAAGCAGCTGGTTCAGGGTTTACAGATGGCTCTAGCAGCACAGGGGTTACTGGTTCAATTCCCCAACATGCTAATGCTTGTGTTGAAGTTATATGTTCTCCCTGTGTGGGTTTCTCATTACAATCCAAAGACATGCTGGCATTTTATTTGGAAAAATCCAACCTGAGTCCATCGCAGATATTGCCTAGAAAATTTGCATAGTAGACAAGGCTTTGACAGTTCTTCAAAGCAATCAAGTCTCTATAAGAAAGGCCATGTCAGCCTCAGGACTGCTGACATCGGCCCTTCCAGTAAGAAGGTGGGCAGGAGCATACTCTCGCCCCTGCAGCTCTTCATTTTGGAGGTTTGGGATCGTACTCAGAATTTTCTGGACTCTACGGTTCTCATTCCAATAAAAGTCAAGAGGTCCCTCTGGTGGTGGAGAAAAGAAACTTGCGGTGTTACCACCCTGGATACTTCCGGTCAGGGAAGATCTACTTTTCCAAGGCCCAATCTGCTGCCCTTAGAGGGAGAGGTGGAGTCTGGCAGCCTGGCTACTGAAGAGGAGAGGCTGAAAAGCAAGGGGTTCTCCGAAAGGTAATAGCGACTCTTCTGAATTTTAGAAAGGAAGAGACAAATGGGATTTATGTTAAGGTATGGAAAAAATTCAATTCCTGGGGTGTGGAGAGCTCCTTTTAACGTTCATGGTCCAGTAGCAGTGCTGGAGTTCCTACAGAGGGGGGGCAGATAAGGGAATGGCTCTCAGTACTCTTAAGGGTCAGATTTCTGCCCTAAGTGTTTTTCTTTAGCAGCAACTGGTAGCGAATCCTTGGGTTTCCAGGTTCTTTAAAGGTTTAAGTATACAGAGACCAGTCAGTTTACATCCCTTTTCAGTTTGGGATGTGTCTTTCGTTTTGCAGGCTCTTACAGAAGATCCTTTTTGAGCCTATCAGTTCTTGTACGGTAAATTTTATTTATTTTTAACCCTCAAGACAGGTTTTTTTTTTTTTTTTGGTAGCTATCACTACCGCAAGAAGGATCAGTGAGCTAGAAGCCCTCTCAAGGAGTGTACCTTTCCTTCAGATTTTTCCGGATCTGATTATTTTTAAAACGAATCCGGCCTTTTTGCCTAAGGTAGCTTCTAATTTCCATAGAAGTCAGGAAATCTGTTTGCCCACTTTTTATTCGAATCCTGTGAGGGAACGGGAACATGTCTTCCACAGGGTAGATCTCAGGAATTAGGGTGGCAATCAGTCAGACATACATAGCAAAAGGGGTAGAGGTCCCGGAAGGTATTATAGGGCCCATTCCACTAGGGCTAGGGCAACGTCTCAAGCAGAGTGGGCTGGGGCTACACCCGAACAGATCTGCAGAGCAACAACGTGGTCAAGTTTTAAGACTTTCGTTAAGCACTACAGATTGGACTTATTGTCTGCCCAGGACCAGGCCTTTGGGTGCAAAGTCCTGTAAACGGTGGTCCCACCTTAGGGTAAGTTCTCGCTTATCCTCTGAAGTGTGCTGTCCTGAAAGAGGGAAAATCGAAGTTACGTACCGGTAACGTTTTTTCCAGGAGTCTTTCAGGACCGCACTGGTACCCACCCAAAATAAGGTCTTACCTTTAGGACATGAGAGCATCAGGTATGTGTAATTTTTTATGATGTATCTTTGTTTCCCTAGTCTGGCCGGAGGTACACGTGCAAAAGCTGGAGGGAAGGAATGGTTTAAGATCTGGTGGCGGCGGTGTTTCCTAAGAAGGAAGGAGCCGAGGTCTCTCAAGTCAAGTGTGCTGTCCTGAAAGACTCCTGAAAACTTCAATTTTTTTTTTTTTTTTTTTTTTATCCATTTGCAGGATCTTTGTCTCTAGTAGGGAGATCAGTGTATATCCCCTACACAGGTAATAATCCTTGTATAGGATCAGACTCCACAGCCTCCGTCCAACCAAAAAATTGCTGCATTTGGGAAGCTAAAAAATGTTTGGGTTGTGGAATAGCAAGTCCCCCCTCATCTTTAGCTAGCATTAGGCTCGTTGGTTTTATGCGTGGATGTTTTTTCCGCCATATAAGTTCCTGAAAGAGAGATTCTACCTTTTTTTTTTTTTTTTTTTTAAGATTGGCTCTAACAGTCACTGTTAATGGGAGTTTGCAATAATGGTTTTAAGATTCATATCAATGTAATCCCCTACATTCCACGTTACCTCGATTCCAAGATGCAGAATTTTGTGATTTATTTATTTTGCACAGTATGGCAAAGATTCACGTTGTGCAAAGGTATTAATACTGATTTCTCCCAGTTAATTCAGAATCCTGAGAGTTGTCCAAATGCAGAGACTAGTGTCATAAGTTCCTCTAGGGATTCTGCGATATTGCCTAAAAAAAAAAAGGCATAGTCAGCATATAAAGCCATTTTTATCATCCCTCCCTGACCGTCGAAACCCCACTATTGACTGTACAAATACTTATTATAGTATATTATGTATCCTTCTGAGTTCTGCTCTATAGCTCCCTTGTCACTTCTCCTATGCTCACCTCCAGGACTTCTCCCATCCTTTGGAACTCGATACCCCAGTCTGTCAGACGCTCATAATCTATACATCTTTAGATAATCCCTGAAAATCCTTCTCTTTAAAGAAGCCTATCCTGCTTCTAACTAATACTGTATGGTTACTTTCTCCATCAGCTAATCTCCCACAGTTATTACCTTTTTTTTGTATCACTTGATAATTACGGTAAATATCAAACTCCCTCCATAGTGTAAACTAAGGCTTAATATCGGAACATGCAGTGCTTTGAAAAAGTATTCATACTCCCTTGAAGTTTTTCCACATTTTGTCATGTTACAACCAAAAACGTAAATGTATTTTATTGGGATTTTATGTGATAGACCAACAAAAAGTGGCACATAATTGTGAAGTGAAAGGAAAATTATAACACAGGTTGAAAAAATACACAAGTCCATCCAAAAATAAATACAGTCCTATATACACAATCCTTCACCCACAGTTGATCTAGAGCATGGAGAAAAACCCCAGCACAGCATGCTCCAATTTGCTACAGCAGGGGGAAAAAAAAATCCTTCCTCATCCGAGAGGCAATCGGATTTTCCCTGGATCAACTTTACCCATGAGGGTCAGTACCCAGTTATTATATGTACATTTCGGAAATAATCCCAGGCCTTTTTTAAAACAATCTTCTGAGCTGGCCAGAACCACCTCCGGAGGGAGTCTATTCCACATTTTCACAGCTCTTACTGTGAAGAAACCTTTTCCTATTTGGAGATGAAAACTTATTTTTTCCTCTAGACAGAGTGCTCCCTTGTCCTCTGTGATGACCTTTTAAAGTGTATAACTCAACACAAAGTTCACTATATGGACCACTTATGTATTTGTACATGTTGATCATATCCCCCCTTAATGTCCTCTTCTCAAGAGGGAAAAGATTCAGTTCCTCTCTTTCCTCATAGCTGAGCTGATCCATGCCTCTTATCAGTTTGGTTGCCCTTCTCTGCACTTTCACCAGTTCCCCTGATTTGTTGCCCAAAACTGAACTGCATATTCCAGATGAGGTTTTACTAATTTGTACAGGGGCAAAATTCCCTCCTCCTCACCTCACCTATACCTCTTAATACAAGAAAGGACTTTGCTCGCTTTGGAAATGGCAACTTGGCATTGCATGCTATTAATGGGCTTGGGATATACCAAAACCCCCAGATACTTCTCCAACATTTCCCCCAGTGGTACTCCCCCCTAGTATGTATGATGCATGCATATTCTTAGCCCACAAGTGCATAACGTTACATTTATCAACATTAAACCTCATTTGACACTTGCCCCAATTAAACAGTGCAATGAGGTTGGCTTGTAAATTGGAGACTTCCCTGTAAGGACGTTATTCCACTGCATAGGTTAGTGTCCTCTGCAAAAACAGAAATGTTACTTTTAATACCAGACCCTATCATTTATAGAGATATTAAAAAGTAAGGGTCCCAGCACTGAACCTTGGGGTACACCACTGATAATCTTACATCATTCAGAGTAAGAATCATCAACCACTACTTTCTCAATTTTTGTATTTAGCCAGTTTTCTATCCATTTACAAATTGATCTTTCCAAGCCTGTAGACTTTACGTGACGTGAGGAACTCTGTCAAACACTTTTGCAAATTCCAGGTATGCCACAACCACCCCTCCTGTCCAAGGTTTTACTTGTTGCCTCATAAAAATAAAACGGGTTTGTTTGACGACTTCTGGCTTTCATGAATCCAGGCTGTCTGTTGCTTAAAATATTTTTTTTCCGACAAGAACAATCTGTGGTCTTTTGTTAAAGTTTAAACTCTCCAGTATCTTCCTAATTGTAAAATTTAAACAGGTCTATAGTTACTTGGTAAAGACTTTGCTTCCTTTTTAAATATGGGCACTACATTGGCCCTACGCCAATCCAGTGGTACTGTTCCTGTCATTAACGAGTCCCTCAATGTTAGAATGTTAGCGTTTATCTACCTTTTATTCTGTCTAAATATTTCTGGACCATATCACTTTTGAGCCATTGTGGATCATTTGGGGCTGTGTCACTACCACCTCCATTATGGACATGAGCTCCCCCATTCTCCTTTGTATACACAGAGCTGAAGAAGGTATTTAATGTGCCTTCTCTTTGTTCCTAGTCACCCACTCAAGATTCTTTTGTAAAGGGCCTACATGCTCAGACCTGATCTTTTTACTATTAATATATTTGAAAAATATTTTAGGCGTTTGTCCTATCTTCTGCAATCTGTTTTTACAATAGCATTCCTTTATTTTTATAAAAGCTGCTTTTATTTATAGCCAAATGAGAGATAGATATATATATATAGATATATATATATATAGATATCTATATAATTATTATTATTATTTTTTTTTTTGAAAAGTGTGGTGTGCATTTGTATTCAGCTCCTTTACTGATACCCCTAACTAAAATCTAGTGTAACCAATTGCCTTCAGAAGTCCCCTAATTAGTAAATGGAGTCCACCTGTGTGTAATTTAATCTCCGTATAAATACAGCTGTTCTGTGAAGCCCTCAGAGGTTTGTTAGAAGACATTAGTGAACAAAAAACATGAAGGCCAAGGAACACACCAGACAGGTCAGGGATAAAGTTGTGGAAAAGTTTAAAGCAGGGTTAGGTTATAAAAAAATAAATAACCTAAGCTTTGAACATCTCACAGAACACTGATCAATCCATCATCTGAAAATGGAAAAAGTATGGCACATCTTTTTACACATGTCAGCATAGTAAAATCTGGCTTGCAGTGACTATAATATGATTTCATTTTATGTAGGCTGTAAGCAACAAGCACATGATGGAAAGATTAAAACAATTTTAATATTGCTATTTTCAAATACCGATGGCTGCTGTCCAAGACTGGGAGGCTATTTTGTCATCAAAGTACAGATAAAATGTATGTCAAGGGCGCTCAGAATGTCAGGACCAGGCAGATAGTGTCTTTATTGGATGGCTGAAGTGGTCTTCAAACGCATAGGGCTGCACTCAAAGAGGGGAGCAATCTCTAATAGAGGCGCCTTTTTTCTTTCATTTGTTTTCTAAGTACAGAATTAAAACTTTTAATATCCCCAAACAAGATTAAAAACGCTTACAGAATCGAGGATAAGAGGAGCATAACATGGATGTATGAAGCAGGTGATCAGGCATCAGTGTATCACAGCTTTCCAGGGATAACAGGTGATCACCCCAGGCTCTGGGAACACTGGTGAAGCAATCGCACCGTCTAAGTGTTTTTAATCTTGTTTGGGGATATTAAGTTTTAATTCTGCACTTAAAGGCGCCTTTTTTTTTCTTTCATCTGTCAAAGTACACAACAGAAATGGCAAGGTTTTTTAAATAGACTGTCCCCAAACGCTCTGCAAAATATACGCACGGGCAATCATTTTATATTAGCTAAAAAGGAAAGCTATGTGGCTCATGCCCAATGTTAAAAAAACAAAACGTACCGAATAAGAAAAGATGATAAAATGAAGGAACCCTTTTTTCATTTTAAAGTTAAAAAGAATATAAGAAAGGTTGTAAGGTGGGGGGGGGGGAGACTGGTTTGCAAAAATTCAAAACAGCATGCTGCAAAATGCAACCCCCAAAATTTCTAATCTGGTTTGATATCGGTGGATTCGTGCAAGGCCAAAGTGGTGCCTACATTTAAGAGGGGATCAGAGTCTTTACCGACTAACTCAGTGGTTCTCAACTCCTGTCCCTAGGACCCACTAACAGGCCGGGTTTGTAAGATAACTGAAATGCATTATAGGTGATATCATTTGCTGCTCTGTGATTGCAGTATTCTGAAGCAATCTGGCCTGTGTTGGTGAGACCCACTGGACTAATTTCAAACCTTTTTTTTTTCTTTTTTTAAGTTTTAAAGCGGAGGTCCACCCTAAAGTGGACCTTCCGCTCATTGGAACCCTCCCTCCCTCCGGTGCCACAATTGGCACCTTTCGGGGGGGAGGGGGGTGCAGGTACCTGTACAGTACAGGTATCTGCACCCGCTTCCGGCGTAGATTCTGCAGAAGGTACGCCCCTTTCCGCAGAATCTACACCCCTTTCCGAAAGTACCCCGCTGCCTGCTGGGAAACACACGGATCCCAGAGACAGCGGGACCATCCTTATTGCGCAGCGCGACTCGCGCATGCGCAGTAGGGAACCGGGAAATGAAGCCAAAAAGGCTCCACTTCCTGATTCCCACACCCAAGATGGCGGCGGCAGCACCCGAGAGACGATCAAGAGATCTGCTTCGGGTGCCGACATCGCGGGCGCGCTGGGCGGGTAAGTGTCACTATTTTAAAAGTCAGCAGCTGCAGTATTTGTAGCTGCTGACTTTTAAAAAAAAAAAAAAAAGAAAAAAAACAGCGGACTCCCGTTGGGAAGATACTAGGGAGTGGAGGAGAGAATCACATCAAACGATTGTCAGGATGGATTCACAAAAGGAGGTAAGCAGCAACTTGGACAAAGGAGTGGCTGTGAAACTAATCTACATGAACATTTTAAAAGTGTTTGGCACAGTTCCCCACTATTGGCTAATGTGTAAGCTAAGGTCTATTTGCTTTGATAATTACGTTTTGTAAACTTGCTAAAAGACCGTATTTAGAGTATTCTTTCATACGCTCTAAGAATGGTCTAAGGTTATTAGTAATGTATTAGTAATGTACTCCATAGTTCAGTGTTTGGACCTTTTTTACTTTTTGTAAAAATGATGATTTTTATAAATGATAAAGATTTTGGGATTAAAGGCATCTTCTCTGCATTTACAGATGATGTCAAGTAGTGGAATAAAGTCCTTTTTACATGTCTTCAGACTGACATGAATGCACTGTTTGATTAGAAAACTTTGAGGCAAATCAGGTTTAGTGTTGAAATGTTGATAAATGTAATTTATTTACTTTAGGGCTTCAAAAGATGTATTATGTATTCTAGGGCTTGTACAAATGGGTATTCAATAATCTAGATCTCTAGACTTTCTAGTAGGTTGTTTCTTAAAGCAGAGCTTGACCCAAAAGGAAAGTTCCCACTTTAAGACATTGTTCACCTAATTTGGCACGTGAATTTTGCCAGGGGGCAAAGCGCAGCGAGCAGTCTGTTGTGAAACTGCAAGCTGTCACAGCTGGGTGCCGAAAACCCAAAAGACAGCCCAGGTGAGGATGGCGCTGCATCTCTGGACATGTGAAGTGTCCTATAATTAAGTCACCAGCTACAGAATTTGTAACAGCTGATTTAAAAAAAAATAAAAAATTTAGACTGAACTGCTTTAAAACAGGTATAGACTTGAAAGACGTAACCTGACCCTTTACAAATTGTAAGGGTACCAAATTCAGAACAAAAATTTTGTGGAACTAGAGTGAGTGGAGAGAGGCAACTAAACTGTAATTCTTGAATACTTCAAGGACACTTATGGCTTACAACTCCTTGTGTATTTTTATTCTTGATTGCATAGAGTTGTAAGCAGTGAGTACCCTTGAAGTATTTCTATGGATTACATCATTTTTGTGTGTGGTTTTAAGTGTGTACCGAGACCTTACACACTGGATTTCATAGTAAGAAAGTTATTGGTGTCTGCTTGGGCAAATCTGTTTGCACTAGCCTATGTCCCCCTCCAAAAATACAAAGGTGAGTGCCACCTTTTTTTTTTTTTTTTTTTATTTTTTTTTTGTCAATGTTGATTGGAACTAACACAGACATGTAGGGTTGCGGCTGTGGGAGGTTTGCATAATTTATTTTCCTTTTTGAGGTGAGGCTTTTAAGGGTGATATGATTACCTTGTATAGTTAAATTTTGGTTACTTGCAATGATTCCAAAGGCGTCTGCCTCTGGAAGAAAAGAGGTTTAACCTCCCATATTTTTAAAACGTTTCTTTACAGTAAAGCTGGGCCATACACTGATTGAAATTCAGCCAGTTCACTAAGGACTAGATTTCGATCCGTGTCGCTGTCTGTATTTGACAGAAGTCAAAAATTTTCTTAACCAGTTCCTGCCCCGGCCTATAGCAATTTGACGGCCGAGCAGGACTTTCCTTGTTCTGGGTGGACACCCCGGAAGGTGCATGTGGCTGTGCTGCAGGCGTGATCTGTCCCAAGCTGTGTCTGTGGGACACAGCCGATGATGGTTAGTGTACTGGCCTGCTGCCAGTACTATGTGATCGCTGTGACCAATCACATGACAATTGTAAACAATGAAGGGCTCCGATTCATGCCATTCATTGTACCAATTGTGTTATCTGTGTTTGATCATAGCCCATCTGTACCAACAAAACAATCGATTTTCATTTAGTTAAATGCTTCATTATACCCCTGAAGTTCACTGCATTAACCACTTAAAGACCACCCACTGCATATATACTGTATTGGTGTCACTGGTCTCCAAAAAGTGTCACTTGGGGTCAGATTTGTCTGCTGCAATGTCGCAGCCCCACTAATTGTCTGTCGCCATCACTAGTTAAAAATAAATAAAAGTTCATAAATCTATCATGTAGTTTGTAGACGCTATAACTTTTGCGCAAACCAATCAATATACGTGTATTGGGATTTTTTTTTTCTACCAAAATTGTGTGGCATACATATTGGCCTAAATGTATGAAGATTTATTTATTTTTTTTGGAATATGTATAGCAAAAAGTAAAAAAAAAAAAAAAAAAAAATGGTATTTCTGTACTCACTGTAAAATTCTTTTCTCTGCAATTCATTGACAGACACAGCAGCTCTTGACCTTAGTGTTATATCGCCCCTTTAGGAGAGGACTAGGCAGAAAGTGTTAAAAATGGCAACACTTGCACAGTACCACCCAGGGGGCGGTCCTTCTGACTAACCTCTCACACTGCACCCAGCAGCTTAGTTCGTCAAAAGCAGTACGAACAGAAATAGGAGGGGTGGGTGCTGTCTGTCAATGAACTTCAGAGAAAAGGATTTTACAGTGAGTACAAAAATCCTATTTTCTCTATCATCCATTGACGGACACAGTACCTCTTCTTGACTTGTCGTTGTACTTGTCTTGGGGATGTTCCCAAGCAGTGTCAAAGAAACGAGTGGTGGGAACAGCAAACAACAATAAACAACAATAACTCCACCAAAAACAGCCAGAGCTCCTCAACGGAGGAGTTGCAACCTTAAATTGCCACCTGCAAAACCTTGCGGCCGAAGCAAGCATCTGAAGATGCAGTCACATCAACCTTGTAAAATTTAGTAAAGAGTGGACGACCAGGTCGCCGCCTTACACACCTGAGAAATAGACACTTGATGTCGGAAAGCCCAGGAGGCACCAATTGCCCTGGTAGAATGAGCCGTGAAAGGAAAGGGAGGTGCCCGTCCCCTTATGGCATAAGCCTGAACTACAGTCTTTCTGATCCACCGAGAGATGGTGGCCGATGAGACTGCCAGTCCCTCCTTTTGGACCAGCCACCGATACAAACAGCAAGTCCGACCTCTGAAAAGGAGCCGTAGCAGACAGATACACCCACAGAGGCTGGACCACGTCCAGGGAATGCAAAGCCACCTCTGTAGGGTGTGATGGCCGAGGACATAAGGATGGAAGCACAATGTCCTCATTTAGATGAGGCCAAAACAACCTTTGGAAGAAACGAAGGCTGCGGACGCAGCACCATCTTATCCTTTTGGAAGATCAAGTAGGGAGACTTGCAAGACAAGGCCGCCAACTCAGAAACCCTCCTGGCAGATGTAATGGCTACTAGAAAGACCACCTTCTGAGAGAGTGTCAATAAGGGAATCTCCCTAATGTTTTCAAACGGCGGTTTCTGAAGCACAGAGAGCACCATATTCAAATCCCACGGGGGTAGCGGTGGACAGATCGGAGGGGCCACATGTCGAACCCCCTGAACAAACGTACTCCCCAATGAATGAGCCGTCAAGGGTCACTCAAAGACAGCCAAAGCTGATATCTGCCCCTGAATAGTGCTTAATGCAAGTTTCTGATCTACTCCTCGCTGCAAAAACAGAAGGATCCTGGGAAGTGAATATGTACGCGGACGCCACCCCATCTCCCCACACATGGAGATGTAGGCCTTCCACGTACATTGATGAATCCTTCTGAGAAGATGACTTCCGTGCCCTCAACATAGTGGATATTACCGAATCCAACAGACCTCGGTCCCTTAGCACCTGGCTTTCAACAGCCACGCCGTTAAAGCCAGTGACGGCAAAGCAGGATGAAGTATTGGACCTTGACGCTCTCAGAAGCGTCCATCGGCAGTCGCCAAGGAACATCCACCACCATTTGTACTATGTTGGCATACCACGGATGCTGAGGCCAATCTGGGGCAATCGGAATCGCCGGAATCCCCTCTGCCTCCACTCTGCAAAGCAGACTTGGTAGAAGTTTGAGTCGGGGGGGGGGGGGGGGGGGGGGAGGCATTAATCAGCTGATGGAGCCATGGAGCCACCAACACATCTGCCAAGGGATCGTTTCCACATCTGGCGTGCCCCACCTTAGGCAGAGGAGTCGAAATACATCCAGATGTAACGACCATTCCCATTGGTCCAGCATCTGACGACTTGGGTAGTCCGCTTGCCAGTTTTCTACGCCCGGAATGTACACGGCAACAGAGGATGTGAGCAACCTCCGGTGCTGCAGCCAAGCTCCTTGTTCCTCCTTGATTGACATACGCCGCCGCCGTGGCGTTGTCTGACTGAATCCTGACCCGGACGCCCCTGCAGCCTCTGTGACCATGAGGCACCATCTGATTGCCCGAAGCTCCAGTACATTGATTGGCAGGAGGGATTCCTCCTGGGTTCACTGACCCTGGGCTGACTGTATGCACCATGCAACACCCCCCCCCCCCCCCCGGTCAGGCTTGTGTCCATTGTGATCACCGTCCAATGAAGAGGAAGGAATGACTTCCCAGACCGAAGGGCCTGGTGACCTCAGCCACCAGAGCAGGGAATCTGACTAGCTAGCTCACCTGAATTTGATAAACCAGGGACTGAGATTTGTCCCATCTGGACAATATCTCAATTTACAAGATTCTAGTGTGGAATTGAGCATACGGTACCGCCTCGAAAGTGGCTACCATGAGACCCAGGACTCGCATGCAAAAACGCAGCGACGACCATCTGTGGGACACCAACAACTTTACCGCAGCTTGAAGACTCTGCAACTTGTCCGAAGGGAGAGACTCTTGCCTCCTGAGGAATCCAGAAGCAAGCCCTGGTACTCCAAGTGTTGAGTCGGCACCAACACCGACTTCTGTAGGTTCAGTACCCAACCAAGCTCCCGAAGAGTAGCATGGTGATTGCCACATCCTCCCTTCTGAGGCGGAAGCTGCTCTCAGAAGGTCGTCCAGGTAACCCATGATTGCGATCACTCGCTGCCTCAGTAAAGCCAAAATTGGGGCTAGCACCTTGTTGAAGACCCTCGGTGCAGACGATAGGCCAAAAGGGAGAGCTACAAATTGGTAGTGCTCATCCCTGATTGCAAATCGCAGAAACCTCTGATGCTTGATGCATATGTGGACATGCAATTATGCTTCCTTGATGTCCAAGGATGCCAGAAAATCCCCCTGATGGAGTGCAGCGACCACTGAGCGAACTGATTCCATCCTACACCTTTGTACTTTCACAAAGCTGTTGAGGGCCTTGAGGTCCAGGACTGGACGGACCCCTTCCTTCTCTGGGACTACAAACGGATTGGAGTAGAACCCCTGAAACCTTTCCAGTGTCTACAGGTACTATCACCCCGCGCAGCAGCTGGTCCTGTACTGCCCCAAACAGGGCCTCCCAACGAGCCAGAAGAAGATGGAGGGAAAAAAAATCTATTTGGCGGACAAGAAAAACTCTCTAACTTTGTACCCTGAGAAAACCAGTTTGCAGACTCACTGGTTGGAAAGCAGGAAGGTCCACTGAGCTGTAAACTCCCGAAGGTGAACCCCCCCCCCCCTCCCCAGAGTGGCAAACCTTCATGTGGTAACAGATTTGTTCGCAGGCTTATTTGGCTTGCGGAAACCAGGGGCGCTTTTTTGTCCCTGGTACCTGCCGATCCCGGGCGGGCGAAAAATCCACTTCTGATCGGAAAAGGAGGGCCCTTGCCCACGGCATGGCTCTTTACCTTTCCTGGACTGTGGGAGCAACGTACTCTTACCCCCAGTAACATTCTTAATAATGTCATCCAGCGAAGCTCCAAATAGCCTCTCTCCCTGGAAGGGCAAGTCCGCCAGTGCTTTCTTAGATGCCTGGTCCGCAGACCAGCATTTCAGCCAAATCAGGAAACGTAGCACTATTGCTTATACTGAGGCTCTAGAGAGCAAGGGGATGCATCTAAGGCCGCATCAGACATGCATAAGGCCCTGCACCAACTGGTCTGCCAGCTCCACGCAGACCGGGGAAGCCTGTTGCTTCTCCAATTCACGGTGCAGCAACTTAGCCCATTCAGTCAGCGTTTGTGATACCAGGGCCGTGGCTAACACTGGCCGCAAAGCTGACCCCACCACGGTAAACATGGACCGGGCAACCGCCTTGGCCCTTCTGTCGGCATGATCCTTGAAAGCAGGAGTCCCTTCCACCGTAATCGTGGTTACTTTATTTAACCTGGATACCAGGGGGTCAACAATCGGAGGAGATGTCCATTTCTTCAGGAAACGCTCCTCAAAGGAGTAGCACACCGCCATGCGTTTTGGGACTGAAAGCGCCCGCTGCGGTCTTCCCCATTCCTTGTAAATTTATTAAAATAAGTTGGGTAAGGAAACACCTTAGGCGTGTGGGCCAGCTTGTGGGGGATCAACACCTCCTGTAGATGTCCCTGCCGTATCCTCCTCCATTTTTAGGGTATCCCGCACTGCTGTTATAAGTGCTCCTACAAGTGCCTTTTCCTGCGCTGCCCCGGACATGGAGTCATCCTCACTGTCCAAATGATCCTGGTCTGCATCCTCTGATGCATCAGAACAGGGGCCGCCTATCACAGCGGGGCCCGAATCTGAATCCGCTTTCCCCAGAAGATGGCGGGTTGGGGCATTTTTTACCTCCACTTGCTCCCGCATGCCACTTCCACCCTGGCAACAAAGGCCTACAAGACCGCCGACAGACCATCCATAGGTACCGCAATTGCAGAGGAACCAGTTGCAATCACAGGAATGTCTGGGGAAGAAGTGCCAGCTTCTGATGCCATGCTGACCCACAATCGCCTGTCATCACTTAGGGACCTAAGACAAGGCACACAAGGCCACCCTCCTAGCTGCACAGACTGAGGGGGCCCCCCACAGGACTCTCCACCCTGATCCAGGTACTGTGCCGTGCTGCTGCCTGCTCTCCCCTGTGCCATCCACGAGGTGTCTGTGTGGAATCGTGCTGTTCTAGAAGGAAAAGAGCGCTCAGTGCTAGAGGCAAAACCACTTGAGGCTGCTAGAAAATGGCTGCCGGCCACCTCAGCAAAAAAGTCTGAGCACCAAGAAAATGGCTGCCGAACTACTAGAAAATAGCTGAAGGCAAAAAACCATCTGTGGCTACCACAAAATGACCGCGGTCCCAGGAAAACAGTCGCAGAGCACGCGGCTGCCTCCCCACGTGATTCACACACCACAGACACCTACAGTGGCCCAGAAAAAGGGAAGAGGATGAGCAGACCCCCCAGGACCCAGAGCCCCCTCCCCCCGGCCAGGTATGTGCACCGCACCCCCATGTGCCCAGTCAAACAGCGGCCCATAGCATGGGGAGGAGGGAAGGGAGAGAAGAAAGGGAGAGTGAGAGACCCCCTAGTTGACCTCCCAGGGAATACCAAGCTGCTCCATCCTGCCGAGACAGGTGGAACCATACTTACCCCTCCTGCAGGAACTGCTGAACGCATTCCACAGATGGACCCATCACCCGAGCAGTACGGGGTGGCTGCAGGCCACGGCATACTGTGACAGACGCAGTAGCCAGGTCAAATGTGTGCACCGGAGCATATAGCTCACCGGCCACCCTTGGAATAGGATGGGGAATGTCGTGGCCGTCCGAGCGCGTAGCTAGGGCCTGCTCACGCTCGATTGAGAGTACCAGGATCTATATTATCCAGCCGGTCACTCAGCCTGGCTGTTGATTGAAGATCACAGGAATCAAAAATACCAATGGTCCCATCGGGAGCCAGGTCCTTCTATACTAGGCAGAAAAAAAAACTGAGCTGCTGTATGCAGTGTGAGGGGTTATAGCCAGTAGGACTGCCCCCTGGGCGGAACTGTGCAAGTGTTGCTGTTTTTTAGCCCCCGTTCACACGTATGCGAATTAGATGCGGCTTACACCGCATCCAATTCGCAGGACATTTTAAATATACATTAATTTGCATCTGGTTCACATATGTGCGATGCATTGCACACAAAAAAGTGTGTTTTCTGGGCATTGCGTTGTGAATTACAAGCCCATTATCTATGGGAACGCATCTGATTCGCAGATGCATTCTGTTCTGAACACAAATTCTCTCCTCCTCACTACACCTCCCCCCTCTCCCTGCTCACTGATCCGCAGCTAAAACGCAGAGGAACCTCTGAACAACAGATATTTTTTATCTTAGCAGAGCAACCGGAGCTTCAATTCGCAACCCACATGTGTGAACCCGGGCTAACACTTTCTGCCTAGTCCTCTCCTAAAGGGGTGATTGTGTGTGTGTGTGTGTGTGTGTGGGGGGGGGGGAGGGGGGGGGTTTATTCTTTTATTTTAAAGATAAGTTACAACTTACAATCATAAAACCATATTTTCAACAGGAAAGAAGGAACCGTTTACAATTTATATATATATATATATATATATATATATATATATATATATATATATATATATATATATATATATATATATATATATATATATATATATATTAATTTCCTTTATATTCAACCCCCCCCAACACCTTGCCCCCTTTCTCTTTTTCCCTTGTTTTTCCATTTCCTGTTCTATTGCATTTCTCATCCCATTTTTATCCTACTTTCAACACTTCTTTTTTTTTTTTTTTCTTCCCTTTTCTTTATTGGGTAATCTCTACTACGTATCTCCATGATCTTTTAAAATGTTGCCACTCCTTCCGTTCTGTCTCTTCCTCCCCCTTCAACAGTCAAAGTAACGCAGTGCCGTATCGCAAAAAATGCAATCATAATGTTTTTTTTTTTTTTTGTACGGTCACCAGTCCAGTGTCCCTGATCACTGCCACACCAGTTATATGATGACTCAGTACTGCACCGGTTACAGTATTTTCCAAAAAATTGCAACTTCAGAAAACAGTGGGCCGCTTACGAAATACCTTGGACTGTGTACTTTTCAAAAATGGGGTCATTTGGTGGAAATTTTGTACTGTGTGCCTAAATTTATGAAGGAACAATTATTTGCCGAATGTTTGTTTTTATTTTTCCAAAATGTAGGTTTTTTTGGTTTGGGCAAAAAATGAAAAACCCTGTGGTGGTTTAAATACCACCAAAAGAGTGCTCCAGTTGTGTGAACAAAGTTCTAAATTCATATAGGTACAGTTTTGCGTGACCATGCAATTGTCATTAAAAGTGTGTCGGCGCTGAAAATTGACATGAGCAGGAAAGAGGTAAGAGTGGCCGGTATTGAAGTGGTTAATCAGCTTCAGCCACTGATGAGTATATTCATGAAAGCAAGGGGTGCAGCTGTTCGAATACTGATGGTGGTGGATGGATTCCTCATCCAACTTGTTTGTGTGGATGGAGGAATTTTTTTATTTTTATTTTTTTCCCCAGTCATGGCACTAGGCTACTGTATATGGATAGCATGGGAGCTATTAACATGTTGAATAGACTATCCCAGTAGTTGCACACAAGGTGCAATAATCCCCTTTAATTGCAACTCTTTATATATTGGAACATAGGATATATAGAGACCGTATTCTTTATAGATCATATTACTGTCTGTATAAATGTACTAGTGTTTTCATACTATATGTTTCACAGATCTGGGCCTCTTCATGAACACTAATTCAGCTGTCATTTATTTTCATTGTATAGTGTATTGTAACCTGGGACATTAATATAGGTCAGATAGTGGTATAACTAACTGCCTTACCTGTTCTGATATTTTTCTCTGTTTTTCTTAGTTGGCTTTATAAAGAGGCTTCTGTACAGGAAGTGAAAGTACTGCCAGAAGACGGTGCAGCTGATGTGCTTGTCATAATAACCAATGCCGCTTATGGAAAATACAGAAAGCTGTTTTGTAAATGAACATTTGCACTACTTTTAATAATCCAGGACTTAAAGTGCACTTAGAATGTTTTCCTGTTTCAAAATATTGTGGACCTAGAATGTGAAGTACTTATTAATTGCCATTTCAAAATGTTTTGGCCATAGATGAATATATATATTTATTTAAAGGCTTTATGCACTATACAAAAAAGTTATGCCTGCAGAAGCCGGAGGGGGGGGGGGGGGGGGGTGTTAATGTGTAAATGAACGGTTGCTTAAAAGAATCTTCAGTGGCCTGATACAATTATATTATTGTCCAGTAAAAGAATAAAACCTATTTTCATAAGTCTTGATGTGGTTTACATTCAGTGGCATAATCTGCAACCGTACAGAGGCAGAATTTGTGGTGAGGTCAAAGATCTTTCCCCTTCTCTAGGCAGGGGTCCTTGACTCCTGCCCTGAACGGCGCACGCAATCTGAAGCTGCTATAACTTTCTTAAACTGTCAAAAAATTGCTTGTTGCAACTACGGCTTTCCTTCGTGGTTTGTGTACAGAACATGTTTTAAAGCAAACCAATTCTTCCTTTTAAAAAAGAAACTGTTTGCTTTAAAACACGTTATCCTGCGTGAGAGAAGATTCCTGGCCCTCTCCAGCCTCTGTTCCTATTCTCGTGACCAAACCCATGGCTTGACTCTGACAACACATCTGGTGTCTTCTGTGTGCACATGGTGTCCATTTAATTTGTTGGTTTCCAGCCGCTGATCGGTGCCTTCATTTTCTCCCTGGTGTATTCACAACCTTCTATCCATCACACTGCTGTATGGATGGGTATGTGCATTGACCAATCCCAGCCTCTATAATGCACAAGGAACTTCAGTGTATGGATGATAGTGCTTGTCATCGATTCCCTTGATTGGACTGAGGTGTTACTGTTATTATAACTGACTTTATTTTAATCTTCTCTTTTGGACCGCACTTGGGATTATCCCTGTATGCATAAGCAATCTAAACTTTAGGACCTGCAGCTAGCAGCAGGGTTTGTGACCAGATATTCAGCAAACTTTTTTTACAGGAGGTAAATGTTAAGCACCATAGAATTTTTTTAAAACTCAGTAGTTCATTACGTTTCAGTAGGTAGCTTAGCAGTTAATTTTCCAAAGAAATTATTATACAAGATTTATAGAATGCCAACAGTACCCAGTGACGTGAACAGCCTCCGAGGATACACAGAGATGAAACAAATCTCCCTACATTAATTTTTCTACATGTATATCTGCTGTCTTTATGTTGATATGCTGTTTTAGAATGTGCAAGTTCTGTTCGAACTTTCACTTCCTGTACCCCCATCTATTGGATTGTGGCTGCGTAAAGTAGAGGACCTAGTGCTCACAACACAAACAAGAAAAGCACTCCTGAACATGGATGCAATGGAATATGTTCATACTATCTGACGAAGGACAGGCCCTTCTAAACTCTTGAAGATCACGCTGAAGCGGTTTGACTGAAAGGCAACAGCGTTGCCCGCCCGTCACGCTCGTGTCAAACACCAACTCCCCCCTCCCCCCTTTGTATTTTTCCTTCCCTCTCCTCCTCCTTTCCCTTCTTGCTTTTTCCATCTTTTATTTACTTTACTGAAGGCTGTTTATGGCCTGCCTGTCTCTCCGGTCTGGCCAGCGGGTTTGGGACATAGATGAGCCGATCATGCATACAGCCAGTTGACTGAAGCAGCATTACAAATATGGATATATATATGATGAAGAATGGCTGGGGTCAAATTGGGTGGTGTATATGACTTCACATGATCTCCCTATTGTACTTTGTACCACCCATATTCTAAGTGAAAGATGAACCTTCCCATGAAGACTACTATGTATGTTTGATTGCCTATGATGGCCACAGTTGTCTTGTACTTTCTCTGTACTCCCTTTTCTTGCAAAATTCAATAAAACTTTATATTTGAAAAAAAGAATTTTCACTTCCTGATTCCCCTGTAGGAGGAGATCATTGCTAGACAGCTGATTGGAGGAAAGACCACACGCACACACACACACACACGTTTCCTGTGTATAGTTTAGCTGACTGCTAATCTATTTATAGCAAATGCCTCCAAAACACTTTTATCTCTGAGCCTCCAGAGAGCTTTTCAAATGTTGATGGCTGATAACAGACCAACAGAGCAGGAAAAGCTAGGAGAGACAGGGCTTTGAAAAGAAATGACAAAACTACATATATGTGCCCAGCTCAAATTTCATGAATCAGGTTTACATCCACTTTAAGGCTGCTTTCACACTGGGGCATTGGTTTTAGCAGTGCTGTTCGGCAGCTAGCGGGGCGCTTTTAACCCCTGCTAGCAAGCGAAAAAGCTTCAAAACCGCCCACAAAGCGCTGCTGCAGTGGCGCTTTGCTGACGGTTCGGCGCTGCCCATTGATTTCAGTGGGCAGGGGCGTGTTAGAAGCAGTGTAACACCACTCCTACAACACTCCAAAGATTCGGCTTGCAGGACTTTTCTTTTTTTTTTTTTTTTTTTTTTTTTTTAACCATCCTGCAAGCGCACCACTCCAGTATGAGAGCCCTCGGGCTTTCGCACTGGAGTGAGGAGAGGATCCTTACTGGTGCCATTTTTAGCGCTATAGCGCCTGTGAAACGCCTCAGTGTGAAAGCAGCCTTAGTTGTGCTTTGATTGCTAATGCAGTATAGTAACACGTGACTCCCAATGTTAACAAGATGTTCATTTCATGTTAGTATGTGGCTGAATAGGTACGGTTTAAAAACATATTTATATCTCAAGACCGAATGAATAATCGGTTTTGTATGACAAATTATTTTAAAATACAAGCACAATGACCCAACTAGGACATTTCAACCATAGATAGTAGGAATGCAGATGAGTCATCCTAGCACCTCATTATAGGCTTGGTACAAAGGAAGTAGGAAGGAATGCATAGTTAAGAAAACACGAAGAAATAGAAAAAAAAAAAAAAAAAAACTTAACAGTTCCTGTTTTGTGAGCAGCAAAAGTATAACTATTCTATTGTCAGTCTATTGTCAGTTTTTATGCAATAACAGCTTCTGATTCAGGTCAATAACCTCCGAAATAAACTGGCTAGAGTCGATGAGGTCCTCTGCAATGATGTTTGTAGCATCTTTGCTAACTCCAGGATGTTGCTTCTGCACCCAGCTGTTCAGGAATGGGAGTTTAGGCAAAGTTAACGTTTTCATGGATCCCAAAGGGTGTTTTAAGACATATGAGGTGTTTTCTGTCAAATTAAGACCAGCAACAAAAAATTCACCTGTAAAAAGAATATTATAAGATATTAAAATTAGAATAGCATGGAAGACCTAGAAATGTATTTAAATAGTTTTAAAACGCTAGTATTTAACCGCTTAAGCACCAGAAGGATTTACCCCCTTCCTGACCAGAGCACTTTTTACAATTTGGCACTGCACTGCTTCAACTGGTAATTGTGCTGTCATGCAATGCTGTACCCAAACAAACTTTTTTTCCCACAAATAGGTTTCTTTTGGTGGTATTTGATTACCTACAATTAGTCTTTTTTTTAGTTTTTTTGCAACATGAACAAAAACTAAATAATATTTTTCTACTTTTTGCCATAAATCACCACAATAAATGCAATTTTAGTCATAAATTTAGGCCAAAAAGCATTCAGCCACATGTCCCGGGTAAAAAAAAAAAAATTCAATAAGCGTATATTTATTGGTTCGCGCAAAAGTTATAGCGTCTAAAAACTATGGTACGTCTTCTAAAATCAAATTTTTTGAGGTGCTAAAATGGCAGGGCAGTACAACACCCCCTCCCCCCCCCCCCATCTTGGAAAGTAGACACCCCAAGGACTTTGAGAGGCTTGTTCAGCACATTGAATAGGTTTTTTTTTTTTTTTTTTTGCACAAGGGATTATGTAAAAATATATTTATTTATTTTTTAGACATTATTTCAAAGTTGTCACTGAAATTATATATTGCTGAAACATGCCACTGGGCATATGTGAAATTAGACCCCAAAATTCTGCTGATTCTCCTGAGTACAGCGCTAATACATGTGTGGGACTTTTTGGCAGTCTAGTCGCTTACAGGACTCCGAAAACCAATCACCGCCTTCAGGCTTTCTAAGGCCTCTTTCACACGGGGCGGATCAGTAATGATCCGCCCCGCGATGATCCGCTCGCTCCGTTGTCCCCGCTGAGCCGGCTGCCCCCGCTGAGCCGACCGCCCTGTCAGCTCTCCGCTCTCCTCTATGGGGATCGGATGAGCACGGACCGTGTGTCCGTGTTCATCCGATCCGCTCTGCAGACGGATAGAAAAATAGGATTTTCCTCCGTCTGCAGAATCGGACTGTTGCGGAGGCAGAGGAAATCGGGTGTCTGCGGATGTTCATCCGCAGACACCCGCTATCCCATAGGGATGAATGTATGCCCGTATTTCATCCGCAAACGGATGGATGAAATACGGACATATCATCCGCATGTGTGAAAGGGGCCTAAGGGTGTAAATTCTTGATTTCCTCACTACCTATCAGTTTCGGAGGCCATGAAATGCCCAGATAGCACATTGAGTATTTTGAAGATCTTTTTGTCACAAAGTTTTGAACATTTGAAATAAATTTTCCTTTTTTTTTTCTTCATTTTCCAAAACAAATTGGAGCTGAAAAATACTCACCATGCCTTTCTGGAACTAGCTTGGGGTGTTTACTTTCCAAAATGTGGTCATTTGGGGGGTTTGTGCTATCTTGACATTTCAGGGCCTCCGAAACTGATGGGTAGTAAGGTGTGAAATCACCATTTTGCGCCATTAGAAAACCTGAAGGCGGTGCTTGTTTTTCGGGGTCCTGTATGCGGCTAGATTCCCAAAAAGTCCCACACATGTGGTATCACTGTACTCAGAAGCAGCAGAATGTATTTTGGGGTGTAAATTCACATATGCCCATGGCAAGCTTAACCACTTTCAGACCGGACCAATTTGCTGGTCAAAGACCAGACCACTTTTTGCGATTTTGCGTCGCTTTAACTGACAATTGCATGGTCGTGTGACGTGGCTCCCAAACAAAATTGACGTCCTTTTTTTTTTCCCACAAATAGAGCTTTCTTTTGGTGGTATTTGATCACCCCTGCGGTTTTTATTTTTTGCGCTATAAACAAAAATAGAGTGACAATTCTGAAAAAAACGCATTATTTTTTACTTTTTGTTATAATAAATATCCCCCAAAAATATATATAAAAACATTTTTTTCCCTCAGTTTAGGCCGATACGTATTCTTCTACATATTTTTGGTAAAAAAAATCGCAATAAGCGATTATTGATTGGTTTGTGCAAAAGTTATAGCGTTTACAAAATAGGGATAGTTTTATAGCATTTTTATTAATAATTTTTAATTTTTTTTTACTAGTAATGGCGGCGATCAGCGATTTTTATTGTGACTGCGACATTGTGGGGGACCCATCAGACATTTTTGACACATTTTTTGGACCATTGTCATTTATACAGTAATCACTGCTATATAAATGCAGTGATTCCTGTGTAAATGACACTGGCAGTGAAGGGGTTAAGTGTTCCTAGGGATGTGTTACTAACTGTGGGGGGGCTGGGCTTTCATTTAGTGAACACTGATCTCTGCTCCAATCACATGGAGCAGAGATCTGCGTCACTAGTTGCTAGGCAGAATGGAGAAATGTTGTTTACAACGGCACTTCTCCATTCGGCCGCTCCGTGAGACGATCGCGGGGATGCCCGCGGCGATCGAGTCCGCGGGTCCCGCGACCGGACTCACGGGGGTCCCGACCACCGCGGGAGCGCGCCAACGGCGGCGCGCTCCCGATGGCAGGGCGGCAAATTTAAAGGGACGTACATGTACACCCATTTGCCTGCCCGTGCCATTCTGTCGACGTACATCGTCGTGCGCTGGTCGGCAAGTGGTTAAGCAATAAATCATTTAGTGACAACTTTTGTGGGGAACATTTTTTATTTATTTTTTACATTTTCCTGAACCTTGTGGCAAAATATTCTGCTCTTAAAATGCCTATTTTTTTATTGCGAGAAAATTACTCTGAACCCCCAAACATTAGATATTATATATATATATATATATATTTTTTTTTTTTTTTTTTTTTTTTTTAAAGCAAACCTTACGGATTAAAATGGTGGGTGTTGCAAAAATATTTTTTACACAGTATTTGCACAGTGAATTATCAATCGCAATAAAAAAAAAACACACTTTGAATTTTAATGCACTAAAATGCACTATAGTGCCCAAATGTTTGGTATAGTATAAAAGATGATCTTACTCTGACAACATAGATACCAAAACACGACCGTCCAGCGGCGACTAACTACATACATTTTTAGAAGCCTTTACAGGTTACCACTTTGGATTTATAGAGGAGGTCCACTGCTAAAATTACTGCCCTTGATCTGACGTTCGTGGTGATACCTCAGCTGCATGGTGCAATTGCGGTTTGCATATGACACAAGACTGAAGCTTGTGTTCGCCTTTGCACTCTAGCATGGGGGGACAGGGATTTATTTTTATTTTTTTACACTGTTCCTTTTTTTTTTTTTTTTTTTTATAATTTTTATTGTTATCACAGAATGTGTCAATATCCCCTATGATAGCAATAGGTAGTGATGGGTACTTAATTTTTTTTTTTAATTGGGGTCTAATAATTGACTCTAGATCTCTCCTCTCCCCTCAAAGCATCTGACCACACCAAGATCGGTGTGATGAGATGCTTTCCCAATGGCGCTGTTTATAGCAGGTGAAACCGAAGTCATGATCCCCTGATGAAGTCACGTGACCCGTAACGAACACGCGTCGGGACACAGCGACCGGAAGTGACGTAGACCGAGCCCGCAGCTCGTTTATACATTGTTTGTACAGACTGTTTGTGAGTATCTTTTAAACTTTTTAAATAAAAATAAACCTGTTGAAGCACTTTACACTATGGAGTATCCTTCCTCCATCTCTGCTTAAACTCATGCATATGCCACATCACTGAGGAACCCTGACTGTAATACCGCAGAGGAAATCCCCTTAAAGGGACCATAACATTGGTCAGGACCTGGGAACCCCACACTAAAGGGAAAATTCCGCTAAAGGATCCCAAAGCTCTCTATATATACGCTGTTACCTTACAGCGGTAAGGTAAGGGGACATCCATTACTGGTATATACGGAACCACGAAGGTTATATCCCCTTCCACCAGCACCACTGCCCTTCCTATTGCAACATTTCCACATTGTTATGAAGGAGTCACACCCTGTGCGAATTTGGGAATAATTGCAGCACTTTGCACCTGAAACGGACTGTTGTCTGATACACTTATATTTTTTGTCACCTGATTACCGTTTATGTTTGAAGGTTTGCCTATGCGCACCACAGCAGAACACCTGCACTGTATGCGATTTCTAGGATCGCAACACACTGCACTTTGAATGTTATATTGTGTTTTTTCCTTTACTTTACGTTTTGATGTTGTAGATTCTATACCAATAGTAACAAGTATTATTGTTTAATCAGCCACAGAGGCACAGTAGAACACTTGCACTTTATGCGATTTCACGATCGCAACACGCTGCACTTTGGATTTTATATTATTTTTCACTATTTTATGTATTTATGTTGAAGATTATTAGTAGAAATGAGTGTTGTTGTTTAAATTAGCCACACAGGCACACCTTTTTATCATACCTGTATTGTTTGCTACATATCCCCTTATTGTGGATTTTATATATCACTTTTACCAATAGATACACTTTCCTTACGTACAGCGCACCACTACCTTTCCTATTCATGAAATGCACGTAGCTTCCGGTTTCATAGGCCATAGAGCTGATTGGAGCCCTTCTGATCTTTGATCAGCTCTATGGTCTGCTGGCGGAACCACCAGCTGCATTATCAGGTTCCCCAGTGGGACAGGAGAGCCAGAGAAAACCAAGGAAGAATACGGTCGGGGGAGATGTTCCATCCCAAAGCTTGTAAAAGCAGGCTAGTGCCTAATTAGCCGCTATGGTTGCTTTTACATGAAAGCCGACCGCTGGCTGAAAAGAACGATACCAAGATGATACCTAAACCTGCAGGCATCTTTCTGGTATAATCACTCAAAGTCAGGCAACGTACCAGTATGTTGCCGGCCTCGTTGGGCATATATTGTAAAATTTATTTATTTTTATTTTTTTCATGCAGCCTGTGGGCTGAACAAAAAAAAAAAAAAAAACAGATATTGATCTGGTGGGTATGCCCACCATTAGAATACCACCCTGCATCCACCCACTTCTAATGATGGGCATACATGCAGCGCTGGAGTCACTGATTTACGTATTGTGGGAGCAAACGCTGTCGAGATAAATAAATCGGTGCGGCAGCTGAATGGCCTACCTGAAAACAAAAAAATGGTTAACAATAAAAAACAGTAAAGTATAAAAGAAATACATGATAAAACCATAGTAACAATAGAACATTGCAGTTAAAGTGGTCGTAAACTCTCCCCCCAGATATAGGGTGTCACGCCTATATTTGTGTTTCCTACAGACATTACATTTTCTTTTCGTGGGTAGGGGTACCAGGGAGGACATAGGGAAAATGCCTCTCGTGCAGCTAGCTTAATGCATTTGCGTTGGAAAGTTGGGGCACAGCACCAACTGGAAACTGAAGGGCTGTGATGATCTCTTCCTTGAATTTAACGAAGGATCCAGTTTGTCCTGACGCTTTGTACGGCACATAAGCGTTCAGCAGAGCCAATTGAAGTATACAGACACTTTTTTTTATACAAGCGCCTGGCCTTATGGGCAATTAAGTATGGTGCCATCAACTGATCGTTGAGGTCCAGCCCTCCCATATTAAAGTTGCATTTGTGGACGCAGAGGGGTTTCTCCACAACACCAGTCGCCGTTTGAATTTAGTCCATCGAGTCTTTCTGCGTGAAGGGAGGACAGAATGAAACCATTCCGATTATCCCTCCACCTTACTGCAAGCAAATTATTACTTCTCAAGCAGGCTCTCTCCCCCAGCCTAAGGGGGGAATCTACAAGCTGCTGGGGTAAGCCCCAGCGATTAGATCGCATGGTGCCACATGCTCCAATTCCATGAGCAAACAAGTGACTAAAAAGTGGCACGCTCATGTAATAATTGTCCACGTACAAGTGGCACCCCTTTCCGAATAAGGGTGACACCAAGTCCCACACAATCTTACCAGCGCTCCCTATGTAGTCTGGGCAGTTCTCCGGCTCCACATTACTATCTTTTACCTCGTAAACCATTAAACTATATGTATAGCCTGTTGCCCTGTCACAGAGCTTATACATCTTGACACAATATCTGGCATGCTTGCTGGGAAGATACTGTTTGAATGACAAGAGGCCAGAAAACGTAACCAGACTCATCAACGTGGGCAACTTGATCGGGAGTAAACAAGGCTGCAAACTCTAGGTTGAAGTGGTTAACGAGGGGCTGAATTTTGTGGAGCCGATTGTATTCAGAGTCACCAAGGACGACAGAGTTCATTGTCATTAGAATGCATGACCCGCAAGATCTGCTCGTATCGTCCCCTGGCCATGGAGGCAGAGCACACGGGCATATGATGAATTGGGTCATTGGACCAATATGACCGCATCTCACTCTTTTTGGTAATGCCCATGAGGAGGGATAGACCCAGAAAAGTCTTACATTTGGAAACCATAATAGGTTTCCATTCTCTGGCAAGGGTCAAATGGGGATTAGCGGCGATTGACCAGCATACAAATTTCTTTGGTCCACGATAGATCTATAGAGATCTTCTGTGAAAAACAAAGAATAAAAAAAAATCAAGTGACTTAAAATCAACTGTTTCCACCTGAATTCGGGGCTGGCCAGTGAATGGGAGAAGTATGGTTGCTGCAGAAGTGGTGGGCTCCCAATTCGGATTAGCAAATGCAACAGGACGGGCCTGTCTTTGTCTTCTTGGTGGCTGCGGGACTCTACTTGTGCTAGCCACCTCACCAGCTTGAACTGCACTTATGGGATTCGCCACGTCACCACATGATACTGCAATGCTGGTTCAACTATGACCAGGGTGTACTAGGCCACTGGTACTGGCTCTCTGCTCCATACGAGAGCCCTGCGGTTCTTGCACCTCAACAACAGCAGAAGAACAGAGTCGGGTACTCCTGACCTTGGTAGGTCATCAGAGCTATCTGTCAGGGTGCCGCTGCTGTCTACGGGTTTGAATACTGAGCCTGAATCTGATGGGTGACTTCCTCTTCACTCTCATCTGCCATGTTCATAAACGTGTAGGCCTCTTCACTAGTGTACCTTCGATTGGACATTTTGGCTTCTAAATTTACTGGTACAACTAGTGAGACTCACAGGAATAAAGAGCTCCTGACTGTCAGCGTCTGCTTCAAACACTACCAAAAACTGTTAGGCCTGATCCCTGTGAACGCTGCAGTTATATGTGCTATGTGAGCAGTGTATGCTGCATGTCGGAACGTGCGGCCTGATCCTGCCTTTACACAAATATAAGGTTATTCATTTACCGCTGCAGGTTTCTGCTTCTTACAATACACCTCTATTTACAGGGATTTCCCCGTCAGGCTCCAGTATGTTCATGGGTTCGGCCTGGCACTCAGGGCATGAAAGCTAAATGGATTTACCCCCTTTTTGAAGATACCAAATTGCAGTATCTTCTTTATTATACATTCTCTCTGTTCTGCTCATCTACCTTGAGTTAAGAGTTCCACTGACATACCCGTCACATGCGTCTTTTTGTCTACAAGTTTTAATGTTAACAAAACTTTGAAAATTGCTTCACCGTTCACCATTTTATGAAATCCTTCTTTTTTCTGCACCCTTGAAAAAGGAATCCCGAAATGCGTTGGGTGTTAGGAGGTTCCATCATACGTGGTCTACATGGTGATATTATTTGACTGTGCCTAGTCAATCATTGTTTCATGTTTACTTAATAATTTTTATCATGTTAAATTTGAATAAATACTTTTTTATTTCTATACTTTTTTAATATTGTCTAATATATGTTTCCTAAAAAGTCCGCTTAGGGGGAAAAAATCTTTTCTTCTCACTTTGTAATTTTGGATGTGGCACACTAAACAGAACTGTTTTTGCCAGTCACCTTTTCTTTCTCCTAGTTATGTGTGTTGTGTTGTGGCAGTGATCGATTGATACTGCACTTGGGTGAGCTGGGTGGAGGGACTAAAGGCAGGTGCTAGCAGGTATCTGGGCTGATCCCGTTCACGCTGTGGTTTTGGGAACCTTAAACTACTGGGGATACTATTATGGATCTGATCAGATATTGAGCTGTTCAGACACTATAATCCTAAGGGAGGTGTATGGTGCATGCGTGGGTGTTAGCACTACTGGCACTAATCTGACACTGCCTGGGGAGACACAGACCCTAATGCCTCATACACACACTCAGATTTTCTGCTGAGTTTTTCCTTCAGGTTTACCAAAACCATGTAGTACAAGGGCCTGCCTGATTGCATACAAATTGAAACTCCTAAGGTTTGACCTCATATTATACGGTTTTGGTAAATCTGAAGGAAAAACTCTGTGGAAAAACGGATAGTGTATATGGGGCTTAAGTGATGCTAAAACTAATGTCGCCCCCTTGGTGATCGGGAATTTAAACATGTATTGGGTAATATACAGTGGGTTTCCTGACGCTATAAAAACAAACTAACCAGCGTCGACATAACACTAATACGGTGATCACTGGTAATGGGGTGAAAGGGTTAACTAGGGGACAATCGGGGGTTAAAACCTTTATTAGGTAATATATGCGGGTACCTGATGGTGAAACTAATCAACTAACTGGCTAACCCGTGACACTAATATGGCGATCAGAAAAAAGATCTATTAGTGACACTAATGACAGGGTGAAAGGGTTAACTGGGGGGCGATCAAGGGGTTAAACGTTTATTAGGTGGGTGCCCTGGACCTATCTGGGCCTACTACTAACAAACTATCTTAACACTTATTACATGCACAAATTATAGCAATGCAGTGATCAGTGAAAAATATGACAACTGCAATTGGTGATGCAGTGACGGAGTGAAGGGGTTAACTGAGGGGGTGACAAGTGTACCTATGTGTCCTGGTGTTAGTGTAGTGTTGTGCAACTCACGTTTAGACGTCCTCTCTCTGGAACTGAAAAGATATCCACGAGGGGAGATTACATCACTTCCCCTGCCTGTGTTTACACTTGCAGACAGGGGAAGCATTTTCATTCACCAGAACCGATCAGCAGGTCCAGGCCAGAAATCAGTGGCCTGGACCAGAAGATTGGTTGGTTCTGGAACGAATCCGACCGCCACAGTCAAGGAAGGAGGGGGGGCGGCGGGCTTGCGTGCGCCCCCAGATTGCGGGAGCGAGGGAGGTACAGGTGCGCTCATTTGCGCACCCGTGCCATTCTGCCAACGTATATCGGCTGTTGGTGAGTGGGTAATAAAAAATAAGATATTTACAAGCACAGGATACACATTCTACTTTAACCACTTAAGGACCGGCTCTCGCCGATGTACGTAGGCAGAATGGCACGGCTGGGCAGAAGCACGTACCTGTACGTTGCTCTTTAAGTGCCCAGCCGTGAGTCGTCGCGCTCCCGACCCGGTCCTGAGCTCCGTGGCTGCGGGACCAGCGGACCCAATCGCCGCTGGTGTCCCGTGATCGGGTCACAGAGCTGAAGAACGAGGAGAGGTCTGTGTAAATAAACCTCTCCCCGTACTTCCTAGTGTGGCTGTCACCGATCGTCTCTTCCCTTTTATAGGGAAAGACGATCAGTGACGTCACATGCCAGGCCAAAGCCCCCTACAATAAAAAAACACATAACGTCATACATAACACCTACACTGCCCCCTAGTGGTTAACTCCTTCACTGCCAGTGTCATTTACACAGCAATCAGTGCATTTAAATAGCACTGATTGCTGTATAAATGACAATGGTCCCAAAAATGTGTCAAAAATATCCGATGTGTCCGTCTTAATGTCGCAGTCACAATAAAAATTGCTGATCGCCGCCATTACTAGTAAAAACAAAATATTAATAAAAATGCTATAAAACTATCCCTTATTTAGGAAACGCTTTTGCGCAAACCAATCAATAATCGCTAATTTTTATATATTTTTGGGGGATATTTATTATAGCAAAAAGTAAAAAATATTAAATTTTTTTCAAAATTGTCGTTCTATTTTTGTTTATAGCACAAAAAATAAAAACCACAGAGGTGATCAAATACCACCAAAAGAAAGCTCTATTTGTGGGATTTTGTGACAATTTTGTTTGGGAGCCACGTCGCACGACCACGCAATTGTCAGTTAAAGCGACACAGTGCCGAATCGCAAAAAGGGGCTTGGTCCTTTGGCTGCAAATTGGTCCGTGGCTTAAGTGGTTAAAGAGGAAAAAAAACCTGATGGGTTTACTTGCTCTTTGTTTCCCTGCAAAGGCAAAGCATAATGGGTTACTATGCAGAAGGAATCCTTATATGGGGAACTATAAATAAATATTTGAAGCACCTACAGGTAAGCCTTAATCTAGGCTTACCTGTAGGTTAAAGTGTGTTGTAAGGGTTTACAACCACTTTAAGCCCCGGACCATTTGGCTGGCCAAACACCAGAGTGTTTTTTTTTATTCGGCACTGCGTTGCTTTAACTGACAACTGCACGGTCAGGCGACATGGCTCTCAAACAAAATTGACGTCCTTTTTTCCCACAAATAGAGCTTTCTTTTGGTGGTATTTGATCACCTTTGCGTTTTTTATTTTTTGCGCTATAAACCAAAAAATAGCGACAATTTTGCAAAAAAAAAACGCATTATTACTTTTTCCTATAATAAATATCCCCAAAAAATATATAATAAAATTTTTTTTTTCCTCAGTTTAGGCCAATACGTATTCTTCTACATATTTTTGGTAAAGGAAAAAAAAGCATTTATTGGTTGGTTTTGCGCAAAAGTTATAGCGTTTACAAAATAGGGGATAGTTTTATGGCATTTTTATTAATAATTTTTTTTATTAGTAATGGCAACGATCAATGATTTTTATCGTGACTGTGACATTATGGCAGACAGATTTGACACTTTTGGCATGATTTTGGGACCACTCACATTTATACAGCGATCAGTGCAATTAAAAATGCATTGATTACTGTGTAAACGTGACTGGCAGTGAAGGGGTTAACCACTAGGTGGCACTGTAGGGGTTAAGTGTGTCCTAGGGAGTGATTCTAACTGTGGGGGGGGGCTGTGTGTGACACAACACTGATCACCTCTCCCAATCACAGGGAGCGGTGATCAGTGACAGTGTCTTTAGGCAGAACAGGGAAATGCTTGTTTACATTAGCATTGCCCCGTTCTTCCTCTCCGTGAGATGTTCGCGGGTATCCCCACAGACATTGAGTATATCTGTAAAAAAAACTTTTAGGAGGGAAGTTTAAGGAAAAAAAAGCTTACATTTAAATGCCCATTAATGCACCCATCCATTGCAGCCTTGTCAGTCATTTGCAGTCTTCTATTGCAGCCTTGTCAGTCATTTGCAGCCTTGTCAGTGTCTTTGCTGGCTTGCTGTTTAAAAATGGTGCTGCCGAGATACAGAGCAGATGTCCTGTGTATCTCGGCGGCGCTCGGTAGCTCTCAGCCGTTCTTGGTGGCTTTCGCCTATTTTCGGCGGCTTTTGGCTTTCCGAAAGCCGCAGAGAACGGCGTGTGGCCGAAAATAGCCAAAAGCCGCCGAAACCGGCCAAAAAAACAGAGAAGCTCACAATCGGCGGGGGATCGGCGTATAACACGCACCCACGATTTCCCCCTGATTTTAAGGGGAAAAAATCGCGTGTTATACACCGATAAATACGGTAATTTATATAGCACACAGTAGGGCCTATTTAGATGGGCACCAATCAACCTACCAATAATTTGGAGTGCGGGAGGAAACTGGAGTAACCAGAGGAAACCCCACAAAGTTAGTTTTTCAGCAGTAGAGATATGGAAAGTCTTATTTGCTCCTAGCAATTTGTTATTATTCTTGGCAAGGACCAAGGCAAGTGTTGGGAAGGATGTAATGAGTGACCAACAGAGCAGAGTCTGGATCTGTCATTGGAGGAGTGAACGTTCGGTATAAGTGTGCCATAGTATGTAAATATATTATGCATACTTGAACATTATGGCAAAAGCCCCAACAGACTTTAGTTCTGCCTTATTTTATAAAACTATATTGTATTCTCTTAATTATTAGACTGCATTGAATTAGATACTAGGATGATTTAGTCAGTGTTTGAGTTTAATGTTGCAAAGCACTTTCAAGCCACTCTTACATTCATATTGTCTTATTTAGCCGATGTAATTTGGTCAATATTATGACTCCATGGCAAAAAGTTGAACAAAGTCCTCATTGTGCTTATATCTTCTTATTAGACAGGTGCATTTCAGGTCATTTAGAATTCTCTCCACTAAGGCAAGACCATACACGGAGCAAATTTATTTCCTGCAACCTGGGGTTGCAAGAAAGAAATTTGCTTGATTTCTCCCCCATCAACACAAACTGTGTTGACAGGGGAATCCCTCCTGTTGAGACATTGTCTGCTCACGGTAGGGGTAGTCGTCTCTGCCAGGAGAAGACAGTGATTGCTGCTACTGGCTATAGCAGCCCCTTGAGATACTCGTAAGCGAATCCGGCAGGCTGATTGTACCCAAGTTGATTGATCAACTTGGTACATTCAGCCTGCCCATTAATGGTTCGAATCTCATTCTGAACTGGGCTGGCCTAAGGGAAATAGGTGTTAAATTGTCTCATCCCTTGATGTGTAATTTTTTTCTTAGAATTTTCAGACATGGCACCTAATATAACCATCCCTTGGTCTTGGTGGACAAGCATTTCAGAGTGAGCTGATTGCATACACTGTTTGCTCTCGCAGCAATAGTATTAACTGCTCTTCTACAACTGTAAGACACCATTAGTACCTGGTCGTCCTGAGTGCTTTTTCGTCTCCAGGAAGTTAATCAAGGAGTGCTTATTTGTTGTGTCTGCCCACCAGTAAGGTATAGAAGGCCACAGGTGCACATCTTTTAATGTCATATTATTGTCATAAGAAACAATAACTTGGAATCCCTTTTTCCACATGTTCCTTAGTGTAGGTGGTTCCTAGACAAACACAGTAAACACAAGAATATGCTTATTGGCCAATTCTCTTTCAATCCAAAGGTTTCATTGAAGCTCCTAAATGTAGGCCTTTTGAGTGTAGCAAAAAAAAAAACATTTCTAACGCACTACACACTAACACAAGCTACAAAATAGATTGGCTATTTAGTGTTAAGACATTTGCTTAAAATCTCTTGCATGAAGAAATTTGAAGATATGATCAGTGCTGTAAGAATAACTGTAGGAAGACTGGTTACTATGGGGAATAAGTTACTTAAAGAGGAACCTCACCATGGCATATGGCAGTGATGGCAAACCTTGGAACCCCAGATGTTTTGGAACTACATTTCCCATGATGCTCAGCTATACTGTAGAGTGCATGAGCATCATGGGAAATGTAGTTCCAAAACATCTGGGGTGCCAAGGTTCGCCATCACTTGCATATGGAAATGAAATATCAGCTACAAATAATGTAGCTGCTTCCTTTAAAGAAACAGATACAGTAAAACCTTGGTTGAGAGTAACTTAATTTGAGAGCATTTTGCAAGATTAGCAACATTTTTAAATAAATTTTGACTTGATATACAAGCGATGTCTTGATATACAAGTAGTGTCATGTCACAACTGAGTATAAAAGAGAAGAGAGGCGCCTCCAAGTGTAGCAATATGGTGTGGTCTGGGGTAAAGCTGTCCACATAAATCATCTTCCTCAAATTCCAATGGCGTCATCCCTTCCACTCTGCGCTCTATGAGCGGTTCAAACCTCGCTTTCAGATTGCTCTACTGCAGAGTAGTCTTTCTGGTCACGATTTCAGACTGACGGGTGAGAGCTGGCGGTGCGGAGGATGATCTATGTGCCTCTTTTTTATCATCAACCATATGAGTTGCTAAATGTTGTATCTTCATCAAATGTAACCATATTACTAAACTTAGAGACGCCTCTCTTCTCTTCTATACTCTGTAGCTCCTTCTGGATTTTGCTTCTAACCTCCTTGTGGAGGCAGCCATTTGTGGATGGATATTTTATGCTTCTCCTCCAATGCAATAGGTTGTATAACAATTAGAGCAACTTTTATTTTAAGGCAAGGGTCTGCTTTAAAGTCTAGTTTTAACTTTAAGAATAAAAAATTAAAAAAATAGTAAATGCACATACTTTTGCAAAAAAAAATAAAAAATGTGCACTAGCCACGATGGCAGACGGGATTTTATAGTTCATTCATTCACAGATCTCTGAACAATATTGTGCCTTTTGCTTTTCTTCTTTTTTTTTTTTTTTTTATCCGAAACACACTGACACTAAATAAAAAACATTTTTTTTAATCCTACCTAAAACAGACTGACCCTAGGTCTAGGATTTGGGTCATGGGTCCTGACACTAACATAGCCATCAAGCCATTTTATTTACTTTTTTTTTTTTTTTTTTTTTTATACTTTTTTCTGGCTAGGAGAAAAAGATACAATGGGGGTTATTTACAAAAGGCAAATCCATTTTGCACTGAAGGTGCACTTGGAATTGCAGTCGCTCTAAATCTAAGGGGTAGATCTGAAATGAGGGGAAGCTCTGCTGATTTTATCATCCAATCACGTGCAAGCTAAAATGCTGTTTATTTTCCTTGCATGTCCCCCATGGATCTACAGCGACTACACTTCCAAGTGCTCTTTCAAGTGCAAAGTGGATTTTCCTTTAGTAAAAAAAAACCCAATGTATCTTTTTCTCAATTCAGAGGAGAACGCATGCAGGGTTGGGTTTTACTGAGTGATCATTAGGCCTCAGGCAAACTGGATGTTATGAAAACACCAATGGCGTTAGCTGTAAAAAGCTGTAGCTGTAGAATGAGTTTTCCAGCGTTTCTGCAGTAGAGGTTTTTATCTTTTTTTAGCAAAACTATACTCCCACAAAAGCTTATGGTTCAAAAACACCAATAAACACAGAATAGCTGCGTTTCAGCGTCTTTAAGCTCCTATTAAAACTCACTAGTTCTGGCCAGGGTTTTGCAGCCAAAAAACGCTCCTGCCAAAAACGCTGATAACAGCCTATGTACTGTATGCATGGACACATAGGATAATATGCTGGGGAATTTACTGGCTGCAGAAAAAAAAACACCTAAAGCCGAAAGCAGCAGCCCTAAAAACAACCAGTGTGCATGAGGCCTTAATATGAGACCAGGAGCCATCAGTGACAGCACAAATACTAGAGTGCATTTATTTGGTGCCTCAGACGAAGGCCCACTTTAGCCATGCCACATTTGTTTAAGCTTGGCGCAAGCGGGTTAAATAATGCTGGTTACACACCAACTGCAGATCACAGACTTTCCCAACTACTAAATATTAGATTGTGTAGAATTTGTATGTAATGTTTATCAAATCAGCACTGCTGTAATCTTTATAATATGAAAAAGAACAATAAGATATTTTCAGCATAAGGCTCGGTTCACACAGGGGGCGAAACGACTTGCCGCGCCGCGACCTGACAAGTCGCCCCCGTTCTGTACTACGGAACCGTTCTAAGAGGAGCGACTCGAGTCGCTCCGACTTAGAAAAAAGTTTCCTGTACTACTTTTGGGCGACCTCGGGCGACTTGCATTGACTTCTATACAGAAGTCGTTTGCAAGTCGCCACTGAGGTCGTGGCAGGTCGCGGCGCGGCAAGTCGTGTCGCCCCCTGTGTGAACCGAGCCTTACTATTAAAAGTTTGTTAGTTCGCTCAAAAACGTTGTTAAATTTACTGCTGGAATAAAATTGAGGCAACAAAAGTTGAACATATCTTCACACATCTTCAGGAGAGCCTTAGTAGCACTGAACCCTGGAACTCAAATATGCAGATCCGGCTGGATCTGCATAGTGGGAGGCACGGCCAATCAACTGCAGTACCATGCAATCTGGTGCCTGCAAACGAACTGCGTTTACAATTTGCGTTTGGTGTGCCATTCACAATATATTGGCACCTGCAACAGATCACGAAGGCAATGCTTTTTAAATGTGGTGCAGGACACACATGGAATGCACCTTTAGTTCTGTGTGAATTGGCTCTTAGAAATAAAATGTAGGCTAAGCATAATCTGCGATTTCCTGCTGTTCCAATACCATATACCAATGATGGCGAACCTTGGCACCCAAGATGTTTTGGAAATACATTTCCCATGATGCTCAACTACACTGCAGAGTGCATGAGCATCATGGTTAATGTAGTTCCAAAACATCTGGGGTGCCAAGGTTCACCATCACTGCCATATATTTTTAGCAACCAAATATATCAGAATATCAGATATTATTGGTAGATTCTAAAATCATCATAGTCATCATAGTCATCTTAAGCACACTGACTACATTGTTTTATGCATCATAAAAGTGATTCTCAAAACCGGACATTCTTTATCTAAGAGCCTACTTAGATAGAAGCAAGAGACATTTGAATATGTGTTTTCTTTATCCTTACATGTTTTGGACATAGCTTGGATCCAAATATCCTCTGTATGCAGCTAATTAGATGCATATGGTGTACTGGGGACATTGACTGTAGGTTACGACATGCTAGGATGAGTATCTCCTTTGGGTTGTTTGTCATCCAATCTGAGATCTCATTCAGAATTTCCTAAGGTGGAGAAAAGCAACACATAATTCTACAAAATATACAGATTTTTTTTTTTTTATATATTGTTTATTGCATTTTTTTTTCTTAACATGGGGTAAGCCCCTAGTAGATACAGTAATAACAAAGAAAGGCGGAGGTCGCAGCCTCCCAACTATAACACATAATAAGGAGTAACTTCTTTCTAGTCAATTTCACATTTGTTCAGGAGTTTCGTACATAACATATATCGGTATCCCCCTGCTGTCATATTGAAGTATTATCACTCTCTGCTAGTTACCTAAGACAGCAGTTAGTTTATATTTCCGATCTCCCCATGTATATTCACTTCGAGAGATGTGTAAATGAGTCGGTGGCAACGGCCTACATGTCAAGAAAAGCCAAAGAAGACTAGGAATAGAAGGAAAAAGAGAGGGGGAGAGAGAGAAAGAAAGGATAGAAAGAAGGAGATTTTTTTAACATTTCTATTCAGAGAACAGTTTTAATTGCAATTTAGCAAACAAGGCTTCCAGGACAATACTTGAATATACTTTAAATTGTAATTATGAGCCTTACAATTATGTCATTTCGTTATGTTTATAAAGTAAATATATTTGTTTGAATGATTTCTATAGGAAACTGGTTTCTCCTCTAGTTACAGTAAGCAGTCACTTACCTCTACTGTCAAAAACGTATACAATCCATGTACAAAATAGAGGTTTGGAGAAGGAATGTCAGGCCTGTGAGCTATTCGAAGATCGAGGTATCTGATACCAGCATCCAGCTGCTGAGCAATCGTTAAAGTCTAAAAAAATTACAAAAACAATTTACACATTTTATACCAATACACATATATATATATATTTTTTTAAATTAATTAATATAATTAAATTACTATATGAGAATAATGCCCTGGAACAGTAGCAGCTATGTTTGCTTCACGATAACGTCCCCCTGGAACAAGACCAGTACATTTTATTTTACAAGTTCTAACAAAAGCAGAACTGAAAACCTCCCAGCCAAATATCCTGAATTCAGCTGTATTTTGTAACGCTTGTGAACACATACAACTCTAAAGCTGGCCATAGATGGAGCGTGGTCGCGGGAAAGAAATTCACTCGATTACCCCATCAACACAATCAGTGTTGATTGGGGAATCCCTCCCACAGAGCCATTGTGTTCTCCCAGCTGGAGAACACAGCGAATACTGCTAGCAGTTATAATAGCTGCTAGCAATAATCGCATGTAAAATCCAACAGGCTGGTTGTACACAAGCTGATCAATTGAGCAACTTGGGTACAATCAGCCTACCTGTACATGGTTTGAATCTTGGCCAGTCCCTGCTGAACTGACTGAAATTCGAATCATCTATGGCTGGCTTAACTCTGAGTTTACATAAATAATTTTATTGTTGAAAATAAAAAGGAATCAACAGTAAATGTATCCTTATATTTTATGAAGCTATTATTTTACTAATTAAGGGTTCTTGCACATGAGCAAGTATAGCACAGGAGAACATTTTCTTTTCTTTGAATACGACCATACACTACACTCCTGTTTACGTCAACAGCGATACATACTCCAGTACATGCAGTCATTCATGTCTATGGGAGGTAGTACACAGCATCTGGGCTTCCTGGGGAGGGGAAAGCCAGTGGAATTAATGCTGCATAGGCTCAGCCACCCATGTGCAAGTGCCCTTAAATTGAATTTAACTTAAGTTAACATATATCATTTTTTCAGTTTTTCTTTTTCCCTGCTTTTATAAGAATTATATTGGAATGCTTAATCATTCTGCCATTTCAAAATTCCTTATATTTATTGATCAGGCTGTCTGCAAAAGTGTTAAAAACAGGAAAGCATCCCTGACATATCTAAATTGCTTACAACCTGCAGTCTTCGAGATGAGCAAAGGGTATCTTAAAAAATGAGGGCTTCAATCTCTTGTAAATAAATCAATTCAATAATAAAGTGGATAATAAACCTAATACCAAGCATTCATAAGAAGGCAGCCTCCCTCCTCCTCCTATATATCCTTCATAGTCTGTATAAAAAATATCAGTGTAAATACCTTTTTTTAACTGGCTCCTGTGTGGTCACATGATCCAGCAGCTCTGACTGCTGTGTCAGAGAGCAGCTGCTGCAGGGGAGCAGAGGAAGCACCAACAAGGAGGGGCAATAGGAGCTGTCGTTGAGTGGCCCTTACACAGAGGATCCAGAGCTTCCATATCATGTGACCACACTTGAGCGGGTAAAAAAAAATAAAAAAAAATTTAAACAGATTTTTTTATTAAAGGTATTGCAGAATTCACATATTTAAAAGTTACTGATGTAGACACGTCATTCCCAGAAATGTATAGAGTTAGGGGTTATATAACAAACAAATATTGTAGGCCTTAAGCGAAGAGATTGCACTATGTTTTTTAAATGCATAGATGCATTATTTTATGGCTAGTATCAATACTACAGGTTAAACAAAGGTTAGTAACTTATAGGTTATCCAATAATGTTCACCTCGTTGATATCGCTGAGGAGTAGATACTTTCCCTAGTTAAGTGGGGAACTTCTAGAGTCAGCCATCCAAGGCTTCCAGTTTTTGATAAATATGGACATTTAGGTGAGCCTTGGTGAACATAAATTCCAATTAGAATTGTTAATTTGGGATTGCTATAAGGTGAGATACAGCCGGGGGTGTGGCAGATTTCCATTGCCGAGCAAGGGAAAGCCTGGACACAATAAAGATGTGAGTGATAAGTGGTTGGAGTGGATGAGGTCAATCCTCTATTCCTACCCCCAGCAATGCCAACTGCAGTGTCACACTACAAGCTGTTCCCGTGATAAACCTGTTCATTCCAAATACATCTTTCCAGAACATAGAAATTACCGGGCAAGACCACCATATGTGTGGGGAAGTTCCCAAATTTTCACAGTTCTTCCAGCAAGTGGGGGGATGAGATGGGAAGATTTTGGACAGTTTTTCAGGCTTGTAGTACCAGAAGCGTTGTAGTTTTTGGTCTGATTCCCAATGAGTAAGACACTTGGTGAACCATTGAGTGGCATGGGATGCTTGGTACCAGGTCTTGGGTGTGGCAGAGAAGTTGAAAGTGTATTACCATTTACTCATCGTAGGGAGTTTCTGTTCTGGGGGAGGGGAGTTTAGGAGCTTGTAAAGTTGTGAGAATTGCAGAATTCCTACACTTTGGTTGGAATCCGACCAGTGTAGGCCACTGAGTGCATGCCGTATTTGAGGGTATTTGTAGAAGTCTTGATGACAAATATGGTATTTGGACTGCAACTCGTGGCATGAGTATAGAGTTCTGCCATTGTAGAGGATCCCTATGTGATGAATTCCAGCTGATGACCAGGAGGAGAGTGTGAGGCATAAGCAAATAAGTTCAAGGACTGAGATTGGATTGAGGTTTAGGGATTGATGTGATAGAAGTTTGTTTTGTTGGAGCCTAGCTTCCCATGCTTTAATAGTGGCATTGACTGTACTAAAGAAAGAGCGGTGTGGACGGTGTTGCAGGAGAAGTGCAGCCATAAACTGATCTTTTTTATATAGGTTACGCATCATAGGCAGGAGGAGATGGAAGCTGCATTTTTAAGAAAGCTTATAATTATGCTTTAGTACTACTTGAAGAGCAACATAATAACTTGTTATCACAAAACTCATATTTTCATATGTTAGTCAGACAGAAAAAAAAAAGACATAGGTCCATCTAGTTTAACCAACAAAAAAATAAAATAAAATACAAATCTCCATATACACAATCCTATACCTACAGTTGATCCCAAGGAAGGCAAAAAAAAAAACGATTTGCTCCAAAAGGGGGAACACATTCTTCCTCTTCCCTCAGGAGGCAATCAGATATTCCCTGGAGCAACAATTTTCTTTAGGGTGTCTGTGTAATATTTGTCACAAGTTACAAATAATGAATAGTGCATAGAATAGATCAGATCCTTTCATTACAACCAACCAACAGACTAACCAGCAATGGCCAACTGGTACAGCTGACACTTTTGGACTGCCTTATTTTTCTCGACGTGTTCATTATTAGATCCATCGAACAGGTTATTATTGATGGCCCAAGATGAATGTCTTGCCTGACTCCAGACAAGTTATTTATTTAAAGGTTAAAAAGGTTAGAGCCTTAATATGTTTTTTTTTCTGTTGTCTGTGACCCCATTGGGGAAACTTCCTCTTGCATCTTTTTCCCTGTGATCATGAGAACAGGAAATGGGCAGTAATCCCTCCAACAGGAACACAGAAGGCAATAAAAGCCTGATAGAGGGTTCTAACTAACGAAGGCTACTAAAAAAAAAGTATGACTGTGCCTCGGTTAGGAACATATCAGGTCATGCCCTCTTTGGCTTTTGTATTTCTAGCTGGAAAGTAATTTTTCAGTTGTACAATTCTAGTGCAGAATTGGGCACTCTAGGAAAATTAAAACCCAGTTATTGATGATTTCTGAATTTGTTAAGCAAGTCATTGGCTAGCAACCAATAGGGGGACTGCCAGTGAAGGCCTGTGTGGCCTGTCCAAATATCTAGGTCTGGGCCTGACCTAGTTGAACAAGAGTAGGGATGTGGGTAAAAAAAAACACTTGGTCTACAACTGTGAATACCATCACATTGAAAAAAATAAAAAAACCTCAAGCTAGCATTAAAAATAATAAAAATAATGATCTACCTTAACATCTGGTAAGTAAATTAAGAACAGACATGCAGTAAATAATACAGTCCTATCATTTTTTTTTTTAGCCAATACATGGGTTAGTGATTAACAATGAATGCTAGATTTCATACCTCAAAGATTAGTTATGGTTTCTAATCTTCAAAATAAAATAGATACCTGTGTCGTACTCCATCGTAAAATTATTTTGCGCGTCAGAGAAGGCACATATTTTCCTAAAAAGAGCAGCAACTTTGGCGAATCTGGATCAATTGGTGAACATCTGTCTAAACAATAAGTCATGGTGTCATGACTCCCTGATAAAGAAACACACAATTAATCATGAGATCCAAAGTCTCCAGCTTGCAGAATCAGGTCATCAAATCTTAGCTTAAATCTATACTTAAGAGCAATGGCTTTCTGGGGAGAACAGCTGGTTTGTAAAATGGCCCTGCTATCAGATCAATTTAAAAGTGATAAGGATGATTGATTTTACATACAGTATTTAACCTCTCAAAATGTGTCAAAGTTTAAAAGCCTTGTTTTCAATTGATAATGATAAATTTGCATAGGGGCAGTCATATTTGCTCATTACATACACAAATTTTAAACTCGGTGTATATTTTGTATGCTTTGTCTACTGTAACCAAGTCTTTGGCGTAATATTAACTCTTCTGCTACCTGCTCACATTCTGAAGACCCTAGTAAGAAACTATCCCCCCTATGTATTGCCTAGAATTGTAATATTAATGAGACACCTACTAAAGCATTAAAAAAAAAAAAAAAAAACTAGACAGTTATTCGGAAAGATGCAGGGCGTAGCTTTTTCGTGTCTGTTCCTTACTTCACTACTTATTAATTTGGTACCACTGATCAATTTTAAGATAGGAGTTGACGCTCTATAAATTTCCAAGACATTGGTATACTGACCGATTGCATTCGTTTGAGTCACTGATCTTGAACAACTATGCAAATCAGTTAAGAAGAAGAACATTCTGCCTTGATCTGGTTTTTCTGGGTCAGTAAATCAGTGAAGCTGGTTGATCAGCCAGGTAATTGTGCTTTTCAGGAGAGTTCAGCAACTTGTAATAAATGTGAATGTCTAAGGGCCTTGTTTACTGACTTGAACTCTGGAAGATTTACCCCCCTTCATTTCCTGACCATTTTTTGCGATACGGCACTGCGTTACTTTAACTAACAATTGTGCGGTCGTGTAATGTTGTACCCAAATAGAATTTTTACTCTCTGCTATTAACCACTTAAATACAGGGCACTTATACACCTTCCTGCCCAGACCAATTTTCAGCGCTGTTGCAATTTGAATGACAATTTCGTGGTCATACAACACTGTACCCAAACAAAATTTTTATCATTTTGTTCCCACAAATAGAGATTTCTTTTGGTGGTATTTGATCACCTCTGGGATTTTTATTTTCTGCTAAATAAAAAAAAAGACAGAACATTTTGAAAAAAAGTTTTCTCATTCACTGATGGGCATTGATGGGGCTGCACGGACAAGTACTGATAAGGCAGCACTGATGAGGTGGCACCAATGAGGTGGCATTTAGCGGCACTGATGGGCACTGATAGGTGGCACTGATATGTGGCACAGATGGGCACTGATAGGTGGCACTGATGTACTGATGGATGCCAATCAGTGCCAAACAATAATGCCTGCCAATCAGTGATGCCCATTGTAGGCACTGATTGGCATCCCTGGTGGTCTAGGGTGGCATACCTTGTGGTGACATCCCTGGTGGTCCTACAGGCAGCGCTGGTGGTCCAGTGTGGGCATCCTTGGGGGGCTGTTCTAATAACCAATCAGCACAGCCCCCCCCCCCCCCCGTCAGAGGAGCAGCTGATCAGCTTTCCTCTACTCATGTCTGACAGATGCGAGTGAGGAAAAGCTGATCACCGGCTCTTCCTTTTTACATCGTGATCAGCCATGATTGGACACGGCTGATCACATGGTAAAGAGTCTCCGTCAGAGACTCTTTACCTAGATTGGAGTTGCAGTGTGTCAGACTGACATGCCACAACAACGATATTAAGCCCCCAGGCTTAATATCCTGAAGACTTCATATGAGGTCCGGTCAGGATATTGAAAACACTTTGCCGCCATAATTTTGCTATATGGCGAGCGGCAAGTGGTTAAACTTAGCCAAAAAAAATTTAAATATATAATTTCTTCATAAATTTAGGTCAATATATATTCCTCTTCTGGTAACAAAAAATCCCAATAAGGTTATATTGATTGGTTTGCACAAAAGTTATAGCGTCTACAAACTTTGGGATATTTTTTTTTTTTTTTTACTAGTAATGGCGGTGATCACCAACTTATAGCGAGACTGAGATACTGCGGCGGACATTCTGACACTTTTTGGGAACAAGTGACCACAGTGATCAGTGCTAAAAATATGCACTGTCACTGTGCTAATGACACTGGTTGGGAAAGGGTTAAACATCAGGGGCGAGCAAAGGGTTAACTGTGTGCCTAATTTGTGTTTATGTTAGGTTCTTTCACTAAGGGGAGAGATGGAATTTATTCCCTGTATTGCAGGGACACAAATTCCATCCCTCCCCTCCTATCAGAATGCTGATCTGCCTTGTTTACATATTGCAGTTCTGTCTCTCTTCCCGACAACTGGCGAGTGTTGGCGGACATTAAGTACCCAAATCCTACCGCTTAGCTTCCGATCAAATGCGTTATTAAAACACACTGCAGTGTTCGCTTTTTCCAGCTGTATTTACTTCTTGTCATGCATTACAGCGTGTTGAAATGAGCTGTGCAAAAATGCCATGGGGTGAATTTCCAAAAGGCAAATAGTCTACATATTGCCTTGTTCTTGCGCTGGGCAACGCTGTAATAAGAAGTGCTTTTACTGGCAGGATTTCAAGGTAAGAAAATTGCAATAGATTCCGAACGTTTTTGAGAAAACAAAACTGAAAAACAGATTTAATTTTAAGATAAACACTGCAATTATTTTTCAGAATATGTGCTTGCCAAGCACGATATACTTCCTTATACTTATACAAAGTATGTGCAAACTGTTTACACTTTCAAGACAAAAAGGGGAACCTGACACTCAGCACAGATATAGTAAATGGAAGCAAAAGTACTCACAATGGCACAAAAGGTCTTAAAGCAGAACTTCGGGCAAAATTTTTACATGTCCTTGTTGCTGATTTCCTCCCTTTACTGAATATGTCACCCATCTTCTTGTTAGCTCAGTTGCTGTGAATTAGCCTGGTCATTTTCAAATCAAACCGTTAATCCCCACCGGTTTCCTCTTTGTAAGACCAGTGGCTACTATACCTCCTATTCCCCCAGCCACCGGTCTTGGCACAGCCCATTTGTAGCTCTTTCTACAGAAAGCAGGGATGTACTTCTGTCCCTGCTTGCTGTAGTGGGCAGGACAGGACTCAGAGGCCACCGATCTGTAACATCCATGGAGGCAGTACAGACCATGTCCTAAAAAAGACAGCCCCCCTGGTGCTCTGAAAGGCTGCATCCATGGTGTGTGTAACTTACAGCTGCCTGTGAAATTGTTTAATATGCAGCAGATGGCGAGGCTTGCAAGAGCTGCTCAATGTGTGAAACTGTCAGGTAATGTAACTAATTGCAGGTAGAAAGTCAGCTGTCATCTGCTGCATGTGAAACTCCCCCTCTCCTCTGTCGCTGCCCATGAGTGCTGCCAATTAATGCCCATGAGTGCTGCCAATCAGTGCCATTCAGTGCTGCCAACCAGTCCCTGTCAGTGCTGCCTAACAGTGCCCATCAGAGCCAATCACATCAGCACATTTGAATTGTGCCCCTCCAGAATGGCCCCCCTATAGAAAATTGCCTGGCTGCTGAACTCCCCTCTCCATTCCTGCACTCAATTCCATCTTCCAGTGCCCATCAGTGCTGCCAATCAGTTCCACCTAGCAGTGCCCATCAGGGCTGTCTATCAGTGTCCATTAGTGCTACCAATCAGTGCCCATCAGAGCCACCAATCAGTGCTGCCAATCAATGTCAGTGTTACCTATCAATACCCATCAGTGCCGTCTATCAGTGCCCATTAGCGCTACCAATCAGTGCCTATCAGAGCCGCCAATCAGTGCTGCCAATCAATGTCAGTGTTGCCGATCAGTTTGCCCAGCAGTGCCGCCAAGCAGTGCTGCCTATCAGTTCCAATCAGTGCTGCCCAATAGTTTGCCCACAAGTGCTGCCCATCAATTTGCCCATCAGTGCTGCCAGTGGCCCCTAGCAGTGCCTCCTTGCAGTGCTGCCTATCAGTGCCAAACAGTGCTGCCTATCAGTGCCCATCAGTGCTTATCTGTGCACTGAGTGCAGGGATGGGGAGAGTAGCTCAGCAGCCAGGCACATTGTCTATAGGGGGGCTGGCCTGGTGGGACAGCGCTGAAATGTGTAGATGTTTATTAATGCTACAAAATTTTAAAAAAGTGCAGCGCTAACTTACTAATCAATAACTTAACAATTACGGTGGAACCCTCTAATGTATGGCAATCTCAATAAACTTCAATATTATCACAATGCCGGTCTCTGTGATATGTAACTTCACATATAATACACATCAAACTGAAAATAAAACATACAATATGAAACTTAGCAGGAATAATGGAAGCCCCTCTTATAGGTATTAACTTCATAGTGCAATAATTCGCAAATATCTATAGGAGGGGTTTCCACCATCCCTGCTAAGTTGATTGTTTTATGTTTTATTTTCAGTTTGATGTGTGTTATATGTAAAGTTACATATCACAGAGACCGGTACTGTGGTATTATTGAGGTTTATTGAGATTTTCATACTTTAGAGGGTTCCACAATTACTGTTAATTTATTGATTAGTAAGGTAATGCTGCTCTTTTTTGTTTTTTCTCATGCCGATGTTTACTCGTGTCACATGCTGATGTAAAGCAGCATGTCCCAGCTCTTTCTTTCTGTGTTGCGGCTAGGGATGTGCTCATATATACCATGCAAGTACTAAATGCGTATGTCGGGACTACAAAAAGGAAGTTCAATATCCAGTAGCCAGTAGCTTCCATCTCCTAGTTGAATCTGAGCATGCGTGAGTTTTTGGTGTCGGAATTGCATACACACAATCAGAATTTTCCGTCTGAAAAATTAAGAACATGCTCTCAAATTTTTGCTGGCGGGAATTCAGCCAGCTAAATTCTGATGGAGCATACATACGGTCGCATTTTCCGATGAAAAGCTCTCATCTGTCTTTTGCTGGCTGAAATTCCAATCGTGTATATGCGGCATAAGGAGCCTGTCTGAAAACCGTCACCCAAACAGTTTGGTTAATGGGGCTTGGGAGGGGAGATTCATCCATCTGCCCCATTAATGCGGATAGAGGAATCTATAAGAAATTATTGTTCAGCCCACAGGCTGAGGGGAAAAAAAATAATCTAACAGTTTATGGCCAGCTTTAGAAACATAGATAACCAATATATTCTCCTTTGGTAACTGACAAGTATGCCTGTGGACAAGTGGCTGTAAACAGTTTAAAAAGTAGTTCACCTGCAGACAGTATCATAACAACAAGCTCACTGATTGGCGACGTGACCTGGAAAACAGAGCTGTTTATCCACTGCTAACCGAGCATCAATTACTATGACAAAGTGCAAAAGTATATTGTCAAACTGTGCAGAATACATTTTAATAAGGAACTCATTTTTGGAAAATGTGCCCTTAACGGATATAGATTGTCGGCATTGTATTGTGTGTAGCCTTAACTGTATACTGTAAATAATCAAAACCTGCACAGATTAAAAGAGCTACAGGGGAACAAATGTAGGTCATGGTCTTATATGGGGATTTGTGCAATTCTCCAGCTCCAAGTACGTTTGCAACGGATTCATTACTGTACATTATGTTCCATGTCATTTATGGAAAGAATGACCTTATTTCTGAGGTTATCTTGTTCTGTATATCTAATGGGAAAATACAAAGGTAAATGGCATGGCCTGTTCCTTTCAAATAGTATGCCAATGGCACGTATGGGCTTACTCAGTTATGGAATAGTTGTCTTTTGCATTCAATCGTTGCTTTATACCTAGCTTTTCGGTGCAAGGCCAGCGATGTTTAAAGTGAATTTCCACTTTTGCAGTCAAATTTAAAAAAAAACTCCACTTTATGTTTGTTATGTGTTCCTATTCACACAGCATACTTATTTTTTAAATATTTCTAACCTTTTAGATGTTTCTGAGGAGAAGGTGTCATGGTTGACTACAAGAAATTCTCAATTAGCTCATTGTGATCTGTCCCAACAGCTGGGTTGGCGTTGATTGAGTCCAGTTCTCATTAACATACTGTACAATGGAGAAGCCCCCCGCCAGAACACTCTCAGCCAACTGGGAGACCTTTTTCGGTCATGACCAGTGGCAGTGGCCGGTGGTATACGGTGCCTCTGGCAATAATCACATGCTTCAAAACCCCCCATTGGAATCCATGCTTTTGGCACCCTGCATGTAGATTAGGGGGCTGAACGCATGGACAGGGAAGGGCGGTGCCTGTGCACCCCTTATGGATGGGCCACCACTGGGCGTGACTCTTTGACAGAAGCTGGCTAAGCAGCCAGCTTCTGTCAGACCAACTGCCGTACACATGGGCCGATCAGCGCTTGGCAATGGCGGAGAGCGCTGACCAGAGTGTTCTGGCAGGAGGGCCCATCCGCCTGTCAGGACTCAGAACACAATAGAACAACAGGGAAGATTGCTGTACTAACCTCACATAGTACAGCAGCTCTGACCTGAGCTGTCGTTTTTTTTTTTTTAGAAAAACTAGTAGTGGGTTCCAGGCTTTAAGAAGGGCAGTGTTCAAATCTAGTACAAGTGATGCCTGCACAGTACAGACAGGGGTTATACATGGGAAACGCAGGTTCCCAGCCCTCTTCCTAACAAAGAGAACTGAGTAGGATTTTTCATTGCTGGAAATTTAACAAAAGAGCATCTAATAAAGTAGTCGGGAGGACTCCGCTACTGCCACTTTTGTCTCTCTGACATGTTTTACTATCTACTCTGGAAATGTGAGTTTTAGAACATTTTTTATTAAAGGTCTTTTTTTAAAAACGTTATTATGCCATGTTGGCTTTGTTTCTTCATCTTCCATGCCTGAGTTGTTGTCGGATTTACATATACATTTGAAGAACTGTGATTACATCTAGTCGTTTGTGGTGATCGTATACGGCACGATTGATACATCCAATCCTCGGCTAGGATCATAAGCTCTGATTGACCCCTGAGACGTATGTCTGCTAGGGTCATCCAGTTCCGGTAAGCCTGGACCTTATAAGGTGGTGGGACTGTCACAGGGTGAAATAATATCCCTTTCCGTTTAACACCACTGAACCTTGGTTGTCAGCACAACACGTTTGGATCGTTATTTTGCACATTCCCATATGGACTACACGCCTGTTTATGGACTTTTAATATATATTTTCAGCAATGTTTGTATATAATTATAGTCATTGTTTGGCTTTTGTTCCACTGAGATAAGTTTTATCCACATAGTTGTTATTTTGTGGTTTTCACACATACATTTTTATTTTTCAGTCACTTTCTTTGTCACATTACTGTAATATTTTCCCTTCATTTTGGGATCACTTTATATGTATTTTGAGATATAGTAATATGCATGATTACTAAAGACACACTAGTTGAGCGCTTACACTTTACCTTCGACATATTTTCTTTGCTAAAAAATCCCTAATTTTAGCGTGTTAGCAGCCCATAGCTTATCACAATTTCTCTTGGTCTACAATCACCTCTTTTTTCTTTTTTCCTTTTGCTCGTTTTGCGCAGTATTGTTGGTTAATAGTTCATCTAATAAAGTAAGCCACAATGTTTCTTCTTTTTAAATTATACCATGTGAACATGTAACAAATATAACGTATTATCCAAAATTGTAAATACTCTTAGTTTATGAACATATGTCCAAAAGTGACAATGCCCTTGATAATCTGTACTAAACAGGCAAACAGCTTTCCTGAATGCAAATACCACTGCATGCATTTAGGATCAACATAATCAGAAGTATAAAAATGCTGCTTGAGTTTGGTGGCCATGTCAAAATAGGGGCAGCTGCATGACCAAGAACTAGATAATGTCCCTCGGACAATACTAGAAAACTATTTTTCTAAAAATAAAAAAATACGTAGTGTATTTTAGTGCAAGTAGACAATTTCAACATTTGAAGCGTTATGCCACGTACACACGACCGGACTTTTTGACAGCAAAGGTCCGACAGAACGAATCCATGGTCAATTTGATCGTGTGTGGGCTCCATCAGACCTTTGCTTGCCAAAAATCAGACGGACTTTAGAAATTGAACATGTTTTAAATTCTCCCGCTGGAACTACGCCATACCCAGTTCCTAGCGAGGAACCTGTTCATCTTTATGCTGGTCTCATGGACCAAATACGACGGAAGGGCAGCTACAGCACCTGCCCGTTTCCAGCGCGATCCTATCATGCTGGTTTTTGGCTGCAGGGTACTGTACATCTCGCGATCGCTGCAATAGAAAAACACATTTTCCTATTGCAGCGAGCATGAGAGAGAGTCAACAATGTCCCTTTTAGGCCTGGTGTGGATTTTAAGGGAAATCCCCTATGGTGTGGTGGTCCCCCCCAAAATCCATACCAGACCCTTATCCGAGCACGCAGTCAGAAAAGGGGGTGGGGACGACCAAGCGCAAGCCGTACCAGGCTGCATGCCCTCAACATGGGGGGGTGGGTGCTTTGGGGAAGGGGGGCGCCCTGAGAGGGTTTATGACATTGCCTCCTCTTATGCTGTGTACACACGACTGAACTTTTCAATGGACTAGGTCCGACAGAACAAATCCGTCGGACAATTTGATCATGTGTGGGCTTCATCGGACCTTTGCTGTCCAAAAATCAGACGGACTTTAGATTTAAAACATGCTTTAAATCTAAAGCATTCTAATCTAAAGCATTAGATCCTTTCAGAAGGAACTCGAGTCCGGTCGAAAAATCCATTCGTCTGTATGCTAGTCTGACCGTCGAAAACCGGCGCTAGGGCAGCTATTGACAGCTATTGGCTACTGGCTATGAACTTCCTTATTCTAGTCCGGTCGTACGTCATCACGTTCGAATCCGTCGGACTTTGGTGTGCTTGTGTGTGGCCAAGTCCATTCGTTCGGAAAGTCTGTCGGACCTCCGCCGAAAGTCCTTCAGGAAGACTGTCAGACTTAGTCCGTCGTGTGTACGCGGCATTATACTTCACTTCCTGTGCTTGCAAAAATCTGTAAAAGTGCAATTTACAGATTTGTAGGGATAGATGGACACATAGGCTTCAACTGCTAGTTAGATCCAGACCCTAAGGCCACATTCACATTGAGGCACTTTACAGGCGCTATAGCACTAAAAATAGCGCCTGTAAAGTGCCTCTCCTGTCACTCCAGTGTGAAAGCCTGAGTGCTTTTCGCACTGGAGCGGTGTGCTTGCAGGACGGGAAAAAAAGTCCTGCAAGTAGCATCTTTGCAGCGCTTTAGGAGCAGTATATACACCCCTCCTAATGCGCCCCTGCCCAATGAAATCAACAGGCAGTGCCACTGAAGGGCCTGCAAAGCACCTCAGCAGCGCTAAAACAAGTTAAAGTGCCGCTAAAAATAGGGACACACGCTTTACCGCCGACGCCCTTAACACCCCAGAGTGAAAGTACCCTAACTGTGCCTAGGTTCATGCAGGGATCTTTGAAAGGCTTAAAAATAAAAAGTTAAATCTGGTGACAGTTTCTTTTTAATGTCTTGTGCCAAGCACTCATGCCAAATATCTGTTTATTTAAATTGAAAAGATTCTTCATAGGACACAATATGACAGTTGTATAAAATCTGGCAGAGAGGAAATTAAACAGCCCTATTATTTCTGGTACATTTTATCAAAGCATCATCACTGATACCATATTAAGCATTAACATCACACAAGTAATAGCAATTTTATAAGAGAAAAAAAGAAAGTTACTGTATATTTAAAAAAAAAACAAAAAAAAAACAATGCATTACAAAAATATGTATGAAAAAGTAGAGAAGAAACACAATGCAATACCTGGGATTGATAAATCGTACAGAGGTATATCCCACAACGTTTCGGATAGTTGTGACATCCATTGTTGATTTTGTAACACCTGCGTATCAAGTTCCTGGGAACAGCTTTCCATTTTGTGATTCCACAAAACGCTGAAAAATAAAATATCCAAAAACAATTTGGTACTTGCACAGTCATTATTCTTTAATAAAACAAAAGAAAATAATTCTATATAAAATGGGGAGAACAAACAGAACAATTTGGAACAAATCTGAAAACAGCACAATATGCTCAAGGTCTTGAAGGTTTCTCAAAATGTCTTCAGTTTACAGTGCCTTGAAAAAGTATTCATACCCACTGAAATTTTCCACATTTGGTCATGTAACAACCAAAAACATAAATGTATTTTATGTGATAGACCAACACAAAGTGGCGCATAATTGTGAAGTGGAAGGATAATGATAAATGATTTTCAAATTCTTAAAAAAAAAAAAAAAATATTGAAGTGTGGCGTGCATTTGTATTCAGCCCCCCTCAATCAATACTTTGTAGAACCACCTTTCACTTCAATTACAGCTGCAAGTCTTTTTGGGGATGTCTCTACTAGAGAGTGACATTTTTGCCCATTCTTCTTTGCAAAATAGCTCCAGCTCTGACAGATTGGATGGAGAGCATCTGTGAGCAGCAATTTTCAAGTCTTGCCACAGATTCTCAATCGGATTTAGGTCTGGACTTTGACTGGGCCATTCTAACAAATGAATATGCTTTGATCTAAATAATTCCATTGTAGCTTTGGCTGTATGTTTAGAGTCATTGTCCTGCTAGAAGGTGAACCTCCACCCCAGTCTTAAGTATTTTGTAGACTCTAATGCCACGTACACACAACTGGACTTTCCGTCAGAATAAACTCTGACAGTCTTTCTGACTGAGATCCGACCGAACGGACTTGCCTTCACACGATCACACCAAAGTCTGTTCGTTTAGAACGCGATGACGTACGACGGGACTAGGAAAGGAAGTTCAATAGCCAGTAGCCAATAGCTGCCCTTGCGTCGTATTTGGTCCTATTTCTAGGTCTGTCATACTTTTTGAAAAAAGAAAGTCAGCTGAAGCAGAATATCTGATGAAATTATTACATTGGACCTTTTCTGCCGGTAAGTCCGGTCGTGTGTATGCGGCATAACAGAATTTCTTCTAAGATTGCCCTGTATTTGGCTCCATCCATCTTCCCATCAACTCTGACCATCTTCCCTGTCCCTGTTGAAGAAAAGCATCCCCACAACATGATGCTGCCACCACGTTTCACGGTGGGGATGGTGTGTTCAGGGTGATGTGCAGTGTTAGTTTCCCGCCACAAATAGCATTTTGCTTATAGGCCAAAAAAAGTTAAATTTTGGTCTCATCTGACTAGAGCATCTTCTACCACATGTTTGCTGCGTCCCTCACATGGCTTCTCACAAACTGGACTTCTTATGGCTTTGTTTCAACAATGGCTTTCTTCTTGCCACTTTTCCATAAAGGCCAGATTTGTGGAATGCATAACTAAAAGTTGTCCTATGGACAGATTCTCCCACCTGAGCTGTGGATCTCTGTAGTTCCTCCAAAGCTACCATGGGCCTCTTGACTGCTTCTCCGATTAATTCTCTCCTTGCCTGGCCTGTCAGTTTAGGCGGACCGCCATGTCTTGGTAGGTTTTCAATTGTGCCATACTCTTTCCATTTTCAGATGATGGATTGAACAGTGCTCCATGAATTGTTCAAAGCTTGGGATATTATTTTATAACCTAACCCTGCTTTAAACTTCTCCACAACTTTATCCCAGACCTGTCTGGCGTGTTCCTTGGCCTTCATGATGCTGTTCTCTGAGGGCTTCACAGAACAGCTGTATTTATACTGAGATTAAATTACACAATTAGGTGACTTCTGAAGGCAATTGGTTCCACTGGATTTTTATTAGGGGTATCAGAGTAAAGGGGGGTGAATACAAATGCACACCACACTTTTCATATATTTATTTGTAAACAAATTGGAAAACCATTTATTATTTTCCTTCACTTCACAACTGTGTGCCACTTTGTGTTGGTCTATCACAGGGATTAGCAATTAGTGAACCATTGTGTTACATGTGTTATCGCTCACACATAACTGCAGGACTGTAACTTATGCAGGCCATACTTGATCGAAATTGAAACAAATTTTCTTTTCAAAATCAGAAAGTTCGTTTTTTTTGTGATCCGATGATGCCACCATTGATTTTCGAAATTCGGCCGATCAAGCCTTCAATTTCACCTCATGTTGCTACAGAAAAGAATTTTCGTGGTCGGGAATCTTCTTTTCTTAAAATTTTCTTTTCTTATTACATTTCTCGCATGATTCTCCCATCATTGATTAGAATATCATTTGTTTTTCCAAAAATTTCCAACATGTCCGATTCCTCAAATTTGATTTCCACACGAAAATCAGCTGTTGCTGCAGCCCACTAATGGTGCAAAATTCATACAAAAATTCTTAGGTATGATTTTCGAAATTCAAACAGTGTATGGCCGGCATTAGTGTGATGAGGCCACACAACAAAAAACCTCAATAGCTCAAGGTCTTTCTACTCCCCATCTCAAAGTCAATTCCTCCAGCAATACAAAATGCAGACTGCATTTACAGCAATCAAACACAGTTTACCAAACGATATACTGTGTGCACTAATGCCGCATACACACGACCGGACTTTCCGGCAGACTAGGTCCGGCGGTCTTCCCGACGGACTTTCGGCGGAGTTCCGACAAACTTTCTGAATGAACGGACTTGGCCACACACAAATGGACTAAGTCCGTTCGAATGTCCGTTTGTTTTGAACGTGATGATGTAAACGGGACTAAACAAGGAAGTTCAATAGCCAGGAGCCAATAGCTGCCCTTGTGTCGTATTTGGTCCGTCGAACTAGCACACATAAATGTGAAACGTTCTATTTCTAGGTCCGTATGATTTTTTTTTTTTAAACGATCGGACTAGCCCACACATGATCAGATTGTCAGACGGACTGATCCTGTCGGACCTAGTCTGCCGGAAAGTCCAGTCATGTGTACACTACATTAATTTACCCCAAAATAGCAGTCAAATAAATAGCTACCTGCATAAATGACTGTATAGCCAGTCTGATCTGGACCCCATGTGCATTCGGGCCCTATAGCGCATGTATGGTCTACTATGCTATAGTTACACCCTTACACAGGTGTGAATAGTACATAGGCTGGCTCTAAAACATTGCATTACAAATGCAAACATTAATTTTGAATGGCATCCTAACATACTTCCACAATGCACTACCAAATGTTGTGGTGCGCTGCATCCAGGGCTGGCCTAAGACATTGTGCTGCCTGGGTCCAAGAATGAAATGCTGCCCCCCACCCCGAAAAAAAATCACGCCCACCAAAAGGCCCCCACATCCATTATTTTAAATCATGATAATTAAAAATGAAATTTAATTTATCAGGAAGTCTGATTTACATGCAACAGCACCTCGTCTATATGCAAAATTATATGATAACCACCATGTTATCGCTCCTACATCTTGGCACCCTAGGGCACCCTCGGGTGCAGTGTGTGTCAGCACAGTGGGCCTCCCCACCGCTCAGTTTCCATGGGCAGTGAATATGTTGCACCCATGCATGATATGCCACTGAGATAGGGCTGTATATGGGTGAGCTAGGGCAGTATAGGGGCAGGCGAGGGTAGTATATGGACAGGCTAGGGTAGTATATGAACAGGTTAGTGTCCATTAGTGCCACCTCATCAGTGCCCATCAGTGCAGCCCATCAGTGCCCACCAGTGCAGCCTATCAGTGCCAACTCATCCGTGCCCACCAGTGCCACCTCATCAGTAACCACCAGTGCAGCCTCATAAGTGTCCATCAGTGCCCCTCACACCTGCCACCAGTGCAGCCTATCAGTGCCACCTCATCAGTGCCACCAGTGCAGCCTATCAGTGCCACCTCATCAGTGCCACCAGTGCAGCCTATCAGTGTCCATCAGTGCCAACTCATCAGTGCCCACTAGTGCCCATCAACGGCACCTCATCAGTACCCACCAGTGCAGCCTATCAGTGCCAATCAGTGCCATCTCATTTTTGCCTACCAGCGCAGCCTATCAGTGCCACCTCATCAGTACCCACCAGTGCAGCCTACCAGTGTCCATTACTGCCTACAAGTGCAGCATAGTCAGACAATCCGCACAGGCAGACAGTTTAATTGCACATCGCATTGGGGAGAGGGACCTGCCAGCCAGCTTGCTCGACATGCGATATGCACTCCAGGGATCTCAGTAGCTGCAGCTCCCACTCCAAGCCCCTTCCTTAGCTGCATCTGCAGCCTCGGCCTTATCCCAAGCATACAAATTGCATCGGGGTGGGGTCTGAGGGTCAGAAGCCCTCCTGGCACCACCGCCTCCCCTGCTCTCTGTGCACTACAGCTGCCTCAATGCTAGTGGCATTGTGGGGTGGCCCCAAATGTGCAGGCAGTGTGGGCTCCAGAGGCAGCTGCTTTGGGATCCAAAACAGTGACTGGGAATGGGGCATTTTACAGGCGTCCCTGGCACCGCCCCTCTTAAAGTGACGCTCGAGCCCCATAGACCCAGCGGAACACATGGTAGGGCCAGCCCTGGCTGCATGAGAAAAAAAAGTGCAGGTGAATTATTTTGTCCATTCTGGTGTGTTGGCAGCTTATTCAAGTCTAAGGCCATCTTTTGTACCATGTTACACCTGTATTTACTACACTCCATCGTCCTTTGGGTGTACCTGCACCTGCAAACTGCTATTTTTTAAAATAAAAACTTGGAAAAGAAAAAAAATAATTAACACCCCCCCCCCCCCCCCCCCACCTGCAACTTCAAACTGCTGCGTCCAGGACAAAGATATCTGCAGATTTTATGCACATAAAGTCATTAGAAGAATTGTAATTTTCTTACTACCTGCATTAGATCTATTGGAGTATAATGTTTCTTTTTCCCATGAAAACTGACTGCCAGCAGCTCCACATTTCCACCTATTTTAAGTTTTTCTGTTTATAAAAAAAAACTTAGCCCCCGTGGCAGTGACCTTACCATCAAATAAGACCAAATAATTTCCGTTTAGGGTCACCATGCAGGTTACTGACCATACACACTTTGTACAATCAACTTTAGATTTACCAGAGCTACGTAATATGAAGACCTACCTACCTACCTACCTAAACCGTCCAATGTGTATCCAATCAGGAAGGCTCTTGCACTACATAGTTGTTGGTAGATCTAAAGGAGATTGTACAATCAGATTGTAATGTGTGTGGTGAGCTTTAGGATGATGACGCAGGGGTGATTCTGCCGCTAGTGACAAATCACCATTTGCAGGATCAGTAAAAAGGTCGCCCGTGTGTCCCTATAGAATCGTTCCCTCCGTAGCTACACACAGTGAGATGTCAGTTTGTTGCTGGCACAAACACGGCTGAATCTTGCTCACTATCATTGAGAAATTCCCCCTCTCTATATCTCCTGTTTACCATTATCATTGAAATTGAAAGTAAAAAAAAAATCCTACATTTTGGGATGTCCCCAGAAGAGTAATACAGGGAAATCTTCCAATGGGTACACTGGTTTTGGTGACCTGGGAGTCCACAGGAAATTTCCTAAATTTGCAGGGATTTCCACTCACTTCCTGTTTGGCTATGAGACAGGAAGTAAAGGAAAATCTTTGCAATGAGACACAGATGGCCAAAATAAAAAATGTGACAGGGGTTATAACCCTCCCTTGCTCTATCCAAAAGGTTTTGCCTCTAGTTCTACTTCAAGTTACTGACTGCATCTCTAGTTTTATCATGTAATCTCATATTCCGATCAATCAAAATCAAATTCATGAACAAATCATCTCAGTGCTGGCAATCAATGCAACATGGAAGATAATTTTTCACCTTGGCCGATTGACTCAGGGGGTTATTTACTAAAGGCAAATCCACTTTGCACTGAAAGTGCACTTGGAAGTGCAGTCACTGTAAATCTAAGGGGTAGATCTGAAATGAGGGGAAGCTCTGCTGATTTTATCATCCAATCATGTGCAAGCTGAAATGCTGTTTGTTATTTTCCTTGCATGTCCCCCTCGGATCTACAACGACTTTACTTCCAAGTGCACTTGCAGTGCAAAGTGGATTTTCCTTTAGTAAATAACCCCCTCAGTTTGCTCAAATTTGATCTAAGTAGTGTCTAGGGAAATTACAGCTATTTGAGTGTTTGCTGATTCGATAATTTTGACAGAATCAAAACAATTGATTGTTTTGATTGAATCGATCACATAATAAAATCAAAGCATAAGGCTGATGTCTGACAGGCAATTTTGTAGCGGAGATTCATTTTCATTATTAATCACTAATTTCAACAATTTAAGGCTCATATGCAGTATAAGAAAATCATTTCCGTCCAAGGAATGGTCATATCATTTTCTGATAGTGTGTACACAACTTTCGACAGCCGATTCCAACCTTCCAAACGAAATACCAAACTCCACAAAATTTCTCGGACAGGAACAGAATGGACAATTTCCGTTTAATGTGTACCATTTCCGTGCGATTTTTGTACGAGAAAAATCAGAAACAGAACACTGCGCCTATTCAGAAACAATAAACAACAACAAAAAAAGCCTTTGCCATATGAGAATTTCCCTACATTATTTCCTTCCTCGGTTCCAACTTGCTGTGATACAAAGAGGAAAATGAGACGATCGTTTGCCCGATTTCCTTAGGCCTCTTGCACACTTAAATTTTTTTTTTAATGCAACCTGCAAGGCAAAGGCATAATGAGCTAGTATGCATAGCATACTAGCTCATTATGAATAACTTACCTGAGATCAAAGCCCCCGAAGCGGTCCCCCTTCTTCATCTTCACTGCTGCCATGTATCCTGGAGTGACTTCCGGGTCTCGCTGCTCCAGCACTGTGATTCGCTGAAACCACGATGACGTCACTCCCGCGCATGCGCACGGGAGTCGACACGAGCGGCATATCGCTGTGATCTGCGGCGTGCGCAGTGCGCCTGCGCACCGCAGTCTACGGCGCACGTAGACAGCGGTGCCTGTCTTTTTGTAAATATCTCCTAAACCGTGTAGGTTTAAGAGATATTTATTGGACCTACAGGTAAGCCTTAATCTAGGCTTACCTGTAGGACAAAGTGGTTTGTAAGGGTTTACAACCACTTTAAGCTTGAAAAAGCTCAGTACAGCTTATTTTTTTTACTGAGCTAAAATACATCTAATTATTTGTAATGTGCCTATGCACACAGGCATGTAAACAAGCCCTGTGTATACTTTAGTTTAAAAAAAAAAAGTACTTTGGTCAGTAATTTACAACTTATGTGCGCAAATGACCATTAACATATTGTGAACGCGAGAATAAGTTTGCATGAAATTGCACGCAAATACATACAAGAAAAAACAACAAAAAAAAAACAAAGCAAGACGTATTCAGTACTATAGCAATGCGGGAACCAGTGCGATTCCAGCGCCAGTTCCTGCATCTCTCCAGCAGGCAGTTCTCACTGCCCTCTGCGAACTGCTGCGGGTTTCAATACAACGTTAATGACACCTCCAGATCGGTTCACAGATCGCAGTGCAAATGTGAACTCGCACAAGAATCGGATTGTATAGGTCCCTGCCCCCTTTTTGGGCAAGTTCAATGCGAGTTCAGCCATACGACTCTATGGCTGAACTTGCATTACACAGACGTCGCATGCGATCGGCCGCATGGTGCAGGTGCGAATCACATGCCATGTCTTGTGTTGTGTTCGCACAAATGTGAACCTAGGCTCAATAACGTGTGCAAAAATGCGCTGCAAAAACCCGCTGCAGAAGCAGATCAAAGGCCAACTGCAGAGGTGTGAATAGAGCCTAATGGCCTGTACAGACAATCAAAAAAATTGTACGAAAGATACCACTTTCGACGCAGTCGTGCAATAATCTGATCTTTAGTACACAGCTTTTGGGAGACGATCACCAATATTAGCCACCCCCATCAAATCATTCCCTGCAGCTATTAACTTTTGTATCACCACCCCCTCCCTTTAGAATGTAAGCTCTGCGAGCAGGGCCCTCATGTCCCTTCTGTATTGAACTGTACTGTAATTGTGCTGTCCCTCCTCTACATTGTAAAGCGCTGCGCAAACTGTGGGCGCTATATAAATCCTGTATAATAATAATAATTATCCAAAGGGACAAACACAAAACTTTTTCTTGTACAAATACCTGATGATACAACTTTTGTTTAATCGGAACAGTTGTTGGAAAATACAATATAAATACACTACAACACATGACATCGCTTCCTAACTTTTATTCTGCCGTACGAGAATTTCGTAACTTTAGTAAACTCTTTATTTTTCAATATGAGACTAGCATGCAAAAAAAAACTAAAAAACGGACAATCGATCATCTTATCTGATCTCACGGTGTGTAAATAAATTATATCAATAAATAATATCAATAAATGATATAAATAAATGATGTAAAATAAATGATATAAATAAATGATATCAATAAATGGTATCAATAAATGATATAAATAAATGATATCAATTAATAATATCAATAAATGATATCAATAAATGATATAAATAAATAATATCAATAAATGATATCAATAAATTATATAAATAAATGATATCAATAAATGATATAAATAAATGATAAAAAATAAATGATATCAATAAATTATATAAATAAATGATATAAATAAATTATATAGATGAATCAGATGAATAAAGTGACAGATCAGCCCTGGGCAGCCTTATCCCATCTGATCCTTTCTAGTAGGATGCTATTACGATGATAGGAAGTAGCCAATAGTAATGCAGTAATCAGTGGGATCGGTGTACTCACCAGCAGCACACACAGTCTATGGGGTCGTAGAATCCAAGCCTTCCCTACATTCCGGATCATATTATAGATCGGGATATTCCTCGTCCGCCTCTATGTAGCTAGAAACACAAGTACTCCGGGGACCCGCCCACAGCTACAGCCATTGGTAGATCAGCCGCTCTTCTCTCCCCGCTGCGATGGAGGGATGCATCCAATAGGGGGGCTGGCTCTCCCCTCCCTTAGAAACAGGAGTAGTACATTCCCTCCTTGTCTGTCATCCTAGAGGAAGGACTGCAGCATTACGCCAGGGGGGTGGAGAAAACTCACTTCCCTTAGTCTGTTGACCGTCACAGCGACACCTACAGGTGACTTATGAAATAGCGAGAATAATGAAATGAATCAGTAAACCCAATCACTGGAATCGCATATTTACGTTTTAGCGTATTACAAGAACTTTAACCGTGTGACCCACCCAGGCAAATTCCGACATTCCTCTACATGTAAAAATCTGCCTTTTTTCTTTTTTTTTTTTTACTAGAAAATGAAACATTATATATTTACAATCAGAAGCCCTAGAGAATAAAATGTTGCATTTTTTTATGTTACAGATACAGAATATTTGTGCAGCGGTTATTCAAACACAAATTTTTTGGAAAAAAAAATACACTTTAAGGCTGGGTTCACACTGCTGCGGTGACGAGATCGGATGCGATTCGCACGGCACTGCAGTGCAAATCACATCCGATCTCTGTGCGATGCGAGTTCAGCCATGCAGATAGTATGGTAAAATTCGCATCGCATCCAGCCCAAGCTCGCACAGGACCCTTTTTTTGGTCCGCAGCAGAATCGGATCGCATGGGTGTTCACACCATGCAATCCGTTTCCTGTCCAAGTTTGCAGATGGCACTGCGATATGCGAACTGATCTGGGGGTGTCATTAACTTTTCACTGACACTCCCAGCAGTTTGCATAGGGCAGTGTGAACTGCCGCCGGGAGGCATGCGATGCGGGAACCCGTAGCGAATTCGCAGCGTTCCCGCATCGCAGCAGTGTGAATCCAGCCTAAGTGCCAATTCACATTACGGCGACTTGGGATCCGACTTGTCAGACCTCAAGCCACCCCAAGTCGCTGGACAAAAGAAATTCCATCAAAGTGAATGAGAGCTGTCTTATTGTACACTACCTAGGTCGCTCCGACTTCAGAAAAGGTTCCTGAACTACTTAAAAGTGACTTCCATCAGGGGGCGTGGCCTGAACTTGCATAGGACGTGTTTCTCCGGAGCTCCGCTGAGTAATCCTGTCTCCCACAATAATCCTGCGACACCACAGCGCAAATAATCACCCGCATGGACCTGGAAGGCTTCCCCTATTTCCGGTGACCATGTCTCCCTCGAAATCCCAGCGATCGGCAGCAGTGAGGCTGGCACAGTACCGCCGACATGTAAGTGAGGAGGAGAAGGAAAATGGCAGCGCTGAGGAGACGGGAGGACAGCGTGAGGCGGGAGACACAGATAGGCTCCTTGAGGCTATTACACTATGCCGCACATCCCTTGCATCACAAATTGAGGAAGTGCAAATGGACATCTCCTTAATACGGCAAGACTTTCAGAAACTGCGTGAACGGGTCAGGGATACTGAGGCCGTATTAGCAGTGTGGAGGACGCTCTCCCGCCATTACAAAACGGCTCTGACCACATGCAGAAGCAAATAGACCTGATGCTTGCTAAACAGGACGAAATGGAAAATCGCATACGCAGATGCAACATTCGATTGATTGGTCTTCCAGAAGGAGCAGAAGGTAAAGACCCAACAACATTTCTGGAACAATTGCTGATTAACACATGGCTGAGAATCTTTCTCCCTGTTGGAGGTGAACAAGAAGTAACGTTATATATCTAAAGTTCTACACATCTGTTGGTACAACTGAACTCAGCCATATTGATGTTTGCATGACACACATGTTTAGAATGTGTAGAGAAATGTGGCAGAATCTGGATAGCAGAATGAGTTCTATTCAGCCCACCTGGAATGTACTGAACTTCAAAGACAATATGGTGCCGGCTTGTCTGCAAGAACAAAGGACAGCTGGTGAGCGGGAGGGGCGTCCGAGATCGAGCCACAAGATGGGAATCCAGTCGGAGCAGTTGCAATTCATGGGCAGACACTGCCCCCCAGAGGCCAAGTATGGCAGGACTGTCCGAGGTAATTAGCCTGGGGGAGGAAACGCCCTAGAGACGCTGATTGGTCTACGGGAAAAGTAGGATGGGCTATGTGGTGTGGTATGGCTGAGGTATGTTTAACAAAAAGGGTTGCAACCATGAGTTTGGTCTCTCTCTCTATTCCATCAGGAGATCCAGTCACGAGGGTCGATGAGTATAAGGCTTATATTGCACTTTGATTGTATGCTATGTATTATTGTAACTTCTATTGATACTTGATGCACGTTTTCTTATTTCCTTGGGAAATAAATGAGATTTAATTGACCTTAGACCGTGTGTTGATTTCATAGCCAATGGTGATAGTATTGTGATATTAACGATAACATGTGCTTGGCGTATTGATTGATAGCTAGACTATAGGGATTAGACAAAGTAATACATGACTGATAATAATAATAATAGATTGAATTGATCAGGTTACTTCATTTGGCACCCCAGAAGGCGTGTAAAACGTATTTTTACACAGAATCAACAAAAATCTAAGGTATTTTTGTTTGAGTCCCTGTAAGCACAGATGCTCAGACACCCAGAACTGAAAGTCATCTCTAGTGTGGACAAGATTGGCGCTGGCTCGCGAATTCTGAAACCACGCTTGGATGAGCAGGAAGATTCTGTGAGATAGTTCACTGGTAAAACGCACGCGTAAAACCTGGTGAGAACTGTGACTGATATATATATATATGTACATATTGTTGTGTTTGCTGCAAACTTGTAACCAGAGGGCAAATTGGCGCACTGGCGAGATAAGGGACTGATCATCCCTGGTTATGTGATATAACCGCAGATTGACAGGATAAACCATACAATTTTGAGGGAAAAGTGGAAATATCCACGTGATTGTGAAAAAGCTTTCTGTCCCAATAGAAATTCCCTATGACCTGCTATCTGATAGGAGGGCATTGAATAAGAGTGTGTTCTCCTAAAGAAATTCGTGGGTAAACGGATTTGTATTTGTTTTTTTTTTGTTTGTTTTTTTTTGTGTAAAAAAAAAAAAAAAAAGTGGGGGAAATATAGGTTTTATTTCTACCCACGTGAGAGTGAAATAGCTCTGGTAAAATAACCTGCAGCCTAAGGCATTAAGAGTGTGCCTTGTGTCTTGTATGCTGTAGAACCACAAGTCACTGGAAATTTAAACGGTTCGTATCTATTTTTTTTTTTTGGTTTGTTTGTTGGTAGGAATCTGTCTTTGTGGGGGTTATCTAGTTGTTTGTCTGTTTTCTATTGTCTAAGCAACTGGTTGAGCAACCGTAGTGTGGATAGGCTAATTAGCATGTCAATGGATATCCTTGAAGAGTTTCTTGGGAAAAATGCTTGTATTCAGTTCAACAGTATAGGAAAGGAGGCGTTAACACACCAATTCAATGATCTATTGAAACAATGCAATACTCATAATGATGCCATAAAGTATAAAATATCTTCAAAAAAAGGCAGGAAAGAGAGAATGGCCAATGCCTTATGCATGTTAATGAGAATGAAAGAAATTGCGGAACAAAAAGAATTAGAATGGTTTGCTGATAGAGAAAAAGTGATGGAACAGGTAAGTGATATAGCAATGAGGATTGAAAAGGCTGATACAGATGCTCGTAGTCGGATTAAACAATTAGTGACTGAGAAATGTGTATTGCAACAGAGATTAGATGAATTAGAACAAACGTGCAAATTAAGAGAAAGTTGCATTGCCTCTTTGAATCAAAGGGAGGCTGAGAATTTGCAGGTAATCACAAGGCTTAAGGCACAAGCAGCCATAATGGAGTTATCCTCCAAGTGTGCAATAGTGGAGGTACCCTCCGCACATGCTCAGTGTACAGAAAAGCTAGAAGTGAAACATGAAGAAAACCCGTATGCTATTATCACTGCAAATGATAGTACTGTGATGGGAATCAATGTGGAAGAAGCAAATAAAGGTGGGATAACTGCACTTGAAATTGACTCAGGAGTTGAAACTTCTGATGACTCCTCAGACAACGAAAGTGTAAAGTCTGTTCATTCCAATCGCAGTAATAGTATCCAGCAATGTGGGTTTCCAGCGCCATATGCTAAAAAAATGGCCTATGCAGGGAAACCAGAACTAAAATGTTTTTTTTGTAAAAGGGGGGGTCACATTTCAAAATATTGTCGGGTGGCGAATAATGATATCGAAAGGAAATTATACCCGAAAACGACCCCAAGGCTTCATGTGTGTTATTCAGCCAGGTGGGGTAGCCATCCACAGCATGGAACCCATAGTAATAAAACCCATTTCCCATGTAAAACGCAAATGTGGGGTCTACAAACTAAAAAGCAATATGTAGGACAGTTGCTTAGAGTCAAAATGGAGGTAGACGCATGGTTACTCAAATATAGCACTGGGGGAAACAATGTTAGCAGAACTTAGTGAGCTGCAAGCATGGTAAGAATATTCTGGTCAATGTTTCCCGGCTATGAAAAAGGTTTGATGTAAGTTTCAGGTTCAGAATATGATAGAGGACCTTGATATAGATATTCATTTTTTGGTTTGTACTTTCAGGGATAAACCTCTGAATTGGTATTATGTTTTTTTGTGGGGTTAAAAGATGTTTCTGTTATGAGTATTGTCTTTTCTTGTGTTTCTTTACTCTTCTCTTATTGTCAGTCTTTGTAAACCTTTCCTGAGTAAGATCCAATACTGCTGATTAACATAAGAATTGTGTTTTCCAAAGACCAGGAAGAAGTTAAACTGGTTCGTATACGGACATTTGCATTTGTTTGCAGGTCTCTCAAAGTGTGAACAGTGGGTAAAATATAGCAGAACATGGGTTAGGTTATTGTAAATGCGTAATCGATTATCACATGGTACCATGAGCTCATTAGTTAGTAATTGTTTGCAAACAATGAAAAATAAATAGTACTAAAAAGAGTTACAAATGAAGCTAAAATGTTGTGATGATACATATGCTTTGTTTTGTTTTTGTTTTTCGTTTTCCCCATTAACCAATTGTATTTCAGATTGGAATGAGCACGCTCCTCAGGAGAAAAGTCCATGGATGTTGTCAACTAAAAGTTGAGTGTTTGTCATTGTTATATGATGGTTGTCTTGTTTTATGGTGGTTGTCTTGTCATGTTGTTTGTGTGACCATGGCCAGATTTTTAATTTTTTACATTTTTTTTTTTTTTTTTCTCTCAAAATTTTTTGTTTGATATTGGTTTAGTCGTCTATTTTAGTTATATTTTTATTCAGGTGGAAAAGTAGTAGGTCTAATCCACCTGAAAGGGGGGGGGGGGGAATTGACAATGCCCTCAGTTAGAACCAGTCACCTGAAAGGGGGTAGTGCATGCATTGTAAAGATACAGATAGATGCATTGTTTTTTTTTAGCTTGTAAAATTTGAAGTTTTTGAGAAGCAACACTGACGTTCAGTTTTAAACATTTTTTGATCATACCATGGGGATCCATTTTACAGTGGGTTTAGCCTAAAGAGGTCATGGTTGTTTGGATAGTTTGGTCAGAGTTGCAGAAGCCAGGAATACTGAGGTCCTGGGCTCCAAGGAGGGAACTATAAGTAAACATGGTAAGCGAGCAGATATTGTGGATAAGAATTTGATACTGCTCTTGTTTTTCACTTCCAGAATCCAAGTGGGGCGAGAATTGGAGAGGCTTCTGGAACATGGATGACAGATGATCATCTGGTTGGCAGTTTGTCTGTGCCACACCATACCACAAATTTGTTCTGATAAACATCAGGAGAGAAGAAAAAAACTGGAAGATTCAGATTAATACCTGTTTTTTCGTATAGACAATTTGGTGCTGATGCTGAATCTGAAAGACTGTGCCTAGCAAGAGAACTTGTGAAATAGTTTTGCTGAAGTCTCTCCTGATGAATGCAAACACGTTATTTATACATGTGCAATGGGTTGGAGGTTGGGGAAGAATTATGAAACATCCAATCCATCAGAACATGAAAATGTAAAATATGTGTTTTTTGTTGGAAGGAAGAATTGAAAAAAGGAAGGTTTTAACATATGACATGTATTGATGTAACAGAGTTAATATGGTGTAGGTACCCAGGAGGCAGGCTGGCGCTTATGCATAATAAGGTAGCTGTGGGTCAGACTAAAGGGTGCCAGGTGACACATCAAGGGGGTGAAAACTTCCTCGTAGGGGTGGTGTCTCAATCCTAGCGGTCCTAGAGAGAAGCTTTCGGTTACTGGACATGCGGGACACCAGAACTAGACATGGGGAAGATACGCCCGATTGGTGTCTCACCTGAGAGGTTGAAACCCTGCACAGATAATGCCAGTGAATACACACAGGAGCATGCTCCGTTAAAATAAAGGGAACAAACGCTGGCTACCAGGGTACCGTAGGACTTCACCACATGGTGCTGCAACATCTCACGGTGGTTGACAAAAACCTATCACCCTATATGTGCTGAGTATACACTGAATCAAGTGCGGTTATTGTACCAGTGACTTACTCCCAGAGATGCGATCAAGTCCATGCAGGATGCTTATTTCTGAGGAGTAACCCGAAAGAGGAGGGAGGTATTCAGCACTATATTGGGGGGGAACAGTAGCTGGGATGGGTGTTATTAATGGAGGGGACATCAGCCTCCTGAGGAACAAACTCACAGCCATAGCTTCAGAGAAGGAGCGTGACTTTGTTACCCCGGGAGATTGGTGGCATCCTTGATAACATTCGATGAAGTCACAGAAACACTCAGGTTAGAGTGGCTCCGGATTTTGTCAACCATGTTGAGAGGTTGGTAGAGAGGACAGAAACCGGTCATTGGCTCTGGCGTGCACTCTGTGGCAGGTGGAAATATCAGCCAACCTCAAGCTGATTGTACCGTCTCTGTATGAGGAGCAGTGGCCTGATGAGTTAGCATCACCGCTCAGTAAGATTTTGCCAAAACACGTTGCTTACACTAATCCAAAGTAGTGGTCGAATGCCTGTATGGGCTGTACTAAGTTGGATTGTGAAAGGTGTTATGCTGTATGTTCCCATATACAGAAGTGCAGACTCGGTCTGTATATTTGATGGCATCAATGGGCTTACTGACTGGGGATTCTATCATGTTGCATTTGAGGCTATATCACACATGTGATCAGAGAAGATGAACGCTGGGGGCAGGTGGACATTTCCCTTTGTCGGAAGCATGACCACGATGTCCGTTGTATGCCAGATCAATACGTGGGGATGAACGAGTAATGTTGGGAAGTTATTTCTCTCTGTGTTCTGGATGGAGAGATCATTGCTGGGAAGAAGGCACCCAGGTATTAGTTAGGACATAGGCGAGTTTGTTTCTTTGTCCTAAAGAATACCGGTGTAGTGTTAGTCATGGAACTAGAGGGTTCCTTGAATCTAACCGTAGGTAGAGGTGCATGGTATACAATGGGCATGATCTCTGAAATCCAGGCACAGGGGTGGAATTGTGTGGGTTTGGTAATTGTTGTAAACTTATATGTGTAGTTAAGCGATATTTATCTAGAAGGGTCTCCCATTTGTCTATGCAAGTTGAGGGACGATTTGACGGTAGGCTCTCTGTGTACAAATTGGAGACGTTGCTGCCAAGTCAGAGCCCTGCAACGCCGCTGCGAGCAAGCCTGCCTAATCCCGACCCGTATTTACAGTAAAAGGTTATAGGAGGTTGGGAGCAGGGTGCGTAATACATATATATGTATATATTATGGTAATAAGTTGACTTATGTTTGTGGTATAGTGTGACCTATGGGTATTGTAGGCTAGTAATATGGGCAAGAAAGGCCCTCCTCAAGACTCTGGGTCTGAAAGCTGTGTGATATGTTGCTCTGAATGGGTGCTGGTGAATGGTGAATGAATGGACACCCCTTGCCTGTACTGCCGTCCTGAAGATACCCAAGATACAGAATGGTGACATGGAAGCTGTCGCTGAAGAGTGGTGGAGATGTGTCACTCAGTGGCAAAGCGGCACGTGTTGGGAAACATCACATGGTAAACAATTATGGACTGCTCCATAGGACCTGTTTCTGCACACGTTGAAAACACAGCGTGGTAAGACAATTGTGTACTGTTCCATGAGAGATGTCTCTGGAGCGCTCGTTGAAAACAACCACGCGTTACACAAGCTAAGGACTGTGCCACAGGTACTGGTTTGGAAGTACATGTTGGGGAACCACACACATTAAGACAGTTATGGACTGTTCAAAAGGAGCCGTGTCTGAAGAAGGGTGGTATGCGTCTTTTAGGCGCAAAGCGGCATATGTTGGAGGTGAACAAGAAGTAACGTTATATATCTAAAGTTCTACACATCTGTTGGTACAACTGAACTCAGCCATATTGATGTTTGCATGACACACATGTTTAGAATGTGTAGAGGAATGTGGCAGAATCTGGATAGCAGAATGAGTTCTATTCAGCCCACCTGGAATGTACTGAACTTCAAAGACAATATAGTGCCGGCTTGTCTGCAAGAACAAAGGACAGCTGGTGAGCGGGAGGGGCGTCCGAGATCGAGCCACAAGATGGGAATCCAGTCGGAGCAGTTGCAATTCATGGGCAGACACTGCCCCCCAGAGGCCAAGTATGGCAGGATTGTCCGAGGTAATTAGCCTGGGGGAGGAAACGCCCCAGAGACGCTGATTGGTCTACGGGAAAAGTAGGATGGGCTATGTGGTGTGGTATGGCTGAGGTATGTTTAACAAAAAGGGTTGCAACCATGAGTTTGGTCTCTCTCTCTATTCCATCAGGAGATCCAGTCACGAGGGTCGATGAGTATAAGGCTTATATTGCACTTTGATTGTATGCTATGTATTATTGTAACTTCTATTGATACTTGATGCACGTTTTCTTATTTCCTTGGGAAATACAGTGGTGTGAAAAACTGTTTGCCCCCTTCCTCATTTCCTGTTCCTTTGCATGTTTGTCACACTTAAGTGTTTCGGAACATCAAACCAATTTAAACAATAGTCAAGGACAACACAAGTAAACACAAAATGCAATTTGTAAATGAAGGTGTTTATTATTAAAGGTGAAAAAAAATCCAAACCATCATGGCCCTGTGTGAAAAAGTGATTGCCCCCCTTGTTAAAACATACTATAACTGTGGTTGTCCACACCTGAGTTCAATTTCTATAGCCACACCTAGGCCTGATTATTGCCACACCTGTTCACAATCAAGGCATCACTTAAATAGGAGCTGCTTGACACAGTAAGGTCCACCAGAAGATCCTTAAAAGCTACACATCATGCCGAGACCCAAAGAAATTCAGGAACAATTGAGAAAGAAAGTAATTGAGATCTATCAGTCTGGAAAGGGTTATAAAGCCATTTCCAAAGCTTTGGGAATCCAGCGAACCACAGTGAGAGCCATTATCCACAAATGGCGAAGACATGGAACAGTGGTGAACCTTCCCAGGAGTGGGCGGCCGCCCAAAATTACCCCAAGAGCGCAGAGACGACTCATCCAAGAGGTCACAAAAGACCCCACAACAACGTCCAAGGAACTGCAGGCCTCACTTGCCTCAGTTAAGGTCAGCGTTCATGCCTCCACCATCAGGAAAAGACTGGGCAAAAATGGCCTGCATGGCAGAGTTCCAAGGAGAAAACCACTGCTGAGCAAAAAGAACATCAAAGCTCGTCTCAATTTCTCCACAACACATCTTGATGATCCCCAAGACTTTTGGGACAACATTCTGTGGACCGATGAGACAAAAGTGGAACTCTTTGGAAGGTGTGTGTCCAAGTATATCTGGCGTAGAAGGAACACTGCATTTCATAAAAAGAACATTATACCAACAGTAAAATATGGTGGTGGTAGTGTGATGGTCTGGGGCTGTTTTGCTGCTTCAGGACCTGGAAGACTTGCCGTGATAAAAGGAACTATGAATTCTGCTGTCTACCAAGAGATCCTGAAGGAGAATGTCCGACTATCTGTTCGTGTACTCAAGCTGAAACGAACTTGGGTTCTGCAGCAGGACAATGATCCTAAACACACCAGCAAGTCCACCACCGAATGGCTGAAGAAAAACAAAATGAAGACTTTGGAGTGGCCTAGCCAAAGTCCTGACCTGAATCCTATTGAGATGTTGTGGTATGACCTTAAAAAGGCCATTCATGCTCGAAAACCCTCTAATGTAACTGAATTAGGACAATTCTGCAAAGATGAGTGGGCCAAAATTCCTCCAGGACGCTGTAAAAGCCTCATTGCACGTTATCGCAAACGCTTGGTTGCAGTTGTTGCTGCTAAGGGTGGCCCAACCAGTTATTAGGTTTAGGGGGCAATCACTTTTTCACACAGGGCCATGATGGTTTGGATTTTTTTTCACCTTTAATAATAAACACCTTCATTTACAAATTGCATTTTGTGTTTACTTGTGTTGTCCTTGACTATTGTTTAAATTGGTTTGATGTTCCGAAACACTTAAGTGTGACAAACATGCAAAGGAACAGGAAATGAGGAAGGGGGCAAACACTTTTTCACACCACTGTAAATGAGATTTAATTGACCTTAGACCGTGTGTTGATTTCATAGCCAATGGTGATAGTATTGTGATATTAACGATAACATGTGCTTGGCGTATTGATTGATAGCTAGACTATAGGGATTAGACAAAGTAATACATGACTGATAATAATAATAATAGATTGAATTGATCAGGTTACTTCATGGAGCGCGCGCACCGTATGCCTGCCAGACCTCCACCGCAGGGAGCACCTCCATGTACCTTTATTGCAAAGCTCTTGAATTATAAAGATAGAGATGCTGCCCTGCGTATGGCCAGGGAAAAGGGTAACATACCTGTCGGCAATACTAAAGTGGCAATCTTTCCTGATTTCTCTGCGGAAATCCAGAAACGCAGACAGAGCTTCATGGAGGCGAAAAGATTACTGCGTGCGCAACAAGTGAAATATTCCATGCGATTCCCAGTGTGCCTCAGAGTGGAGGCTGGAGACCGGGCACTCTTCTTTGAACAACCCAGGGAGGTCATAGCATGGCTGGAGCGCAGAGCGACTCAGAATAGAGCTGTCTGAGAAACCGCTGGATGGGTGAGCTAAGCTCTTTCCTTTTTTCCCTTGGAGTCATGGAGCCATAGTATGTTACCCGATTTACTTATCCTGCTCCAACATCGCCAGTATGATGGCTCCAATGCGTTCCGGGACTGGGCACATCTTTAGCGACCAGGCTTCCTGAGCCCTTTATACTTTGAGGTCTTCTGGTCCTAGACAGAAGCCTTCCACCCCCAAGACAAAAGGAGGAAGAATTCTCATGCCTGCTGGTGGTGTCACTGTTTATGGAAGTTTTTTCCTTTTTTTTGATGTCCCCACTGAGGGACTTTTTCTATATACATACCTGTTCATTTTATTTTATTTTTTTCCCGGAGCAAGGGGAAATATGTCAGTCCTACTGACCAACTGCATAGTGCAGCTAAAAATTGTTCTATTGTCTGCTGGGACCTCTTATTGCGATGATGTGGTTGACCGCTGGGACTGGACCTTAAATGACACTTTTGCCTCTTCACACGGGTCACCTGTGTGTATTGTTATGCAGGGTGGCCTGTCTCATTTTGCCTTCTGGTACCAGTGGCTACAGCTCTCTCTCAGGTTCATTTTCATCTGTTTTTTTTTTTTTTTTGATTCGATGAAAATGGTTTTCCCAGGCAGGCATTTTTGGTTTTTGAGGGACTATACCTGCACAAGATGGGGAAGGTGCAGGGTAGGGTAGGTTATTTTGGGTTTTTATGCAGAAGATTACTATAAATGTGTTAGAGAACATAATTGAAATATGTGTCGCTTTTACCGAATGTTTATTACAAATAATACATATACAGTTACTAGCTGTGCTCGACCGAGAACTATTGTCTGTGGGTGCGATTACAGGGGAGCTATGTGGAACACTGGATGTATTCATTACTGTATATGACTTTGTATGGCATCTGTACGATTTCTTACCTGGAACGTGAGGGGCCTGCGTGATAAAATTAAGCGCACGGCAGCCTTTACGCTCCTTAAGAAACAGAGGGTGGAGGTGATGGCGTTGGTTGAGACACACGTGGAAGGTGGACTGCAGATGGCCCTTAAACACCCTTGGATTGGCTGGGCGTTTCATTCCACCTACACGTCCCACTCGAGAGGGGTTTCGGTGCTTATAGCTAAGTCTGTCCAATTTGAACTCTGCAAGGTGCTTACTGACCCGCAGGGCAGGTATGTTTTTCTACATGCTAAGCTGTATGGGGAACCCTATCTAATTATGGCCTTTTATATCCCCCCCTCCATTCACTATGTCATTAATTGTTGAGGGACTAACCTTTATGACCAGGCACCCCGCGATTCCCGTAATATGGCTGGGGGATTTCAACACTACGCTTAATTCTACACTAGATAGGCTCAAACCCCCCGAGTTGACGGCAGGGCAAGCGGGAACCACTAGGTTCTCCAAGCTCCTAGCCACCATTCATCTGGTAGACACTTGGAGACACAAATTCGCTCATACGAGAGAATACTCATGCTTCTCACCCACCCATGGTTTCCTATCGCGCATTGACTTTATATTAATCTCTCAACAACTTACTTCCAGGCTCATGGAGGTAATGTTTTGCCCCAGACTACTTTCGGACCACAGCCCATACTTAATAGTGCTTGGAGTACCCCTAAATAGGCCCCGACGGACGTGGCGGTTAAATCCGTTCTGGTTGTCACTGTTGCCAGAGGATGACACCATAGAAGCAGAATGGATACGGTTCTTTGGGGACAATGACCACACGGCCTCAGTTCCGGCTGTGTGGGACACATTTAAACTGCATGCTCGTGCGGTACTGACTACCCACATTAATAGACTTAAGGCTGACTCACCAAATACCTTTAACAAGGCTGTCTCGGAATTAAGCTCCATAGAACACACATACATAACAGACCCATCTCCGGATGCGAACGCAGTTGCACTGACTACAGTCGAGGGTAGTTTCCCAACTACAACATGAAAAGGCTCAGCAGAAACTTTTCTTTATCAAACAGAAACATTTTGAAACCGGGGAAAGAGCTGGAAAGCTACTCGCGTATTTAGTGCATAAGGAAGATAGACCCCCGATTGTTATTTCTCTGCGTGGACAGGGAGATATGGTGATCACAGATCCTTCTGAGGTAACATCTAGATTTTGAGACTTCTTCGCGGACTTATACACCACTACGGTATCTGAAGACACTACCCCGCTGGACAGATTCCTAGTGCAAGTTTCCCTCCCCCAAGTAACTGAGGATCAGGTGAAGGCTCTGGAGGCCCCTCTAACTACTGATGAAATAATATGTGCCATTGCAGAGTTTGCAAGATCCAAGTTCCCGGGTCAGATGGCCTTCCCATTGAATTTTATTCCCGTTACCAAGAAATACTGGCGCCAAAGCTTCTCGCCTTCTACAAATGTCTTTTTGATACCCTGACACTACCGCCCTCTATGAGGGAAGCAACGTTCGTTTTAATACCCAAACCAGGCAAGGACCCAGGTTTCCCAGAATCCTACCGCCAATCTCCCTATTGCAGGTAGATATTAAGATTTTAGCCAAGGTACTTGCTGCTCGATTGAACGGCATGATACTTACCCTGATTCAGGCTGATCAAGCAGGATTCATGCCAGGTCGTAATACATCATTCAATCTACGCAGGCTATATATTAATTTACAAGCTACACACGAGGAAGTGGGTGAGCGGGTGGTGGTGTCGCTCGACACAGCCAAGGCATTCGACTCAGTGGAGTGGGGGGTACCTTTGGAGGTGCCTGGAGGGCTATGGCTTTGGACCTAATTTTATTAGGTGGGTGAAGCTGCTGTACCAACACCCAACAGCCAAGGTGGTGGCGAATGGATGGTCCTCCCAGGCGTTTGGCCTCAGTAGAGGTACCAGGCAGGGGTGCCCACTATCCCCACTACTTTATGCTTTGTCTGCAGAACTCTTGGCGGTGTCGATCCGTGCAGACCCTGAGATCCGGGGGCTGGCGGTAGGTCATCTGACTGAAAAAATCAGTCTATACGCAGATGAGATGCTGCTATACCTAGCGCACTCTGGCCCTTCCCTTGCAAAAGCCTTACACGTGATCGAGTGGTTTGGTAGCTTTTCCGGTCTTCGTATAAACTGGGGGAAGTCCCAAATCTTAACCATTGACAGTTTTCCACCGTCGGACTCTCAAGCCAGTCTACCCCTCCAGCGGGTTGGAACTATTAAGTATCTGGGTGTACATGTCTCTAGGAATCCGGCAGAGTATATAGCGTTGAATATAGAACCATTATTCTCCCTAGTTCGCACTAAAATTCAAGCCTGGTCCCCCTTGGGGTTTGGGGGCGCATTAATTTGATTAAAATGGTCTTATTACCTAAACTACCATATATGTTGTGGCACACCCCGGTCTATTTACCGCTAAAAGATTTAAAATCCCTTGAAAGTCTTCTTAGGCCCTTTGTATGGGGGACTAATAGGCACAAGCTTGCATGGCAGGCTCTGAAAAGCCCAACAGATATGGGTGGTACGGCCCTTCCCAATCTAAATCACTAATATGTTCCCTCACAATTGTCCCAACTCTTTCATGTGGACAAGACTGATAAACAACGCTTTCTTACCCTTCTCTGCCCCTCTTGGGCGCAAATTGCTGACGATCAGATAGCTGCTATATCGATAGGAGTCGGAGGCTCGACACCAGGACCAAGTAAACACTCCATGCTTTTTCACTACAAAGGAATATGGGAACTAGCGTTAACTAAATTAAATGTAATGTCACCAAATGACTATACGCCACTTTGGTTTAACAAACAATTACCAGAACTTCAAAAAATCCAGAGTGTTCTGCTATGGGTCTCAAGGGGAATATACTACATGCATCACCTGATTCGCGGTGGAACTGTCAAAACGTTTCAAACACTGCAGGAGGAATTTGGTGTTCCCGACAATAGGCAATATCTGAGGCTGGCGTATGCTTTAAAGTCTCGTTGGGCGATGTAGGAGAGCTGACAGATGAGGAATGGGAGGAGGCTCTGGAAACATGCAAGATGGTGTACCCCAGACTCCAAGATAGGCTATCTCAAATTTACATAATTCATAGGGCGTACCTTACCCCCCTCAGGACCGCCAAGTATAATACAAACCAATCTGTGTTATGCCCTGTATGTACCCTTGAGATGGGGACTTTTTTCCACCTTATCTGGTCTTGCCCTAAACTTCAGGAACTTTGGAAACAAATAGTGTCCTTTCTGCATGACGTCATGGGCTCACCTCTAGCCCTTGACCCCAAACCCTTTCTCCTAAGGATATTTGCCGAAGTACTGGATAAATTTACCAAAACTTTCTTACAAGAAACCTTGTTTTCCGCTAGAAAAGTGATAGCTAGACAGAGGATGAGATCCCTTCCACCCAAGGCAGCCGATTGGAAACGGGAAGTTAATCTAACACTCCCATATAAAAAATTAATATATAAAAATAGGGGATGCCCAGCTAAATACAATAAAATCTGGGAAAAGTGGTTGCAAGAGGCTGGCACATGTAATTAGGAACTTTGGAGTAATGTTGAAATGGATGAAATGTCTATGATGTTACATTACTAGGCTATGATACCTATTGTCTATTGCGATGAAGAAATGTTCCTTTATGTACTGTTATGACTATGGTGAAGCACTTCTTGAATGTTCGGTGCTTTCTACTATGATTGTAATCTCTACAATAATGTTCAAAAAACAACACCTGTTTAAACTAAAAAAAAAAAGGTGACTTCCATCCGACTTGTACCTTGGTACCTCCAAGTCGGATCCTTATCTTAATTCATGTGATTTGGATCCGACATTACAGGAAGATTACCCAGGAATTCCCTGAAGTTGCCTCAAAGTTGCCTGGCAAAGTCGTGCCGACTTTCAGGTCGCTGTAGAATGAACCGGCACTAAAGAGGAACTGCAGTCTGCTCACACAGTTTGTAATAAAAACATCTTTGCCATTCTGAAGCTTCCCTCCAACCACTTTGCATATTATTTTATATGTACTGCGATTCTGTACTTGCTGCAGAAATCTCACAGACGGCGACTCGGTCCCACCCCTTATCCTTCGTCACAGAATTTGATTAACCCAGTGAGAAGTGAGAGAAAGGAGAGAGCGACTGCTCTTGTGCACATTGCTGGATTGAGATTGGGCTCAGGTAAGTAAAAGGGGGGGGGGCTCCTTTGTCCTAAAAGGTTAAACATTTTTTACCTTAACTTAAGCATCTCTTGCATTGAGGTAAAAAAAGTGTTTAGGCATTGCCCCCCCCCCCCTCCTTCTTATACTTACCTGAGCCCTCATTCAATCCAGCACTGTGCATCTCTACAGCTCTTCTCACTTCCATTTCTCGCTGGCTTTGCTGAGGCACTGGAAGCCATTGGCTCCAAATGCTGTCAATCAAAGGCAGTGACACAGGAGCTGGGGAGTCCTGCTGCCTGTGCCAATGGCTTGGAATAAAGCGTGCAATCGGCCTCCCATTGGGAGCACTTGGCAGAGGGGAGAAGCCAGGAGTGTCAGCAGGGGACATAAGAAGAGGAGGTTTGGGCCACTCTGTGCAATTCTATTGCACAGAGCAGGTAAGTATAGACATGTTTGTTGTAAAAAAAACAAACACTTTAATGGGGGGTCAGCAATAGGGTTGCACCTCATCACATATGAATTACACAGTTTCTGACTGAGTTTAATTACCACCTTAAACATCCACAGAACCTGTGTAATTAACCACTTGCTTACTGGGCACTTAAACCCCCCTCAGTCCCAGACCAATTTTCAGCTTTCAGCGCTGATGCACTTTGAATGACAATTGCGCGGGCATACAACAATGTACCCAAATGAAATTTTTATCATTTTTTTCCCACAAATAGAGCTTTCTTTTGGTGGTATTTAGTTACAGCTCGGAGTTTTATTTTTTGCTAAACAAACAAAAAAAGATGCAAAAAAAAAAAAAAAAAAAATCATGTTTTAATAGTTTGTTATAAAATTTTGCAAACGGGTCATTTTTCTCCTTCATTGAAGTGCGCTGATTAGGCGGCACTGATAGGCTGCATTGGTGGGCACTGATGGGCTGCATTGGTGGGCACTGATGGGCTGCATTGGTGGGCACTGATAGGCTGCACTGGTGGGCACTGATAGGCATAGTTAAGGCGGCACTAATAGGCACAGATAAGGCGGCACCGATGGGCACAGATAAGGCGGCACTGATGGGCAAAGATGGGCACAGATAAGATGGCACGGATGGGTGGCACGGATAAGTGGCACGGATGGGTGGCACGGATGGGCACTGATAGGTACCACAGATAGATGGGACTGATGGGCACTGATAGGTGGCACTGATAGGTGGCTCTGATAGGTGGCACTGCTGGGCACTGATGGGCGGCACTGCTGGGCACTGATGGGCGGCACTGCTGGGCACTGATGGGCGTCACTGGGGTGCAGCACCTTTGAGGCAGATTTTGGGTGGCACTGTGGGTGGCACTGCGGGTGGCACTGCGGGTGGCACTGTGGGCACTGCTGGGTGGCACTGTGGGCACTGCTGGGTGGCACTGTGGGCACTATGGGCACTGCTGGGTGGCACTGACAGGGGGGCACTTACTTTATTTCAGGATGGCACTGCGGGTGGCAGGTGGGCACTGGCAGGGGGCAGGTGTCCACTGGATATGCTGGCCGTGATCGGGACTGATGTCCCGAACACGGCCGCCGGCGATCGGCTTTTTTTTTTTCTCCTCGCGCTATCAGCGCGAGGAGGAATACTAGCCGATTACCGGCTCCGTTTTATCACATGATCAGCTGTCATTGGCTGACAGCTGATCACGTGATAAGGGGTCGGGATCGACCCCTTACACGGATCGGTGATCAGGCGAGTCTCACGGACTCGCCGATCACAGAGCGCGCCGCGCGCGCCCCTCAGGGGGCGCGCAGGCCGCTCGTAACCAGGACTACGTCAATAGACGTAGTCCCGGAAATGTGGGTCCGCGCTATTGCCGTCATTTTGCAATAGCGCGGTACCCAAGTGGTTAATATGTGTTCGGTTTTAAAGGGAAGAGGTGGCAACGCTAGTCGGCAAGCCGTCGATTGCGGGCAGCTGACGGGTTGGTCGGGAACACATCCCCACACACAGTCTTTCCCCCAGCCCCCGCCACCGCTTTCCTCTTCACTGCAATGTGGAGACGGGGAGAAGTCACAGTACTGGACAGAGGGCGGAGGCAGGGGCTGCTAGAATTTACTTTTTACATTAACCAGGAGGTGATTGGATGCCGGGCAGTCCTAGCAACCAGTCACCAGCTTGTTAATGTAAAAAGTAAACTCCATCAGATCCCACCCACCCTCTATCCAGTACTTTTCCTGTTCTCTGCTCTGATATACACCGGTGTAAGTAAGGAGAGTGCTACCTACACACTGATGTGAAGGGAACAGAGGACACTACAGTCAAGGGGAGAGAGGGGTGAAGGGGACAGAGGACACTACATGGGGGGTTGAAGAGGACAGAGGACATCACACTGGGAGTGCAGAGGACATTACAGTGGGGGGGGGGGTTAAAGGGGACAGAGGAAACTGCATTGGGGGGACACAGAGGACACTACAGTGGGGGGGTATGTGTATGAGAAAGGGGACATTGCATGGGGGCAGAGGACACTACAGTGGGGGGGGGGGGGTAAAGGGGATAGAGGACACTACATTGGGGGGTGAAAGGGACAGAGAACACTACACTGGGGTGGGCACAGAGGACACTATACTGGGGGGGGGTGAAGAGGAAACTCTACAGTGGGGGGGTGAAGGGGACAGAGGACACTGCATTAGGGGAGGGGTAAAGGGGACAGAGAACACTACATCTACATTGAGGGGGGGGGGGGGTGAAGAAGAAACTACAGAGGGTGATGAAGGGGACAGAAGACACTATAGTGGGGGGTGCTAGGGGACAGCTGACATTGCTTTGTGGGACAGGGGACACTACTGCATTGGGGCAGGGGGTCGAAGAGGACACTACAGTGAGGAGGGGAAGGAGACATGGGGCACTGCATTGGGTGGGGCGCAGGGAATACTACAGTGGGGAGAGGGTGTGAAGGGGACAAAGGACACAAAAGTAGGGGGGGGAGGGACAGAGACACTGCATTGGTGGGGATGCAAAGGATCCTATAGTGCGAGGAGGGTGTGAAGGGGACAGAGGACACAAAAGTAGGGGGGGGGGAGGGACAGAGACACTGCATTGGTGGGGATGCAAAGGATCCTATAGTGCGAGGAGGGTGTGAAGGGGACAGAGGACACAAAAGTAGGGGGGGAGGAGGGACAGAGACACTGCATTGGTGGGGGTGCAAAGGATCCTATAGTGCGAGGAGGGTATGAAGGGGACAAAGGATAGTGCTTTGGGGGGGGGGGGGATAGGACACTACAGTGGGGGTGTGTGAAGGGGATAGATGACACTGCTTTGAGAGGGGACAGGACACTGCTATGGAGGTGCAGATGACACTACAGTGGGGGGGGGGGGGGGGGAGGGACAGAGACACTGCATTGGTGGGGATGCAAAGGATCCTATAGTGCGAGGAGGGTGTGAAGGGGACAGAGGACACAAAAGTAGGGGGGGAGGAGGGACAGAGACACTGCATTGGTGGGGGTGCAAAGGATCCTATAGTGCGAGGAGGGTATGAAGGGGACAAAGGATAGTGCTTTGGGGGGGGGGATAGGACACTACAGTGGGGGTGTGTGAAGGGGATAGATGACACTGCTTTGAGAGGGGACAGGACACTGCTATGGAGGTGCAGATGACACTACAGTGGAGGGGGGGTTGTGATGTGAAGGGGGACAGAAGACACTGCTTTGGGGGGCACAGGGCACTGCAATATTAATAAGGGGAGAAGACCCTAGTGCGGGCTGGAGGGGGCAGAGGACACTATAGGTGGGGTGTGTGATGGGAAGGGGGCAGTACACTGCTATGGGGAGGCAGAGGACACTATTGTATAGGGGGGCAGAGGTCCCAAGTGTGGGGGGGGGGGGGCGAGGACACTATTGTGAGGGGAATGATGTAAAGGAGAGCGGAGGACACTAGTGGTAATGTGGGACAAAGAACACTATCTACAGTGGTGTGAAAAAGTGTTTGCCCCCTTCCTCATTTCCTGTTCCTTTGCATGTTTGTCACACTTAAGTGTTTCGGAACATCAAACCAATTTAAACAATAGTCAAGGACAACACAAGTAAACACAAAATGCAATTTGTAAATGAAGGTGTTTATTATTAAAGGTGAAAAAAAATCCAAACCATCATGGCCCTGTGTGAAAAAGTGATTGCCCCCCTTGTTAAAACATACTATAACTGTGGTTGTCCACACCTGAGTTTAATTTCTCTAGCCACACCCAGGCCTGATTATTGCCACACCTGTTCACAATCAAGGCATCACTTAAATAGGAGCTGCTTGACACAGTAAGGTCCACCAGAAGATCCTTAAAAGCTACACATCATGCCGAGACCCAAAGAAATTCAGGAACAATTGAGAAAGAAAGTAATTGAGATCTATCAGTCTGGAAAGGGTTATAAAGCCATTTCCAAAGCTTTGGGAATCCAGCGAACCACAGTGAGAGCCATTATCCACAAATGGCGAAGACATGGAACAGTGGTGAACCTTCCCAGGAGTGGCCAGCCGCCCAAAATTACCCCAAGAGCGCAGCGACGACTCATCCAAGAGGTCGCAAAAGACCCCACAACAACGTCCAAGGAACTGCAGGCCTCACTTGCCTCAGTTAAGGTCAGCGTTCATGCCTCCACCATCAGGAAAAGACTGGGCAAAAATGGCCTGCATGGCAGAGTTCCAAGGAGAAAACCACTGCTGAGCAAAAAGAACATCAAAGCTCGTCTCAATTTCTCCACAACACATCTTGATGATCCCCAAGACTTTTGGGACAACATTCTGTGGACCGATGAGACAAAAGTGGAACTCTTTGGAAGGTGTGTGTCCAAGTATATCTGGCGTAGAAGGAACACTGCATTTCATAAAAAGAACATTATACCAACAGTAAAATATGGTGGTGGTAGTGTGATGGTCTGGGGCTGTTTTGCTGCTTCAGGACCTGGAAGACTTGCCGTGATAAAAGGAACTATGAATTCTGCTGTCTACCAAGAGATCCTGAAGGAGAATGTCCGACCATCTGTTCGTGTACTCAAGCTGAAACGAACTTGGGTTCTGCAGCAGGACAATGATCCTAAACACACCAGCAAGTCCACCACCGAATGGCTGAAGAAAAACAAAATGAAGACTTTGGAGTGGCCTAGCCAAAGTCCTGACCTGAATCCTATTGAGATGTTGTGGTATGACCTTAAAAAGGCCGTTCATGCTCGAAAAACCCTCTAATGTAATTGAATTAGGACAATTCTGCAAAGATGAGTGGGCCAAAATTCCTCCAGGACGCTGTAAAAGCCTCATTGCACGTTATCGCAAACGCTTGGTTGCAGTTGTTGCTGCTAAGGGTGGCCCAACCAGTTATTAGGTTTAGGGGGCAATCACTTTTTCACACAGGGCCATGATGGTTTGGATTTTTTTTCACCTTTAATAATAAACACCTTCATTTACAAATTGCATTTTGTGTTTACTTGTGTTGTCCTTGACTATTGTTTAAATTGGTTTGATGTTCAGAAAAACTTAGGTGTGACAAACATGCAAAGGAACAGGAAATGAGGAAGGGGGCAAACACTTTTTCACACCACTGTATGCTGTGTTTTTATTGGGCTCTTGATAGTTGTTTCCTTTATGGGCAACACCCCCCCCCCCCCCCCGAGAGGTTGCCTACCCCTGCTTTAATGCATTAAAGTGATTGTAAAGGTAATTGTTTTATTTTTTAAAGTGGTGTTGCCCCCCAAAAAATAAAACTACTTAAAATTCTTAAAAAAATTCAAAAAAAAATTATTGGCAAAAAAAAAAATTTTTACTCACCTCTAAATACCGGTTGCTAGGGGGTCCCTCATAGTCTGCCTTCTTCATTGCCCGGGCTGGTGACATCACTTCCCCTCGCGCCGCACATTCACCTGGGACCTGTCACGTGTCCCAGGTGACTGTACGGCGTATCACGGCGCCCTGCGCCGCTCGCGCATGCGCAGTGGGTGCCCGGCTGTGAAGCCACAGCCGGGTGCCCACAGTATGCATGACGGCGCCGCGAGCGGAGCGGGGAGCGAGGGGGGGGCTTCGTTCCCCCGCATCGCTGGACCCTGGGGCAGGTAAGTGTCCGATTATTAAAAGCCAGCAGCTGCAGTATTTGTAGCTGCTGACTTTTAATTTTTTTTTTTTAGGGGGTACCCCACTTTAAATAACAAACATATCATATTTACCTCCACTGTGCAGCTTGTTTTGCACAGAGTAGCCCGAACTTGCTCTTCTGGGGTCCCTGGGCAGCTCTCGCCACATCAGATAACCCCCTGGGAGAAGCGCTCTCCCAGGGGATTACCTTTGCGGGTGCGCTCCCAAGTCCAGCATTCGGCATCCATAGAGGCAGAATGCAGGACTCAGCCCCGGCACCCGCATCATTGGATTTTATTGACAGCAGCAGGAGCCAATGGCTGCACTTCTATCAATCTATCCAATCAAGAGCCTGTGGAGAGAGACAGTGCGTCCCCGCCAACTGAATGAAGGGATTCACGTAAGTAAAACAGGAGGGGCTGGGGGGCTGGGGAGCAGGTTACTCCCCAGGATGCATTAAGGTGAAAAAACACAAACCTTTACGACCCCTTTAAGGTAAAAACCTTCAGCCTTTACAACCACTTTAACCCTTTGCATCACCATGGCATCCATGCAGCTGGCACTTGATCTCTTCATTAGCAGCCTACATAAATTCTCAGTACGTTTCCTGTAGAAACTGCAATGTCTGTAAGTAGATAAAATACACATTGCACATTGTACATAGGACTGTCATAATTAGTTACATGAACATACTGCATTCCATAGAGCTGTATAGAAGAGAAGGAAAACAAACACTCCTTCAACACCACACATTAGAAAGTGTTTTCACATATCTTGCTTACGCAACACATTTTTGAATACCAGCAGACATGTATGGGCCGATATCCCACATTGCAGTTACTGGGATATTTTTACAGCTGGGAAGACCCCTGAAATTCTGGTTATATGGCATAACTTAGAAATATCTTCTGTGTTTACAAAAAAAGCTTGCATTGACAAAGTAGTGCGAAACTGAGAAAGGTTTTATTCAGCTGGCTTTTTCAAGTCATTTTCTCCATTACCCTTTTCTTTTCATAGAAAGAAGAACTGAAGGGTCCCATAAACATCTGTAAAGGTCTTGGTTAGAAGTAAGTTCCCATAAAAAGTTATGTCGCGTACACATGACCGGACTTTTTGAGGGACTTTCGGCAGAGTTTCGACGGACTTTCCGAATGAACGGACTTGGCCACACACAATCACAAGTCCGATGGATTTGAATGTGATGACGTACGACTGGACTAGAATAAGGAAGTTCATAGCCAGTAGCCAATAGCTGCCCTAGCGTCGGTTTTTGTCTTTCGGATTAGCATACACACGAACGGATTTCTCGGTCTGGCGGAGTTCCGGTGGAAAAATTTAAAACATGTTCTATTTCTAAAGTCCGCCGGATTTTTGGCAAGCAAAGGTCCGATGGAGCTCACACAAGATCGAATTGTCCGATGGACTCGTTCCGTCGGACCTTTTCTCTCAAAAAGTCTGGTCGTGTGTACGCGGCATTAGACATAAGTGGAGCTGTTGAGGCATGGGACTTGCAACCCGCAGGACCAGAAAACTAACTGCATAATTGTTCGGGCACACCACATATATTAAAGCTGAACTCCAAAGAATTATAAAATACCATTCAATTGTAGGTCCCTACAGCATGTCCTAAGGTGCTTCAAGAGTAACATGCAATTAGCAACTTTCTGATGGTTGCTTAAAGAGACCCTGTCAATCATGTAACATTCAGGCACATTCACAGCGTGACAAAAGTGCATCAAAAATATTTCCCTTAAATTCATATGTACTGTTTCACATGTGCACTGCCTTTTGAAAAGTCCTGCATGCAACATCTTTTATGTGCTGTGATAAGACAGCACAAACAATGTACCTTCTATAGACATCAATGGAAACACATTAAAAAGCATAAAAAATGCACAGCATTGCGTTTTTGATGTTTCTAGGAAGTGCTGTCACATACCGTATATACAGAAATTGCATCAAGTATGCATTAAAAACGCTATATGCGCTGTGCTGAAATTCAGCGCAACGCATTAAAAACAAGCTAAAAATGCGTCAAGATGCGCCCTTATAAACCGCATATAGCATTTTTATAAGCTATAGTGTTAAAGCACTCTATAGTTTTAAAAAAGAAAGATGGAAGCTGATTGGTTGCCATGCACAGTTGCTCCAAATTCTGTCTGCTACTAAATGTGCATTATGGCCGCATACCAGTGAGATCACATCATCAGCATACTGAATTAAAAGTGAACGTGACACTATGAAAACCAAAAGGCCACCTTTCTATTTTATTTAAAAAAAATTTGCCCAACACATTAACAGCTTGCTGACCAGCTGCCGCCATTATACTGCAGCAGGTTACCACGGCTGCGTGAATCGCCGTAGGCTTTAAAAACGATAGGGACATCCGCGGCGCAATGCCGGAGCCAATGTGTGCAGCCATGATCGCGCCACAGAAGAGCAGAATAGGGATCTGTGTATGTAAACAAACAGATTCCTGTTCTGACAGGGGCGGAGAGAGAGATCTGCTGTTCCTAGTGATCAGGAACAAAGATCTATCTCCTCCAGTCATTCCCCTCCCTCCATAGTAAGAAACACTTCTCTAGGGAACACATTTAACTGCTTGATCGCCCCCTAGTGTTAACCCCTTCCCTGACAGTGACATTTATACAGTAATCAGTGGCTATTTTTAGCTGTGATCACTGTATAAATGTCAATGATCCCAAAAAAGTGTCAAAAGTGTCCGATCTGTTTGCCACAATGTTGCAGTCCTGCTAAAAAACGCAGATCGCAGCCATTACTTTTTTTATGTTAAACAAAGGTTTTATTTAAAAAAAAAATACGGTGCATACATGTTATATTGATTTCGTACATAAAGTTGAAAAAAACGATTCTCCTAGCTGAAAATAGTGTCTCGTGCAAAAATATTTTGGTATACTTGTCAATGGTATCCGGTAGGATACCAAGAAGGCACTGTTTTGGATCCAGCGCTAGAGGTGAAACCATGGTATCATGCAAGAATGCCACAATTTGCTTCCATAACCCCTGTATTCTGGGACAGGCCCAGATTAAATACAAAAAGGTGCCCGTTTCCAGTCCACAGAGTTTGTACCTTGCCACCCTAAGGGGTGTAAGATATACCCTGTGTAGAATATAGAGCTGTGATAAGCGGTACGACAGTTTGGGGGATACTGGTTTGCATGTCTCCAACGCCTCCCCCCATTCTTCCTCTTCCATTGGACCCACCTCTCTCTCCCACCTAGGTTTTAGATCATACGCTATTTTGGTAGAAATTGGGGTGGAAAGCATGTTATAGAATGCCGAGATTAACTTGTGTGGCTCTGTGCCCTTAAAGAGGAAGTAAACCCTGATGAGTTTACTTCCTCTTTCATTCCCTGCAAAGGTAAAGCATAATGGACTACTATGCATCGCATAGTAGTCCATTATGTGTCACTTACCTGACACAGGAGCCAGCGAAGTCACAGCTGTCCCCTGTAGTCCGGCACATCCATCTTCTCGGTGGGTCTCGCTGCTCAGCCGCTGTCATTCGGCGAAGCCGCGATGACGTCACTCCCGCGCGCCATATCGGCATTGATGGCGGCGCGCTCAGTGCGCCTGTGCGCCGCTGTCTACAGCGGTGCCTGTTTTTCGGCAAATATCTCCTAAACCGTGTAGTTTTAGGAGATATTTCTTGGACCTACAGGTAAGCCTTAATCACTACCATAAGGGCATTGGTAGTAGGGTCTGGAATTGAGTCATGAAACTGAGACTGTGTTGCGTAGCGGATTTGCAGATATCTAAAGAACATTCGATTTTGGAGGAGGAATTCATTTTTGAGTGAATCAAAGATTTTAAGGCTTCCATCTCTTAGTTGCATTAAGGCTTCCATCTCAAAACTGTTGCATACACACGGTTGGACAAAGTTGTCGGAAAATCCGATCGTTCAGAATGTGGTGACGTTATTTCGTTACGATGGGACTACGCTCAGGCTAGTAGCCAATAGCTTTGGTCTAGGAATTTGATCTGAGCATGCGTGGCACTTTGTTCGATCGGAATTCTCTACAAACGAACGGACAAAGTCCGATCAGATCATGTTGTCGGAGAATTTTATAGCCCTGCTCTAAAATTTTGTTGGTCGGATATTCTGACGGAAACAGTCCGATGGAGCCCACACACGGTCGGATTATCCGACAACACGTTCCGATCGGACATTTTCCGTCGGAATGTCCGACCGTGTGTACAAGGGCTTAGTATGTGGTGTAAATAGAACACTCCCTGTCTGATCCATATACTTGCATCTTGCAGTTTGGGGAATTCAGGTAGGTTTTTGTTATGCCATAGTGGCATGTAGTCATTATATCGTGGGATATCCAGTTTTGAGGAGGCCAAGTCCCATATCCTCCTATAATGATAAAACGTGGTGTGTCTATGTCCCCCTTGCGCCAGTCCCTGCGCACCCGCCGCTATCACACATAATGGGTCTTTGGTGTGTTGCGCCCACCTGGGACATAGGAGAGTTAAAAATCTCTCACCATCTGTCTTATCTATGTGGAATAACTGTGATAGCTGGGATGCGACATAATATAAATTGAAATTGGGTAAGACCATGCCTCCCAGGTCAGTGGGACTGCCACGCTAATTTGTGTCTGTTAGTACCCCACACAAAGGGCTTTAAAAGGGCCTCTAGAGATTTAAAGTGTTTCAGGGGGAGGTATACCGGGGTATGCCATATTTTAGGGAGCAGGATCATTTTAATTAAATTTATGTGGCCCCAGTAGAAGTCGAGACCAAATCCTCACTTTAGTTTTCACCAAGGAGATCAGAGGTTTTATATTAAGGGAAATATAATCTGCAGGGGATCTAGGAATGTGTATCCCTAAGTATTTAATGACATTGACTCTTTTCAATGGAAGACTGGCTTGGGACTCCGAGGGTGGGAAGCTGTCAAGTGGTAGAACCTGAGACTTATGCCAGTTAATTTTTAACCCCGAAGAAAATTCCAAATTTTTCGATTGTGTGGAGTACAGTCTGCAGGAACAGGCCCAAATCGGCCAAGTACAATAAGGTGTCATCTGCATACATGTTAATTTTCTCAATCAAGGAGCCCATTTTCAGACCTCTGATCTCCGGGTTTGCTCGGATAGATATCGCCAGGGGTTCCGCCGATAAGTCGTAGAGCAGTGGGGACAAGGGGCAGCCCTGTCTTGTGCCTCTACTGAGGTCAAGCATATGAGACTGCCACCCGTTGGCCACCACTTTGGCTGTGGATGCTTGATGCAATAATTGAACCCACTGTATGTATTTGGGACCGAAGCCATATCCCTCCAAGCATCTTCAGAGGTATCTGCACTCCACCGCGTCGAGCGCTTTTGCCGTATCTAGAGTCACCACTACCCGTGTTTCGATCTCTTCATGTGTGGCTTGCAAATTTATATATAGTTTCCTAAGATTAAATGAGGTGTTCCGAGGGGGCATGAAGCCCGCCTGATCTGTGTGGATCAATGCTAGGATGACTTGATTGAGCCTAATGGCCAAGACTTTGACTAGTATTTTGACGTCAACCTGTAACAGGGATATGGGACGGTAAGATTCTGGGTATCCTGGGTCCTTCCCTGGCTTAGGGATTAGAAGTATTGCTGCCTCTGTCATGGAAGGGGGTAGAGCTTTAGATTCAAAGAGATGGTTATATAATGCCAGTAGTTTGGGAATAAGAGTGTCGCTGTATTGGGAATAAAATTCAATTGGGAGACCGTCTGAACCTGGGGATTTAGATCTGGCAAAACTAGCTATGGCTGTCTTTATTTCGTCTGCGGTAAGGAGTGTCTCCAAGAGGTCATTTTGTTCTTGTGAAAGCTGCGGGAGATCGACACCGTCAAAAAAGAGGGACATCGAGTCTGTCTCAGTGGGGGTTGTCGATCGCCACCATTACTAGTAAAAAATAAATAAATAATAAAAATGCCATAAATCTATCCTCTATTTTGTAGACGCTGTAACTTTTGCGCAAACCAATCAATTTACGCTTATTGCAATGTTTTTTAACAAAAATATGTTGTTGTTTTTTTAATAGCACTCTAACAATCTAGCACTGACCGACAAACCACCATGTATTGTGGAGAATTGAATCACAAATATGATCTATGACATTTGTTTTGTCCATATTTAACACACGTTAACACGTATGCATTAATGCAGTGCAACAGAACAGCAAAGTTTGATTCAGCCCTAAAATAATTCACAGGCAGACCTTACCAGGAAGCAGGCCTGTACTGGCCATCGGGACTACCGGGAGATTCCCGGTGGGCCGATTGGCTCAGTGGGCCGCTGGGCCGGTTTTCAGTTTGAGTTATAGTGTGTTTTTTATTTTTAACGCCGGCGGCGGCCGGGGCTGCGGCTCCGCTACAGCACCTGGGCCGGCACGCAAGTACCACCCCCTGATGACGCTGCCACTCACTCCCCTAACCTTACTGGCAGCCTCCTTGTCCCAGTGCCGTGACGTCACACACGGCCGGAGGGCGGAGGCGGCCCGGGGATATGGGAGGAGCCCGCGCTTAGCTGCTTGGCCTGGAAGTGAAGAGAAAGCGCCGCCGAGGAGGAATGAGAACATTGCTCCAGACAGCTCCAGAACTCCACTCCAGACAGCAGCACAGACAGGGTCAGTGTCCAGGGACAAAGAAATCCATCCCCTCACCAGTGTCATCAAGTAAGCACTAAATAAGATAATCAACTGCAGGCTGCATGTCTATGATATCTGTAATGTGCAGCATGGCGGGGGGAGGGGGTAGGGGTAAATGTACTGCCACTTTCCACGGTAATTGATTCATAATTTAATATCACTGTCCACAGTAATTGATAATTTATTGTCACTGTCCACAGTAATTGATTAATAATTTAATGTCACTGGTCACGGTAATTGATTAATAATTTAATGTCACTGGTCATGGTAATTGATTAATAATTTATTGTCACTATCCACGGTAATTGATTAATAATTTAATGTCACTGGTCACGGTAATTGATTAATAATTTATTGTCACTGTCCACGGTAATTGATTAATAATTTAATATCACTGTCCACGGTAATTGATTAATAATTTATTGTCACTGTTCACTGTAATTGATTAATAATTTAATATCACTGTCCACGGTAATTGATTAATAATTTAATGTCACTGGTCACGGTAATTGATTAATAATTTATTGTCACTGGTCACGGTTATTGATTAATAATACATTTTTTTGCGCAATTGCGTATAGTTTTATATACTGTTTTTGTGTGTGTTTGCAAAATTAAAGTGGGCCGGTCTGGATAAAGTCCAGGGCCAAATTTTTGTCCCAGTCCAGCCCTGCCAGGAAGTGTTGATCACCTATGAGAACAGCAATGCATGCTTTCCTCATAGTGCACAGCCACACAAGCCTGACAAAAGAGACTAATGGCTTACCTGTCTCCCTTTGCCAAGTGCCTGGGTGAGGGCAATGAAAACAATTCTAAAGTATTTGTGTTATGCATACTCTTTCATTTTTTTGATGAAGAGGGGGGTCTTAATATCTGTGTGTGGAACTCATGATACCAAAGAAATAGTAAAAATACATCTCACTGTGCACACTCTGTATGGATTACATTGAGCTCTGATTGGTTGCTGAGACTAACTACATTTAGCAACTACAGCCCTACTCCGCTTGAAAATCAAACTTTGACCCTGGATAGTGAATTCTGTATATCTCTCAGCAATGTGTGCTGCAATCACCTCCTCCTCATTCTTGCGTTCTGCTCCTTCAAGGTACCAGGTTTCATTTTGAATTGTGTTATTTCCTGCCCTGGAGACCTGCAAGATTCCTACAATGTATATCTTTAAGGGGACTAGTCTCTCTACTCACCACACCTCACAGTGTGCACGCATTCCAAGTTTCATCACCACCTTTCTCCATCTCCTGTCTCTTTCCACCTAGGCAAGCAGGCTCTCCTTTATTTGCTTTGGAACTGCCCAAGGAACGCCCAACAACATGCCCAATAAGGAATTCCCTTGTCATGTACTTATGGGAGATGTAGTTTGCCCTGTGTGGGGAAGAAGAAGTCAAAAGTGACATGCAACGGTACATAGAATCCACCCACAAGTGATGGAAGATAAGAATGAATTAGGCTCATAATGATAATATTACAAGAATTTGTAACAGCATATCTCTTTATATTGTAAAGCATAACTCCCAACTGTCCCTGATTTTAAGGGACTGTCCTTCTTTTGGAAAAAGTTCCTCTGGCTCTCTTCCATCCTCTTTTGTCCCTCATTTTGGTCAGATTATATAGTATTCTATACAGTAAATCCTGTATAATAATGATAATATCTTGGAAAATAAGTGTGCAAAAAGGAAACTTATTGCAGAGATTTTAATTGGGACATAACTTGTAAGGCTGGCTATACATGGTTCGAACAGATTCCCCCATCCACCAGGGGCGGATCCAGGGGGGGCAATGGGGCAATTGCACCCTCTGAGAAAATAATGAGCGGGTGAGCCGGCGGATGACTGAGCAGGCCAGCGGGTGAGTGAGCGGATGGGCAATCATGCCGGTGGGCTGGCGTGTGACTGAGCAAGCAGGCAGGTGTTGTCAGGAAGCCGATGCTCATCTGAATATGTGACTGAAGGGACGTTGCGTCGCAGCCATCTTGGTACTCCCACACTCGTCGACAGTAAGCCTAGGGTTGTAAGTTGGCAAACGGACATCTTTATACACCCACTGGAGTATTGCTTTTCCCAGGTATTTTTAAAAGTAAACTCAACTTATATTTCACTAAATAAACTGAGTTTACTGTTAAAAATAACTGTGAAAAGCAAGACTCCGGTGAGTGTATAAAGTTGTCCGTTTGCCGACTTCTAACTCTAGGCTTACTGCAGACAAGTGGGGGTGTACCAAGATGGCCACAATGCAACATCACTTTGTGACAATCTGCATATTGTGGCAGGTGACGTTGGCAAGTGACAATTCACATCTGGTGGCAGGGGATGTGGCAAGTGACACGGCAAGTGACAATCTGCATTTGGTGGCAGCCAATGGTGGCAAGTGACATGCTGCATCTGGTGGCAGGCGATGGTAGAAAGTGACACACTTCATCTGGTGGCAGGAGACATGGCAAGTGACACGCTGCATCTGATGGCAGGCAACGTAGCAAGTGACACGCTGCATCTGGTGGCAGGCGACGTGGCAAGAGACACGCTGCATCTGGTGGCAGGCAACGTAGCAAGTGACACGCTGCATCTGGTGGCAGGCGACATGGCAAGAGACACGCTGCATCTGGTGGCGGGCGACGTGAAAAGTGACACACTCAGGGCTCCCACTGATTCTACATTATGGTGACCTGAATCATTTAATTTTATATTGCAATGTAATAATAGAAATAATGCTCTTCAATCATCCTGACACTATATTAATCATGGCACTGTGATGATTGAAGCGCCAACACCAGCCATTGCCCCAACAAATTGCCGCAAAATTTTCTGGCAGTTCCCCGCCCGAGACTAGGCTCTGGATCCGCCCCTGCCATCCACACAAGTGAGGTGGATGGAGGAATCCTCCCTGCTGTGCTATTGTATTTTGACAACTGGAACTCCTGTGATGTCAGAACATACTGATCAGGGCTGCAGCTGTTGATTGAATTCAAAGTTTACAACATCCCCATTTGAGAGAAGTCAAATATTAGATCAACTTCTTTCAAGCCATAGATTGATTAAAATTCGACGGGTTCAGTAGAAAATTGTGATCCATCTATGGCCAGCTTAAACGGTCTGTATAAGGTGAGATCGATCCTGGAGCTGAGATTTACTAATTATATACTGTCCATACCAGCCCTTTTGAACCAGGAAGACTGGACCCTGGGGTGTCTTCAGTGGTATCACTAGGATTGGTGTGACCTGGTGCGGTACAACACTTTGTCACCCCCCCCCCACTATTTTTGGGCTGGCGAACCTGTAAAGAGCCGCTTTCTATTATCTTGCGCTGCTGACAGGAGAAGGGGGGGTGAGATGGGGGAAACATTCTGACAGCCCACAGCTCGCCTCTCCTCTGTCACACTGTATTCTTTTCAGCAGAGAAGCAGCATGCTATCACTGCTTCACTGATGGGGGGCCCGACAGCACCCTCCACTACAACTGCTTCCTGGATGGTGTCACCCCTCTGGCGGGTGTCACCCGGGTGCGGTCCGTCCCCCCCCGAGACCCCATAGCAACACCACTGGGTGTCTTTTGGATACTTCAGGGGTGCCTTGGAAAAATGCCTAAAAATTGCCCCAAAACTGTGTACCGGCAAGTGGATCAGCATGACTTTTTTGATACACAAAGCCACAAGTTTTCATTGTGCAGCATTACAATCTTGGACATTGCATTGACATCATTGGTTGAAAAGGAGTACATTGGGCACCTGCACACCATCCTTGTTTGCCCCCCCCCCATGCCTCTCTATCTCTGCACTGGGGTCATGTTAGCTGCGTGGGGCAGAGAAAATGAGCACAAAAAAAAATGCTGGAATACTAGTCAGTACCAGTGTGCAAAAGTGTATTTGCCTTCAAAGAATAAATCACCTCTATTATTGGGTGTCCTATGTGTATGGATGCTGTTGCAATGGGTAAAACTATTTGTTTCCTTTTTTTACATGTTGGAATGGGGTACCTTGAGACTGTACAGAATTTTAAAGGGTGCCTTGACTGGAAAAAGGTTGAAAAACCCTGGTCTATAAACATGCAATGCAATATAGAGACACATGAAATAATACATGGGAACAGTAACTGAAAATCTCTGACTTACCAGAAATAAATGTGGAAATTCCTACTCTAAATGTAATAAAATAAAGTACCAAATCATCTTCTTCTTGAAATAAAATAAACACTCATTACAGGAACTAAGAGAAAGCAAAACTACTTCACTGCAGAGGAAGTTAACTGTTGTTGCCATGCATGAATGCATATTAAAAGTTTAAATAGAATTGAGATAAACACTTTCAGGTTCAAAATGCAAACATTGCAAGCTTTGTATTGAGCTGCCAAATAATCTCCATGCTTATTTACGCTCTTTTCATACTTATGCAGGTGGGACAGATCTCCTGTGTTTTTGCTCTATGACAATAGCACAAAAGAAATGTAGGCATCCTTTTTTTTTCTTCTTACTTTGCATTACAACGCAATAAGTTACCATGCTTTGTGTTGCATTTCAGAGCACTTACATTGGCTGGTGCATTTGGAGTGTCATTAAGAATGCAGGGGCGGACTGACCATTGGGCCACTCGGGCACTGCCCGAGGGCCCCGAGCCACTAGGGGGCCCCATCAGGGTTGCCAGCCTCAGTAAAACCAGGGACAGTATGTAAAAACCTATGTTTTTTTTTTACATTTGTCTCTGAAATGTCCCTTACCGACATCCCTTTGGTCTAAAAATCCTGAGATTATGGCTGCCCCACCTCTCCAGTACCTTCTCAGCCAATAGAAACATGTCTGTGTATACTGTGTGTACATGTATGTGTATACTGTGTGATTGTATACTGCGTGTGTATACTGTGTGGCCCCATAATCTCCTATTGCCGGGGGCCCCATGAGTTGTCAGTCCGCCCCTGTAAGAATGAATGGCATCACAGCACGCCGGCCAGAACACAGCGCATTTTTATGCGCTGGGTGAACATGTGCAAAATCACACATGTTCCTATGTTGTATAAGTGTTCATGTAGCCTTAGTAAGGCAATGTAGCTAGTTAGAAATAATTCTTCATGGTTTCTGATTAGTTATTAATGGTACTTGTGTTTTTTTCACAGAAAAATCGAATCGAAAATACTAAGGTCTCATCCATACCTTTGCTTTAACCCAATTTGCCTAATATTATTGGATGAGTACAACAGATTTTGCACAGCTTTGGAAATGTTGAATGCTGAAGTCTTCTGTAGGCTGTACTACTGGAAGACAGTGGAGTTCAGCCTGCGGAAGAGATTTACACCTGCATTTTTGGTTGACTATGATTTCCTATGGGAGACTCAACAGGGTTTTCTGTGAACAGCTACCTCATACCAAGCAACAAGAGGATGACAGCACCCGCAGCAATTTGTGGTTGATCGCCTTGCATGTAATTGGGCATGCAGCAATTATCTGTGGATGATCGGCCCTGGATGCAGACTGTTTGTGCCCAGGACTGATCATCCACAAGTAATTGCTGCATGTTTGATTACATACAAACATATGCTGGAGCTCTATTGCCTTATATTAGGCTTTCTGCAATTTTTATTTTTTGTTATAACCCCTGACCATTTATTTTTTTGAGCACAGTTTGCTCTGCTTGCAATGACTTATTGTAGAACTGCTGACTATATGTTTCATCCTGGGTAGGAAGACTGACTCCTCTTTTTTCTTATTGCATCATAATGACTTCCCTAAGAGACATATAAGAGATCGATACTCACACAAATGCTCAATGCTGTTAGGAGGTTCATCCCAGTATCTCGGGCACCATCCATAGATACATTGGTGATCAAATTCAATGATATCAAACACATGTAAAGCCTAATTGCTTCTGATAGGGGTACAAATGAAAAATTTGGGGAGGCCTGGTTCTATTGGCAGGAATTCTCTGTCCCCGCTTCTTCAAGGGAACTGAGTTTTAGGAGGAACAGAGGTTTCTGAAGAAACATGACAACAGAAGAAAGGCTCCATCTCTATAATCTAACATACACGACCTTTCTTTATCTCATTTCCTTCCCATTTTCTTTTTATCATCTTTTCTATACTTTCTTTATTCTATTACTCTGTCTTAAAAGTGTTGCACACAGTGACTTTACCAATTTTTGACATATGGAATCACAGATATGTGTTTTCTAAAAGTAGCTACGGTATCCACATTTGATCCAATGCTGTGTCACATAATTCTCGATATGAGTTTTTATGATGGTTACATGGTTTTATATCAATTTAACTGTACTGTAGCTAAAAATACACAATGGCTCTCACTGAATTTTAGGAAAATATTTTATTTTTATTTTCAATGATGCTTGGCTAGTGTAACATGTTTCCATATTAGTAGACACATTTATTTTGTAACAAAATACTAAAGAAAGGGTTATTCCATTACATAAAGTATAACTTGTTAGAAGTTTTAGCCATAGAGAATGTGTAAACGGTATTCCTTTGCTTCATGTAGAGTAGCTTTAGTGTTGGTAGACACAGAAATAATGGCATTGGGCAAGCTTGTTTTGTTCAACCAGCAAATTCAGTCGGTGGAATTCCTTTCACTCCAAGTCCTGTAATCTGTTATAAGAAAAATATTTGAAAACATGTTTGATTTTAGTTGTATTGTTTTTTTTTTTATATAAATGTTGCATTGTAATTTAAGTGTATAGCACATGGATTTTTAAAAAGCATACTGTGGAGACCCAGTGGTCTTTCTGTATGCAGAACATATCAGCTTGCATACTTTTTCTAAAGCAACCAAAACACTAGGGGTCCATATGAATGAATCACTATCTATTTTTGTCAAGGCTCAAGGACTGTGATCTGTTGAAATGTTGAACTTAATAAACTCTTCTTGTTTGGTGCACTCAGGCTGATACTCGGCATCTACCAAAAAGTGAAATAGAAATTTGGATGGAAAAATCCTTAAACACGTAAAATAATTTCAAAGGTGTTGCCTTATTGATAAAAATGTATTTGACCACAGGTCAGATATTAGCACAATATCACTTTTAAAGTGTATTAGAGGAACAAATGTATGTATAAGAAACCAAAACTGTGTATTTTCATACAGGTATGAAACAGTGATTGTTAAGGTCTACTAAAAGCTTTTGAGACGACGATTGGACATGGTAATGTTATACATGTATATTGGCCGAAACTTTTCTGGCACAAATTATTGTTTTTTCAATCAAAGAAGTTCTTTATTGAAAAGTTAACCACTTGCCGACCACCCGCCGCCGTTTGACAGCGGCAGAATGGCACTCCTGCGCAAAATGCTGTAGCTGTATGGCGGGCGCATTAAAGAGTATAGGGCACTCCCGCCACGTGACGCGGGAGCCCGTGCATGTGGCCAGTGGCTGCAATGGCTACCCGCGATTGCTCCTGAGAAGGAGAGAAAGGGAGATCAGGTCAATGAAAAACAGACAGATATCCGTTCTGTCGGGTGAGGAGAGTGATCTGTTGCTCCTACTGCTTAGAAACAACAATCTGTCTCCTCCTCCAGGCAGTCCCATCCCTCCACAGTTAGAATCACTCCCTAGGACACACATTTAACCCCTTTACAGCCTCCTAGTGTTAACCTCTTCCCTGCCAGTGACATTTATACAGTAATCAATGGCTATTTATAGCTCTGATCGCTGTATAAATGTCAATGGTCCCAAAATAGTGTGAAAAAGTGTCCGATCTGTCCACCGCAATGTCGCAGTCATAATAAAAATCGCAGATCGCCGCCATTACTAGTAAAAAAAAAAAATAATAAAAATGCCATGACTTTTGCGCAAACCAATCAATATACGCTTATTACGTTTTTTTTTACCAAAAATATGTAGAAGAATACATATTGGCCTAAACTGATGAAGAAATTTGTTTTTCTATATATTTTTTGGGGATATTTATTATAGCAAAAAGTAAAAAATATAGCTTTTTTCCCAAAAAAATTTCAAAATAGTCAGTTTTTTTTGTTTATGGCGCAAAAAATAAAAATTGCAGATAAAATACCACCAAAAGAAAGCTCTATTTGTGGGAAAAAAAGGACAGCAATTTCGTTTGGGCACAAAGACGCACGCCCCAGCGCAATTGCCAGGTAAAACGACGCAGTGCCGTATCGCAAAAAATGGCTCGGTCAGGGAGGGGGCAAATTCTTCCGGGGCTGAAGTGGTTAACAAACATACAGTTTGTTAAGTTTTTCAATAAAGAACTTCTTTGATTTAAAAAAATAAGAAAAAAAGTATGAGAGAGACCCTCCAAGATGGCACAAGAAAAGAACTAAAAAATAACTGATTATACAGTGGCAAGAAACCCTTAGCCCTTGTACACATGGTTAGAAATTCCAACGGAAGATGTCCGATTGGACCTGGTTGTCGGATAATCCGACCGTGTGTGGGCTCCGTCTGACTTTTTCCGTTGGAATGTCCGACCAACAAAGTTTGAGAGCTGGATATAAAATTTTCCGACAACAAAATCCGATCAGACTTTTTCTTTTTTTGTAGAGAATTCCGATCGGATAAAGTGCGACGCATGCTCAGATCAAATTACGAGACCAAAGCTATTGGCTACTAGCCTCAACGTAGTCTTGTCGTACCGAATGAACGTCATCATGTTCCCGAACGATCGGATTTTCAGACAACTTTTTCCAACCGTGTGTATGCAACACCAGTTTGGGACAAAATCCGTCAGAAAAAATTTGACAGATTTTGTGGTTGGAATGTCCGACCGTGTGTACCAGGGCTTAGAATTGACTGGTTTTCTGCAGTAATATGCCATAAAATGTGATCTGAGCCTCATCTTAAACCAGCCATAGACGGTTCAAATCTCACCCGGTTCAGCAGGGGCCGGCTGAGATTCGAATCATGTATGGGCAGGCTGATTGTACCCAAGTCGATTCATCAATTGACTTGGGTACAACCATCATGTCGGATTTTTAGGATGCGATTATGGCCAGCAGCTATAGCTGCTAGCAATAATCACTGTGTTCTACCTGCAGAAAAAACACAATAGTTCCGCAGGAGGGATTTCTTCATCAACACAGTCAGTGTCAAGTAAGGCCTCTTTCACATGGGGCGGATCAGTAATGATCCGCTCGCTCAGCGGGGATCACTCCGTTGTCCCCGCTGAGCCGGCTGCGGACAGGGCGGTCTCCGCACACTGTGCGGGGACCGCCCTGTCAGCTCTCCGCTCTCCTCTATGGGGATCGGATGAGCACGGACCGTGTGTCCGTGTTCATCCGATCCGCTCTGCAGACGGATAGAAAAATAGGATTTTCTTCCGTCTGCAGAATCGGACTGTTGCGGAGGCGGAGGAAATCGGGTGTCTGCGGATGTTCATCCGCAGACACCCGCTATCCCATAGGGATGAATGTATGCCCGTATTTCATCCGCAAACGGATGGATGAAATACGGACATATCATCCGCATGTGTGAAAGGGGCCTAAGTAAGCAATTTTCTTTCCGGCAACCTGTGGAAAAATCATCTATGGCAGGCTTAAGTCACAACAATAGACAAACACAATGTGTTTAAGCTGATAACATACAAACAATTCTAATTTCCTATGTCTTTATTGAACTAACCCATTAAACATTCACAGATGAAAACTCAGTTAACCCTTGGAATTAATAGCTGGTTGAACCTCCGTTGGCAGCAATGACTTCCATCAAGTGCTTTTGGTAGCTCTGGTTCAGACTTACACAATTTTCACCTTTCCTCAAAACTGCTTTAGCTTAGACATATTTGTAGGATGTCTGATATGAACGGTTCTCATGAGGTCCTTCCTTTATGGGATTAAGGTCTAAGCTCTGAATGGGCCATCGCAAAAGGCGCATTTTCTTTTTCTGAAGCCAGTCTGCTGTGGATTTACTTTTATGCTATGGTTCATTGTCTTGTTGCATCACCCAACTTCTACTAAGCTTCAACTGGTGGACAACCACCCTGATTATATCCTGTAGGATATTTTGGTAAACTAAAAAAAAATAGGATTTTTATAACAGCTTACCTGTAAAATCCTTTTCTTGGTGTACATCACGGGACACAAAGCCACAGTAATTACTGTATAGGTTATAGGTGATGAACACTGGCACACCCTAGACAGGAATTTTAGCTCCTTATATAACCCCTCCCCTTACTGGGAGTACCTCAGTTTTGTAGCAAAGCAATACACGTGTAATCAGAAAGAAGGGAAGGACCTCTGTGTCCTGTGATATACTCCTAGAAAAGCATTTTACAGGTAAGCTGTTATAAAAATCCTATTTTCTTTATCATACATCACGGGACACAGAGCCACAGTAATTACTGTATGGGATGTCCCAGAGCAATGCTATCTGAGGGGAGGGAGACACAAACAAAAAGTAGAGTGCAATCAGACCTGAGGACCTATGCTGCTGCCTGCAGCACACTGTGCCCAAAGGCAATATCCTCATGTTTTCTTACATCCACCTTATAGAATCTGGTGAATGTATGGACTGAAGACCAAGTTGCGGCCTTGCACATTTGAGCCATGGAGGCTTGGCGATGCACTGCCCACGAAGCAGTAACAGCCCTGGTAGAGTGCACTTTGATTTGAAAAGGTGGAACTTTCCTGTTCAAACCATAAGCTTGAATAACTACTTCCCAAATCAACTTAGCAATACTAGATTTCAACGCTGCCTGTCCTTTCCTAGGACCTTCAGGCAACACAAACGCCCTGTCCACCTGAACCAGCTCCTTTATGGCGCGGATCTTTGCCTGGGGTATGAAACAGCTTCTTCTGGGCTATATCTATAACCAAACCCAAGTAATCTAGTCTTCTTACTGGCGTTAAAGAAGATTTCTCTAGGTTGAGCACCCAACCTAGGTATTCCAGGAAGGTTGACTGTTTTGACCAGGCTTTGGTCTAAGCGGGCTACCGACCAGTCTATCTAGAGCACTTCGTCCAAGTATGCTATAATTGTAATACCTTGAGTTCTTATTCTGGCCAAAGGAAGGGCCAGAAGTTTTGTAAACAACCGAGGTGCAGTAGCTAGACCAAAAGGCAGACCTACAAACTGAAAATACATTTTTTCACTTCCAAACGCAGATATTTCTGATGAGCGGGGAAAATAGGTACATGCAGGTATGCATCCTTGATGTCGATTGATGCCAGAAGTTCTCTTCCTTGTAGGATGGAGACTACTGATCAGATTGATTTCATGCAAAAAGAGCGAATTTTCAGGAAACGGTTTAGATCTTTGAGATCCAAAATGGGTTTGACATCTCCATTTGGTTTTGGCACCATGAAAAGGTTTGAATAAAACCCCAACCCCTGCTCATCCATGGGGACCACCATGATCACTTTTTGCAACAAAAGTCGGTCTAACGCTTGAAGGAGAGACTTCTTTTTCTCTGGATCTTTGGGAACATTTGACCTGAAGAAACGAGGAGACGGGTATTCTCAGAACTCTAGTTTGTAACCTAGAGCTATTGTGGAGACCACTCATCTGTCTTGAAATTCCTCCTGCTAGACCCTTGAGAACTGCAATGAATGGACATGCAAAGCTTGAGGAGGCTTCAGTGAACCCAAACAAGAAGTGGGCTTTTCTGTTAAGGGTAGCTTAAATGTGGAGCGGACCATTTCAGTAAGAGATTGCACCTGTAAAGCTGAAGAAGGTTTGAGGATCCTGGGTGGTAGAAGGGGACCTAATGTGTTTTCTTCCACTCTGTGAAGATGCGATTAAAGACGCTAATCTTTCCTCCAATCCAATCATGGCTGAGGAGAAAACCTCCTCAGTAATATATACAGGGGCTGAAATGCTGTAAGCAGTTGCAACCCCTGACAACCTCCATGGCTCATTCTGAGCAGCCTCCCTAGGCCTTTCAGAGGGGGGTGGCATTGCAGAGGGAGGGTCCTCAGAGCCTGAGGGAGATCCCTTTGAGCCCCTGTTTTTTGGGGTATTTGGACCTCCCCTTTTGCTCATAGTGCTAAGCAAAAATGCAGAGGAACTACCAGAAAGTGCACCCACTGCTGAGCAAATAGTCCAGCAACTGCTGCTGCTATCAAGGTTCAGCCTGTTGCTTAACTAAGCATGTCCTGGGAATGCCTGCGTCACCAACACTCACATGCCCCAGTCTGCTCTGTGTCCCTCCATGAATGCACCTGCAAAAAGGTGTATTTATAGCCTATACAGCCCCTGTATTGAACGTTAAAGCACGTCGACACCACACTAAGCCCCGGCTCCTCGCTCCGACTTCCCACCGTGCCCCCCTCACTTTTTTCAAAAAAGACTGCTTTCCCGCTTGAGCGGGGCTCCAATCTGACCGGATCAGTATGCAGGGGAGGGCAGGGGTGGAGGAGAGGAAGAGGGCTGCTGGAGGAATTCTGCCTTACTATGGCAGTGGCGGCAGGAGCAGTGCGGCATACCGCCGACTGGTCCGCGCCACCTCGCCTCCTGCAGAGAAATAAATACTAGTCCAGGTGGGGGATGTCTAAAAGAAAAGCCCCTTTTCCAACATCTTACCTGAGGCTTGGGTTGGGGGAAGCATGCATCTTGAAATGACACAGAGCGAGACTGACAAGCATGGAACAGGTATGTGCTCTTGACAGCCTCCAGTGGAGACTTTAGGCATGACAACATTTTGCTTAAAGGAGAAAACCCATGAGAATTTGAAAATTCCTTAGGAATCTCCACTTACCTTATCCAGCTGCAGGGTTCTGTGGTAAATCTGACAGACCCAATCTCCACCACTCACAGCAAGCTCCATTTAAAAAAAAACCTTCAGGGACCGGGGCCCCTTTTTAATCGGGGGGTCCACACCCCTGGACCTGTAAAGCACCCCGTCAGGAAATATGGCTGAAAAAAACAAGCGTTACAGGCAAAACCTTGTTTCTACCGACTCGAGGCCCGGGTACCATTCAATTTGGCCTAAAAAGACAATATGAATGGATCCGGTTGCATAGCTTGCCCCAGCAAAGGAATATTCCAGTGGAACTCAGCATAGCACATCCTTACTCGTGACCAACGCCTAAGACACTGGCGAAAAAACGGAGGTACTCCCAGTAAGGGGATGGGTTATATAGGGAACTAAATTCCTGTCTAGGGTTTGCCAGTGTCCATCACCTAAAGGTGCCTATATAACCCATACAGTAATTGCTGTGGCTTTGTGTCCCATGATGTACGATAAAGAAATTATATATATCCTGTTCCTTTAAAGCATGTTAAATAGCAGTGCTTGTGCCATGCCATGTGTCCCTTTGTATGATGTTAAATATCTGGCTGATCCTGCCTGTTCCTGTGTGCCCCTGTCTCTGCTGATCACGATAATCAGGGCTCCTGATCCAGGATACCGTGGTCAGATTATGTGTCTCTGTCATCACGCTGGCTATGCTCTCCTCTCTGCTCTCTCCCTCCCTCCCTCCCTGCCTGTCAGTTCTGATTCCTGTCTGTGAGAGCGATCTCCTCCAGCTCCTCTCCCCTACTGCTCTTCCCTGTCACTTGAAATACCTTTGAAAAATCACTTGCATCCCCTTTGTTTTATCAAGATCTTTACAACTAGGTGTCCATTCTTTTAAAACTCTAATCATACATTCCTCCTCACAGTGGTCACATGACATTTCTCTGCTGGCCTGCTGATGTCAGAGGGTTATCTCAGCCCCTCCCTTTGCATTATTTACATCTGGAAGACCATGCAGAGGAAAGACACTGATAACAAGTTATTGCTGTGAGATAAGGTACTTACAATTAGATTTTTTTTTTTAAACGGATACATTAGGGATTATTTAGGAAAGGCAAATTCACTTTGCACTGCAAGTGCACATGAAATGCATTGAAAGTGCACTTGGAAGTGCAGTCACTCTAAATCTAAGGGGTAGATCTGAAATAAGTGGAAGCTCTGCTGATTTTAGCATCCAATCATGTGCAAGCTAAAATGCTGTTTTTTATTTTCCTTGCATGTCCCCCTCGGATCTACAGCAACTTTACTTCTAAGTGCACTTTCAAGCACACTTGCAGTGCAAAGTGGATTTTCCTTTAGTAAATAACCCCCATAGTGCTATAGCTCTTGATAAAACAGAGGGGATGGCATTGTTTTATCATCATAACCAGTTTAAGACCTAATTTTCTCCTTTATGTTGGAAAGTAGTTCAGACCCTGTGGTAATGCAGCATGCCATCATGATATTGCCTCCACCAATACTACTCCTCAACTTTTTACGTTTGGTAAGCTCTACCCCCTTTTTGTGCCATACATAGTGCTGAGTATTCTTTCCGAACAATTCAACTTTTTGTTTCATTAGTCAACAAAACATTTTTCCATTAGCTTTTCCATTTGCCAAGGTGCTCTTTGGCAAACTTCAGGCATGCAGAAATGTTTTTTTAGAGACTTATTATGGTAGGCCTATGAACAGGGATGTTTACCAGTTCCAGCGATGTCTTCAAACCTTTAGCTGTTACTCGTGGGTTCTTATTTACCTCGCTGATGATTCTGTGTTGTGCCTAGGGAGTCATCTTGGCTGGGCTCCCACTTCTAGGAAGGGTAGCCACAGTAGTAAACTGTCTCTAGTTGTAGAAATGTTGTCTAACTGTTAACTGATGGATGTCTAAACAATTTGAGATTGCTTTGTATCACTTTCCAGCCTTATGCAAATCAACTGCTCTTGAATATATGCCTTCAGAGAGCTCCTTTTTTTCTGGGCATGGTTCACATCAGCTCATGCGTCTTGTGAACAGCAATCTTAAAACTTTTGAGTGTTTTTTTTATCAAAAAATCCAAATCACACCTTCAAACTTATTTCATTTATTGGACTCCAGGTGGGCAAAATACTGACTCCAAGTAGCTTTTGTTAAAGTAGTCTATGGATTCACTTACTTTTTCCTCCAGCACTGTAAATGTTAAATGGGTGTGCTCAGTAAAGAGAAGGGAAATTAGAATTGTTTGTGTGTTATCAGCTTAAAGTAATACATTAGGTCAAAATATTATTTTCATTTTAGATAGAATGGGGGAGGTTATATCCTTTGCAAATTGTTTCCCCAGCTGTGTCATATTGGGGAGATTTACCTTCACTTAAGAAAGCGAATTATGCAGGAAATCCTTCCAAATTAAGGAACCCCCCCACTCACTAGAACTAGTGTCCCCATTGGAAGATTTCTCCTCTATTACTTTTCTGTGGACAACCCAAAATTTGGGATTTTCTTTTAATTTTTATGATAATGGTAAAATAGAGAGGGTGAATTTCACTAAATAGGCACAAACAGAAACAAAAAATCTAAGTTTTAATCCAAAAACGCAAAAAAATAAAAATAAAATAATTTGCATTTGGTTATACTTTAAGCACATCGTGTTTGTCTGTTGTGACTTAGATGAGCATCAAATCACATTTTATGACAAATTACTGCAGAAAACCAGTTCATTCTAAGGGGTTCACATACGGTTTTCTTGACATTGCAACCATAGTAGTTAGACTTGTTGGACGCATTTCATGTAAACTTTCTAGACAAAATATTTCACTTGTGCCTTGGGTTTCTCCAATATATATTAGAAAAGTGGTCATGGAAATTTGTTATATGAATTTGTACAGACATTTTTTTATTATCATGCATTTTTGTATTTCTTTAATTAGAACACAAAACAATTCAAGAGTTACAATAGGTAATAATCACCTTGTATATTGCTCCAGACTGAGGCTGGCGTGCTTTCAACTCTTCATCCATGCCTTCACAAGCTGATGTCACATACATGTCTGAATAGTCTTTTCCTCCAAAACAGCAAGAGGTTGTCTTATCCACTGGAAGCTTTACAGTCTGGATTACCTTCCCTGCAGTACAGATTGGAAAGTTTGCTTCTAGTGCTAAGGAGTAGCGTATGGCACTGCGTTTGCAGTGTAAAATTAAGTTTAAAATATTATAATGTACATTAAAAACTGAAATGATATATATACAATATATCTCATACCAGCCTCAGGGTCTACACGAATAACACGTCCTCCATTATAGCAGGCAACCCACAGTTTCCCCTCTGAGTCTATGCACATGCCATCTGGAATTCCTTCATCCTCTTGTAATTTGTAGACATGGCGCCGGTTTGCTGTGCAAATAAACAAATTTTGAGATCCATATTGCATTGTGGCTTTTTTTTTAACCTTAACAAGATGATAATAGTTAAATCAAATTAAGCAAAGTCTCTTAGTTGGGTTCATCCAAAATTAAAGAAAACATCTGTAGTTTGAGGCTCTTGTGTTTTTGAGTTAGGCCGGTCATGCACCATGCAAATTTCATTCCTGCAGGTAGGAAACTCGTGCGATTCCCCTCATCAACATAGGCAGTGCTGACAGGGAAATCATCAATTGTCTTCTCCCGGCGGGGGGCGGGGAAGCCGTCCCCTCCGGGAGAAGACAGTGATTATCGCTACCGGCTATAGCAGCCGTTTACGATAATTGCAAGCTAATCCGGCAGGCTGGTTGTACCCAAGTTGATTGACCGATCTACTTAATACATTCAGCCTGCCCATTACCGGTTCAAATCTTGGCCGGTTCCCGCTGAACTGGCTGAGATTCGAACCGTGTATGACCAGCCTTAGCCAAGTGCTTTGAGCTGTGTTTATTACCAAAAAGTGTATGGACTAGGACTAGAAAGGATCATGGGATTAGTAGCTGAAGTGCTTGGTTGCATTTAGTGTTTAGTCTTATGGAATCAGACAATGTAGAACTTTTTTTTTTAGGGGGGGAAATGAGGTGCAAGTGCTTTAACTGCGTGTTAAATCCTCAAATATTATTTGGATTGCAAAACATTTTTGAATTTATGTTATTAGGGAATATTTCATGCCTCTGAAACCAGATAACTTCTGGGTAGAATGCATTACTTATTAAATTTTTCTAATTTACTTTCACTATTTCCAAAATCTTCAGGACCAAAGCCTGCCTAACTCTGGCCATTTATGTTCAGCAACAAGAGAAATCAATAGATTCTCCCATCCACACTTAAAGAGATGAAAATAACAAACATGTTATACTTACCTTCTCTGTGTAGTGGTTTTGCACAGAGCAGCCCAGATCCTCCTCTTCTCCGGTCCTTCGCTGGCGTTCCTGGCCCCTCCCGAGTGCCGAGTGCCCCCACAGCAAGCAGCTTGCTATGGAGACACCCGAGACGCTGCTCTGTGCATCTATTCAGACATGGAGCTGCAGCTTCGCTCCGCCCTCTCTCTCCTCATTGGCTCACTGACTTTGATTGACAGCAGCGGAAGCCAATGGTGCCCGCTGTGTGGCTCAGCCAATCCATCGCTAGATTGAGATGGGGCTCAGCTAAGTATGAGGGCATCTGCTGCACACAGAAGTTTTTTTTATCTTAATGCATAGACTGCATTAAGATTAAAAAACCTTCTGCCTTTAGAACCACTTTAACAGCCTGGCTGGAGGTATCTCTTTTGCAGGCTATTGGATTCTGAAAGCCACCGCTCCAACAGCTACCAAGATACCCGAACAGTGACTGCATCTGATTGACTTAAGTCACTGTTTAGCTGAAAATTTCCCACCCTGTTCCCTTAGCACAGATGGTCTAAATGTAAGCCAATTTAGCCAGAATTGTCTGAAATGTGAGCAGTGTATGGCCATCATAAGGCCCCTTGGAGCAGTAGTGCCAAGCTGGTATTGCCTCCTTTAGCAGAAATGACTTCTTGTAAGAATTTTGTATAAGCCCTTGTACACACGGTCGGACATTCCGACCGAAAATGTCTGATCGGACCGTGTTGTCGGATAATACGACCGTATGTGGGCTCCATCGGACTGTTTCCGTCGGAATATCCAACCGACAAAGTTTTAGAGCTGGGCTATAAAAATTTTCGACAACATGATCCGATCGGACTTTGTCCGATCGTTTGTAGAGAATTACGATCGAAAAAAGTACCACGCATGCTCAAATCAAATTCCTAGACCAAAGCTATTGGCTACTAGCCTGAATGTAGTCCCGTCGTAACAAAATAACGTCATCACGTTCTGAACGATCGGATTTTTCGACAACTTTGTCCGACCGTGTGTATGCAACACAAGTTTCAGACAAAATCTGTCGGGCAAAATCCGACGGATTTTGTTGTCGGAATGTCCGACCGTGTGTACAAGGGCTAAGAAGAATACCATTATAAAAAGTACACTACGCCGACAAGGTATAAAAACAGCTTTACAAAAAAGAAAGAAGTGGACTCTGTAGTGTAAGTTACCCAACACTGTGCAAGGACAAGATAAATAGCCTTATTTCCTATGGCTTAGGTTCACGTTGGTGTTGTGTTGGTGTAAGAAAGGACATGTGTTTTTGTGTAGCCCTTTGCAACCTGCCACAGAACATAAAATCACTAAAGCAAAAAAAAAAATAGATAAAAACTCACTGCAATGCATAGCTCAACATAATTTAACCTGTTGTCCACCAAGGTACATTTATAATTGTTCTGGATAGTCAAGGGGTTAAAGCAAGCTCATGGCTGCTGTGCCTGGTATTGAATGTTTCAGCCGACTGTCAGCTGTCATGTGCAGGTGATTGTTTTTTTTTTTTTACAGTAAATTGAATAGACTGCACCCTGCACAATCTTGTAGACCCCCAATGTCTCCATAAAGCCTGGTAGACACTATAGGTTTTTTTTCCATTCAACCCAGTGTTGAATGAAAAATAAACTGTCAGCTCTGGTCAGAGCTGCTGTACTCACTATGCAAAGTAAGTATAGCAATCTCCCCCACAGAGCTGTTGTGTTCTGACAGGGGGATGGTCCCCTGCCAGAACACTCTGATCAGCCCTCTCCACCATTGGCTGACATCGCTGATCGGGAGTCGGTCATATGCTGGTTTTCCGGCCGGCTTCTGTCAGACAGATTGAAATGCACACGGGCTGAATGTCGACTGTTTTTTCTTTTTTTTGAACCAGCAAATGTGCGTACCCGACTTAAAGAGGATCTGTCACCTGCCCACTGCTATCACATAAGGGGCTTGTTAGCCCCTTATGATAGCATATGTTAACTATACAAATTGAAAAAAACAGAGCTATAATTAAACAATATATTTTTTTAAATTCAAACTGCACCCCTGTCATCTCGTGTACACACTTTAACGTAAATGCACATATACAGCACACACACGTATATAAAGAGCAATTGCGCCACACATGTGAGGTATTACCATGAATGTAGGAGTGAAAGCAATAATTCTTAGACCATAATTTATAGTTACCTGTAAATTAATAACCTGTTTTTTGTTTTAGGCTTTTTTAAATTGAAGCCTATGTACAATTTTGGGTACCCTAGTTTTTCACCAAATTGTTTGGGGGTTTAAAGTAATGGGGGGGGGGGGGGTTAAAGTAAAAAATAAATAACTAATAAAAGTTTAAAGTAAAAAATAAATAATGAAATAAATAAAAAAATTGCTCTAGTTAAAAATCCATGTCCTAACAAATTAGAAACTGACCCAGATTCAGCCAACAGTGGACTAAAGCCTGTCGGCTGACATCACGGAGCTGGTTCAGGCTTTGCAGAGATCCTGACAATTATGTCGGGATATACCCAGTTGCCTGACTGGCAACTTGCTCAGCCCCTCCACAGCCAGTGGGGAGTGCTGGAGAGGCAGAGTGGAGAACCAGCGACAGACAGTCACCACTTAGTACTTAGAGCAGACCCAGAGAACTGAACGATCAGCAGTCTTTGATTGCCCAGTTCTCTGTGTACAGCTGGTGTGGGAAAAACTGCAGCATCAGATTGATAGTGCAGCCATCTTGGCATCTAGTGTATGTTTCTTTTTTTAAGTCTCACAAAATGTTTGCACCAACAAAGGATACAATATAATCTTACAGCACAGAGGATAGAGCTATGCAGTACTTATTAGATCACATAATGAAAAAAAATTTAAAAAACTTACAGGTTTTTCCAGTTTTCACATCATAATCTAATGCATCCACAGCAAAGGAAAGACTGTCTATGTAGTAGAGGGTTTTGTGATCCAAAGACCAGTCTATCCCATTAGAGATATCAACCATATCAAAGTGTTTCACTACAGAATGGTCAGGGTACAGGGTAAAAAGCGAGCCTTGGTTTCTTTCTACGACTGCAGGACGAATTTCCTGCGACATAGTCCCTAGATAAACGTAACATAAATTAAAAGAGCTAACAGATTTATTGACACACTTGAGATAAATGTGTTAATTATTAAATGATACATTATTTACAAGCATTCTTACTGTACTTGAGAAATACATGGTGTGCCATTACTGATGAAATTTATCAAATTGATATTGGAGCTGGGAGATTCTAATAAATGCACCACCTCCTTTAAATATGACAAAACAATGAGTACAAAATTGGAGTTTTAAGGTGCAGAGAAATCAATCAAAAGCTAAATTTACAAAAAATATAGAAAATGTTATTACATAGATTTTATAAAACAATTTGTAAAATTTAGGCCATAACGACCCAATGGTCAAGGTAAAAAATTGTGATTGCCTCTACATGTTTCACCGCGTGGCTTCTTCTGGAGCTTTTGTAGAACCTTGTTATTTAATATTTGCCACCTTTCAAAATGATCTCAGTTCCAAATGATCCCCTGGACCCATCAGGAGGTTTTATGGGGAACGTCTGTCCCACTAAAGAGGGAAAAAAGGGTTTATCCCATGTGATAGATTGAAACAAGTTTTTCAATCTTCACTGGTTAAAGAGGTGTCATGCTGAAACTGAGCCAAGGAACAGTGGTGAATTGAAAGACTATGTGCTTCTACAGGGCAATGCCTCTTTTTCCTCTTTTGTGGCGCAGACGTTCCCCATAAGACCTCCTGATGGGTCCAGGGGATCATTTGAAACCAAGATCATTTTGAAAGGTAGCAAATATTATATAACAAGGTTCTACGAAAGATCCAGAAAAAGCCACGTTTGTGGTGAAACATGTAGAGGCAATCAAACTTTTGTACCTTAGCCATTGGATCATTATGGCCTAAATTTTACAAATTGTTTTATAATAGCTATGTAATAAAATTTTCTATATTTTTTGTAAATTTTGCTTTCGATTGCTTTTTTGTACCTTAAAACTCCAATTTTGTGCTCTTTGGGTATACATTGTTTTGCCATTATTGATATTTCCTTTTAAAAATGTTACTTGTCTAGCTGTCATGATAAACCCTCAATTTCGTGTTTTCAGTCAGCTAGGTTGGACAATACAGAGGTAAGAAATGCTCACTTTTCAGAGTGCTGCAATTTTGTTTCAGGTTTGACATTCAAAACATGCTATAGTCAAGCAACTAGTATTTTCAGAAAAAGACCAGCAATTGCAGGTCCAATGTTTCCCTTAAGACAGATGTTATGACAATGTTTCCCTTATACTCAGAGGAAAATATTTCCATGTCCAGTAATCAGAGCATTTCTTCTGATGATTTGATAGAGTGATTAAAATAAATTGTTTTGTTTAGAATTATTTTGGTCCCCTCTGTTATTGTTGGGATCCTTTCAGAGTCTGGAGCATGGCCGAAAAAAGCCTTGGTCATACTACCCTTTTAAAATACAGTGAGTTAACTTTGGATATAACACATATGGGTGACATTTTTGCCCATTCTAATTTGCAAAATAGCTCCAGCTCTCTCCGATTGGATGGGGAGCATCTGTGAACAGCAATTTTCAAGTCTTGTCACAGTTTCTCAATTGGATTTAGGTCTGGACTGTGACTGGGCCATTCTGACACATGAATATGCTTTGATCGAAACCATCCCATTGTAGCTCTGGCTGTATGTTTAGGGTCGTTGTCCTGCTGGAAGGTGAACCTCCACCACAGTCCCAAGTCTTTTGCACACTAACAGGTTTGTTCTAAAATTGCTCTGTATTTGACTCCATCCATCTTCCTAGCAACTCTTACCAGCTTCCCTGTCCATGCGGAAGAAAAGCCTCCTCACAACACAATGCTGCCACCACCATGTTTCACGGTTGGGATGGTGTGTTCAGGGTGATGTGCAGTGTTAGTTTTCCGCCACACACAGCATTTTGCTTTTACCCTGGGTTCACACTGATGCGATGCGGGAACCAGCGCGATTACAACGCTGGTTCCCGCATCGCTCCTCTCCCACAGGCAGTTCACACTGCCTTGTGCGAACCGCTGTGGGTTTTATTAACAAAGTTAATGACACCCCCAGTTTAATTCACAGATCGCAGTGCAAACTGTGAACTCGCACAGGAATCGAATCGCATAAGTGAGAACACCCATGCGATCTAATTCTAGTGCGGGGAAAAACAAGTCACTGCACTATTTTCTATGCAAATACAATGCGAGTTTAGCCATACAACTGTATGGCTGAACTCGCATTGCTCAGAGATCTCATGTAATTGACACCTACAGTGTGGGTCTGAATTACATGCGATCTCTGGGATCGCGCTAATGTGAACCAGGGCTTAAGCCAAAGAGTTCAATTTTGGTCTCATCTGCCCAGAGCACCTTCTTCCACATGTTTGCTGCGTCCCCCACATGGCTTCTTGAAAACTGCAAACGGGACTTCTTATGGCTTTCTTTCAACAATGGTTTTCTTCTTGCTCCTCTTCCATAAGGCCAGACTTGTGGAGTGCACAACTAATAGTTGTCCTGTGGACAGATTCTCCCACCTGAGCTATGGATTTCTGCAGCTCCTCTAGAGTTACCATGGGCCTCTTGGCTGCTTCTCTGAATAATGCTTACCTTACCCAGCCTATCAGTTTAGGTGAACGGCCATGTTTTGGTAGGTTTGCAGTTGTGCCATACTCTTCTATTTTCAGATGATGGATTGAACAGTACTTTGTGAGATGTTCCAAGCTTGGGATATTTGTTTATAACCTAACCCTGCATTAAACTTTTCCACAACTTTATCCCTGATCTGTCTGATGTACTCCTTGGCCTTCATGATGCTGTTTGTTTACTAAGGTTCTCTAACAAATCTCTGAGGGCTTCACAGAACAGCTGTATTTATACGGAGATTAAATTACAAAACACACAGGTGGACTCTGTTTACTAATTATGTGTTATCTGAAGGCAATTAGTTCCACTAGATTTTAGTTAGGGGTACCAGAGTAAAGGGGGCTGAATACAAATGCACCCTACACTTTTCAGATATTTATTTGTAAAAAAAAAAATTTAAAACATTTAAAATGTTCCTTCCACTTCACAATTATGTGCCACTTTGTGTTGGTCTATTACATAAAATCCAAAAGAAATACATTTTTGTTTTTGGTTGTAACATGACAAAATGTGAAAAATTTCAAGGGGTATGAATACTTTTTCAAGGCACTGTACGTGGCAAATCATAACTCTTTGTGACTAATCTTTTGTGAGTACAATTTTATCACTAGTAAATGTCTTATTTGCATCTAATGTGTGTTTGCTTATTTCATGTTTTTTGTTACATTTTTGATCAATATTATGTACAAGAAACTTAGAAAATACCTGCAAAAAATCTCCCTTCTGGGTCAACTTTTCCATCATTAAAACGATTATTGGGCTTGTCTTCATCAACTTTGGCAAGAGTAGTTACCGATTGGTCTTCCCAATTCAGAGCAGCAAAGGTGGTGCCCGTGGCAATCACATAGCCACCTGACTTTCGAAGTGCAACAGAGCCAACTGGTTCCTCTACAAATGGAATACAAGACATGCATCAAGCACAAAAAAAAAACAGTTAAGATTAAGTTGTGCCTAATGTTTGCTTTATATTAGTGCCCCAGACCTCCACCATGTTGCTGGCTTTGATAAGCTTCTAATAAAAGTGCTAAAAGACCTATAACCAGGATTGGGTTCAAGTGACCAAATTCCTTTTCACCACCGCCTTTCTTACTCTCCACCGTACACACTGATTAGCCTGCTTGAGCAGCCAATCAATGCCTCTGCTTCAGCAGTCAATCAGTGTGCGCCACACAGATCCTAGACTTTTTATTATGAGCTTTAGATAGGAAGCTACAGTAAAAACAGACATTTAGTCAGCTTTAATCATGCATACTTCATCCAAGTTTTCAGTTTGCATATATTAATATTTTATACAAAATTTGTAAATCACCAATACACATTGTAGTTTGCATTCTCATCATAGACACACCTATATGGAGTATGTCTGGATCCTCAGGATTCCTCGTATTATTAAAATACTGGTAGTTCACGCAGTTTTCCCCAAAAATTGGACTTAAAGCCTAACTCCAGCCACAGTTTTCAATAAAATGGGAAAAAGTTAACATTTTTCTCAATTTTTATAAATCTTGGTAATCTGGTCTATCCCTGTAATGCTTGTAAAAGAAATGGGGGTTGAAGACAGCATCTTGACAGGAAGGCAAGCACCGCAATAAGAAATGTCAGAAGTTCTAACCCTGTAGGGTCCCTTTTTCAAAGCAATATAGTGACAATACACCTATAACTAACCCACACCTATATATCCTGGTGTAACCCATAGCAACATTTGTAACATTCTCCACCGCATGACATAAGCCCACCAAAGATAGCCAAACAAGAACAAGGATAAGCATAGAAATAAACACTGAAAATAAGTGCTTTAAGGTGTAATAAATACCGCCTTCAAAAAACGTGTCCTGAATGTCCCCATTGCGGGAACAATACACCAACAGAAAAGCAGTTTAAAAGTAAAAGCTTTCTAGTCTACAATACCAGAAGATGAAGAGAGCCAGGAGACAAACTTCTCTTTACAAGTACTGGGATAGGGTGAACTGAAATTACTGGCCAGATCCTATCTTTTTGTCCTACAACAAAATTAGATACATTTCAGTTTGAGGTGGAGATGTTCAAATTTGCGTCAAGTCTGAAATTGAAACAACACTTCAGCACTGAACCATACCAACTAATTTCATACACCATTAAGGTACCCAGTGCATTTTTATCACCTGGACATTACTTCTCCATGGAGACTTTTACTTTTATCAAGTATCACACATATGGGGCAATTAATAAGTAAAGAGGACTATAAGGCAGTGGTCATCAACCCTGTCCTCAGGGCCCACTAACAGGCCAGGTTTTATGTATTACCTTGGGGAGATGCAGACTAGAATACTGCAATCACTGAGCAGCAAATGATATCACCTGTGATGTATTTCAGTTATCTTGCAAACCTGGCCTGTTAGTGGGCCCTGAGGACAGGGTTGATGGCCACTGCTATAAGGGCTATACATTTGGGGTGTTAGATCTTTTGTCTGATGGTCCCAGCTATAGTATTGTCAGAGGGGACATTCAGAAAAAAACTGCTGCCAAATACCTTTCTTAGAACATCCGACAGCCCAGTGTTATACAGTCTCTTCAAAGTACACAAGGGGCTCCATCTTTCAGACAAATAAGGGTTGATTTAGTAAAAGGGGAGAGTGCAAAATCCGGTGCAGCTCTGCATAGAAACCTTCCAGTTTTTTTTTGTCAAAGTTTAACTGAACAAGCTGAAGTTAGAAGCTGATTGGCTACCATGGACAAGCTGTACTACATTTTGTGCTCTCCAGTTTTGGCAAATCAACCCTAAAGTCTATGGGAATTATTCTATCATTCACCTCCTCATGATGACCATATCTTACAACCGCTGGTACAAGCATCACTCTCATACACACATTATACTTGATATTTTCTTGAAAATCTTGCCATGATTGACAACTTTGAACCAACATGGAGACTTTTAACAATGGACACTTACATTTTATTCCTACCAGTTTGGGTTTAAAAGCTATAACAAAATACCTTTTTTGTGCAGGGAAGATGTTACTGTATCCTCCCAGTTCATGTTGGAAAGTCTTTCTTTGGTCAAGAACATTAACTACTTTAGGTTTGAGAAACAATGCTATATTCAGACAAGGGGGGCTGCAATGAGCAGATCTGCTGCACCCTTTATACAAATGTGTTTGTTGGATATTTAGAGGAAATGTACATCCTTACTTCTCCACATTTGTTAAGTACAAAAACATGGGTCCACTATATTGTAGACATATTTAGGACAAATCCAAAAGCTGTGATTCAAAACTTTAATTACCTTAATTGTATGGGCGATTGCATCATTTCCATTCAAAGAGTTCTAACAATGAAATTCTATTTATTGATGTTAGGGAGTTGGTCACTGGCAAACACCTACAAACCACATTTTACCTCTACGGATAGGAACACACTCCTAACCTACAAGAGTGTGCACCCCAATAATAAAACAGATATCATAATTCTCCAGGGGGACCGCTGAGTGTTTTTTCTGACATTTTGACTACAGAACTATTATGTGCTATATTACATTATGGGGGAGATTTACCAAAACTAGGGCACTCAGAATCTGGCGCAGCTGTGCATGTCAGCCAATCAGCATCTAACGTCAGCTTGTTCAATTAAGCATTGTCAAAAAAACCTGGAAGCTGATTGGTTTCTATGCAGAGATGCATCAGATTCTGCACGCTCCATTTTTAGTATATAGCCCTCTATTTGTTACGGTACATATAGCAAGTTTATCCAGCAGAAAGTAATCCAGCAGGAGGAGGACTATGTGTATATATATATATACATTTACACATTGATAGACTGAGTTGGTATGTGATCCACTATTTATCTCCAGAAGGGAGAAATGTTGTCATCTTTCTATTTATTAATGTAAATTTTGTCCAGGAGGTAATGGGATTTGGTCAGCAGCTCTGAGTAAGATCTAGCATGTACACTGTACATTAATGATACAAATCTGCTCTGACCCAATAGATCATAAACACCAACTTTTATAATGTATCACAAATTTAAAGCAACTTACAACAGGTAAAACAAAGGTATTTAACACCTAAAACGAAATAGCTGAGAATGAATTTGAATCCCGTTAATGCCCGGATTTACCTGTCTATCAGACCATATTATAAAGATCATAAATAACAGCAGGGACATCCTAGAGGCAGACAGAGATTTCTTGTCGGTGGCAAAGAATAAAACTCTCCATAATTTTCTTGTGCAGGCTGACCTTAGTGGTAAATATGACACATCTAGCTTTCACTTCTCAGAATAGAAATATGTTACTGTAACATATGTAGCGCCATGTTGGGGAAATCTTCAAATACCCACACACAAGAAATAATCATATTTCAGGGAGTAACAACATTGACCACTGTGTGTACTGTATTTACTCAATTGTAAATGCTCACACATGTATGTAGAAAAAACAGCTAAACCCTTTAAAAATATATTTCAGAAACACCACAGTAACGTCAAACACAGAAGACAAGAGGAAGAATTGGGCCCCAACAAACCAAATGTAATACATTGTGTCACGCACAACCTACCAGATTCATGAATTTTTTGTTGTCTCTTTACGGAACAAGTGAGACAACTAACTATACAGGGGTGGTAACTGAGATACCCTACCGTTTTGAATCTACACCCATAATTCAATTATTCCCAGGGGTTTGAACACATAATTTGCATATACATGTCTTCTTGATGACCGATGACCAACACCTCCAATATTCACTTTTTAGATTCCGGTGTTACCATCCCATCTGTGTGAGTGAGCAGAATGGTATTGTGCTAAGGAATATTTTCATGATCTGTGGCACTTTGCACTATGTTGAGCATTTATGAAACCTATTTCAGATACCAGATATGCTTTTGATCTTTGGTTATGTTTATATTTTTATGAGGGATGTATTTAGCACAGTTTATAGCACTACTTTTTCACTCTTTATTTATTTGCTTATCCCTTTTGTTTTCTGGTGGGATTATAATGTCATTATCATGTCATGGGGGTGTTGCACAGATTGCAATGGGTTATACCACAATACATGGGTGTGTGTTAGGTATATGCTTACTGCCACCATGTTGCCTTGATAAATGGAGTCTGCAGGGCCCTGAAACTTTGGTTTCTTATTCCTTATATAATACTGTATTCACAATAAACACCTGAAAGGCATTTATGTGGAGTGCTGGTGACTTAGAATCTTTGCATTTGGTTCTGGCATGGCACCATCCGTGGAATTCAGTTTGAGTACCCAGCTTTACAAGGTCAAGTACTGTGTGGTGTGTAGCTTCTATTTAGACTTCATGGAAGTTCTAAGGCCTCATTCTCAGGGGCGTTGAGGCCCATAGTCTGCGAATGGGCTGTATGTTTATGGCGCACGAGCCAGGTGCTGCATACAGACAGCTTATGTAAGAGTATGGGGATGCAGCAGCTGCTTGAACACAGCTGCTTGACCCAATTTGACAGGTGTGCAGGTGCGGGTGAGCGGCCCTGAATCCAAAAATTGTGCATTTGGGAATGCTCACCCACACACCTGTCAAATTCGGATGACCGGTTGTGTCTGTGCAGCTGCTGCATCCCCATACACACATGTAGCACCTGCACGCAAACACACAGCTTATTCACAGGGCCTCAGCGCCTGTGAAAGATACCTAATCCTTCTTCACCTTTGTAAAAACAATTTTTGTTTTTGTGTCTCTGTTGAAAAGATTAACCATCACTTCTCGGCATGACAAGAAGTAAGGGGAGATCTTCCCACTAAAACACACAATAAACTGGCCAGCACTTCCGCCTGGCAGCACTAAGGTCGACGGTTGGAATCTCAATCACGGCACTACCTGCAGGGTGTTTGCCTGTTCTCCAGATGCCTGGGTAGGTTTCCCCCCGGTTACTCCGGTTTCCTCCAACACTCCAAAGACATGCTGGTAGGTTAATTGGCTCCTGTCTAAATTGGCCCTCCTATGTGTATGTATGTGAGTTAGGGACTTTAGATTGTAAGCTTCTTTGGGGCAGGGACTGATGTGACTGCACAATATATATGTAAAGCACTCTGTAAATTGATGGCGCTATATAAGTACCTGTAATAAATAAATAAAATAATAAATATGATAGAGGTTCTCAGCCTTTGCTGCTCTATCCAAAATAAAATAAAATGTTTTGACTAGGGTTGGGTTGTAAAGTGCTTCAGGAAGATGTCTGTACAGTGTACTGTATGAACTCAACTTACTTAGATTAACAGTCTGTATTACTTTAGTATTGGGGTTCCATCGGCAGACCTTCTGTCCTGTAATGTCAACATACACTAACACTCCTTCTTTATCTTCCCATACAGGAGACTCTCCAATCTTGTATTTTTCAGTCACAACGCATTCTATCTTGATAGATGACATGGTTCTATAACAGGAGAGGAAATTAATTAGAGCAGGTATTTATCAAATAAGATTTGCAGCATATTTATAAAATTCTGTTGAACATATGCACATTTACAGGTGTTTTTAAGTGTTAAATGCAAAGTTAATGAATATTGGTAAAGATTTATTTCAATTGCAAAAAAACCCCAAAAAACTGCAAATCATTGCTTAAATATCTCCTAAACAGTGCACGTTTAGGAGATAGTTACGGTAACTATGGGTAAACCTTATTATAGGCTTACCTATAGGTAAAAGCAAAAGATGGAAATTTACTACCGCCTAAAGGAGAGAGTAGTTTGGACTTGCCACTGGCCTGAGAGGTAAGTATGCAGTGCCTTTTTTTGTTTACATTACATGCAGCCAGTGACATCACTGGTGAATGCGCTCTAAAGGAATGGCCATTCATGCTGTTCCTTCAGAGCCCTGTGCTGTGAACCCAGATACAAGATGGGTGATGGGAGCCCCTGCAGCACTGACTTCCAGGTACGGGAGGGCTTAATTTTAAGATAAGTTTAACATAATATGCTAGTATGCGACACATACTAGCACATTATGACATTACCTTGCAGGTTCCCCCCCAAAAAAGGGCAGCGGTTTACAATCGCTTTAAGCAGGATATCCTTAGGCAAAGTCTTCAGCATTTGACACTTCCTGAGAGCGTTGAATGGTTTTTGTCTCTGGATGCATGTGTGGTTCCTCCAACTTGCCTCTACCTCACTCTAGTACTCAATAGTGACATACGAAATGGTGGAAGGAACCACTGAGCATAGCAGAGTATGCAGTGGGAGACACAAAGAAGTGTTAAATGTTGAAAACTTGTAAGGAGTTTGGACTGTCAACTGGAAAGATAAGAACTCTGTATCTTTTATTGCAAAACAATGCTTCTTTTTTTATAAAAGAAAAAAAAAAAGCAACAAAATTGCTTGAATGTACAGTAGTGGATTATTTTGGTGAATCTGCTGTGAATCTTGATAAATGTCATAGGATGTATAAGGTTTGATTTCCTCTGTCAAGGTCACAGATAGCAAGCAAGACATGACGCAGGAACTGACAATTTTAGACTGTATAGAAAATGACAAAGTTATAAAGTTCAGCTTTCAAAAATCAATATGGGAAAAAAAAAGCAATCCAAGCAAGGAATGCACCTACCCACAAGCCAGCCCTCTGGCATCTTTCCTTGTTGGAACTTGTAGAGAGCTGACTAATGTCAGACAAAGCAGTGGGAGCATCTGGGAAATGCACAACTCACATTCACATTGTGCAAGTTGGAATAACACACTGTCTTAACATTGTGGGAGTAGAGAGGCTTCCTTTATCAGTCCAGTTCCTGTGTATTGCAAGGTGGTGGCTGGCTATACATTATACAACTTTCCTTTAGATTTACCAAAACCATATAATATGAGGTCAAACCTTAAAGCCTCGTACAAACAGTACGATTTTTGTCAAAAGGGCATGTGCCTGGATCTTGCCTTGCATACGTTACACAATTTTTGTGCAACAAACATGAACGTAATGACATACTGCGAGGAATTTCAGCTCTTGAGCGCCACCCTTTGGGCCCCTTCTGCTAATTTTGTGCTTGGTGAGCATTGATTCTGAGCATGCATTTTTGTACTTTTGACTTTTGTGTGATGGATTTGTGTACTGACCATACAACAGACCGCATTGTCCACCGAAAATTTACTAGCCTGCCATCCAACATTTGTTGGCCGAAAGTTGGACAATTGTCAACGGTCAGAGTTTACGACAACAGTCTGTCAACAGACAATCCCCTGCCAACAATCGCATCGGGTGTACGAAGCTTAAGAGTTTCAATTTGTATGCAATCAGGCAGGCCCTCGCACTACATGGTTTTGGTAAATCTGAAGACAAAAATAGGCAGAATATCTAATAGTGTATGGGGCTTAAGACTATCGTATTTCCCAAAAAGTGAATCACAGGGTTTAGTACTATTACTGCCTTGTAGCACTAGGGTTCTTGGTCCAAACCTCAACCAAGACAAGGAGTTTGCATTTTCTGCCTGTGCTAACATTGGTTACATCCTACACTGCAAAAGACATGCTGGTAGGCAGACTTGGCTCTAGGCTTTGTGAGGCCGCGTACACACGCGCGGACTGTTTGCCCAACCTTGTTCGTCAAACAGTTTCGGCAAACAGTCCGCTCAAAATTTGCATGAGCGGACTTGCCCACACACGAGTGGACTGTTTCAACGAACTGTTTGCCAAACAGTCCGCTCAACTTTTGAAATGAACGGACTCGCCCACGTAAGGCGGAGGCAAATCCGCCCATTTCGAGCGCGTGTACAGGTAGGCGGGGCCCGCGAAGGAGACGTCGCGGGCTCCGCCGCCTGGAATGGGCTTAAAGGGGAACCCCAACGCCGAAAAAAATCGGCGTGGGGGTTCCCCCAAAGTCTACACCAGACCCTTGTCCGAGCACGCTACCCGGCCGGCCAGGAAAGGGGTGCGAGCGAGCGCGCCCTTCCTCCTGAGCCGTACCAGGCCGCGTGCCCTCAACATGGGGGGTGCCTTGGGGAAGGGGGGGCCGCGCGGCCCCCCCACCCCAAAGCACCTTGTCCCCATGTTGATGAGGACAAGGGCCTCTTCCCGACAACCCTGGCCGTTGGTTGTCGGGGTCTGCGGGCGGGGGGCTTATCGGAATCCGGGAGCCCCCTTTAAGAAGGGGGCCCCCGGATACCGGCCCCCCACCCTATGTGAATGAGTATGGGGTACAATGTACCCCTACCCATTCACCTGTGAAATAAAGTACAAAAAAAAACACAACACAGGGAAAAAATATTTTATTGCACAGCTCCGGGGGTCTTCCGTCTTCGGGGGTCTTCTCGCCGGACTCCTACGCTATCTGTGTGTAGCTCTTTTACTAGCGGAGGAGTCCGGCTTTCTTCCTCCCCGCCGCCGGCCTCTTCTCCCGACTTCGGGGGTCTTGTCCCCCTCTTCGGTTCTTCTGCCGGGCCACCGCGCCTTCTTGTAGCTCTTTTGCAGGCGGTGGCCCGGTCTTCTGTCGCCGCTGCCTTCCGTTCTTCTGTCGCCGCCTTCGGTTCTTCTGCCGGGCCACCGCGCCTTCTTGTAGCTCTTTTACAGGCGGTGGCCCGGTCTTCTGTCGCCGCTGTCGTCGCCGCCGCCGCCGCCTTCCGTTCTTGTTCTTCTTCTTGTTCTTCTTCTTCTTCCCCAGGAGATGTTGACTCGACGAGCTCTCCGGCCGGAATGCCAGAGCCGCGCTGTGCGGTCACTTATATAGTGACAATGGGGCGGTGTCACATGGTATATGTCACATGGGTTGGTCACATGGTGACCCCGCCCCCTTACGATGTCATAGTCCCCATGTGACATCAACCCATGTGACCAACCCATGTGACATATACCATGTGACACCGCCCCATTGTCACTATATAAGTGACCGCACAGCGCGGCTCTGGCATTCCGGCCGGAGAGCTCGTCGAGTCAACATCTCCTGGGGAAGAAGAAGAAGAACAAGAAGAAGAACAAGAACGGAAGGCGGCGGCGGCGGCGACGACAGCGGCGACAGAAGACCGGGCCACCGCCTGTAAAAGAGCTACAAGAAGGCGCGGTGGCCCGGCAGAAGAACCGAAGGCGGCGACAGAAGAACGGAAGGCAGCGGCGACAGAAGACCGGGCCACCGCCTGCAAAAGAGCTACAAGAAGGCGCGGTGGCCCGGCAGAAGAACCGAAGAGGGGGACAAGACCCCCGAAGTCGGGAGAAGAGGCCGGCGGCGGGGAGGAAGAAAGCCGGACTCCTCCGCTAGTAAAAGAGCTACACACAGATAGCGGAGGAGTCCGGCGAGAAGACCCCCGAAGACGGAAGACCCCCGGAGCTGTGCAATAAAATATTTTTTCCCTGTGTTGTGTTTTTTTTTGTACTTTATTTCACAGGTGAATGGGTAGGGGTACATTGTACCCCATACTCATTCACATAGGGTGGGGGGCCGGTATCCGGGGGCCCCCTTCTTAAAGGGGGCTCCCGGATTCCGATAAGCCCCCCGCCCGCAGACCCCGACAACCAACGGCCAGGGTTGTCGGGAAGAGGCCCTTGTCCTCATCAACATGGGGACAAGGTGCTTTGGGGTGGGGGGGCCGCGCGGCCCCCCCTTCCCCAAGGCACCCCCCATGTTGAGGGCACGCGGCCTGGTACGGCTCAGGAGGGGGGGCGCGCTCGCTCGCCCCCCTTTCCTGGCCGGCCGGGTAGCGTGCTCGGACAAGGGTCTGGTGTGGACTTTGGGGGAACCCCCACGCCGATTTTTTTCGGCGTTGGGGTTCCCCTTTAAGCCCATTCCAGGCGGCGGAGCCCGCGACGTCTCCTTCGCGGGCCCCGCCTACCTGTACACGCGCTCGAAATGGGCGGACTTTCTGAGCGGGAACAGTCCGCTCATTTCGAAAGTACAGCGGACAGGCCCACACACGGGCGGACTGTTCGCTCAAACACGGTTTCAGCGGAGAGTTTTTCGGAATTTCCGAAAGACTTTGTCCGTCCAACTGTCCGCTGAAACTGTCCGCTGAAAGCCCACACACGAGCGGACTGTCTGCCCAAACACTGTTCAGCGGACAAGGTTGGGCGAACAGTCCGCCCGTGTGTACGCGGCCTGAGGCCTTAGACCCCATACATACTCTATAACTTTTGTTGTCTGATTTCCTTTGGATTTACCAAAACCATGTAGTGCAAGGGCCTGCCTGATTGCATACAAATTGTAACTCCTAAGGTTTGACCTCATATTAATACTATTATTGGTAAATCTATTATTATTGATTATTATTGGTAAATCTGAAGTAAAAAAATCTACAGAAAATTGTATCGTGTGCATCCACCTTTAAGCTGATATACCGATTATATATATTCCCTGCCATTTATCAATATTACCAAACTCATGTTTATATTGAAGACCTTGTGGCGTCAGAAAAAGTCCTGCCAGCAGCTTCTTTGGAGCGCATTAGGAGCGGTGAACTCACCGCTCCTAAAGCGCCCCTGCTCATTGAAATCAATGGACAGCGCCGCTGAACTGCCAGCAAAGCACCACTGTAGCAGCACTTTGCGGGCAGTTTTAACCCTTTTTCTCCCGCTAGCAGGGGTTAAAAGTGACCCGCTAGCGGCCGAATAGCGCCACAAAAACAACGGTAAAGCGCCGCTAAAAATAGCGCCGTTTTACCGCCTACACCTGGGGTGGCTCAGTGTGAAAGGGCTCTTAGCAGCAGCATTTTCATCTTCAATATGGTGACTGTTCATCTTATGCTAGGAGTTTCACACTCTAGACTTAATAGTCGAAAGGAGCAACCTCCACCCACCCTTCACTGACCCTAGTGATCACAGTATTGATTTATGTCAATACAGATGCTCCAAACACTAGCATATAGTTTGTGACCTTATTTCACAAATTCTCATTGAGCCTAGCACAACTTTTCCAATTGTATCTTTCCTATCCCTGGGGCGATACACACACAGATTGTCTATACATGCATTCCACTGGAACTAGTTTTTCTTAACTAGGTAAGCGGGGTATTCCGCTGAAATCTCTATCTGTATGGTGATTTGGCGTCCGGACTTTCTGTTGTTATCTGTATGTGATTTTTTGTGTGTCTATTGTCTGTTTTTCACACTTCTCTTTACCAGTGTGGGATCCTATTAACCGGTAGCGGTGAAGACGCTATCAATGTTTTTGTATATTTAGTATGTTTTTATCCCTCAACCTTGAAGTTAATAAATTGCTTTGTACTTTTTATCAGCCTTCATCACTGCCCCTTGCTGACTTAGTAGCCACTTTATTCCCAGGTAATCTTACCTGGGCTCGGATGCTCTGCCTCGGAGTTCTTTCTTAACCCCTGCAAAGTGCTGGAAGAGTGCCAGAAACTCTGGAGGGGAAGGTAGAGGGGGAGCTGTCATTCCAGTGTAGATTTAGCCCTATAACAGCCTGCTAGAATATTTAGGATCTGTGACAGCAGCTTCAATATGCAGCTCTGCTTGAGGAGACCATATCTGTATTATACATTACTGCCCATATACTGTACCCTCCTGCCCCCCCCCCTGTACTGTACCCTCCTGCCCTCTGTACTGTGCTCACTTACCCTCCTGCGCCCCCCTGTACTGTACCCTCCATATACAGTTAACTTGTATTACTTGAATTATTTTTCCAATTATGGGCATGAGTGGGGCCTCATGTCTAAGCTTTGCCTAAGGCCTCACAAAGCCTAGAGCTGCCTCTGATTATATGGCTTGGGTATCTACAGAAAATTTTATCCAGCTTTAGGCAAAACTTAGACACGAGGCCCCACTCATGCCCATAATGGGAAAAATATTTCAAGCGATAAACATGAACTGCTATGCAGCAAGCCTTCCAAGATTTAACAAGGGGACCAGCTTCAACCATGATGAACACCCCCACCTCTCTGTGATTTTATTTCTTTTTGACACTTTTTTGGTGAAAAGAGTAGGGGTATAATGTACCCCATCTGGGATCTAGGCGCCACCTTGTTTAAGGGAGCTTCCAGATTCTTATAAACCCCCTGCACGCAGACCCCCACAACCGCCGGAAATACTGGGCCGCAGGGCAGTATTCCAACATGATAACGACCCCAAACACACCTCCAAAATGACCACTGCCTTGTTAAAGAAGCTGAGGGTAAAGGTGATGGACTGACCAAACATGTCTTCAGACCTAAACCCTATTGAGCATCTGTGGGGAATCCTCTAATGGAAGGTGGAGGAGCGCAAGGTCTTAACAGCCACCAGCTCCATGATCTCGCCATGCAGGAGTGGAAGAGGACTCCAGTGACAATCTGTGAAACTCTGGTGAACTCCATGCCCAAGAGGGTTAAGGTAGTGCTGGAAAAAAAGGAGGGCCACACAAAATATTGACACTCTGGGCCCAATTTGGACTTTTTCACTTAGGGGTGTACTCACTTTTGTTGCCAGTGGTTTAGACATTAATGGCTGTGTGTCGAGTTATTTTGAGGGGACAGTAAATTTACACTGTTATACAAGCTGTACACTCGCTACTTTACATTGCAGCAAAGTGTAATTTCTTCAGTGTTATCACATGAAAAGATATAATAAAATATTTACATGTGAGGGGTGTACTCAATTTTGTGAGGTACTGTATATATATATATATATATATATATATATATATATATATATATATATATTTTTTTTTATCTCTGTCTCTCTCTCTCTAGTCACAAGAGAAGCCAATCAGCGAGTGTCGGCCAATGGATGACCGCTGGCACCCTCTGATCGGCGAGGAGGAAGACAGGGCAGAGCTTTGTCTATGTAAACAAAACAGAGCTCTGTCCTGTCATTGAGGATGTACTGGTTTTTGTTTCCCTGCAAATAAACATAATAAAATAAATAGAAAACAGCTCATCCCTTAGTGAAAGCACTTCATAGTACACACATAAACACTGGTTAGACACATATTTAACCCTGTGATCACCCTAGATATTTAACCCCTTCCCAGCCATCATTAGTACAGTGACAGTGTATATTTTTAGCACTAATTACTGTATTAGTGTCACTGGTTCCCGCAAAGTGTCAGTTAATGTTAGACTGCCCGCCAAACTATCACAGTCCCACTATAAGTTGCCGATCACTGTCATTACTAGTATAAAACGAAATATTATCTGTCAGATTGGATGGAGAGTGTCTGTAAACAGCAATTTTCAAGTCTTGCCACAGATTCTCAATTGGATTTAGGTCTGGACTTTGACTGGGCTATTCTAACACATGAATATGCTTTCATCTAAACCATTCCATTGTAGCTCTGGCTGTATGTTTAGGGTAGTTTTCCTGCTAGAAGGTGAACCTCCGCCCCAGTGTCAAGTCTTTTGTTTTCTTCTAAGATTGCCCTGTATTTGGCTCCATCCGTCTTCCCATCAACTCTGACCAGCTTCCCTGTACCTGCTGTAGAAAAGCAGTGTGTTCAGGGTGCAGTGTTAGTTTTCTGCCACACATAGCGTTTTGCTTTTAGGCACTCTTCCATAAAGGCCAGATTTGTGGACTAATAGTTGTCCTGTGGACAGATTCTTCCATCTGAGCTGTGGATCTCTGCAGCTCCTCCAGCGTTACCATGGGCCTCTAGCCTGTTTCTCTGATTAATGCTCTCCTTGACCGACCTGTCAGTTTAGGTGGATGGCCATGTCTTGGTAGGTTTGCAGTTGTGTCATATTCTTTCCATTTTTAGATGATGGATTGAACAGTACTTGGTGAGATGTTCAAAGCTCGGGGTATTTTTTTTAGAACCTAACTGCTTTAAACTTCACAATTTATTCCTGACCTGTCTAATGTGTTCCTTGTCCTTCATGATGCTGTTTGTTCACTAAGGTTTCTTGACAAACCTCTAAAGCCCCATACACACTATCAGTTTTTCTGCTGAGTTTTTCCTTCAGATTTACCAAAACCATATAATATGAGGTCAAACCTTAGGAGTTTCAATTTGTATGCAATCAGGCAGGCCCTTGTACTACATGGTTTTGGTAAACCTGAAGGAAAAACTCAGCAGAAAAACTGATAGTGTGTATGGAGCTTAAGGGCTTCACAGAACAGCTGTATTTATACTGAGATTAAATTACACACAAGTAGACTCTATTTACTAATTAGGTAACTTCTGAAGGCAATTGGTTTAACTAGATTTTAGTTAAGGGTATCGGAGTAAAGGGGGCTGAATACAAATGCATGCCACAGTTTTTAGATATTTATTTGTAAAAAATGTAAAAAACATTTATCATTTTCCTTCCACTTCACAATTATGTGCCACTTTGTGTTGGTCTATCACAGTGATGGCAAACCTTGGCACCCCAGATGTTTTGGAACTACATTTCCCATGATGCTCAACCATACTGCAGAGTGCATGAGCATCATGGGAAATGTAGTTCCAAAATAAATTTTCTTTTTTGGTTGTAACATGACAAAATGTGGAAAATTTCAAGAGGTATACTTTATACTTTTTCAAGGCACTATACCTGTAGATACTGGAATTTTTTAATATTTCGTTTTATACTAGTAATGGCAGTGATCAGCGACTTATAGTGGGACTGCGATAGTATGGCGGGTATTCTGACACTAACTGACACTTTGCAGGAACCAGTGACACTCATAAAGTGATTGTGCTAAAAATATACACTCACTGTATTATATGTCACTGTACTAATGATGGCTGGGAAGGGGTTAAACATCTAGAGTGATCACAGGGTTAAATGTGTGCCTAACCCGTGTTTATGTGTGTTCTGTGAAGTGCTTTCATTAAGAGATGAGTTGGTTTTTATCCCCTGCTTTGCAGGGAAACAAAAAACAGCACATCCTCACTGACAAGACAGAGCTCTGTATTGTTTACATAGACAGAGCTCCGTCCTGCCTTTCTCCTCGCCAATCAGAGGGTGCCACTTTGTGTTGGTCTATCACATAAAATCCCAATAAAAGACAATTACATTTTTGGTTATGGGGTATGAATACTTTTGCAAGGCACTGTATACCATAGTTTGTAGATGTTATAATTTTTGTACAAACCAATCAATACACGCTTATTGGAATTTTTTTTTACCAAAATATGTAGCAGAATACATATTGGCCTACTTTTTTTAAGGTATTTGAATTAAGTTTTCTTTATTGGATATTTTTTATAGCAGAAAGTAAAAATATATTTATTTTTTTGCCACAAAAAAAAATAAATAAAAAAATAGTGGTGATCAAATACCACCAAAGGAAAGCTCTACTTGTGGAAAAAAACAATGGTATAAATTGAATTTGTTTACAGCGCTGTGTAACCTCACAAATTGTCATTTAAAATAACACAGTGCCGTATAACAAAAAAATGGGCAGTCATGAAGGGGGGTATATCTTCTGGAGGTCAAGTGGGTATAGTGACTGCGAGTGTTTGTTTTTCATTTTTTAAGGTGAACTAACCCTTTGCAGCTTGGTGAATTAATGCCAGTGTCTAATGAATACAATCCTACAGAATATGAAAACAGGAAATGCTGTCAAATGATTGGCTAGCTCCAGTTCTCTTATGCCGCGTACACACGATCGGAAATTCGGCCAGCAAAAGACCGATCGGAGCTTTTGGTAGGAAAATGCAATTGTGTGTATGCCCCATTGGACTTTTGCTGGCTGAATTTCGGCCAGCAAAAAATTGAGAGCATGTTCTCAATTTTTCGGTCAGAAAAAGTTCTTATACAAAAATCCATTCATGTGTATGCAATTCCCGACACGCAAAAAGTCACGCATGCTCAGATTCAACTACGAGATGGAGGCTATTGACTACTGGCTATTGAACTTCCTTTTTCTAGTCCCGTCGTACGTGTTGTACGTCACTGCATTCTTGACGGTTGGAACTTGGTGTGACCTTGTGTACGCAAGACGGCTTGAGCGAAATCCCATCGGAATTCTGTCGGGAAAGCCATCAGAGATTTTTCCAACCAAAATTCTGATCGTGTGTACGTGGCATTAGACTACATACATGGTAGGAATCCAAGACAGAACACTTTGTTTAGTGAGTTAAATCTGACTTAATTCCTTTAAAACTACATAGGTGGCCCAAGGCCTTGAGTGACATTCACCGGGTAGCACTAAAGCTATGCTGTATGATTGTACAGGAGCATTGACAGTGTCTATATATATATATATATATATAGTAAATAAACAATTAACTTTGTAAACACTCACAAGCACTTTACTACAGGATCAGAAGGAGTTTGCAAGTCTGATGATTAGTCCAGAAACAAGACATGTAGTTACAGTCATCTCAGCTGCACGCACCATAAGCGCGCGTGACTTGAAAAAAGCAGAAGTTGATCCAGCATTCAGTTTCCTTTCAGTGGGAAATTCTGTCTGTCCTATTTCCTGCAACACAGTTTGTGTGGCATAAAGTTCGGAGGATTAGATTGCACTGCAATCCAGCATTACCAGTGATCTGAGCACTCCACCTATAGGAAAAGAATGAAACACACTTCACAAACACTCATGGGATTCTCCTTCTGCATTACTTTGCTTTAATTTGAACTGCAGGTTACACAGCTTTGGTCAATCTTCCAGCAATGCCTTGGATACTTTGAGTCACAGACACAGAACAAGTATGCAGATCAGGACTTTCCTTAGGCTCACCATACACATTACAATCACACTATACAAATCTTTGTACGTTCAAAACTATTTAATATGAGGATCCAACTCATACATATCCAATCATGCAGGTGTCTGCACTACAAAGAACCAAAAGGAGAGATCTAAAGAAGATTGTACAGTCAGATTGTAAGGGGGTGCGGAGAGCTTTAGATTTTCCTGATCTGCATACTTGTTTCAGGTGAGCAACTTTTGAAAGTACTGAAGCCAAGTTAGCATAACAGCCAGGCAATCAGTACTTTCAGAATGAGGTCTGCAGCGGCAGCTGCTATATTTTTTTCATTTTAGGTTTAAAAAAGAAGTTTGACTTCTTTTTTTTTTTTTTTTGTAGAAATCATACTTATCTATTACGCTTCTAAGATTGAAAAATGAGCAATCAAACACTACTAATCACTCAGTTCCCAGAGAGCTGGTGACTGTCAGTCACAGTTGTCTGCTCTAACCTTCCAGCACTGGGCTGTGGTGGGGGCAGAAGGGGCTAGCTCAGGCTCTTAGCAGATCGCTGAGAGGCTGAGCCAGGTACCAGTCCAGGCTTCTAGGTGAATCTTGACCATAAGGTCATGATCCTTCCTCAGCCTGGACCTGCTCTGTGATGTCAGCTGATAGTGGGCTTCAGCTGGAATGGGTCACAGGAGTGCAGAACCAACTGCACTCCTTTGATCTACAGGAGAAGTATGGCCAAAAAAACTTTGGCTGTACTTCTCCTTTAACCACTTCAGCCCCCGGACCAATTGTCAGCCTAAGGACCAGAGGTCTTTTTACAATTTCGCACTGCACTGCTTTAACTGGTAATTGCGCAGTCATGCAATGTTGTACCCAAACGAAATTTGCGTCCTTTTCTTCCCACAAAGAGAGCTTTCTTTTCATGGTATTTGATTGCCTCTGCGATATTTATTTTTTACGATATAAAAGGAAAAAAATAAAATAAAAAAAAAAAGATATTTTCTAATTTTTGTTATAAGAAAAATCGAATGAACTAAATTTTAGTCATACAAATAGGCCAAAATGTATTCAGCCACGTGTCTTTAGTAAAAAAATTTTAAATAAGCGTATATTTATTGGTTTGCGCAAACGTTATAGTGTCTACAACCTAGAGTACATTTTCTGGAATTTACACAGCTTTTAATTTATGACTGCCTATCTAATTTCTTGAGATGCTAAAATGTCAGGGCAGTACAAACCCCCCCCACCAATGACCCCATTTTGGAAAGTAGACACCCCAAGGAAATTGCTGAGGGGTATGTTGAGCCCATTGAATATTTTTTTTTGTCCCAAGTGATTGAATAATGACACAAAAAAAAAAAAAGTTTACAAAAAGTTGTCACTAAATGATATATTGCTCACACATGCCATAGTTATATGTGGAATTGCACCCCAAAATTTATTCTGCTGCTTCTCCCGAGTACGGGGATACCACATATGTGGGACTTTTTGGGAGTCTAGTCGCGCACGGCACCCCGAAATCCAATCACTGCCTTCAGGATTTCTAAGGGTGCAAATTTTTGATTTCACTCCTCACTACCTATCACAGTTTCGAAGGCCATAAAATGCCAAAATAGCACAAAACCCCCCCCAAATGACCCAATTTTGGAAAGTAAACACCCCAAGCTATTTACTGAGAGGCATGTTGAGTGCATGGAATATTTTATATTTTGCCACAAGTTGCAGGAATATTACAATTTGTTTTTTTTTGTTTGTTGCACAAAGTTGTCACTAAATGATATATTGCTCACATATGCTATGGGCATAAGTGAAATTACACCCCAAAATAAATTCTGCTGCTTCTCCCGAGTACGGGGATACCACATGTGGGGGACTTTTTGGGAGCCTAGCCACGTACGGGACCCCGAAAACCAAGCACCGCCTTCAGGATTTAAATATAAAACGATACCAAAAAAAACTGTTAGCGATCGCAGGGATCAGGCCTGACTCTGCGAACGCTGCAGTTATGTGTTTAGTGTTTTGTAAGTGACAGTGATCGATCGATACTGCACTTGAGTGGGCTGGGCGGAGGGGCAAAACGCAGGTGCTAGCAGGTATCTGGGCTGATCCCGCTAACAATGCGTTTTTTTGGAACCCTAAACTGCTGGGGACACTAGTATAGATCTGATCAGATATTGATCTGTTCAGATACTATACCACTACGGGAGGTGTATGCTTTGCGCGTGGGTGTTAGCGGTACTGGCACTAACCCAGCGCTGTCTGGGGCGACGCAGACCCTGACCCTAAAACCTAATTGATATCACCCGCCGGGTGATCAGGGGGTTAAACCTTTATTGGGTAATAAATGGTGGGTGCCCTGATGCTATAAAAAGCAAACTAACTAACCAGAGTCACCCATAACACTTATATGGTGATCACTGGTGAAAGGGTTAACTAGGGGCAATCAGGGGGTTAAAATCTTTATTAGGTAGTATATGGGGGTCCCTGACGCTATATAAAAACCTGACGGGGAACCTAAATAACTAACTGGCTAACCAGCATCACCAGTGGCACTTATATGGTGATCACTGGTGAAAGGGTTAACTAGGGGCAATCAGGGGGTTAAAACCATTATTGGGTAGTATATGGGGGTACCTTGCACTATAAAAACCTGGCGGCGAACCTAAAAAAAATAACTAGCTACCTAGCGGCACCAGTGACACTAATGCAGCAATCAGAAATCGATCGCTTAGTGACACTGGCAAAAGGGGGTGAAAGGGTTAACTCTAGGGGCAATCAGGGGGTTAAACCTTTATTGGGGGGGGTAGGGGGCTACCCTGGACCTAACACTAACTGCCCTGACAGTTTTTACTGTCACAACTGACACTAAATGCAGTGATCAGTAAATAAATGATCACTGCAATCAGTGACACTGTGACTGGGAGGGGGGGGGATCGGGGGGCGATCGGGGGGGTGATGGGGGGGGGTTTGTGTGCCTATGTGTACCTACATGTCAGTGTAGTGTTGGTGCACTTACTATTGTGTTCTCCTCGCAGTCCGGTCAAAAATACCGCCCAGAGGAGAATGACATCACTTCCTCCCTGCCTGTGTTTACACTACACAGGCGGGGGAAGCTTCTCGCGATCGAGAGGGGATGGCCAGAAACCGACGGCCATCCCCTCATCCCGGATCACTCCTGAAGCGAAACGGACCGCCGCAGCCAGCGGGAGGGGGCCCGATCGGACCCCCCACCCGCTGGAAGGCAAGCACGTACATGTACGTACTTGTGCCTGTCGCTGCCATTCTGGCGACGTACATTGCCATGCGACGGTCCTTAAGTGGTTAACTTACGAAGTGGTATCAAAAAGTTTTGAGACTAGTTTTGTAACACGCCAACAGATGGCAGCACAATGCTGCATGAACAGTCACAGGGAGCACCGACCTTCATAAGTCAGTGTGCCAAAAGACATCGTCCTGTGTACATCGGGAGCTGTACAACTGGTGTTATTCTGACCACGTGCGTTACCACGTCTGCTATTTCATCATGGATAGCAATGATGTCAATGATGACAACGGCAATACTGCAATCAGTAATTTTGGAGTGGCATGCATGCTTCAAGAGTGGAAGAACATCACTGTAAGCCGATGAGAGATCAGGAAGACCTTCAATGAGCTCAAACCCCGAAAATGTCAAAACGATTCAGCAACTTGTGCATGTTGATCGTTGGAGAACAATTGCACGTGGCACTCAAAACACTTCAAACTCCTCATTGCAGCATCACCGTAAACTTTCCAAATCATGTCAAAACGTCTCTGTGGCATATTTTCCAGTTTCACAAAGAATTTCACATTTGCTCTTTGTTCTAACTTGCTGTCCATGAAGAAATAGCAGACATGGTAACACATGTGGTCAGAATAGCGACAGTTACTCAGATCCCGATGTACACAGGTCGGTGTCTTTTAGCACACTGACTTATGAAGGTCGGTGCTCCCTGTGACTGTGGGTTGTGCTGCCATCCGTTGGCGTGTTACAAAACTATGAAGACTCATGTTTCACAGGCCGAAGCTAGGTGGATTTTTGAGTTTGGCTGTCTTATGCCAGCCAGGCTGAATATAGAAATAGACCTAGATCAGGGATATGCAATTAGTGAACCTCCAGCTGTTGCAGAACTACAATTCCCATGAGGCATAGCAAGACTCTTAGAGCCACAAGCAAGACAGCCAGAGGCAGAGACATTATGGGACTTGTAGTTTAGCAACAGCTGGAGGTCTGCTAATTGCATATCCCTGACCTAGATTGTTTTATCACCGATTTTTAATTCACCATTTGACTATATGGTTTTATCTAGAGGTCGACCGATATGGGTTTTTCTCTGGCCGATGCCGATGCCGATATTTAGAAATCATGGCGGCCGATAGCCGATATATGATGCCGATTTTTTTGGGCCGATATGTTAGGCCGATTTTATTTTATTTATTTATTTATTTTTAATCCCCCTTGATCTAACACACCTTTCCCACTGGGGCGTTTTAAGGCGCTTTTGGGCTAAAAATAGCGCCTGTAAAGTGCCTGTAAAATGGCTCCCCTGCAGTCTGTGTGAAAGACAGAGTGCTTTCACACTGAGGCGATGCACTAACAGGATCTTAAAAAAAAGTCCTGCAAGCAGCACGTTTGGAGTGGTGTATACCGCTCATCCACCACTCCTGCCCATTGATATGAATGGGCACTGCCGAAGCGCATGCAATGCGATTTGGCAGCGGTGCTTCATGGGCGCATTTAACCTCTTCCTTGGCCGCTAGCTGGGTTATATGTGCCCCACTAGCAGCCAAATAGCACCGCTAAAATGATGGTAAAGAGCCGCTAAAACTTGCGTTTTACCATCAACGCCTGCCCGCTCCAGTGTGAAAGCGGCCTTCATACGTGATACAGAAAATTTCTTACACTTAAACATTTATTAAACAAAACAAACCTCCAATCAGTTTACTTGTATGTATGATTTAGATAAAATATATATATTAAATAAAAATAGGTAGTCAAAACTTTTGGACAAAAAAAAAAAATGGGCTAACTTTACTGTTTTTATTTTATTTTTATTTTTTAATTCGTGTATTTTTTTCCCAAAAAAATGCATTTGAAAGACCTCTGTGCAAATGCCGTGTGACATAAAATATTGCAACAACCGCTATTTTATTCCCTAGGATCTCTGCTAAAAATATATATATAATTTTTGGGGGGTCTAAGTGATTTTCTGGCAGAAAATACAGGATTGTTTACTTGTAAGCAACAAGTGTCAGAAAAGATTTAGTCTTTAAATGGTTAAACTGAGAACTTCTACACACTGAGATGACTTCATTCATTCAAGTGTAAACATTGTATCTTTCTGTTCTTTTCTTGGCAGCCTGCCCAGAGTGGAGGAAAGGGTTGCTATGACGACTCAGTCAACTTAGACCATTCTATACAGAAGTCATTTCAAAGTCCCGCTGTAGTTCTAAATCGGCTTTTTATCAGCACAAATCGGCCGATGCCGATTATTTAAAAAACGGCAAATATCGGCCGATATATCGGCCGGCCGATATATCGGTCGACCTCTAGTTTTATCATATAAATTGTATCCTATGGAATGAATAGTGAGTGCCCTTTAGTACTTTTAAGGGTTAACATATTTAGAGGTAAAAATTAGCTTCCTTTTTTGTATATTAATTTAGAAACATAAACATGAGATTTTGGAAATATAGGCATGAGATTCCATATATGTCCTCTAGAGGGCGGTATAGCTCAATTGTTGGTTGCTATAGTGTTTCTTATACACTGTTAGTAATTTTATTATTATTTTTATCTATAATATCATTAAGAGTATGTTACTATCTTGACCCCTCTTTTTCATCTTTGTATATTCTGAGGCTGTTTTCGATTTCATGTCAATCACAGCCGAGATGAAGGATATGAGCTTGTATTTAGCTGGAAGTAAAGTTGGTTTTAAATTTTAACTATATATGAAAGAGTATTTTTGATGTATATAATGTCCAAAAGAAGAAACTGTTTTCTATTTGGCTATTTTTTAAATCTTATACTTTTTTTTTGATATCTAAAAGCAATGAGTTTGATTTGACCAATGGCGGTCGTTTTTCTAGTATTTAGGCTCTGGTAAAATGGGGATAATTGAAAATGCTGAGGTTGTTGTACGTTTAGCATCTCCTGACAAAGTTCATTGGAACAAAACCCATATGAAGCGGCCAACGCATGGTGAAGTACTGTAGGGGGCAGGCACAATAATTCTGCAGTCAGTTGAAGTTCGTGAAACACTCCTTTTGTACAATATTGAGCCTTTATCCTAGGCAAAAAAAACTTATTTTGGAAGTGATTTTTTCTTTCTGGCTTTTAATAGATGGTGTTACACTAAGATCCCCCCTCTTTCCGCCATGTACATTTATTAAGGGACTATATGCTAAAGCCTGTGAATGAAGGAAGACCAGTACTGGATTTAATGACATTGCTTGTATGACCAATTTATTGGATTAATGGGTCATCTCCATTTGGTGAGCCAGTTTCCACTGGGGTGGGACAGCTTTTTTGTCTGATTGAAGAAAAGAAACATCTGCATATGCTGCAGATTGATTCACATTGAAGAGGATCTTTGTTTCTTTTTTTTCCAGTTGATCTGTATAATTTATAAATTATGTATTAAAAAAAATAACAGTACATTTGAATATTTTGGGCTAGAATGTGACATCTCTCTACTTCCAAAATGTAATCCTATTTAAAAAGATGATATTATTTGCATGAAAACTTTAAAATGTTGAACTATTTGTGAACATACAATTTTAATGTGTCATTTTATGCAAATATGTGCATTTTTTAACCTGCTTATGAAACAATGCAGCTTCAGATAAATATATCAGGCTGAACCAGGACTTATCTCTTGCCTCAGAATTATGAAATGTCATTTCATAATAAAATCTAAATATTTTTAATCTGCTGTTTTCATTAACTCCTTGCTGTCGCTGTCTGTACACATATACGCGGCCTCTTGGAAGAGGGTCTTTATCTGTGAAGATGCATATAGGCATACTGGTGTTTGCGCTGGGAATGCGCTGCACAGCACACTCCCAACACAGAGATCGGGCTCCCACGAGAGCCCTACCTCCAGTACTAATGATTGTGAACTCAGAGTCCCGGTTCCTGATCATCCAATTGCAGTGATAGATTTTGATTGGCTATCGCAGTGATCAGTCACTGTGTAACACGCTGGTGTTTTTTTTTTTTTGTCTTGAATGGAGAAAAAGGTACATTGTATCTTTTGTTTTTTTCTCCTGCTAAAGGGAAAAATGTAAACAAAAACAAATATGTGCATAAAAAAAAAGAAAGAAAATGTAAAAAAATTAAGTTAAAATAGGTCGATCAAAGTTAGGGTTAATGACAGGGTCAGTATATCTTTTGAAAAAAAAAAAAAATTTAAACTTAGGATTAGTATCAGTTAGGCCGCGTACACACGGGCGGACTGTTCGCCCAACCTTGTCCGCTGAACAGTGTTTGGGCGGACAGTCCGCTCGTGTGTGGGCTTTCAGCGGACAGTTTCAGCGGACAGTTGGACGGACAAAGTCTTTCGGAAATTCCGAAAAACTGTCCGCTGAAACTGTGTTTGAGCGAACAGTCCGCCCGTGTGTGGGCCTGTCCGCTGTACTTTCGAAATGAGCGGACTGTTCCCGCTCGGAAAGTCCGCCCATTTCGAGTGCGTGTACAGGTAGGCGGGGCCCGCGAAGGAGACGTCGCGGGCTCCGCCGCCTGGAATGGGCTTAAAGGGGAACCCCAACGCCGAATAAAATCGGCGTGGGGGTTCCCCCAAAGTCCACACCAGACCCTTGTCCGAGCACGCTACCCGGCCGGCCAGGAAAGGGGGGCGAGCGAGCGCGCCCCCCCTCCTGAGCCGCACCAGGCCGCGTGCCCTCAACATGGGGGGGTGCCTTGGGGAAGGGGGGGCTGCGCGGCCCCCCCACCCCAAAGCACCTTGTCCCCATGTTGATGAGGACAAGGGCCTCTTCCCGACAACCCTGGCCGTTGGTTGTCGGGGTCTGCGGGCGGGGGGCTTATCGGAATCCGGGAGCCCCCTTTAAGAAGGGGGCCCCCGGATACCGGCCCCCCACCCTATGTGAATGAGTATGGGGTACAATGTACCCCTACCCATTCACCTGTGAAATAAAGTACAAAAAAAAAACACAACACAGGGGAAAAAATATTTTATTGCACAGCTCCGGGGGTCTTCCGTCTTCGGGGGTCTTCTCGCCGGACTCCTCCGCTATGTGTGTGTAGCTCTTTTACTAGCGGAGGAGTCCAGCTTTCTTCCTCCCCGCCGCCGGCCTCTTCTCCCGACTTCGGGGGTCTTGTCCCCCTCTTCGGTTCTTCTGCCGGGCCACCGCGCCTTCTTGTAGCTCTTTTACAGGCGGTGGCCCGGTCTTCTGTCGCCGCTGTCGCTGTCGCCGCCTTCCGTTCTTGTTCTTCTTCTTGTTCTTCTTCTTCTTCTCCAGGCGATGTTGACACGTCGCTTCCTCCGGCCGGAATGCCAGAGACACGCTCCGCTGCCACTTATATAGTGACAATGGGGCGGTGTCACATGGTATATGTCACATGGGTTGGTCACATGGTGACCCCACCCCCTTACGATGTCATAGTCCCCATGTGACATCAACCCATGTGACCAACCCATGTGACATATCATGTGACCCCGCCCCATTGTCACTATATAAGTGACCGCACAGCGTGTCTCTGGCATTCCGGCCGGAGAGAGCGACGTGTCAACATCGCCTGGAGAAGAAGAAGAAGAACAAGAAGAAGAACAAGAACGGAAGGCGGCGACAGCGACAGCGGCGACAGAAGACCGGGCCACCGCCTGTAAAAGAGCTACAAGAAGGCGCGGTGGCCCGGCAGAAGAACCGAAGGCGGCGACAGAAGAACGGAAGGCAGCGGCGACAGAAGACCGGGCCACCGCCTGTAAAAGAGCTACAAGAAGGCGCGGTGGCCCGGCAGAAGAACCGAAGAGGGGGACAAGACCCCCGAAGTCGGGAGAAGAGGCCGGCGGCGGGGAGGAAGAAAGCCGGGCTCCTCCGCTAGTAAAAGAGCTACACACACATAGCGGAGGAGTCCGGCGAGAAGACCCCCGAAGACGGAAGACCCCCGGAGCTGTGCAATAAAATATTTTTTCCCCTGTGTTGTGTTTTTTTTTGTACTTTATTTCACAGGTGAATGGGTAGGGGTACATTGTACCCCATACTCATTCACATAGGGTGGGGGGCCGGTATCCGGGGGCCCCCTTCTTAAAGGGGGCTCCCGGATTCCGATAAGCCCCCCGCCCGCAGACCCCGACAACCAACGGCCAGGGTTGTCGGGAAGAGACCCTTGTCCTCATCAACATGGGGACAAGGTGCTTTGGGGTGGGGGGGCCGCGCGGCCCCCCCTTCCCCAAGGCACCCCCCCATGTTGAGGGCACGCGGCCTGGTACGGCTCAGGAGGGGGGGCGCGCTCGCTCGCCCCCCTTTCCTGGCCGGCCGGGTAGCGTGCTCGGACAAGGGTCTGGTGTGGACTTTGGGGGAACCCCCACGCCGATTTTTTTCGGCGTTGGGGTTCCCCTTTAAGCCCATTCCAGGCGGCGGAGCCCGCGACGTCTCCTTCGCGGGCCCCGCCTACCTGTACACGCGCTCGAAATGGGCGGATTTGCCTCCTTACGTGGGCGAGTCCGTTCATTTCAAAAGTTGAGCGAACTGTTTGCCCAACCTTGTTCGTCAAACAGTCCGCTCGTGTGTGGGCAAGTCCGCTCATGCAAATTTTGAGCGGACTGTTTGCCGAAACTGTTTGACGAACAAGGTTGGGCAAACAGTCCGCGCGTGTGTACGCGGCCTTAGGCTCCATGCACACTGAAGCTGATAAACTGCAGTTTATTGGAGTTTGGGCGTTTTTTGTAAAAGCCCATAAAGTCCACTCTATGTTAGCCTATGTGTCCATGCACACATGGACGTTTTTCAGCTTTAATGAGCAGTGGAGTTTATGGGCTTTTTTCTGAACGCCAGAAATTCGCGTTTAAAGTGCCGTTTTTCAGCGGCAAAAAACGACAAACGCTCATTAACGCTCATTAACGCTCATTAACGCTCATTCATTAGTGTTCGGCATTCTATTTTTCAATGCATTGTGGGATTTTTGGAGTGTCCTCTGTGTATTTTTATAAAAAACGCCCATTAACGCTAACGCTGTAAAACGCTCATTAACGCTCATTAACGCTAGTATAAAACGCTGTTAAAAGCAGGTTTTTCAACCAGCGTTTTCTGCCAGCAATCTGGCGTCCAGAAATAGCTTTTTTGAGCTTCAGTGTGCATGGAGCCTTAGCGTGCCAGTGTGTTTTAGGTAGCATGGAAATAAAAAACAAAACAGAATGGACACTATTTTTTCTGGGACCTATTACAAGAAATATATACATATGTAGTATTGCTGTGATTGGCAGGAGCAGGAGAATTTATTTTTGGGTTATTTTTCCTGGTGGTGGGTTATGGCATAGCAAGAAATGTACAGCAACATTTAATTTATATATATATATATATATATATATATATATATATATATATATATATATATATATATATATATAATCTTTTTGGACCAATTTTCCTTTAATAGTTAAAAAAAATCAAAAAAAAAATGAGGCGGTATAAATCACCTGGATACACCAAGTAGTTTACATGTTCAGTTTTATTAACACATACCAAAGTTGCAAAACTGTGTTCAGGAATTGGATTGGTTTTACCCTCTGTCATAAAGGGGTTAAAATAATACCCAATGATCCTGCCAGTGGGGTCCATGTTCAGGCCCTTTATATTATAGAGTGGTAGAAATCTGTCCTTGCTTCCCAGTTGCGCTCTTGTGTTGTCACAAGTGCGTTAGTTTGGGACTGTAAGTGGCTATTCCAACACACACACACACACACACACACATTAAGCAGGCATATACTACTGTTGTTACTACCAGGAAACCTGCACTGAGAAAAAAAAAACTGCAGCCATCACTGTTGCAGGTAAGCAGGAATTTGCTGAAAAGTGGCTAAAAGAGATCAACAGCACTGAGTTACAACAAAGTATGAAAAAAGTGAAAACATATGTTATGTAAAAAAAAAAAAAAGGTAATTTTACCCATTGGTATCATACGCCACTGCACACTAATTACCCCTTGCTATCATAGTCTTGCTGGGGATGTGGCTCAATACCAGGAAGCATGCTACAAATCGTTTGGTCTTGTCTGTCCCTTTAGTCCATCTTGTCACAGGTCCATATTACTGCCCTGTGTTTTTTCTCCTGTTCCATAATAAAGTGCCCATCAAGGTTTAAATAAATAAATAAAGATCAGTGGTAAAACTGCTGTATCCCTCATACCCACATCCATTCAGCAGTGGATTTGTCACATTGAAGACATTAGACACATGGTAGACTCGAAAAACTCCTCATCCTTCCCTATACCCCAGAATTAGCCTGTATTTGGACCACTCATTATCTCTCCCCAAGCTTGTCCACTTGTCCATAGTATCCATATTACCCCTGTTGGAGTGTGTCCCCACACCATATGTGACTTTCTACTCTTGTGCACAATGGGAAGCTGATAATTGTTTCTAGCTTTACCATTAACACAATTGCTGTTTTTCAATCACCTATACTAGCTTTGAACATTATGTACAGCCTGAATGATCATTGTATGCAACATGTAGTTGAATATTTGCCTCCCTCACTTGATTGCATTTGGCATTGGAGACAGATGTGGTCACCTTGTTCTCTATTCCCCACATTACCACTTGTGAATTCTGTATGTATTTATAACTATGAGTAAAAAAAAATGCATAAAAAGTGAAAAAATTGAAATGGTTTATGATGCACAGTTTTTCAGGAAATTAGAGGTATGTCTACTTTAAGACACTGATTTATTTGAAGTAGCCATGTTGGACTTTGCTGCACCTTGTATGTGAAGTTAATTTGAGTGGTCCAATATCTAACATTTTCTATATTCCCTGAATCTTCATTTGATCCTCTGGTTCAGATATATTAAAACCCACTATCTAGTAAATAGTATAAATACAAACCCAATTTCAGAAGGCCAGACATACATTACAGAGGATCCTGCCTGATTCACAACAGATTATATCAAATGTATTGGAGCTAGGGGCCAAGATAATATCTGGACTTTGTTGAACAAATATAATAATAGTGCTCCATGAAAACAAGCTAAGACTTTAAAACAACCATCATTATGCCTAGTGAAGCAAGCTAACTTATTTGCTCAAAAAAAAAGTAATGTAAAGTAATAAGCAACAATTACATATGTATGTATATACTATCCATAAAGGTACCCTACTTATAGACATGTTAACAGTCACCAGATTTGGTGATTTTTGGATGGATAAGGTGATGAACTCATGTCTATGTTCAAACACAGATTCCACATATGTAATCATCAGACAAAATAGAATATCTAATTACAATCATTTGCCCTATGAGTAATCGGGACCAGATGCGTTTGTGTGCCCCTACTCCTTACATACCAGTTTGAATAAAATCGTTATGCTTAATGCTAAAAACTGGCTATGCAAAAATCTAGAGGCAGTCCCATTCATGACCTAACGTAAAACTGGGCTCTGATGCCTTTGGCTTCATATACTGTAGATCTCTTAAAGAGAGTATTTGCTCTCAAAAACACACCTTGCTACGCTTTTTCCTGTTAGCTGCCAGACAACTTATCCCCCTATTCTGGAAAACCACTACCACCTCCCTCCTTTCCTTATGGGTCTCAATAGGCCACAACATTATGTGCATGGAAGAGATGATAGCCCTAGACAATGACATCTTTGACAAATTTTAAATCCTATGGCTCATATGAAAGCGATGCTGGCACCCCATAGACAACCCAGACACACCTTCTGATCCCATCACACAGGTCTGTTGCACCCGGGTCTGCTCAAGCCCCCTCTAACCTTTCCCTCTCCCACACTGCATCTACTTTACCCCCCTAACCCAGCATAGAAATAAAAAATAAAAAAGCAGAATGCACACCATTTTTTCTGGGACCTATTACATGTCAAACAAGAGGGTTATGGCAATAGCAAGATTGAGTAATGATTGTAATTACTTTGATTGTAATCTCCCCCCCCCCTTCCCTCTTTCCCTCCCTCTCCCCTCCTCCCCACTTCTATGTCTCCATACCTTAGACCCAGATGCTTTACTTCCCAACTCTGATCGTTCACTCTGCAATACACAACCATTTTAGCCGCCTGATCTTAACAGATGGCTGTGTTTGTACTCCTTACTGGATTGTATCCTAAAGCGTACTAGATATGGGACTTACATTGTATTGCTTTATGTATTAAACATCTGGTCATTAACTATGTTATTTTATCCTGTTAAACACAAAACCGTATTTGACTCTAAAGAGAGTATTTGAAATCTTCACATACCTGGATTACTCGCATCAATTTGTTTTGAGTTGTATAAAAAGTGTAAATTTCAAGGGGTTGTGGCATACACATATATAAAGTACAGCTGTTATCAGGACAGTGCCATACATTGACTTCACGATGGGGGCTCTGTGCTTTGCATGGTAGTCAAACCACATGTTAGAAATACTGGGGGGTGGGGTGTGGATAAACCATTTATAATTACTTTCATTGGATCTAAATGGTTTGGTGCTGAAATGGTTTAATAAGTCATATGAGTGATGGCTTTATTGATCAGCACACATAATGGAAAATGTATTCATCTATTTTTTGGCCCAATTTGGCGATATTCATTGGTAGAAACGAATAAGAACTAAAAACTAATAGAAAAAAATGTGTGGTCATGGAGAACATCAATGTAACTCCGGAAGCAATGGATGACAACCTACATCTTAAACTTTTGTGTTCTTATGCCCAGGCACTTACATTCAAGCTTTCTGACCAAGATTCTAATATCCAAGCTTTTCTGGCTGCTACTTGAAGACATCCTTTTTCAACCAACACACACACACATATATATATATATATATATATATATATATATATATATATATATATCCTGAAATCTAAGTGGTTTCAGATCATTGCTCAATTATATCTAAATAATAGAGTAGAAATATTAATAAAATTTGCACAAGCAGCTGAATATCTAATACTGATTGACCTATCGTCTATCATTTTCAGTGCAAATAAAGGTTTTTAAACAATAAGACCCAGTACACTCTAAAAATGCACTCTACATGGCTATCCTTTCTGTAGCGAGATTCATCATACACTAGAAAAATCATATATACAACAAACAGAACATAACAGAGTCGATCTTACTTACAGAAATCAGTGCTGGCTTCCTTGTGATGGCTCGAAAGTGCTGTCAACTGTCAGGTTTATATTTGTCAGGTCTATTAATATTTAACATCAGTGGATAATGCACCTTTGAAACATCAGCTTAGCATGATTAACAAAATACTCTTGGCTAATCATCCAGAAACCTTAGGCTTCTTCAGCACTTTCTCCATTCTGTAGGACCAAGTTTGGAAATGGGTCAGAAAAAGGGCACTGAATATTTACCAACCCAGCACAAATCTGTAACCAGATCCTTAGAATTGAACTACTGAGCACAAATTATGAACGGTTAAGTAACAGGCATGCTCAGTTTTATAACATGTGGTGACTGTACTCAGCTATTACCTGTGCTTTACATCATTTAGCAAATCATAATTGGCCTTATGATTGAGTGTTGGTCTGTTTTGCGTTGGCAATAAATCAGGTTTGAGCTTTCACGCAGGAGACTATGGACGTGGGCCCATATATTTTCCCTGTCCAAAACACACAAACTGCAGCTTCTAGATGGGCAATAGCCACACAGGAAAGAATTGGATTTGTATATGAAATGCATTTTATGCAGCAAAATGTTAAGAGTTTGATGCATGAAAACAGTCTAATCAGCTTTTTAGCTGCATTTATTTGGCAGGGAGATTTTTGATGATGTTTACATCAGCTGAAGCACAGCTACCATGGTTTACAGTGTATCTGGAAAGTAATCAAAGCACTTCACTTTTTTACATTTCCTTATGTTACAGCCTTATTCCAAAATGGATTATATTCATTATTTTCCTCAAAATTCTACAAACAATACCCAATAATGGGAAAGAGGTTTGTTTGAAATCTTTTCAAATTTATAAAAAATAAAATAAAACCACATGTACATAAGCATTCATAGCCTTTACTCAATACTTTGTTGACGCACCTTTGGCGTATGATGCTTCAAGCTTGGCACACCTATTTTTGGCCAGTTTCTCCCATTCTTCTTTGCAGGACCTCTCAAGCTCCATCAGGTTGGATGGGGAGCATCAATGCACAGCCATTTTCAGATCTCTCCAGAGATGTTCAATCAGGTTCAAGTCTGGGCTCTGGCTGGGCCACTTAAGGGCATTCACAGAGTTGTCCCTTAGCCACTCCTTTGTTATCTTGGCTGTGTGCTTAGGGTTGTTGTCATGTTGTAAGATGAACCTTTGCCCCAGTATGAGGTCCAGAGTGCTCTAAAGCAGGTTTTCATCAAGAATGTCTCTGTACATTTATCTTTCCCTCAATCCTTACTAGTCTCCCAGTTCCTGCCAATGAAAAACATCCCCGCAGCTTGTTGCTGCCACCACCATGCTTAACTGTAGGGTTGGTATTGGCCTGGTGATAAGTGGAGCATGCTTTCCTCCAGACATAACGTATGCCATTCAGGCCAAAGAGTTCAATCTTTGTTTTTAATCTTTGTTTCATTAGACCAGAGAATTTTGTTTCTTTTGGCAAACTCCAGGCAGGCTGTCATGTGCCTTTTACTGAAGAGTAACCTCTGTCTGGCCACTCTACCATACAGGCCTGATTGGTGGAGTGCTGCAGAGATGGTTGTTCTTCTGGAAGGTTCTCATCTCTCCACAGAGAAATGCTGTCAGACTCAGAATGACCATCGGGTTCTTGGTCAGCTCCCTGACTAAGGCCCTTCTCGGCCGATCACTCAGTTTGGCCGGGCAGCCCCCTCTAGGAAAAATCCTGGTGGTTCCAAACTTTCATTTACGGATGATGGAGGTCACTGTGTTCAATGGGACATTCAATGCTGCAGACATTTTTCTGTACCCTTCCCCAGATCTGTGCCTCGATACAATACTGTCTCGGAAGTCTACAGACAATTCCTTGGACTTCATGGCTTAGTTTGTGCTCTAACATGCACTGTTAACTGTGGGACCTTATATAGACAGGTGTGTGCTTTTCCAAATCATGTCCAATCAACTGAATTTACCATAGACAGACTCCAATCAAGTTGTACAAACATCTCAAGGATGATCAGCGGAAACAGGATGCACCTGAGCTCAATTTTAGGTGTCATGGCAAAAGCTGTGAATACTTAGGTACATGTGATTTGTTATTTTTTTTTATTTGTAATAAATTTGCAAATATTTCAAACAAACTTCTTTCACGTTGTTATTATGGGGCATTGTTTGTAGGATTTTGAGCAAAATAATTAATTTAATCAATTTTGGAATAAAGCTGTAACATAACAAAATGTGGAAAAACTGAACCGCTGTGAATACTTTCCAGGTGCACTTTAAAACACATATCCCTCAATGCACTCCAAGAGAAGGATTTAATGGCGAATAAAAAAAACAATATTTTTGACTCACCTTTTCCTTGTTTGAAAGGGGACCTTTAGCTACCCGTAAGACAACCCAGTATAAACAGGGGTCAAGTCCTGGGAAAAAAAAATGTGTGGGAGCTCCCACCCAAGATCCATTCCCCCACTAACAAAAAAAAAATGATACGCTCATATGCATATATATTTCACAGAAAATACAGTGCAGCATTTATTGTAAAGTCCAGTTTATAAAAACAAAATAAGTTAACTTGTCAAACTAATAGAATAATCACCACAAGAACGGAGGGGGGGGAGCAGAACGGAGGGGGAGAGCAGAACAGAGGGGGACATGGAGGAAAACTGGAGGGGGACAGCAGCAGAATGGAGGGGGGCAGTAGCAGAACGGAGGGGGACACAGAGGAAAACTGGAGGGGGACAGCACCAGATTGGAGGGGGAGTAAGGGAGACAGCACCAGAACGGAGGGGGAGTGGGGGAGTGGGGGAGACAGCAGCAGAACGGAGGGGGAGTGGGGGAGACAGCAGCACAACGGAGGGGGAGTGGGGGAGACAGCAGCAGAACGGAGGGGGAGTGGGGGACACAGCAGCAGAACGGAGGGGGAGTGGGGGACACAGCAGCAGAACGGAGGGGGAGTGGGGGACACAGCAGAACGGAGGAGGAGTGGGGGAGACAGCAGCAGAACGGAGGGGGAGTCAGCAGCAGAACGGAGGGGGAGTGGGGAACACAGCAGTAGAACGGAAGGGGAGTGGGGGACAGCAGCAGAACAGAGGGGGAGTGGGGGAGACAGCAGCAGAACAGAGGGGAGTGGGGAAGACAGGAGCAGAATGGAGGGGGAGTGGGGGACAGCAGAACGGAGGGGGAGAAAGCAGCAGAACGGAGGGGGAGACAGCAGCAGAACGGAGGGGGAGTGGGGGAGACAGCAGCAGAACGGAGGGGGAGTAGGGGACACAGCAGCAGAATGGAGGGGGAGCATGCTCACTGTAACTAACAAAGTGTGTGTAACACACTAACCTGGAAGTTTATCAATGACTCTGGCGGGCAGCAAACTCGTGGCGGACCTCGTGGGCGGGAGGACTCGGAGGCTCAGCTCAGGAGAGGAGAAGTTGAACTGGAGAAGTCTAGCAGCTCAGAGTTGGACTGCACTGCTGGCAATGTGCTACAGCAGCTGCGGGAGTAGTTGGCAGCGGCCCCGGGACTGTCTGGCACTTACTGGGCAGTGGGCACAGGCTGGATCCTTGCCAGCAGTAAGTGTGGCTCTGTCTGGTGTGGTGTCTGTGGCTGGGCTGCTCTCGCTCTTGCTCAGCCTAGCCACCAGTTACTCAAGCATTTGCAGGAAGCAGCTGCTAACGGGAACTGTGTTCCTGTTGGGGAAAAAGTACAGGAACTCCCTTCCCATGCGTTCCCGCAGGACTTGAGCCCCGAGTATAACCCACTTACTCCCAGCATGCCTCAGTTTTGTAGTAAGAAATGGTAGGAGTGGCTCACATGAACAATAGGGTGGGAGCTGAGAACTTTGCAAACGTGAACACAAGACCAGGTGGCAGTTTTGGAAATCTGAGAATAATGCCTGAGGCCGGGTTCACACTATAGCGATGCGGGAACGCCGCGAATCTGCGGCGTTTACCCGCATCGCACACCTCCCGCCGGCAGTTCACACTGCCCTATGCGGACGGCTGGGAGTGTCAATGTTATGTTAATGACACCCCCAGATCCATCGGCATATCGCAGTGCGATCTGCCGACTCGCACAGGAATCGGATCGCATGGTGTGAACCCCCATGCGATCCGATTCTGTTGCGGACCCAAAAAAGGGTCCCGTGCGAGTTTGCTGCGGGAGTGCTGCGAATTCAGCCATACTATCTGTATGGCTGAACTCGCATCGCTACGGAGATCGGATGTGATTTGCTGTGCGAATCACATCCGGATCTCCCCCCGCAGCGGTGTGAACCGGGCCTTAAGGTGAAAAGCCCATGAAGCACTATCAGACCTAGTAGAGTGGGCCTTAACTGGAAAAGGGAAATCTTGTCCTTAAAGTGAATGTAAACCCAATTCATGAAATTTGAGCTGGGTACATTTATCTGTAGTGTTTTCTTTTCTCTCTCCAAAGCAGTCCAGTGTGTTTCTTCTGTTCCGTAGCTCTGTTATCAGCCTGATAGGAGTGGGAGTGTGTGCCTTTCCTCAAATCAGCTGTCTTGGCTGTATGCCAATAATCCACTCCTAGTGCTGAACAAAGAAAATCTGTAACACAATGTGCACTTTCTAAATGATATATAAAGCTGAAGTTTCCCCCCTGTCTATCATCTGAGGCTGTTCACTTCACTGGGTGAGGATTTACATCCACTTTAAGTTGATAGGCTTCAATGATAAGATATCCAATCCACCTAGAATAGGAGGAAAAAGAAGCAGCCTGCATACCTCCCAACTTTCTGAAATGGGAATAAGGGACACTTATTAGCAAAAGTATGTAGACACAGCCCCCCCCCCCCCCCCCCCCCCCAGCGTCTTGAGAATTGTATAAAAAAAAAAGAAGATTGCTTAAACCCACAAATACTTTTTTTTTTTTTTTTTAACACCACTGTTAGGCTCCATTTACACAATGTGTTTTTTCATGCTTTTTTCAGAAACATATTACATTTTTTTACAAATCTTTTGTTTAGTCAAAGGGAGAGGTCCATGGGCCCCTGACACGAAATAACCAACATATCAAAGTATACAGAACATATAGAAATCAGTACAAAAGAGAAAGTAAGACACCAATTTGTCCAGCTCTAACCAGAGGTATATTGTTCAGTATGGTAATCCCATGTGTCTCTTTTTTTACGTTCATAACATAGAAACAAGAACCAGCTGCAGCTGTGAAAACACAGGACACAAAGAGGAAAAACAGAGAGAGGAAAGGTAAAAGACTAAAGAGTAGATTAGATAGATAGAAAAACAGCAGATGGGTGAGAGGGGAGGGGGAGGGGGAAACAAAAAGCTGGGGGGGGGGGGGTCGATCTCTAGGACCTGATTGATGTGTGACTGCTATTTTAGTTTCCAAATAGAATGCAACCCTCCTCAGAATAGACAAACATGTTCCAAAGTGACCATGTCTTGGAATATCGTTCTTGTTGGTGTTGAGCTGTTAGAATTAGGTCCTCAAATTTATTCATTTGTTCTACTTTGCTGAGCCACTTCCCGATAGTAGGGGATTGTGGGGTTTTCCACTTCAGTGGGATACATGATTTGGCTGCGTCAAGGAGGCAACGGATAATTGATTTTTTTGTAGGATTTCACCGGGGCAGCTGAGAGGTGGACAAGGAAGAAGGCTGGGTCTTCCGGAATTTGCAGATTTGAGAATTTCTGGGCAATGTCCTTGACCTCTGACCAAAATTATGCTATAACTGGGCATGACCAAAAGACGTGTAGTAGTGTACCCCGCTCCTCCTGGCATCTCCAGCATTTATCGATGTTGCAGGGTAAATTTTACTTCGCCTCGCTGGTGTCCTATAGCACCTGGTTAAGATTGTAAAATTGGTTTCCTGTATTTTTGTGCAGATTGATGATTTTTATGTGAAACGGAGGACACATTGTTTTTGTTGCGGGCTAAACGTGTGATTTAAGTCTCGTTCTCATTCAGCAATGCAGTTTAGGGAGTGGGGGTCTGAGGGAGTAATTAGGAGATTATCCATGTTCGAGAGCGTGTGTGGAAATGCCCCTTCAGGTGAACATATTTCCTCTAAGGTTGTGAGTGGTTGGTCAAAATTGTTTGGGGGGGGGGGGGGGGATCCCAAAGGAAGTGAGAAAGTTGGAGAGCATTCCAAAACTTCAGGTGAAAAGGCCCCAGCGGGTCTATTAAGTCTTGTAGCAAGGGCCATTTTCCCCTGTGTTAGGAAGTGTGAGGCCAGAGAATACCCTGAAAGCTATAGGTCAGGGATATGCAATTAGCGGACCTCCAGCATACCTTTGCCGTCTGGCTGAGTATCGAGTGTGACTTTACCTTATTAGGCAAGGAGTCGTAGCACCATGGAGCTCTATTCAAGGGGATAGGGCTCAGATCTTGTTCAAGCTGAACCCACAACTTGAGTTGTTAATTTCTTTTTTTTTAACATGGGTTCCTATGAAACACATTCACATCAATGCATTTTTGTGCCTCTGTTTTTGAAAAGGTTGGGGACTATTTTACCCGCAAAATGCAGCATTTTGCATGTAATAGACTTCAATGGACCCACATCCAAAATGCAAGTGCTGCACTTTTAATGCAATTTGTGTTTTTTTTTGGCTACTTTTCATTCACTCTATATAGCTGGTTGCTAAGGAGCAGGCCGGGAAGCCTGCCACTGCGTCCTTAACAACTTATGAGTCATTAGCTCTCAGCTGGCTTCCCCACTGACAGCGTAATGTAAAAAAAAAAAAACACAACAGCATTGGGTCCACCCCCAAAACCCTTATCTGAGCATGCAGCCCAGCAGGTCAGGAAAGGGAGGGGACAAGCAAGCACATCCCCCAGGCCACAAGCCCTCAATATAGGGGGGTACTTTGGAGACCAGGGCCTCTTCCCCACAGCCCTGGCCGGTGCTTGTGGGGGTCTGCAGGGTGGGGGGCTTATCAGAATCCGGAAGCCCCCTTCCCCAGATTCCAGCACCCCCCCCCCATATGAATGAGTAGTGTAGTGTGATGAGACCGTTTTTGTAAAGTCCTTTATTCAAAAAAAAAGTCTTCTCACATTTCTTCCTCTGGTCATCTTCCTCCTCTGCAAACCCGCTGGGGAAAAAAAAACGAAAAAAAAACTCCTCCGATGCTCTGCCCCACCATTCTGTCTGCTTCGATATCGCACATTTCATATGGGGCATGGTCATTGAATGGGGTCATCCCGAGACCCCACCCCATTGTGACATCACGGAACCATCATGTCAGGACGGTGACGTCACAAGGGGCCGGCGTCTCTGAATGAAGTCTGAATGAAGACCAGAGGAAGAAGACAAAGGAAGAAGTGGGGGAAGACAGAGGAAGAAGACCGGAGGAAGAAGACGGCATATTTAATAAAGGACTTGTCAAAAACTGTCTATTGTCACACTACACTACTTTTTTTGTGAATAGGTAGGGGTACAATGTACCCCATACTCCTTCACATAGAGCCACCACCCCTTCCCCAAAGCGCCGCAGCCGCACATGTTGAGGGCATGACCCCCCGGTATGGTTCAGGAGGGGTGGGGGCGCACGCTCATTCCCTCCTTATCCTGACCTGCCGGGCTGCTTGCTCAGATGGATTTTGGAGGGGGACACCATGGCATTTTTTTTTTTTATTGGTTTGGGGGTATCCCCTCCAAGTCCATCCTAGACCCGAAGGGCCTGGTATGGACCTGGGGGAGGACGTGCCGTTTTTTTTCTCACAATTTTTTTTGCCGCCAATTTTATTTCCCAAACACTGCACATTACTGGTGATGATTACTACACAGCCACGCCCCCGACGAACCCCCCATGAGGAAGTCAGTGTATGACAAAACGTCTGGGGAGTGGCTGTGTAGCAATCATCACCAGTAATGTGCAGTGTTTGGAGCTGAACAGGAAGTGGTGATTCGCATCTATGTCTGGGCACTGAGGAGAGGGTGAGAACAACGCTTACAAGCTCGCACACCTCGGGTCTGCCATGGCCACAGTCCAAAGTTTGTGCTGTTCAGGAGTGAGGCTTGCTGTGACTTTGATAACTATTTGCTGGCTTTTAAACTGTGAAATGCGAGTGTAAAGGTTGAAGTGTTTTTGTGTTTTACACTATTGGAGCACCTTTATTATTTTACATGTGGAATATTCAAATTTGCACAATGGATGATTGGAGCAATGGTTCACTACTTGCTGTTTGCTGATAAGCGCTTAAGCCTGATACGAAAGTGCAGGCATTGGGAGTCGTGAGTGCCGTGAGAGACATTACTTCAAAGGATACTTTTGGACACTCATGAACTTTATCTTAATTTAGTTTGTTCTGTGACAAATTTATTTGGTTCACTTATCACAGGGTGATACAATTGTTGTTCTCACGCATGTTCATACCAATTGTAGTCACGTTTCTTGGAGTTAGTTATACCGTATATACTCGAGTATAGGCCGACCCGAGTATAAGCCGAGGCCCCCAATTTACCCCCAAAAAACTGGAAAACTTATTGACTCGTGTATAAGCCGAGGGTGAGACATGGCTGTCCATCCCTGTGTGTCCGTCCATCCCTGTGTGTGTGTCCGTCCATCCATCCCTGTGTGTGTGTCCATCCATCCATCCATCCCTGTGTGTGTATCCATCCATCCATCCATCCCTGTGTGTGTGTGTGTGTGTGTATCCATCCATCCATCCATCCCTGTGTGTGTGTGTGTGTGTGTGTGTATCCATCCATCCATCCATCCATCCGTGTGTGTGTGTGTGTGTGTGTGTGTGTGTGTGTGTGTGTGTGTGTGTGTGTGTGTGTGTGTGTGTGTGTCCGTGCAGCCTTGTGTGTGTGTCCAGCCTACCTGTGTCCCAAGCCTCCGTCCCGAGCCGCCGTCGTCCCGAGCCTCCTCCGTCCCGTGCCGTGCCTCCTCCGTCCCGTGCCGTGCCTCCCCCGTGCCGTGCCTCCTCCGTCCCGTGTCTCCTCCGTCCCGTGCCGTGCCGTGCCTCCTCCGTCCCGTGCCGATGGATCGCCGCTCTTCTCGGCGGCCATTCTACAATTCAAAATTCCGCCTCCGCCTGTGATAGGCGGAACACTCAATTTCCCAGCAGCCTGTGTTCCGCCTATCACAGACATCCTCTCATACTCGTCCGTAGTATGAGAATGAGCGGATGTCCGTGATAGGCGGAACACTGACTGCTGGGAAATTCAGTGTTCCGCCTATCACAGGCGGAGGCGGAGAAGGAGGCGCGGCTTTTGAAAATTAATGTCCGCCGTCTGTCTGCTCGATACGCTGATCGAGCAGGCAGACAGCGATGACTCGAGTATAAGCCGAGGGGGCACTTTCAGCCTCAAAAAAGAGGCTGAAAATCTCGGCTTATACTCGAGTATATACGGTAATTTATAGTTAAGCGCCACTATTTTTCCTTTTTTCTGATTTTAGTTTTAAAAGGTAAAATACGATTAGTGCTTTACATTTTTTCCAAGTGGCAGCTCTAGTTGAGGGAGCAGGCTTTGTCTAGGCGCAGCGGTGGGTATTTAGGTAAAAGGTGGAAATTTTTGGAATACCTGCAGTTTTAATGTCAAAGAGCTGCCTGAAGGATATTACACCCTAAGCTGGCATCAGATGAGGATTTCATGGGGGACCCTATGTACCAAGGTCTTCAAAGAGTGAGTAGCCAATGGCCTTTCAAACAGAAAGGGCAGAAACCCAACCCTTGATAATGTGGAGAGCCAAATTGCTGGCCCAGACCCAGCTGCAGGATGGAGGATTTGTCTTGAGAAGTTTCTGCCGGAAAACTCCTACCCAGTAAAATACGCTTTCATGTCAAATGGCAGACCCTGCAAGAAGCAGTCTTAATACTTTTTTCAGCACTATAGTACTCACAGACATCCTTGTTCCTCAGAGTCTGACTATTAAAGCCTGTGACTGAAGCAGGATGGGAAATCATTCCTTGGGACAGAAGGTCCTGATGATCTGACAGAATCCAGTGTCTACCAGCAGTCTTACCATGTCAGGTACCATATATCTTTGGGCCAGTCCGGAGCAGAGGATCACATTAGTGAAGGGGCACAGCCCTGAAACATAAAAGTTGGTCCTCATCTACTGTAGTTCCAGCTTGGAACCCCTCTGCTGTGTCTCTCCCTAGACATCTCCATTGTCCACCCCAGCATTTTTACCGTAATTGTCTCTACTGTCAGCTTCCAGTGAGCTGTGTGCATCTAGATCATTATTGTTGTTAATATGCATTAATCAAGTTACTTCTATGTAAGTGCAATTTTAATGTTTAAAGTGGAAGTAAACCCTCCTAACGTTTTCAGCCAAGGAAGCTGCCATCTTGGCCTCCCTTTAATCTTTAACTGTCATGAAGCTGCACATGTGATCAGTTATGACACCAGCCATTGGATGGTTTGACAGTTTGGTTGAGAGCACAACCAATGTGACAGTTAACATTTCCAGCATGCCGGGAATTTAACTGTTTTTTCAAACTGTTAGATTGATGGGTTTACTTCCGCTTTAACTATTAAAGTGGTCTTACGTACACTATGCATTGCTCTCTGTTTTTATTTTTAGATGTATATTTGGTATGCAGCTATACAGAGCTGCTTTGTTTTCCAAGTAGTGCGATATATTTTAAGATTCGATTCACTGTAGTGGTAAATGTGATAACCGATAAGGTGAATCCATTTCTTTCAAATTCATTTTGCTGATAAATCTATGAATGGAAAGGCATTTATTTTCGAGTAAGCATGGCATTTTCTGGATGCCTGCAAGTTGCTTCAGTTGGCTGTAAAATGACATGGCTGCCCCAAAACCCTGGGCACTCTTTTATGCAAGTTTACGTTTTAGGCAGGGACTAAGTGGCTAATAACAAGGTGTGTAGGCAGACAAGCATTTGACATACTAGATGAAGTCTCACCAGGTGATGCCTACTATTAAAATGCCAAATGTCGCTAACAATTTGAAGAGTAAAACATTTTGCTTTAAGAACACCAAACAAAAAATAAGGTTGCCAAATACATAATTTAATGAAAAAGTTTTTTTTGTAAAACAGGGACATCAGAAAAGGCTCAGTCCGTTTTTGAAAATTGAATATATACATATTTATATATGTAAAAACACAAAGTAAAAAACAAAACATAAGCTGAAGTATAAAGTAATAAGGGAAGAACCATTTGATGGACACAAGCCAATCTCCTTCATTAACTGCAACAAAACATAATTTACAAGTGCTAGGTAGACACTACCGTTCACGTGGAATTATTTTGAGTTCATTTCAAGCAATATTTCAAAGATTAGCACCAGTGTAACACTTTTCAGAAAATATTAAATTTAGGGGGCCAGTCACAACATTGCATTGCAAAAATGCACTTGGTGTGCTTTGGTGCCATTCATTTTGATTTTTCATGACACTACAATGAACTTCCACAACATACTTGCATTGTAGCGCACTAGAGTGCATTGTGATACACCAATACAGATATACTGCAGGCAAAATTTCCCCTCCGCTTTTGGTGTATTGGCAACCCATTCAAAACAAGGCTGCCTTATTGCAATGCATCTAAATATACAAGGGTTAATGGGTCCTTATGGTTGTATATTGCATGGGCTTGGCTGTTCAGATCACATGGATAAGAGAACATAGACAACCTTGGGCAGAGTACAACACCCTGCCTCCAACTCAGGGTCAGTAAACATAGCACCAGGTTACACATATTCCAATTCATCTTTTATAAATTGCAGCAGTTCTCCAAATTATAAATGACTAATAGCCAGGCAATAGAAGAAAGTATATTCATTTTGACACATGGGTTGATTTACTAAAACTGGAGTGCACAAAATTTGGTGCAGCTCTGCATAGAAACCAATCTTCCAGGTTTTTTTTTTTTTGTTAAAGCTTAACCACTTCAGCCCCAGAAGGATTTGCCCTAGAGCTGCACGATTCTGACCAAAATGAGAATCACTATTTTTTTGCTTAGAAGATCACGATTCTTGTGGCGTAAAATCTTTCACATTATACAAAAAAAAGAGAGCTAATTTTACTGGTTAGTTTTTTTTTTTTTTCAATTCATGAAAGTAATTTTTTCCCCCAAAAATTGCATTTGATAGACTGCTGCGCAAATACAGTGTGACATAAAATATTGCAACAACCCCCATTTTATTCTCTAGGGTCTCTACTAATATATATATATATATATATATATATATATATATATATATATATATATATAAATAAAACGTATGGGGGTTCTAAGTAATGTCTAGCAATTTCTTGAAAAAAAAAAAAAGATTTGAAGTGGTTAAACATTCCTAATTTACATACAGAAGTCTATTCCTTTGATGTAAAAGACAAATTGATACAATGTTTAGACTTCACATTCCACTGATAGAATGTTTTAAAACTTGGCAGACTGCCCAGACTTTGAGACTGAGAGCAGAGAGCAATTCTTTACATACCAAAGATTGGGAAACCCTTTGTCAAGATCGCAATGGGGAGAAAAAATAAAAATCACGATAACGAGTCTCGACGATTAATCGTGCAGCTCTAATTTGACACCTTAATGACAGCTAATTTTTTGCGATACGGTACTGCATCGCTTTCACTGACGGTTGTGCGATGTGGTACTCAAACAAAATGGACATCTTTTTTTCCCACAAATAGTTTTCTTTTGGTGGTATTTGTTCACCTCTGCGGTTTTTATTTTTTGTGATATAAAGAAAAAAAAAAGCAACAATTTTGAAAATAAATAAATAATATTATATATTCGTTTTTGCTATAATAAATATCCAAAAAAAAAAATTTCTTCCTCAATTTAGGCCCATATATATACTTCTACATATTTTTGGTAAAAAAACAAAAAAACGCAAGCAGCGCATATTGATTGGTTTGCGCAAAAGTTATAGCATCTGCAAAATAAAGAATAGATTTATGGCATTTTTATGTTTTTTCTTAATAGTAATGGCGGCGATCAGCGATTTTTAATTGGGACTGCGAAATAGCAGCAGACAGTTCAGACACATTTTTTGGGACCATTGTCATTTATTCAGCGATCGGTGCTATAAAAATGCACTGATTACTGTGTAAATGTCACTGGTAGGGAAGGGGTTAGCACTAGGGGGCGATCAAGGGGTTAAGTGTTTCTTACTGTGAAGGGATGTGACTGACTAGAGGAGAAGCTAGATCGTTGTTCCTAGCTAGTAGGAACAATTTGTCTCTCCTCTCCTGACAGAGCTGGGATGCGTGCCCACGACCATCGGCTTCCCCGCCATGCAGTGGGCGCCTGCTCGACGTACAGCTACGGAGATTTGTGGGAGAGCCGACCTGCCATAGTAGAATGACGGTGGCTGGTCGGTTCGGGGTTAAAGGTGAACTCCAATTTCGAGAAAAAATTGAAAATCAAGAAAAAATATAGCGTATGCAATTGTGACACAAATCATATTGTGATTGAATGTTATTAAAAAAGATCTTTCCTTTTCAATCTGCAGCTCTGTAATTTTCTGAAAACGCAATACAATATGGCTACCCCCAGAAACATAATTTCCTGCTTGTGCGATTGGCTCACTGATTTTCCCAGAAGTCTGCACTAAGATACAAGTCAGATTTCAGCCATCCCCTGCAAAAAAAATAAAATTTTGGCGAGATACTCCCAATAGCAACCCGTCTAAAGGGATGTAGTCCCTGCAGCTTTTCTCATTAGTACCCTACAGTTGCTGCAGCTGATAATCATTAGACTCACTTTCCCACATGGACACAGACATATACACAGGGATTTCTTCAGAATAACAAAAGGTAGGAATCTGCAATGTTTGTTAAAATCCTTGCAATGAACATGGATCACCCAGGGAGGGAAAAAATTTTTTTTCTCAACAAAGTGGAGTTACGCTTTAACTGAACAAACTGAAGTAGATTGGCTACCATGCACAGCTGCACCAGATTTTGCACTCCCCAGTTTTAGTAAATCAACCCTATTGTATACAAAGGGGAAAACACTCAAAAATGTCACTTCTCACTGAACAAGACCAACATCACAATGGATTGGTGAACTGTGTAGTTTTGCTAAGACAAGCTCATGTATAGTTAAAGCCTATTAAAATGTGTTGACTGCCTATTTAAAATTTGTGCCCTTTCCTGCATTTTCTCTGAATTCTCAGATTATGAATTGTTAGCAAGTCACTAAATGATGATAGATTTGTATTCTTACAAAGCACCTACTACTTTTTAGGTTCAATGCCAAGAGGTATATATATATACCTATATTTGCTGAATACAATGTTCATCTCCAATCAGATGTTTTAGGTCAGTGAAAAGCCAACCGGGGTTGCTCACCCCTTTCTTGGCACACCACAGTTTTGATATTGTAATTCCTTTGGAAACACCAAGGTTCCAAGTCTACAGCTATGTCATCCACAATTAAGCTGATCAGCTTTCTTACATAAATGTAATTTGATACAAAGGATCTAGGCTTGGAGACTTAAACCTGGTACACACACCGCAAGGTTGCACAAAAAACAAAAAGCTCTGGTCAGAGCCACTGCACTAACCATGCAAGGTTAGTCCAGCGATCTCCCAGGCTGAGCTGTGTTCTGACTAGGGGGCACCCCTCTCTCCCCCCCCCAGAACACTCCAATCAGCGCTGATTGGAAGTCAGTCGGCTGCTGGTTTTTCAGCACGCACGGCCAGCTTCTGTAGGACAGACTGACATACACGTGGGCAGAATGATGGCTGGTATTTTTTTGTATCAGCAAATGTCTCCCAACATTCTGTCCCTGTGTATGGGGCTTTACCGCCAAGTTTAAAAATAACCTCTAATCTACTGGAAAAGCAGGATAAGGACTTAAAGCAGTAATAAACTCAAAACCAAAACTGTAATATGTTGCAGCTTACCAATCCACAGATGTGCTGGCTGTATTTGTTTCTTTTTAAGCCCCCCCCCCCCCCCCCATTTTTTTCACCTGGTGACCTGGCCAGCAACACACTTCCTATACAGACACCACTCTGGATTAATGAGCGGGGGGGGGGGGGGATTTCTCACTCTGGGAAGGTGGGGTGGGTGTTAGGTTTTAAAGTTTTCCATAAATAAAAGCTGATAATTTTTAGCATCCCTGTAACAAACAACACTTACTGGCAGAGGCGTGACTAGAACCTTCAGGCCCCCGTGGTAGAAACTATAAAGGGCTCACTGACCCCACAGTGACGACATGCCAGGCCCGGGTCGCAAGTGCAACCTTTGCAACCAAGGTGGTTCCACCACTGGTGTCATTTTTTTTATTTTTGTTTTAATTTTATATTAGAAGCCCTGTTGGGAAGCTTTGGTGAAATATCAGAGGTCTAAACAGAGACCTGAGACAGAGAAAGAAGATTACGGATACAAACCCTCAATCTACATCTCTGCATCCTCAGATACACAGAATGGACAGAAATAGCTCTGTACAGGGCTTCCTGTTCATTCACAAACTGAACCATAGTAAAGTTTACTAAGCCTCAGTTATGAATGAACAGAGTCGGTACAGATCACAATTAAGACAAGCACCGGGTCCTTCTTCCCCTGACAGATCCCCGCAGCAGACAGCAGGAAAGGGGAGGGGGGAGACCCGGCAGTGCTGAGGGGAGGCCTGGGGATCACAGCAAGAGTTGGATAGGAGGGGTGGCATGTAGAGGAACAGATCCCCTCCATTTTCCTCCTGCAGCCACTGAAAAGCTGCCAGAGGAAAATGGAGGGAAACGGTTCCTCTACATGCCAACCTGCTGCTCCTCCTATCCAATTGCGATACCTGCATGTACACCCCTACTTACTGGCCAAATCACTAGATGAAAATTGAAGAAAGCATAAAAAAGGAAACTAATATAGCCATCACATCTAATAATGAAGGGTTATAGCCCTGACATTTTTTTCCCCCCATATGTGTCCCATTGGGGAAATTTCCTCTCACATCCTGTCCAATAAAAACAGGAAGTGAGAGAAAATCCCTGAAAAGTGAGAGAATCCCTGGTTGTCACCAGATCTAGTGTCCCAATTGGAAGACTTCTCATCTTTTACTGTTGTAGGGACAAACCAAAATTTTGAATTTTTCCTTTACTTTCACTTTTAATGAGAACCGTAAATATGACAAATCGAGTATGAAGGTCCCTAACGGGGGTTCAGACAGGAATAAAAACCTGACAGGTGGTTCTAATCCATGTCCGGTCTATCCAAAAAAAAGGTTTTGCCTCTAGTTATACTTTAAGTATACCCAAATTACTATCTTACTTTTTTTTTTATGTCTAATGGCAGATACATCCACTACAATGTGCTACTTAATACCTCAACGTACATACATCAGAATGTTTCAAATGTTCCTGTCTGTTTGGAACCATAAACAAAACATTTTGCTTCTACAGATGGATTTTTTCTGCAGCATAGATGCAAAGTTTATTTAAAGTGCAACTGTGGTCAATTTTTTTCAGCTCTGAATGAAGCGGAAAAGTTATTATCACTGTTAGCTTTTAATTACCATGTGTATCCCTGTTTGAAGTTTTCCTTAACTTCCAATCACAGTTAGAATGTGATCACTGAGACAGAATGTAACAAGAAATCTCCCCAACAGGGTCTCAAACATTAGGAAAAAAAACCTTAGAAGCTGTAGGTAGGAGATGCTGGATCCGAAACGGATTTCGCTCCTCAGTAAATGATACTATTAGGCCACAATGATTTTAGCTAGGCAGCTCTCTAATACAAAGGCCTCAAAAGCATCTCAGGCAACCCTGGAAGAAGCAAAGTGAATAAGGGTGCTGCACCAAATGTATACAAGACCAATAAAACTTTTTTATCAGAGAAATTCAAAGTTAACAATTCAACATGTTGCAAATGCTATAAAGGTCCTCCATTTATCAGAGCTAAGAGTGCTTTTTTTAAAAAAAAATCTTACTGGTTAATAAGTTAAGTTAAATCTGCCTTTTGTAATCTAAAAAAACACTTCAGCAGTTAGTTGAGAGAGGTCTAAAAACCAGCTGCTGAAGCATGTTTTTGGATTATTGGAGTTGTTAATTATATTACCTATTAACTAGTAAGAGTCTAACTAAGCAAAGTAGGCCCTGAAAAAAGGGGAGCCTTATAGATCCCAAAATGTGATGCTTATCTAATTGATCTGTGATGAAATATCTACACTGATCAGCCATAGCTTTATGACCACCTAATATGGAGTAGGTACCAGTTTTACTGCTAAAACTGCTCTGACCCATCAAGGCATGGACAACTCTAGAACTCAGAAGGTATAGTATCAGGCACCAAGCCATCAATAGTAGATCCTTTAGGTCAGTGATGGCGAACCTTGGCACCCCTGATGTTTTGGAACTACATTTCCCATGATGCTCAAGCACTCTGCAGTGCAGTTGAGCATCATGGGAAATGTAGTTCCAAAACATCTGGAGCACCAAGGTTCGCCATCACTGCTTTAGGTTCTAGACATTGAAGTTGGGTCTCAATGGACTGGACTTGTTTTTCCAGCACATCCAACAATGCTTGATTGGATTGAAATCTGGAGAAATTGGAGGTCAAATTAACACCTTGAACTCATTGTGTTCCTCAAACCATTCTTGCAGTGTGGAAGGGTACAGTATTCTGCTGAGGGAGGCCACTGCCATCAGAGAATGCAGTTTCCACGAAGAGGTGTACTTGGTCACCAACAAAGTTTAGGTAGGTGGCAAATATTAAAGTAACACTCACATGAATGTCAGGACAGAGGTTTCCCAGCAGAACATTGTCCAATGCACCACACACTGTTGGCTTGCCTTCGTCCCATACTGCATCCTGGTGCCAGCCTTTCCTTAGGTAAAAGATGCACATACATCCAGCCATCCCCATGATGTAAAAGAAAACAGAATTAATCAGACCAGGTCACCTTCATCCATTGCTCCGTAGTCCAGTTCTGATGCTCATATGCCCACTGTAGGCTCTTTTGTCTATGGACAAAAGGCAGCATGGGCACCCTGGAGCAGGCTGCAACTATGCAGCCCCACACACAACAAACTGGGATGCCAATTTTTTCTGCTTTTAACACATCAGCTTCATGGACACGTTTACTTGCTGCCCAATACATCACACAACTTTCTGATGCCATTGTAATGATATTCACTGTTATTCGCTTAACCTGTCAGGGGTCATAATGTTATGGCTGATTGGCCTTCTATAATTTTTGGCTCCTTTACTATACTTTCAGCAAGAAAAAAAAAAAATTTTTTACGCTTTTTGAAAAAGAAATAAAATGATAAAATGTAGATGCAGCACACAAACTATCTGAATACAGGACAGAAACAAAACAAAAAATTAACAAAAATAGGTGTGCGTCCAAAGCCCAGCGTATATAAATCAATGTGCCAACAAAGGGAAAATGTCACTTTGTCATAAAAAAAAAAATAGTAATACATAACAGCTTCCAGGCCACCTCATGCACATATAATGCCACAGGGCGGCCCTTCAGCGTGAAATCATGTACCTATACAACTTTTTTATTTTTGTTGGGGTCCGGGGCGAGTGTGCACACCGCTGGCAATCCACTCCCACTGTGTTTGGACACAGCGAGAGCCAATTTGTGGGTCCAGCGGACCCGATGTTCGCTGGCACCCAACGATCGTTTCTAAGAGAGGCAGAATGGTGGTCTGCCTATGTAAACAAGGTAGATCACCGTTCTGTCAGAAGGGAAGATGAAGGAACATGGATCTCGGTCTTCACCCAGTCAAAGCACCCCCCACACAGTTAGCAAGCATTTCCAGGGAACACATTTAACCCTTTGATCACCCAATGCTAAAGCCTTCCCTGCCAGTGTCATTAGTACAGTTTGTCAACCAAAATGTAGCAATCCCACTAAAAATCACTGATCGTCGCCATTACTAGTTTAAAAAATAATAATAATTACATAAATCTATCACAGAGTTTGTAGACACTATAACTTTTACGCAAACCAATCAATATATGCTTTTTGGATTCTTTTTAACCAAAAAACTGTAACAGAATATATATTGGCTTTAACTGATGAAGAAATTCGATTTTTAACAATTTTTTTTATTCGGCATGTTTCATAGCAGAAAGTAAAAAAAAGTTTTGTTTTTTTGTTTTAATTGTCAGTCCTTTTTTGTTTATAGCGCAAAAAATAAAAACTGCAGAGGTGATCAAATACCACGAAAAGAAACCTCTATTTGTGGGAAAAAAAGGACATCAATTTTATTTGGGTACAGTGTTGCACGACTGCGCAATCATCAGTTAAAGTAACGCAGTGCCGGATTGGGGGGAAAAAAATGGCCTGGTCATGAAGAGACACAAGCCTTCTGGAGCTGAAGTGGTTAAAGAAATTTCAGTGCACATGCCAATAAGTGCGAAAGATTATAAAAGTGAAGGTTTGTTAAAACGCTCTCCTTCACTGTGATAAAAACTGCATACAGACAGATGATTTCTTCCCATGCTTTGCCAAGTACTGCAGCCACTTACCAGAATTGCATGATCTCTGTACATTAAGAGATTGTTAGTGCATATGATGTAGATAAACAGGCCAACTGCTGTTCCAGTGGATTCAACATATGCCCCAATAACACTTGGCATGAATACAAGGCATGTCAGCACCAGACGAGTGAAATTTGAAAGCCAGCCATAACACGCTAACTATAAACGCTATATTCTTTATTTGAAAAAGACAGGTGTTTGCCATGTAAACTGAGTGACAAACATGTATCGCCGTGCCTTCTGCGGGTGTGATGACATGATTAGGCCACGCCCAACGAATTTAGTTTGAAGGAGGGCACAGGGTTTTGGAAGCGCAGCTATTTTTGTTCATGTACAAAACCTAATTGACAATATTAAAAGTTCCTTCAACTTTAAATCTAACTCTATTCAATGTTTTGGATAGAGTGGGAAATTCCTGCCACACCCTGTGACACACGTACAAGATTTTTTTTGGTAGTGGGGGGTTGGCGGCGAAGTTGTCCCCAGAACAGCAATAGTTGTATACACAGATGTAAGAAACAAGCATGTTGCAACACAACTTGGAAAAAAAAATGGCTGAATGAGTTATATGTAAATAGCAATTAAATACCTAACTGCAAAAAATACAGCACCTTTGGTATCAACTCTGTAAATCTTTTTAAAAAAAAAAAAACCTAAACTTATGAATGAAAAATTTAATATAGGGGGGGGGGGGGGGGAACCCTTTGCCACAGTAAACAGTCTTTGCATCATTTTCAAACCTAAACTGCAGAAATGGCAAAAGATGGTTGGTTGCTTTAAACTGAAATTGTTTTGTTTATAATATACTTTCCATAAAGACAATTTGTAACTAATTTGCTAATTAGATCACTGTAAATTTACAAACATTAATCACTTAGAATATGTTCACATGTACTATAAGGAAGTTGCATAGCACATCCTTTATGTTTCAGATGTAAAATGGTGTACCCAAGCTGACAAAACTGTTGCCCACGCTTTAGGGTAGTGATATTTATTCATTCTTTCTGGTGGGTCCAATTAGGAAGAGACTAAACTGTTCAAATGCAAGACTGTTTTGAGTAGTCTAAAGATCAGCAGATATCTGATTTAAAGCAGAACTAAACCTAACTTGTAGAAAAATGCAGGCAGGCTATTACAGAGAGACATGCTGTGTTGCCTGCTTGCAGTTTTCTTTTAGATGAACACCGATTTGCACATTCCCAGCACACTCTGGCTGTGCCAGAATGACTGACTCCCTTGTGCATGCGCAGGACATCTTTCCCCACCAGTTGATCAAGAGGCCAAAAACCAGGTACACAAGGAAAAGATGACAGTGGCCGGCAAGGGATATAACCATTGCATTGCTGGAAGATTGAGGCGAGTATATTCCAAAGTTTTATTCTGCATTAAATTACGATACTGACCGAGTGATGCATGAAAAAGGAAAACGTGGGCCAAAATAGACTGGTTTAACACACCAATTATAAATTAAAGAACGTATATGTAACAATGCAAAAAAGTAGTACTAAAGTAATAGTACTAAAGTCTAAACGTTTTTACTTTATTGAGGGAGGACAACCACAAGCTTTTAGTTGCATACTTCCTTCGCACCCTTAAACCATCACTATGGGAGACAAGACTAGACAGTAAAATGTCATTTAAAAAAAAGACATGTCCCCAGTGGTCTTTGTGGAGAAGCAGAACTGAAGCAGTTAATGGATGACTGCAGTAAAGACAGCATGACCCATTTTATTAGGTGAGGCATTATCTACTCTTGGGCTTGTTTTTGCCCTTCTCAGTGAAACTGACTGACCCTTAAACTCTTTGAAAAAGTTCAGTGAGAGAAGACCAGAAGCAAGGTATTTCTTTACCTTATGGAGTGGCGGGTGGGATAGAGCTGTACTCTAGTCCAGAGGGAAGAGGAGGGAGCTACATCTAAAAGACTTTTTCTGTGCATCCTTCGAAGGCTCAGCCCTGAATTATTAACAGCTAAGGGTTCACAGGTGGTTTTCAAACATGGCAATCATATTACACTCCTGACAACATTTGTGAAAACACTGTACTTTGGTAACATGAAGTTGCAGGGAAAAAGACTAAGCAAGATAGTCAGGAAGCTGTAGGAACAGCAACCAGTCACACAATTTGATCAGGTCAGGCTCTTTCTGTAAACATAAAATATTGTAGTGTTTATTGTTGTAAAGACTCGACAGTGTCTTTATTTAATCTTGATTATGATTTTCTATGCTCCTGTCTTCTGTGTACCGGATTGATGATGCATAATAGACAGCTACCTTTTATTTCTGTAAACAATAATAATTTGATGTTGGCCTCTGCTACTTGTCTGGGTAAAATATTTACAGGTTCATTGCACAACTAGCAATTTTTGTACATAGGCCTTAAAAACCACAAACTGAAAGCAAAGTATTTACAGAAGCACTTGATGCTTTCACCCACTGGCTAAGAGAACTAAAAAGCATAATACAAATTATACAGGGCTTTTTAGCCACATAAATTAAGCAAATAATATGTATTCCTTATGAACATTTCGCTGGTACAAAGAATATAAAAAATCTTTTTAAGATATTTGTGCATATTATTTATCCAGTTGTACTGATAAAAGGATGAGAATGCTAATTTTGACAATTTTAAAATTTTCAGGAAAAACAAAAATTTTAAATAAAAGTATTAAAAACATATGTTTTCTCTGTATTCCACTGGGGGTTCACAGACCCACCTTTGGCATTTAGATATGTAATAGCACAAATGAATGTCTCTTCCCAACACTGTATTATCACCTCTGACCTGAACTGTGTGGAATCATGTTCTTTTTGCTTCTACTACGATTGCTTTTTTTTGAGTCTCTGCTGGGGCTTTCATGACTTGGGTTGCCTCTCCATACTCGTATGTGGTCTTTATTCTCATCGCTTTCCGCTTCCGAGTCACTTAGTTCAAGGTCAGGACAATAGCCATCATTATCTTGGTAAGGAGTAACAGATGATGGACATTCAAGAGGCTGTTTGTTCCACAAGCGATCTTTTGTAGATTGTCTCCTTTGAGGTTTTTCACAACTTTGAATATCTTCCATGGTCCTAACTAAGCTATTTGTTGCTTCTTTGAACGATCTATTAAAATGGTCCAAACTGGATTTCCTAAAGCTACTCTGGCTAGTCAAATGACATAAAGACTCTTCACTGTGAAGAGTTTGGCTTGAGTTGTCTCTCTGGGATTTGTCTCCATGCAAAAGTCCATTAGATTTTTTTGACTTTGAAGGCTCATGCTGAACTTTTCCACTTCCGTTTGACGATTGTCCATGGATTACAGCTTGTAGGGACAAAGGTTTACCTGAGCTCCTAACTCGTGATGTTTTCTGGGAACCTGGGGCATGAGTGTCTGTCCGAGAGTTATTTGTGCCGAGCAGCCCATTGCTTCTTTGCTCAGAGACATGCCTAGTATAGTATTTGGTACCAGGATCAGATGACCCTTTCTGTAGCACTCTGCTACCGCTATGAGAAGAACTTTTTTTCTTTACAAGAAGACCCGATTGGCTTCCAGTTTTCACAGAGCTATTTTTACAGTCTGCTGGGGGGCATTTTGGCATTTTTAACTTTAATGTAATTCTAGGAGGAGGGTAGAACAGTGTATTTTCCAGTGCACTTGATAAAGGTTGCCCTAGAGATAAAAACACATATATATATTAGGCAAATGCTTTACTGAAATATAAATAACAATAATAAAAAAATTGTAATGTTATAGATGAATAAGTATTGCCTGCAAAAGGCTACATCTGCCAAAATAAAGCACAGTTTAGTTACGGGTAACGCCCAGTAGTTTTTCTTATTTATCAGGCCTCAAGAGCAAATAAGCCCCACCACAGCTTTTTATTTTCAATACAACATGGCTTATAGTGTCGAAGAAGCATTTAAATGAAATGGGATACCACTCAAAATAATCTTCTGTTTTGGTTAGAACTGGATATGGCTGAAACAGCTGGAGTTTGGCTACTTGGTTGCAATAGTTTATTGCACTTCGGCCACTGGACCTGCATGAAAATGATCTAATAGGCAAATTGTCTGAGCTATATAATCAGACTCTGTATCATCTAGTGAATGTTTTAAAAACTAAGAAAGGAATATCATTTGCAGCTATTATTTTTTAAGTTGGAAGTAAACCCTCCTATCGCTTTCAGCCAAGGAAGCTGCCATCTTGGCCTCCGTTTAACCACCTCAATACCGGACACGTACATCCCCTTCCTGCCCAGGCCCATTTTTCATCTTTCAGCGCTCTCACTTTGAATGACAATTGTGCGGTCAATGCTACACTGTACTTTTTTTCTGTCAGTAAATTTTGTAACTAAGTAAATTTTCACCTTCTCTTATGTGCGCTGATGAGGCGGCACTGATAGGCTGAACTGGTGGGCATTGACGAGGCGGCACTAATATCCCGCACTTATGGGCACTGATATGTGGCACTGATGAGCACTGTTAGGCAGCACTGGTGGGCACCAATAGGTGGCAGTGATAGCAGTGACTGGCATCGCTAATGGGCACTGATTGCTGCCACTGGTGGGCTCTGATCGCTGGCATTGGTGGGCAGTGATTTATGACAATGTTTTTCACTATTGTAATCAGGGCACTGATGATCAGTGCCCCGATTACATTCCTAAATGTCCCCCTGGGTGGAGATGCCACTGATTGGCTCTCTTTGCCCCACACTCTTGTTAGTGTGAGGCGAGGAGTGCCGATTAATGGCACTTCCTTGTTTACACGTGACCGTCTGTGATTGGACACAGCCGATCACATGTTTAAAGAGCCGCTTCCGCAGCTCTTTCCACAGATTGGGGGACGCGCCGTGTCACAGCAACATGGCGTGGCTGCAATCGCCGCACTGCGCACCCCCGCGAGATCAGTCATATGACAGCGTCCCAGAACAAGAGCCGCACTGCCCCGCCGTCATTTGACGACGGGGTGGGCGGTAACCAGTTAAACTTCAACTGTCATGGTGCTACACATGGGATCAGTTATGACACCAGACATTGGATAGTTTCACAGTCTGGTTGAGTGCACAACCAATGTGACAGCTACATTCCCCTGGCAGGAATGTATCTTTTTTTAACACAGAAATAATGGCAAAAAGCAGGACTTTACAGGTGCCAAAACACATGTACAACTTTTGTTTAAAAATTACAAATTTTTCTTTAAGTGGAAGTAAACCCATGGATTTAAACAGTTAAAAAAAAAGGCATGCCGGGTATACTAACTGCACATTGGCTGTGCTCTCAGCCAAACTATCAAACCATCCAATGGCTGGTATCATAACGAATCACATGTGCAGCACCATAGCAGTTGAAGATTAAACAGAGGCAAAGATGGCAGCTTCCTTGGCTGAAAATGATAGGGGAGTTTACTTCCACTTTAAGTATCAATTTCTTTAAAAATGACAAATGTTCAAAGGACACATAGTTCATACAACAGTGCAGCCACTTCTGCTCTACGTGTTTCCCCTAAAGGAGCTTCCACAGGAGCTTTAAAAGTACTGCATAAAGTTGATACTACGAAAGAAATCGATAATTGTGAATATTAAGCAATTGTATTGTGACAAACATTTCATTAAAGAACACATAGTATATTGTTAAGCATAATTACACACACTCATCACATAACAGACAGGGAAATAAATGCCTACAGATACTTTAAAATCAAATGCTTGAATCAATTGAATATTACCATTCCTCTAGAGCCTAAGTCAAGGGGGCAAGTTGCAACCATAGGGAGAAGAAAATGTTCTGAAATGTACAAGACTAAAAAGTAATATGTACATTTAAATGTATTTACATTTTTATTCATCATAAAATGATTTAAGTTATCCATAGGTAAAGAGATTTACCTTATTCAGAATAGAATTCAAAGTGTAACCAGTTGGTTCCTCATTTCCCTGAAAAGAGTAATTTGCTGCTGGGATTTAAAAAGAGAGAAACAGCGGATGATGTTTCCTGATGCCTAAAGAGGCCCAAAAATGGGCGTACAGCACTCCTGCTGTGTAGGCTTGTCTGCTCAAAAATTCAACCAGCACATTTCTAAGGAGGAGAAGAAGAAAAAAATATATAGTATAGCATATGTAGTGTCTCAGAGAGTTAATCCTGTTTTGGATGAGATAGGGCTTTAATGTCAACCAAAATGGGGAATAGGTCAAATGAGCATCCCTTCAATGTTGATTGACAGTTCACTAGTGCTTAGGTGGTAAGGAAGCCCCCATCCAAATGGAGAAGATGGTGACCAATGAGCCCCACGTCTCCTTTCATACATGGGAATTGATACATCAATAAGTAGGTCTAGAGAGATACTTACAGGTAATTGGGATCAGTATGTGGACTCGTGGTGTCGAGAGGGAGAGGAGAGGTGCAAACTCTCACTCTCACAAATCCTCCATCAGTGCATGGTGGCTGGATGCCACGATTTGACTTCTCCCTGTCCCGGTGGCGTCTGACGTCACCAGCGGACATCTCAATAGCACATGTGTGAAATCAGGACAGCGGACATGACGCCACACGCAAGCGTGCAGAGGCACATATCGCCATGTTGGAAAATCCACTACTCCCATTCAGCATAGGGGACAGCCAAACAGGTGTTTTGGTCCACCACTAGGCATCATAGGGCATGGTATTTCCAAAGGACAGCATGGAAAGCAATCCATGAATTCCGGTCACCAAATGGAAAAGGGAATCCCCATGACAGCGCTTTTAGGGCTCAAGCATAACATGGGTGATTGGTTGAACGCCCATGAAGCAAGTGACCTAGGACATGGGAAACCCAATATAATTGGTTAAATATAATTAAGGTAGATAAATGTAAATAAATTAAATCCTATCAAATGTCTCATGTATCCAAACAAAAGAGGCACATCTTCCCAGCTTATCATGTACACAAAACGCATATTATCTATACACACACATATACATACAGTACATCATTTTGTAATTTGGAAAATATAAGATAATTTGTTAAAGTGACCCACCTTAGACATGAGATGGGTATAAATGGCCAGTTTGGGGGAGTAGATCAAAAGAGTGAGGGAGGAATTTAACTGACAGAGAGAGATCTATAAAAAGGGTTTATTTCTCAGTCAGTTAAATTCCTCCCTCCCACTCTTTTGATCTACTCCCCCCAAACTGGCCATTTATACCCATCTCATGTCTAAGGTGGGTCATAAGTTATGTACTGCTTATATATGCGTTTTGTGTATATCAGCTGCGAACATGTGCCTCTTGTTTGGATGCAAGAGAAATTTGATAGGATTTCATTTATATACATTTATCTATTTAAATTTAACCAATTATATTGGGTTTCCCATGTCCTAGGTCTTGGGATTAGCAGCCATACGGATGCCCCAGGCACTTGCTTTATGGGTGTCCAACCAATCACCCATGTTAGGCTTGAGCCCTAAAAGCGCTGTCAGCGTAGTCATGGGGAGTCTCTTTTTCATCTCGTGACCAGAATTCATGAATTGCTCTCTGAGCAGCCCCTTGGAAATACCATGTCCTATGACACCTAGGGGTGGACCAAAACACCTGTTTGGCTGTCCCCTATACTAAATGGGAGCAGTGGATTTTCCAGCATGGCGATATGTGCCTTCGCAAGCTTGTGTGTGATGTCAGATCCACCATGCTGAATCCGGACATGCGTGGAAGCGCTATTGAGATGTTCGTGCCCTGCTGGTGATGTCAGACGCCACCAGAACGGAGAGAAGTCAAATTGTGGCATCCAGCCACCATGCACTGATGGAGGATTCATGAGAGAGTGCTTGCACCTCTCCTCTGCCTCTCACATGATCTGTTATTACATATACACACCTTTCTGAAAGGCCCCAGAGGTTGCAACACCTAAGCAAGAGGCGCCACTAACCAAACACTGCCACGAAGACCAAGGAACGCTCCAAACAAGTAAGGGACAATGTTGTTGAGAAATACAAGTCAGGGTTAGGTTATAAAAAATATCCAAATCTTTGATGAACCCTAGGAGCACCATCAAACCTATCATAACCACATGGAAAGAACATGGCACAACAGCAAACCTGCCACGAGACGGCCGCACATCAAAAATCATGGACCGGGCAAGGAGGGCATTAATCAGAGAGGCAGCACAGAGACATAAGGTAACCCTGGAGGAGCTGTAGAGTTCCACAGCAGAGACTGGAGTATCTGTACAAAGGAGAACAATACGCCATACACTCCATAGAGTTGGGCTTTATGGCAGAGTGGCCCGAGAAAGACATTACTTTCAGCAAAAAACAAAATGGCACGTTTTGCGAAAAGGCACTTGGGAGACTCCCAAAATGTATGGAGGAAGGTGCTCTGGTCTGACGAGACTAAAATTGAACTTTTTGGCCAAAGAAAACGCTATGTCTGGCGCAAACCCAACACATCACATCACCCAAAGAACACCATCCCCATGGTGGTGGCAGCATCATGCTGTGGGAATGTTTTTCAGCAGTCAGGACTGGGAAACTGGTCAGAGTTGAGTGAAAGATGGATGGTGCTAAATACAGGGATATTCTTGAGCAAAACCTGTTCCACTCTGTGTGTGATTTGAGGCTAGGACGGAGATTCACCTTCCAGCAGGACAATGACCCCAAACACACTGCTAAAAGCAACACTTGAGTGGTTTAAGGGGAAACCTGTAAATGTGTTGGAATGGCCTAGTCAAAGCCCAGACCTCAATCCAATAGAAAATCTGTGGTCAGACTTAAAGATTGCTGTTCACAAGTGCAAACCATCCAACTTGAAGGAGCTGGAGCAGTTTTGCCAAAAATCCCAGTGGTAAGATTTGGCAAGCTCAGAGGCTTATCCAAAGTGACCTGGAGCTATGACAGCCACAAAAGGTGGCTCTACAAAGTATTGACTTTAGGGGGGTGAATAGTTATGCGCATTGATTTTTTTCTGTTATTTTGTCCTATTTGTTGTTTGCTTCACAAAAATGTGTGAATTAAATGATGCAAATCCTCAAACAATCCATGTTAATTCCAGGTTGTGAGGTAACAAAACATGAAAAATGCCAAGGGGTGAATACTTTTGCAAGGCACTGTATATATTTTTCTTCTCCTCCTTAAGACTGTGCTGGTTGAATTTATGAGCAAACAGGCCTACACAGCAAGAGTGCTGTATGCCCATGTTTGGGCCTCTTTAGGCATCAGGTAACATCTGCCCTTTCTCTCTTCAAATTCCAGCAGAAAATGACTCTTTTCAGGAAAATGAAGAACCAATTGGTTACACTTTGAATTGTGTTCTGAATAAGGTTAACCTATGGATAACTTAAATAATCTGATGATGAATAAAAACGTTCATACATTTAAATTTACATGATACTTTATGGTCTCATACATTTCAGAACATTTTCTTCTCCCTATGGTTGCAACTTGCCTCCTTGACTCAGGCTGTAGAGCAGTGATGGTGAACCTTGGCACCCCAGATGTTTTGGAACTGCATTTCCCATGATGCTCATGCACTCTGCAGTATAGTTGAGAATCATGGGAAATGTAGTTCCAAAACATCTGGGGTGCCAAGGTTCGCCATCACTGTCTAGAGGAATTGTAATATTCAATTGATTCAAGCATTTGATTTTAAAGCATCTGGTAGGCATTTATTCCCAGTCTGATGAGTTTATGTAATTATGCTTAACAATATACTATGTGTTCTTTTATGACATGTTTGTCACAATACAATTTACTGATTCATATTCGCAATTATCAGTTTCTTTCATAGTATCAACTTTATGCGGTACTTTTAAAGCCCTGGAGGAAGCTCCATTGGGCAAAACATGTTAAGCAGAAGTGGCTGCATTGTTTTATGAACTATATGTTCACTGAACATATTTTGTATTCTTTAAAGAAATTGATATTTAAGAAAATATGTATTTTTTTAAAAAAATGTTACATGCGTTTTGGCACCTTTAAAGTCCCACTTTTTTGCCATTGCTTCTATTTATCAAATGGGATGTGGTGCCTATTTCCAGTTCTTCACTGCCCTTACTTCCATTTAAATGTTTAACACAGTTAAATCTATGGTTTTACTTCCACTTTAAGACAGTTGCATTACATCTCTTAATTCCTTTATTAAAATCATGAATAGGAATTTCCTTTTAAGAAGAAAATGAGAACCTTTCTATTAGAGTGCTGATGCTGAACTAGGGCGGTAAGGGAATCATTATGTGTGCATCCCTGCCAATTACAATCCAAGGCTGCTGGAGTGCTCAGGGCATATTCTGCAATAGTAAAAGAATGAGCACCCTGAAGCTCTGGTACCCACTATTCAGCATCACTCTACAAAAGATTAAAACATTTCAGGCTTAAGTCTGGAGCAATTTTCTTTCCTGCAACCACGGGGTTCCCTGCCAGAGCCATTGTGTTGAACAGATTGATTGCTGTTAGAGGCTATAATAGCCACTAGCAATAATCACATGTAAAATCCAACAGGCTGGTTGTACCCAGGTTGATTGATCAACTTGGGGACATTCAGCCCGCCCATACATGGTTTGAACCTCCATTGGTCCCCGCTGAACCGGCTGAGACAGTCTATAGCCAGCTTTAGTTTACACATGCGATAGCCTTTGCCAGCTATCTGCCAGATATCTGCCACCCTTACTGCCCTTCTGACTGTAAGTGTAAACAAGCCCTTAGACTATGAACCCAAATGGTTTACGTTCTGTGCTTTTACAAAAGGCAGCATCAAATTCATCACTTTCCCAACATCCTGACTTTAAAGTGAATGTAAAGGCTCACTTTAAAAAAAAAAAAAAAAAAACATGTTATATTTACCTCATCTGTGCAGTTGGTTTTGCACAGAGCAGCCCAGATCCTCCTCTTCTCGGGTCCCTCTTTGCTGCTCCTAGTCCTTCCCCTCCTTTGAGTGCCCCTCAGCCAGCAGCTTGTTACAGGCTGCCATTCAAGCTGAGTCAAAGCTCTGTGTATCCATTCAGACAGGGAGACCCACCCCCTCTCTCTCCTCTGATTGGCTGACTTTGACAGCCGCGTGAGCCAATATCGCAGCCAATCAATAGGAGTGTACTGGATGGCTGAGGGGATCAAGGACATTTCTGGAGAGAGAAGGGGGTCGGATAGGCATAGAATGCATTAAGATAAAAAACCTTCTGCCTTTAAAACTCCTTTAAAGCTGAAAACTATGACAGCCATCCCTGTCTTTTGGGACTTGCCTGCTATAATCGGCCTTTACTTGCAAGCACAGCAGTTGCCGTTCTGCATCTCTACCTATATAACACATTAACTGTGCATTTGCGCGCATGTACACACTAGTGATCTGCATGTGGAGTGGACCCAGGGTTTGGGAGCAGACATTTTTAACCAAAGGAATGTGCAGACACTACTATTAAAAAGCTATGTAAACTATCATGGTTGAACAATGACAGAATTTATAACTCAGACCCCATTGTGTATCAAAATGAGGCAAGAAAAAGGGGAACCTGTACACATGTAAGCAATATTAAAGGCTTAAGGTAAATTACAGAAATATAGGGAGTCAAAACAAAAAAGCGTGTCTTACCAATAGAAGTTAATTTCCCCAAAATTCAGCTTAAGAAGTGACCTCAAAGAATAGCTTCTGAAACTTCCAATTTAGATATCTACGGCAACCTCTACATAGAGCACCTGGCCAGGGTCTTAACAGAGATTCACTTCTACTACAACCACACAACTCAAAGAAAAAAGTCCACACATACACAAACAGCTGAGCTATACCAGAAATCATTACCACTTTCTGCTACAGTAATAGGTTTTATATTTATAAAAAACACAAATTAAGATTGCTATCCCAACCCTTGGCACTATACTTGAGCCTATTAGTCTCAACAAGGAGAACTGTCTGGACATGATGGATCTAACCAATGTAGACAGTAAATAGATCTTGGTACGGATATGTTGCAGAAAACCTTATATAATGCTCTGCAGGAAAAGTAAATCATCCAGTTTAAATTAATTCACATTTAATTTTCATTCCTCACTCATTTCATTTAGCCTAATTAATGAGTAATGAAAAGTAGGTCACCTCCAGCTAACTCTTTATTTACAAGTTGTACTTCAAGATTGAAGATTTGTTCATGGATTTTGCTGTGTGAGAGTTTCAGCTTCTCTCTTCTATTCACCATGTAGCACAGATTCCTAACCTGTGAATATAAAAAAAAAAAAAAAAAATATGTGAAGCTTTTTTTATACCGTATGCTCTATATTATCACACAAGTAGCCGCCATTCCACTGAAACAGATCCACATATATAAAAATACACGCTAAAGTCAGAAGACTGTAACTTGGCCTGCCCATCTGTGGAAAGCGGTTTGAAAGGAAGAACACTGAGCATGCAAATACGAAGGCAGCTTCCTTTACCAGGGATGCAGAATAATGGTTTTCAGAGAAATAATTATGCTAGATCTGTCCTCAGTTGTAAGTCTTGGCTTGTCAACTAAGAGTTGCGTGGCTTTTTGATGCCTTCAATTATAACGAACAGCAAAACTTTTTTTTGTTTTGGATAAAGTGGAAAGGAATGAGTACACCTGTCAGGGTTTTATTGCTGTCTGTGTCCCCATTATGGAGGATTCACCCTCACCATTTGTTAGGCTACTTTCACAGGGGTGCTTTACAGGCGCTACAGCGCTAAAAATAGCGCCTGTAAAGAGCCTCTCCTGTGTCTCCAGTGTGAAAGCCCGAGGGGCCTTCACACTGGAGCGGTGCACTTGCGGGACGGTCAAAAAAAGTCCTGCAAGCCGCATCTTTGCAGCACTGTGGGAGTGGTGTATTCACCGCTCCTAAAACGCCCCTTCCCACTGAAAACAATGGCGCAGTGCCACTAAACCACCAGCATAGCGCCGATGCAGCAGTTTTAACTTAAAATAGCGCCACTATTGCTGGAGCCCATCCACCCCAGTGTGAAAGTATCCTTACGGTTTACCATTATCATTAAAAGTGAAAAGAAAATCCCAAATTTTGGATTATCCACAGAAAAGTAAGAGGGGAAATCTTCCAATTGGGACACCTGATCTGGTGACCTGGGGTCCCCAGGGGAATCCAACTTCCTGTTTTGGCTATGGGACAGGAAATTAAGGCAAATCTCCCCAAATTAATACGGATCGCAAAAAATAAAAAAATAAATAAAAAAATACACACAAAAACCTGGCGGGTTATGAACCTCCCTTACTCTAAGAGGAGAAAATAAAAATGTGCCTATTGTTCTACTTCCAACCTTTGTGTGTTTTTTGGACATGGACACGTATTAACTTGCTGGCTTCTTTTATCTTTGTGATCTACTGTAGAAGGTTCAGAATATAATATGCATATTAGCACAATTTGGAAACCTGTCTTATTGTATAACCTCTAAAAGTGCACTCTTTATAATAAATGGAGTTCAATTAATATATCCTCCTAGCATCGTATTCCCATGTTTGGGATTAGTTTAGTTGTCCTCCTCTGCACTCATTCCAGTTCCACAAAATTCTTTATGTGAACCGTCACCCAAAACTAAAAATGTATAAATGGCAATTCCACTTTAGTGGGAAAAAAAATTAGAAAAAATAATAATAATAATAATATAGCATATACAATTGCGACACAAGTCATATTGTAATTTAATGTTATTTAAAAATGACCTCTCTTTTTCAGTCTGCAAATCTAAGGCGCAATACAATATGGCAGCCTGGAGGGATTCTATATAAAGATGGTGCACAGAATGTGCCCCAGATTTGTAATTTCCCGCTTGTATGATTGACTTACTGATTTTCCCAGAAGTCTGCACCAACATGCAAACCAAAATTTTGAGCATCCCCTACAACAAATGTCATTTTTGGTGTCATACGCTCAATGGGAAATCACACTCAAAGGGATGCAGACTCTGTAGGGTGCATCAACCGATTCATAATTATAAAATCACTCCCATACAGATTCCTTTTGCATATGGACAGGCAAACCGCTATTTCTTCAGAACAAAAGGTAGGTAACTGCTACAGAGTTTGTTAAATTCTTTGCAAAGTACTTAGATCACTCAATGGGGAATATTTTTTTCTCAACAAAGGTTGAGTTACTCTTTAAGATGAGCTCTTACTCATGCTTTGGACGCTGTCATGATTATGCCCCCCTCCCTGGAGTCTATACCTCTTTTAAAACACAAGGAAATATCTTGATTGCTTTAGTAACTGCAGCTGAGCATTCCATTCTGCAAAGTAAAACTGTGCAGTCCATTAAAAAGAAGTCAACCTAATGCAGTTCAGTGTGTAGGAGCAAAAATGCTGCACTGCTACTGAACTTAAAGCAGAGTAGTCATTCTCATGTAGGCTGTGCCTGACTGCACTAGAGTGGGATAAAAAAAAAAAATGTTGCGGGGCATTGCTATCAGCATTGTCACGGTAGAATTATAAGCCAGTATCATGTCAATCAACACATGGCCACAACTTGCCCTGCCCACTGCTTTCAGGATGAGCAGAACCGCCTCTGTTGCTGAAATCCTGTGAGCTGCAGTGTTGAAGGAGCATGTGTGGCACAAAAGGAGTAGGATTTGGCTTAATTAGGGAAGGTTGTTGGTTGTTTACTTTAAGAGGTTTGTGCCTCACAAAGTAACTGGGTTTGGACTGTCACACAGGAAGCTTTAGTAGTACTTCAATATAATCCAACTCTAGTATAAATCAGAAGAAGAGCTCTGAGGCAGAGTGTAGCCTTGCAAGTGGAATAAAGCCCTCCTAAAGTTAAACACATAGTTTCACTTTGAACATTACAATTCTGCTACATAGGTTGCACCAATGTAATATAATTTTAATAAGTAGACTTATAGTAAATATATTGGTGTGCACACATTTTACATAAAAGTTGCATTGGGGAAAATTACTATTTTCTTTTTCTTTTACTATTTGCAAAAAAAAAGAATCAATAGAAAAAAAAGTGTATCCAAATGAAGGCCCTGTCAGTTAAATAATTATAAATAAAAAACACACAAACACACACACACACACACACAACATTGTACAATATTTTAGAGGAAACATCAAACCTAAAAGATATAACAGATATCAAATGGCTAAAGATCAACACAAGCCAAAACTTATGGAAGGGAAAGGGGGGTGTTGGATAGAGTGGGTAAGGGTTAGAATGTATGTAAGTTCTTCGTCCATCTGCACGATTTTTACTTTACAGAAAGAAATTAAAAGGAAGGAAAGTCACTTGGACAGGAACACGCAGACAGCTACGAAAACCTGATAGAATTTTTAATCCTTCCCTGCTTTTTAACAATTTTAACTATGAAACAGAATACAAGGTAACATCTGAAAAGAACATTTTCATGAGCGATTTAAAAAAATAAAAATAAAAAAAAAAAGGAAGAAGAAACCTCATAGCTGTAAAAACTAGACTCACTCTCTCTAAATCTTGTCTAAGGTGCATGAACATCCTCATTCTTGTATGGATGCTGTCCTCCTTGGGTTGTAACAAGCCTTCCTGTTCCTCCTCTTTAGGAGGCACCAGTGGCTTGTTGAAGTTGCTTTTACGTTTCAGCAGCCAAAAAGAGTAAATCAAATCTACAGTGAGTTTGGGTATTCCTAGTTCAGCTGCCACAGCATCCACGTTTACCATAGTGTAAAATTCTTCTTCTAACTCTTTTAGTTTCTGGGCACGGAGGCTGGTCTTCTCACTCTCGCTTTGTCTGTTGTCAATGACTGGTTTGTGAGAATCTTCCTGCTCCCCTTCTGAGCAATGTTTGTTCTTGCTGTGCTTCAAGCAGTAGGACTTGAATTTAACTTCGTCTCCTTCATCTAAAATGGTCTTCATGTCCAGAGTGTGTTCGAAGGCGCAAGTGACATGAAATGCTGTTATGCAGCTCTTAACTGAACACTGATAAAAGAAAACAAACACAACTGATGAATTATAATGCAAATAGCTTACAGGAGCATAAACTAAATATACATTCACATGAGACAAAAGTGTGCGCGTGTGCTGAACAATTAAAGTAGATGTAAACCCACTTCTAAAATACCATGTAAGCTTTAACATGTAAATATAACATGTAAATAAACTGTAATTCCAAAATTTGTTTTACATTTTTTTTTAATGCAAACACACTGAAATTATTAGTTAAAACAGTGCATGTTGGACTTGGATCATCCAAAGTTATTTCCGCTATTATTCATTTGAATGAAAAGAATTTTCATTTGCAATAGAAATGCCTCAGTGCACATTTGTAGACGATATCTAAACTTGCAACTTCTACACACCAACTCAGGGATCAGGACTAATCTTTCTCTGTATATAACAAAAGCTTTTGACTGTAGAGAGATCTGTGGGTAAACTCACCTAGCTATAAACTGCGGCCAACATTTTTAGCCCGGCTTTACCTTTGTGTGCGATTTAGAACGCAACTCCAGCCACAGAAACGCTCATTTTTATTTTTTAATCTTAAAGTGACACTAAACTAGATCATTCTCCAAAAATAATACATAACTATTTATTGGCCTTGTAGTCTATTAATGAAATTGTTTCTTGCGTTGTTTTTCTGCCTCCTTAAAATGTCCTCTCTAAACTGCCAAGCTTTTCCTTTTCCCGTCACCTCTGTTTGCAACCGTCCATACATGTTTGCTGTGCACTGCTCTATGAACACTGAAAATCCCAAAGTCCCTAGTTCATCTAAGGAGCGAGCAAGAAAAGGAGGTTACAATCTCACATACAGCGAGTGGGACAATGGAGAACCAAGCGCCACCCTGTTAACCCGTTTTTTTGGTTGGACCGGATGGACTTATCTTTTTTTTCAACCTATGTAACACAGGAAGTTGGACCACAGAAGCAAAACAATAAAGTTAGATTTGGAGGAGGCTGAGAGCAAGAGGATTCCCGAGTTAAAGAAGAGCCTTCAGTCCCTTTTTAGTGGCTCCGCCCCAGCCTCCCTGCACCTACCTTTATTAAATAGAAAAAAGTATTGCCCTACATAGATTTTAAATTTGCATGGATAAAGAGCCGGCCGGCAAACAACCGACCTCCGGGTTGCGAATAGTGTGGTGACGTAAACAAGTACCCTCCTTCCGACGCTTTTCGTCATAAATTGGCATGGTCTTGGGCAGACAATGTCACTTTATGACGAAACACGTTGGAAAGAAGGGATGTGTGTTGATGTCACCACTGTTCACAACCCGTAGGACGGGCGCTTGTTGTTAGCCAGCCGGGCCTTTATCCGTGCAAATTTAAAACGTAAGTGCAATACTTTTTTCCATTTAATAAAGTGAGACAATATTACAATATGGCTAGATTTTCTTTCCGGGTCTCTTCTGAATGGGGTTGTGTGAAACTTGGTGCAGAGATCCATCCTGTGGCCAACACCCCATACAAGCATCTGAGCAAGTACAAAGCCTTGGCTGGGCTATAATCACACGCCTGTTTTGCTTGCTATCTGGTAAGAACGTTTTTCTTAAGGTGGCTGATGAAGGTCTGATTTTATCAGACAAACTTGAATATAATTTTTTTTTCCCTTTAATGCAAACAATGCCATGCTTGTACAACTTCAGGAGCTCTCCAAGCTCCACTAATCAATTTTGATGTAAAGTGAGGAGCTGCACTTCTGCTTCCCACTGCAATGAAGCCCCTAGTTCCAGGGTCAGGTCCCCAGTCCCCAACCTGTCATGCCATTTACAGAGCTGTGCTTTGTGAATGGCACAGCAAAGTGAGGAAGGTGAAAGCACATCACCGGAACTGGTTAGAACAATTTGAAAATATGATTTCCGCTAATTGTAATGTTCTTGTTTGAATTTTGTCATCTTAGAATTGGCTTTCCCATTTTTTTAGTAACCAAACGCAATATAAGTCAATCACTGTTTTTTACTGCAGGATATTGCTTTTTGCACATTGTTATTGGCCAATTAGCTGCTATATATTGGTACTTATAATTCCTTTGCATTAGGTTATATTTCAGCTTTACATTGGGGCATACAGTTTAAATAGAATTGTACATCTGGCAAATATATGTATGGCAGATAAAATTCATGACAGCAATTACAGATACAAACATCTTACTTGTATGCATGCTCCAGTCTTCAGTTTACAGAGACTACAGACCAATGCCCAGCGACTGGGAGGGATGTGAGAAACCTTAGTTATTGGCTCCATCCTTTCAGGGCAAGCAATGCTCACCTGTATAAAAGAATGAGTGTTATACCGCAGAGAAAAACGGCAGACACTATTAAATAATGTATATAAATTGAATCACCAAACTGTATCCCAAAACCATTCTGCAAGCATATTATATAAATATTCTATATTTCTCAACAGGAATTTGTTTTTATGCACACAAACAAAAAGTAACAAAAAACTTTGCTAAAAAGTAAATGAACTTTAGGTTCACTGTTCCCCCTTGCTGCTGCCATAGAAAAGAACAGACTCCCCAAAAATGACAAAAATGCCTCCTGAAGCAGAGTCCCTCCAAGACCTACCACCAGTTCTCTCAATCCCTTATCATTTGTGCTTTTTTGTTATAACAGAGGACAGGTTCTGTGTCAGGAACAAACACCACTTGGCGTTCCCTTCCTAAACTGACACACTGCCACCTGTGCCTCACACAGAATCTGCCCAAAACCTGGTTTAAAGAAAAAAAAATCAGTGAGGCAGGGGAAATTCAGACTTGTAGGGAACCTGCACCAGCATATTTAGCAGGTCTGCTACTGCCACACTATGGGAATGTGGCAGTAGACCTCAGTCTTTCCCTTTAAGGTCCATATGAGGAAAGAAAAAGGTTTTGTATAGGGGAAGCACTTTTCATTCCAGAATCTATTATTTAAAGAGAGCGTACTTAATTTTCACCTCCTACTAATGCAGTGTTTTAGTGTATTAGTCTTTACCCTTATCTCGCGGAAAAAAGAGTGAACAAAGTACAGAAGAAAGGCTAAAGCCCACATTCAGATTAGTTTAATAAGGCAGTTTTGTTTTCTTTGCTGCTACTTCTGCAGCAGTGTTTTGTTTTGGTCAAACCTTGTGTATCTTTGTATTTACTTTTCTTGCAATACTTCAATAAAAATGTTATGAAATAAAGAAAAGCCTACATTTGACATGTCCTCAATGAACACAAAGCTATATATAATGTAAAAAGGAAGAAAAAAAACAAAACAATATATGCCGTGAGATTCCTGACAAGCAAAAAACACTCTGTCTAATTGTGTCTTTGTACAAAGTAAAGTTTACATGTCAAGTAAACTTTTGCTTTACAAAAGGACTTCTTATGTGCTGCCAGAACTCTTTGAAGTACCATAGCAGGTATTTACAAAGCCCCATTCCATAGTAGGTTTTGCTGGCAGAATGTAATGTGTATAATCCCCCAATACATAGAATTGGAAAGTTTTCAGTGGGCTGCAGAGGCATTGTAGAGCGTCACTATGAAGGTACAATCTAGTACATACAAAAACCAAGTATCATCCTTTTTTATTATGCATTGGTTTCCTTAAAGTGGTTGTAAACCCTTACAAACCACTTTGTCCTACAGGTAAGCCTAGATTAAGGCTTACCTGTAGGTCCAAGAAATATCTCCTAAACCTACACGGTTTAGGAGATATTTGCCAAAAGACAGGCACCACTGTCTACGGCGCGCAGGCGCACTGAGCGTGCCGCTGTTAACAGCGATATGCCGCGAGTGGCGGCTCCCGTGCGCATGCGCGGGAGTGACATCATCGCGGCTCCGTCAAATGACAGCGCCGGAGCAGCGAGACCCACCAAGAAGATGGAGGCTCCGTACACAAGGGGACAGCGACGACATCTCTGGCTCCTGTGTCAGGTAAGTGACACATAATGGGCTACTATGCAATGCATAGTAGTCCATTATGCTTTACTTTTGCAGGGAATCAAAGAGGAAGTAACCCCATCAGGGATTACTTCCTCTTTAAAGTGGTTGTAAACTCTGTTACACCACTTGTACACTGCAAATCCCAAGGCCCTAGTTCATCTAGGAGCGAGCAAGAAAGGGAGGTTACAATCTCACATACAGTGAGGCTTACCTGTAGGTACTGTAAATATCACCTAAACCTGCACAGTTTAGGAGATATTTACCATATATGCTTGCTCCAATGTCATCAGCGCATGCGCACTGAAGAAACAGCTTGCTCGTGCCATTTCTTTAGCAGAGTGCCGTGAGCGGCAGCTCCCATGAGCATGCGTGGGTGTAACGTCATTGTGGCTCCAGTGATGCATACTAGCCCATTATGCCTTTGTCTTGCAGGATTTTTTTTTCATCTTTACAACCCCTTTAAAACAGTCATAAAAGGCTAAAGTTTTTTTTAGCTTAATGCATTCTCTACATTAAAAGATGAAAAATCTCATTGCATGTGCACTATAGAAACAGCTTGCTTGTGCCGTTTCTTCAGCATAGTGCAGTTGGCTTAATGCATTCTCTACATTAAAGATGAAAAATCTCAGGTACAACTGAACCCCCCCCCCCCAAATATCTGAGCCCGATCTCCATCCAGTGCTGTGCAAAACTGCTGAACAGAGCAGGTAAGTGAAACATACTTGATATTTAAAAACAGAACCTTTCTCCCTAAAGTGATTGTAAACAAAATCATTATACATTTTCGCCTGTTCAAAAAAGATTCTTTGCATTTTCATTTACTTAATCAGGTGGCAGAGAGCTGTGCTTTTTAAATTATACAATTTAATGGTAATTCCATTAATTCAAGCTTAAAATATATGCCTCATCAGGCTTTACACCCAGTGAAGTAACCTAATGTGTTTCAAAAGCTTGCATCGTAAGATTTTTGAGCTTCCCAATAAATATTCTTGTATAAACTCCAGATCATCTGATATAATACACACTGGGGGTGCGGGGCAATTTCTAAAGCACCCTGATAAGAAGCAGGTCTGGCTCTGTCACTAGCAATGAAGAATGAGCTGTATAACAAACCAGAAGAGAATGGGCAAGTTATTACCTCTGGTATCCATAAAGCACAGCTTACATGTGCCCATTTTGTACCAGTTCTTGTAGCTTTCATGGCTCCACCTCTCTTTGGGCACAATATACACTGCGGGTGAATACCTAAAACACACGTTCGACACAGCCAGCTGCCTTCTGGGACCTTCAGGATGCCATAACATGCCTTTGAACAAAGAAAAATATGTCATGCATTCAAGTAAAGCATAAAACCTACATATTATTGTAGCTCCCCTGATTATGTGATGAATGAATGTATAGCCATGCAAACAAGACATTTCGACCCATTCAAAATAAAATAAACATTAGAAGAGTAACCAAAGGGAAGTTTATATGATTTAACATGATACAAAAAAGTTTCTTCCTCTATTTTCACAATAATTTAGGAACATTAACGTCTTTTACAAAGCAAGGGAAAAAAAGATAAGGCCATATGGCCCTTAAGCATGTACTCCAGTCCTGCCCACAATTTATGTACACATGTAGCTGAATCACATTGTCGAGACACAAATTACACCAACTGCAGATACGTGAGATCACCAGCAAAACATGATTCATCGATGGGACCTGTTTAGGACACAGCGTTGTAGGGGTTTGGTATTTAAGTATCATAAATGTGTCGGTAAATGAACCAATATACAAGGTTCTAACCCATTACCCATAAGATTTCCCTAATTTTCAAAGGGCACCTCTGAATCACCTGGTGCACACAGATGTTGCAACTATCACAGAACACCATTTCATTGCCTTCCTCACTGTCTGGGGAGCGACAAACATCACAGATGACATCCTCATCATATTCTATGCCCAGTCCCTCCTCTGTCTCTATTGCATGATTCATGTTTTCATGACAATGACGTTCCAGCACTTCTAAAGTCTTCTCCATAGTGTTCTCATCCACTGGAGTGCAACCTGTGGCAAAAAGAAAAATAAATGATCGGTTCAGTGCTCCGCCAATAAAGCAGCTGTAAAAAGGGTGAGATTAGAATAAAACTAAATTATCAGGAGCCTAAAGAAATGCAAGAATAAAAATTATGAGCTATCTAATGGCACTTTCAAGAACAGTGTTGTACAATGCATAGCGCAGACCACTGCATTCATCACTAACTGTACTATAAGATAGGTCCCCAAGGGTATGAATATCTTAGCCTTTATAATTATTGTTTTAAATTCTCCATGTCCATATCGATTCTCATTCTGAGTACCTAAATTATCGTTAGAAATGATCAGATTAGTGGCCTCACTAGTGAACTACCAGTTATGTTGTACCAAATGTTAACTGCCAAAATAAGATCTCTGGTGGCTACCACTAGTTAATGCCCAGTATTACTCTCTCTGTGGGAATCCTAGACAGGTGATAAACTACAATGAACAGAAATGCTCTTGACAACACCCATGACTTAATCATAAAAATCAATGATCAGGAAGTGGTATCCATTGGGAGGTTATGGCAGAGAAAAAAACTACTTCCCACAGAACTACTGGTCCAGTGTTAGCAGTCCTGATGATGGCCACTGAAAAATGCATGAGATTTTACCATGATTTTCATAGGTGATGTGAATCAAAAACTGCAAAACGGGTGTGTATTTGGAGGTGTTTTAAAAGCATTTCAATGGTGAGGAGTGCTACTCTGCAATGGACCAGTGTGAAGGCATACATAGAATTTAGAGGGATGCATTTTTCTTGAGGTTTTTTTTCTTTTCTTTTTACTGCAAAATCACTTCAAAAATTAATTGAAAAGTCAAAAGCCATTATATATAAAAAACATATATTTTTGGAAAAGTGTCCATTTCGGTTTTCGGCCAAGTGCATCGTGAATTGGGTGTTAGTAAACGTATAAAACAGAGAGGAGACAAAGGTGCTCTGGTGGAGGTGGATAGCTGGTCAGAGGGATGATAGTGATAAAGTGTCACTTCTGGTAGCACTTTGGTTAGAGGAGAAGCAACTCTGAATATATAAAAAAAGGTAAATAATGGTGCCTCTAAGTGCAGAATGTAAAATGTAATAAAGCGCACAGGGTTAAGGGTTAAAAGCACTTACAAGATTGTTGAGTGATAAACTCAGGAGTCCTCGTGTGTGGCATGTGTCCATCCTCAGCATGGTGGTAGAGAGCAGTGTAGAGCCATCTAGCAGCTGAAAAGCGTTCTCATACGTGTTGGAGAGAGAAGGGGGCGGTAGCACATTGCGGAGTATGTGCAGCTCCTTCATCAGATGCACACACGCTCCGAAATGCGTTACCGCCACCTTCTCTCCACTGACACCATCAGCCTTGTGTGTACCACAGTGAATACAGGCTTCCCTACTGCCTCCTCTCTCCAACACGTACAAGAACCCTTTACAGATGCTGGATGGCTCTACACTGCTCTCTACCACCATGCTGAGGATGGACACATGCCACAGATGAGGACTCCTGATTTTATCATGTCTTAACACTCAACAATCTTGCAAGTGCTTTTAACCCTTTGTGCACTATATTACATTTTGCATACTGCACTTAGAGGCACCTTTCTTTTCCTTCTTTTGTTAGTAAACGTAAACTACCTTATGCTTGTGGAAAACAAAATACAGATTACAAACACCAAACAATCTGTTCAGACAATGAAATATAGCAGTCAGTGTAATGATGTACGGAAGCTGTGGAAGTAAAGAGCCTCAATGACCTGTAAATAAAGGATATCCAATATTTATCAGACAAAATCTACAGCAGAATTTCAGCATTCAAAAACATTGAAGGACAAGCAAATCCATGAGCTCCAAAATCCAAGACTGCTAAACCAGCACGCGCACAAAAAACCCCAAAATAAAACAAAAAACACATCTGTGTGTCCCATACATACCCATATCTACAAGTTCAAGGTTGCACTCTTGAAGCCAAAAGAGATCCATATCATCAAGGTCATATCGGCACATGCTTTCTGCTAGTTCCAGAATGTTTACATATCCTGGTTCTGATGGCTCCTGCCCTGAGCAATGGATGTACTTTCGTGGACGTGAGTACAGCACCTCTTTTACTTTATCAGCAATGACCCTGTAGATGAGATACGTTCATACTAGTATATTCAGCCTATATACACACACACACAAATGTATTGATATTTTTATATTTTGTGATATTTTTAGCTGAAAAAATTAAAATTATGCAAACTCTCACTTGAAGCAGAATTTTACAATTTGATAAAAAAATAATGTTCTTTAGCATACATTCCTCATTATTATGCTTCCAATATCAGTGTGTGCTGTAAACTGGAAACTGACATTTTGCAGAAACCCAGTGCCCCCGAGCAGCGGTAAATTTCTGGCTCCGATTTTCAGCACAGTGCCTAAAAATATAGGGAAAACTGAGGCTGTGCAGAGCAGGGTGATAAAATGCTTTACTGGATTTCAAACAGATTAGGCCCTTATTTTTAATATTTTACATAGCTACACATGTAAATGGGGTTAGCATGAAGTAAACTATCAGGAGGTAATTTTCAGATTTTTTTCCACTTTAACCACTTCCGGAACCCCCACCTCACATATACTGCGGCAGGGTGGCCCGGCTGCATGAACCGACGTACCCGTACGTCAATTAATACATTAGACACAGCGAGTGCGTGCAACCTCGTCTGTGGGTCCGGCGAACTCGATGTCTGCCAGCCACCCGTGAATGCTGTTGAGAGGCGGAATGGGGATCTGCCTATGTAAACAAGCAGATCCCAGTTCTGACAGGGGAAGGGAGAGGGAGAGGGAGAGAGAGATCAGTTGTTCCTAGTGATCAGGAATAGCGATCTCTCCCTACTCCCAAGTCTATCTCCCCGACAGTTAGAAAGCACCGCCCTATGGAGCAATTAACCCTTTGATCACCCCTTCCCTGCCAGTGCCATTTATACAGTGATCAGTGCATTTTTATAGCATTGTTCTGACCTGAGAGAAGGTTGTGGGATAGTTTCTGGATTAGCTGGAACTTGAACGCCTTTCTCCCACTCCTGCTTCCAAGTGTCCACAAAACTGTAATATTCATCCTGGTTGACATGTTGTGAGTCTGGAATCTTCATTGCACTAATTAAGTCCTTTCTGAATACCTAAGACAATAAAAGACAAAGCGTTAATAAGTGAACAGCAATAAGACAGCATTATGTAACAGATGCATAAAATCAGAAGGGTAAAAAGCACAGGTGTTTCTAACAGCAGCCTTTTAGAACAGAAAGGTAATTTTTCTAGCGACCGATTTATAGAAATAATATACACCTGGATACAAGGCCTTCCACCAGTTTCCATATAATCACCATTATTAACAGATTGACAGCCATGCACTTATGTGGCTTAGTACTGGAATTTACTACTCATATTCTTTACTTCTTATAGGTTGATAGAACAAATTGTTCCCAATTGGCAGCAACAATCGTCAAGTTTGACAAAAAGTATTTTGTCAAATCTATCTATATCTATAAATATCATTTTTTTTTTTGTGTTAAAGAAAACCTGAAAAAATATAAATAAATTTAAAAAAAAAAATCTATAGGTTGCTATTGTTGAGCTCTCCATTTGAAGCCTTGAATCAATATAACAACCAAAGTAACAAGACCGTTATCCACTGACCCAAGAGATGAAGACAGTCTATGAGCCTGACTTTAAAAAACACTTCAACAGCTACATGGTTGTTTGAGGCCAGAGACAACCAGGAAACTACTATTTTCAGGTCCTGGTCAGCAATAGCACATTATAAATAAAAGGTTTCTTTAAAATTAATGTTTGGGAAGCGTGGTGGCTTACCGTTAGAGCTCTTATTTCAGCGCTACAACTTCATTATCCAGTTTTCACAAGAGACATTTTGCTTGTCGCATCTGTACACTTTTCTTTGTTTACGCAAACTTCCCACGGGCTTAACCATATGCCACTCATACATTTCTTCATCATACATCATGGGACACAGAGCCTTAAGTAATTCCTTTATGGGTTAAGTGCCACCTTCGGGTGTTGACACCGGTATACCCAATCAAGGAAGTGACCTCCCTATATAACCCCTCCTCCTTCCAGGAGCACATCATTTTTTTCACCACTGTCTAAGGTGTTGGTCACGAGTGAAGATGTGCTCTGAGGAGCTCCAGGAGGGATCCATGCTGGAGTTAGAAAAAAAACAAAAAACACCTCCACAACCAGATCCATCCACGCTACTGAGGCCACAGGATGGTACTGTCTATTTTCAGCAGTATCCTGCAACGAGGAAAAGCTAAGAGAAAAGCATAGGAACTGCAAAGTCCACCTATGACTTTTCTTTCGATATGCAATATTATAATGCATTAAAACTCCTCTAGAGGGAGTAAGAATGCATATGCCCTATTAATCTGTGCTAAACTTACAGCATGTGTCCTAGCAGCTGGAAGGGGTTCTCCTCTCCCCCCCAACTGAAACTGAGTGGCTTGGGGTACATGTACTATGATACTGGGGTACATGTACTATGGTGCATTTCATTTGTAACAGCTATAAATCGGTGTAAAAAGCACTAGAGGCTGACAAATTGCTAAAGGTACCACTCCCCCCCGCTCAGTGGGCACAGGATAAGGTATTACCCTCAGGAGATCACGTAGGAAAAATAAGCAGATTTTTTTTTCTACGGAGGAAACAATTGACGAACCTTATGCAACTTTGCAATCTGAGAGATTGATGGTACAAACTCTTACAGAGATGGTTCATTCCACTTTCGTGCTACCCCTAACAGAGTCAGTTAAAAGTTTGGTCCCTTCCTTGGGTTCTTTAAAACCTTCACAGCTTTTTTTCATGCATTACTAGGAAAAGCAAAATTTATGCTGAATGGGATCATCCGAATAAACATTTTTTTTCCCTCCAAAGAGTTTCTCAGTTCTCTATCCATGAAGGAGAAAGTCACAAAAGATGGAAATTTCCAACAAAAGGTGCTGCGATTTCCAGCATAACTTGTCCAGTAGACAATGCTTAAAGATCAGAAGTTTTTTTTTTTTTATCTTTTTTCCTGGCAGGTACCATTCCCAGCCTGCAATTGCTGCAATAGACAACCGTCAGTCCCTAAAAGGACCAGTTCAGGAGGCCCTTATGGAGGTCCCTGCACAACAGGCCCATGAGTAGCCGAACTACCAAGGGTGCTATGTTCTGCCATAGACACCTTGCACTTGTGCTAAAACACATGCATAGGATCCTGTGGTTAAGGGGTTGGTCAGCCTAAGCATCTTGCAAAAAAGCTTCTGACTAGTATTTCCGATTTCATGTGGAGTGACTATTTGTGGAGAATTTGGTTAAATACATCCAAATGATTTTTTAGAAGGAAAGGTACTCTTTTGCCCAAAAAGAAGGTATAAGTCCTTTTATCCTGCACCAGGGGCAGCTGCCTCTAGGCAGTGGCGACGGCCTCCACCGTCAGACTCTAGAGGAGAAAAACATTCAGACCCTGTATACATGATTGAAGAAGCATTTTTCCTCCGCCACTGCAGGGCCTAGAAGGAAAATTAGCGACTTTAACCACATCCACTATCCAAAGATAGAAAGCATGTTAGATTCTGCCCCCCCCCAGATCCCTAAGGTGGAACAGTGGCAAAATGATTACTCCTCTGCAGCGGAGACAGCTGGAGTTGAACCTTTTTTCAGCCTCTCAATCCGAGAAATTGCTGGTACAAATCTCTTACAGAGATGATTCGTGCCTCATTCAAGCTACCTCTAGTAGAGTCAGCTGATAGTTCTGTTTTTTTCCACGCAGAAATTCAACAGATCCATTCTAGATCTAAAAGAATCTAAATCAGTTCCTAAAGTTCAGCTTCTTTTTATGGATTCGATTAGGTCAGTAGTTTCTATCCTACAAGGAAGAAAACTTCTGGCACCTATCGGCATCAGGGATGCATATATTCATGTCCATACATTTGCCGCTCCCCAAAGGTTTCTGCAGTTTGAAGTAGAGCAGCTGAATTTTAGTTTGTAGCATTGCCCTTCAGGCCAGCTACAGCGCCCCGACTGTTCACAAAAAAGCCAGCCCCACCTCTAGCCAGGTCAAGGGCACAGAGCTTAAACAGTTTTGGCATACCTAGCCGATCTATTGCTTATAGACCAATCGGTGTTCAGAGTAAGGTGTACGCATTACAACCAGTTACCTGGAAAAGTCTCAACCTAGTGAAGTCTCCCTTAAAACCCCTAAAAAAGCTGGAGTATTTGGGTCTGATCATAGATACAGCCCAGAAAAGGGGTTTTCTGGCCCAGGCAAAATACAGCTATATAAGAAAGTTGGTGTGTATAGTCAGGTCAAAATGAGATCTCTCCATTCACCTTTTCATGAGGTTGTTAGAAAGGATGGTGGCTTCATTCGATGTTCCCTATGCCCAGTTCGATTCGAGACTGTTGCAAAACAGTATTTTTTTTTGCTTGGAACAAAACAATCCACGCTTTGGACTTGTCAATGAGGCTGTCCCCAAGGGTGTCCCTAAGCCTCAATTGGTGGTTACTAAAGAATCTGCTAGAAGGTAAATTCTTCAGACCACTTATCTGGAAAGGGGTAAACGACAGAGAAGACAACTGTCCAAGGACAGTGTTCAAGAACCGAAAGAGCCTTGTTCATCAGCATCCTAGAGATTTGGGAAGTGAGTCCGGCTCTGAAAGCCTGGACTTCTAAGGGATTGTCCATGACAGGATCCATTCCGTCAATGCCATGGCTGTGACCTATATCAATCACCAGGGCACTAAGAATCTCTCAGCGGAGAGAGGTGACCCATATTGTAACTTGGGCAGAAATATTCCATGCCTATCGGCCGTCTTCATTTCGGGAATAGAAGATTGGCACGTGGACTACTTAAGTTGTCAGCAGATTATTCCCAGGGGAATGGTTTCTTCACCCCAACATATGTTTAGGCTGTTTGTCAAAGATGGGGTACTCTGGACGTAGATCTTCTAGCGTCCAGTTCAACATAAAGTTAGTCAACTTTGTGTCCAAAACAAAGGATCCATTCACATGCAGAACAAATGCGTTGGTGATACCGTGGGATCAGTTCTCACTGATCTGTGCATTTCCCCTTATTCAATTGCTGCTTCAACTTCTTTGCAGGCTCAAGCTGGAAAGAAAAATGGTAATTCTAGCAGCACCAACATGGCCCAAAAGGTCATGGTATGCAGAAATCGTAAAGATGGCATTGGCGGATCCATGGACCCTTCCACTAAAGCCAGACCTGCTCTCACAGGGGCATATATTTCATCCTACTTAACGAACACTAAATTTAATGGCTGGTTATAGCTCTACTTTGATTAATGCAAGGAAACCAGCTTCCAGAACTATTTAATTATAGAGTCTGGAGAGATTATGTTCCCTGGTGTAAATCCAAGGGTTGATACCCACAAAGATCTATCATAAGTAGAATTCTTGCCTTTCTACAAATAGGCGTAAAGATGAAATTTCAAAGGCCGCTTGCTATGCATTCTTTAGTCCGGAGTTTTTATGCAAGGGGTGATGCGGATTAATCCTCCAGTTAAATCACCTTTAAGCCCTTCGGACTTGACTTTTGTTTTGTCAGTGTTACAAAAACAGCCATTTGAACTGATAAAGCACATTCCCTTAGTCCAGTGATGGCGAACCTTGGCACCCCTGATGTTTTGGAACTACATTTCCCATGATGCTCAAGGACTCTGCAGTGTGGTTGCGCATCATGGGAAATGTAGTTCCAAAACATCTGGAGTGCCAAGGTTCGCCATCACTGCCTTAGTCCTTCTGACAAGGAAGCTGGTATTTTTTAGTTGCTATATCCTCAGCGAGGAGGGTTTCAGAATTGGCTGCTCTTTCTTGAAAAGAGCCCTGTTTGATTATTCATGAGAACAGAGTGGTGTTATGCCCTCGTCTAGGCTTTTTGCCAAAAGTATTTTCAGGTTTTCACCTGAACCAAGATATTGTCCTGCCATCGTTTTTTCAAAAACAATGTTCCAGGGAAGGAAAGTCACAACACTGTCTTGATGTGGTGAGAGCAGTGAAAATATATTTAAAGGCAACTGCTCAGATTTGTAAGACTGATGTCTTATTTATTCTGCCAGAGGGTCCTAAGAAAGCACAGGCAGCGTCAAGATCCGCTGTCGCTAAGTGGATTTGGCAAGTTATAATTCAAACGTATAAATTAAGGGGTAACATTCCCCCTTTTCAAGTTAAGGCGCACTCTACCAGAGCGGTTAGTGCTTCTTGGACAGTGCCCCCCAGGCCTCTGTGGCTCAGATCTGTAAGGCCGCAACTTGGTCTTCAGTGCATACATTCACAAAAAATTTTTATCAGGTGGATGCAAGGAGGTATGAGGAGGTATGAGGAGATCGCCCTTGGGTGCAGTGTACTGCAGGCAGCAGTATAAGTCCTCAAGTCTGTGGGTACCCTGCGGGTTTGTTTCTCCCTCCCCTCAAGTAGCATTGCTACGGGACGTCCCATTAAGTAATTACTTAAGGCTGTGTGTCCCATGATGCACAATAAAGAAAATAGGATTTTTATTATAGCTTACCTACCTGTAAAATCCTTTTCTTGGAGTACATCATAGGACACAGAGGTTCCTCCCCTCTTTTGGGATTTAAGTATATTGCTTTGCTACAAAAACGAATGTGCTCCTAGAAGGAGGAAGGATTATATAGGGAGTGAACTTCCTTGATTGGGTATACCAGTGTCAACACCTGAAGGTCGCCCATAACCCATTAAAGTAATTACTTAAGGCTCTGTGTCGCATGATGTACTCCAAGAAAAGGATTTTTACAGGTAAGCTGTAATTAAAAATCCTATTTTTTCTTGAATTGCTGCATGTGTATATTAAATTCACCAAAAGCTCACTTTCTCAGAAAGGCCTGCCTAGCCGCTACCTAAAATGGATATTTTACCCCATCCAATCATCCTCCTACAGTAACTACTTTACGTACGTCAAACATTGTTAGCTGAGAGACCACCCAGGACTGATAACATGGACAACTATGGAGTTTCTTTACTCACAACGTTTTCCAGCCAGCATTGGGCTGTGAAAAGAATTTTACAGAAACATTGGTCGGTCATCAAAAATGACCGAATCTTGGGCCCCGAACTTCCTGATAGACCAAATGTGATCTTTAGGGGTGCAACTAACTTGCAAAATATGATTGCTCCAAATGTCCCGGACCCCCCAACTAGACCCACTTTTTTTGGTGATTTGAAGGGCTTCTACCCCTGTGGGAAATGTAGAGCTTGTAAGCTAAATGCTCTACGAGGCAGGAGATTTACTGAGTTCACCTCGTCTAGCAATGGACTTACATACCCCATACGAACATTCATCACATGCACTACTAAGTGCGTTGTGTACTTACTTAGATGTCCATTTGGTTTGGAGTATGTGGGACGCACAGTACGCATGCTACATGTGCGCCTGGGGGAACATATCACTAACATTTGTAAAGGATTTGACAAACATAACGTTAGTAAACATTACGATCTTAAACATAATCGGGACCCAAGAGGCACCACCTTTCTGGCCTTAGAAAAATATACCCCACATTGGCGCGGCAGTAATGCTAAGCGCACTATTTCCAGGGCAGAAACAAACTGGATCCATAAATTAGGGACACATATCCCTGGGGGGCTCAACGTCGAGTGGGACATTAATTGCTTTATTAACAACAGTTGATTTAATATTCCCTTTTTCCTTTTTTTGTACTGATTTTGTATTCAGTTTGGGTCTCATACACTAATTTCACTATTATTATTTGTATTTTTGTAGCAATGTTTGCTAGGTAGTTTACCGTATATACTCGAGTATAGGCCGACCCGAATATAAGCCGAGGCCCCCAATTTACCCCCAAAAAAACTGGCAAACTTATTGACTCGTGTATAAGCCGAGGGTAAGACATGCCTGTCCATCCCTGTGTGTGTGTCCGTCCATCCCTGTGTGTCCGTCCATCCCTGTGTGTCCGTCCATCCCTGTGTGTCCGTCCATCCATCCCTGTGTGTGTGTGTGTGTCCATCCATCCATCCATCCCTGTGTGTGTGTGTCTCCATCCATCCATCCATCCGTGTGTGTGTGTCTCCATCCATCCATCCATCCCTGTGTGTGTGTGTATCCATCCGTGTGTGTGTGTGTGTGTGTGTGTGTGTCCAGCCTACCTGTGTCCCGAGCCTTTGTCCCGAGCCTCCGTCCCGTGCCTTGCCTCCTTGCCTCGCCGCCGTGCCTTGCCTCCGTCCCGTCCCGTGCCTTGCCTTGCCTCCGTCCCGTGCCCTCTTCGTCGGCGCCTCGGCGGCCATTGTAAAATTCAAAAGCTGCGCCGCCGCCTTCGCCTGTGATAGGCGGAACACTGAATTTCCCAGCAGCCTGTGTTCCGCCTATCACGTACATCGTATCATCCTCGTCCGTAGTACGAGGATGATACGATGTCCGTGATAGGCGGAACACAGGCTGCTGGGAAATTCAGTGTTCCGCCTATCACAGGCGAAGGCGGAGCCGGAGGCGCGGCTTTTGAATTATAGAATGGCCGCTGTCTGTCTGCTCGACACGCTGATCGAGCGGGCAGACAGCGATGACTCGAGTATAAGCCGAGGGGGGCACTTTCAGCCTCAAAAAAGAGGCTGAAAATCTCGGCTTATACTCGAGTATATACGGTATATGATTTTTTATGTAAACTATATTTTATGATAATAGAGTGATTGTAATGTTCTTTCTAAACCTGTTGGTTTTGTCTCATCCATGTATTTCTTTAACTGGACTATGGGTGATGGTGGGCAGCTAATGCTGTTTAGGCCCCCACCTCAATATTATGGTCATTTTCCTCTCTCTCTTTTTATGGTAATCTATACGCATGTATTGCATACATATACATTTCGTATATTTTTTTTGAACTAAGTTACCCTTTTTGGGACATGCATACAGTTAGACAGCCACCATTATTGTATTTGGCCATCTGTCAAACAAAGGTGATTTATCATAGGACTCATTGTTTGTACTTTTCAGTGGTCACTTTTACTAGTCTATTGTATATTTGAGTCCCACCATTTAGTTATGATGGTACTCGAACTTTATTTGAATTAACTGGTCGTTGACCGTTTTTTTTCCCCTTTTTCTTCTTTTCCATGTGTGGTAACCATTCCGAAGGGACTGGTCATTTGTGGGTTAATCCCATTATGCACGGACGTTTTGGTCTGCACCTATGGCAGGGCTCCCTACCTCACCCATAGGCTATTTAAACCTTAAGCACGAGGGTGTGGGCGTACCCCTGATGACGTCAATCTGTGACGAAACGATCGTCGGGTAGATACGTCTACATCTCGTGCTAATTTTATCCGCTTTATTTTATATTTTTGCTAGCAATTTTTTCGTTCAATTTTATACGACTCCATTGAGTCATCTGTATCTTTCAACGTCTATTTGGTTGGAAAATAAAGTACACGTGTTTTAGACTTTATCACACGATTGGGCGCTTTTTTCCTTTTTCATCCATTTGGTGACACGCCAACATTTTTCGAACGGACCGGAACGGACGACGTTCAAGGAACACCCGAAGGTGTGGGTCATTCTTTACCTTCCTATCCGGAAAGGTGATTCGAGTCATCCATTCACACGAGGAGTGTCGGAGGAACGATCTTGTCCGATCCCAACAGTTGGGGAGTTCGTATCTGCGCACACTAAAGGTGGCTCTGGTAAGCCTTTACTACTTACTTAAACTGTACAGTGAAAAAATTTACGTGGTCAAGCACCTATACCAGTGATACCTGGGACCAATTTTAAAGTTTCATTCACGTTCAACTATAAAGTTCCATTCACGTTTCACCTAATGAACTTATATCCTCACACTTATGGGGCCTTGTAAATCACTTCATTTATCCAAAGCATGGGATTTGTTTTGATTTGTTTTTCAATTTTGTTGTTTATTTTTTTCACTTAATCACAAGTTTGTGCTTCACAGCATTAAGCTGTAGTTTAAATAATTTTTTGTCCTTCTAAAAGTGTTTTTTTGACCCTTCTTTTGGTTTAATAACCCATTTTTTGTTTATTGCACAATATGCACATATGTATTGTTTATCATTGATGTTTTACTTTTTGGAAACATTATCTTTGAAAAAAATTTTTTTCTGATTTATTGTTTCATTACATTCAGTCACGTGTTATACATTAAGCGCTGCACTGTTATTCACATTTCTGTTAGTTGGACCTAGTATCTGGTTTTTTTGTGCTCAGCTGCTATTTTCTTAATTGATTTTTCCCATATCAACTAATAATTTTTTTACCAAGCGCAAGTTTCACTCCTTTTGTTTAGTAACTACTTTATGTAACACTTGCCCCTCCCTTTTGATAGTAAATTATCACAGGCTACTCCCCTTATCTTGCATTGTAACTGTACTGTGTAAGGCCAGCCATAGAGGTTCGAATCTCAGGCCCATTGAGCAGGAACTGGCCGAGATTCGAACCATGTATGGGCAGTCTCAATGTGCTTTAGGCTGGCCATACATCATAAAATTTTCTTGTCTAATTTTCCTTCAGATTTACCAAAACCATATAATATGAGGTCTAACCTAAACCCTTTCAACTTGTATGCAATCAAGCAGGCCATTGCACTACATAGTTCTAGGTAAATCTAAAAGGAAAAAAAAAAAAAAAAAAAAATTGTATAATGTATGGCCAGCCTTAAATGCCTCCTGCATATATATGTCGGCAGAATGGCATGGCTGGGCACAATCACATACCTGTACGTGGCTTTTTAAGTGCCCAGCCGTAGGCCATGAGCGCGTCGCCGGAGGCACGTTCACGACGCGGTCCTGAGCTCAGAGACCGTGGGACCAGCGGACTTGATCGCCGCTGGTGTCCAGCGATCGGGTCACAGAGCTGAAGAACGAGGAGAGGTCTGTGTAAACAAACCTCTCCCCATGCTTCCTACTGTGGCTGTCACCGATCGTCTGTTCCCTGTTATAGAGAAAGACGATCAGTGATGTCACATACCAGGCCACACCCCCCTAAAATATATATATAAAAAAAAAAAAATAGCTGATCGCTACCATTACTAGTAAAAAAAAAAAAATTACAAAAATGCTATAAAAAACTATCCCCTATTTTGTAAACACTAACTTTTGCGCAAACCAATCAATAATCGCTAACTGCGTTTTTTTTTACCAAAAACTGAGAAAAAATATGTTTTTTTAATATATTTTTTGAGGATATTTATTATAGCAAAAAAGTAAAAATATTGCATTATTTTTCAAAATTGTCGCTCTATTTTTGTTTATAGCGCAGAAAATAAAAACCGCAGAGGTGATCAAATACCACAAAAAAGAAAGCTCTATTTGTGGGGGGGGGGGGATGCCAATTTTGTTTGGGAGCCACGTCGCACAACCGTGCAATTGTCAGTTAAAGCAATGCAGTGCCGAATCGCAAAAGGGGGCTTGGTCCTTTTTTTTTTTTTTTTAATAAAAAATAAAAAAGGGGCTTGGTCCTTTAGCTGCAAATTGGTCCAGGGCTTAAGTGGTTAAGCACTGCCGGAAACTTCTTTGAGTGCAGGGACAGCCCTGCTAATCTGCACTAAAGAATTGATCAGTGGTATAAGTGTTTCACAAAAAAACTAAGGGGGGGGAAGAAAAACACACTTTATGTAACCATCAGCCAATATGTCACACAAACATGCTGCATATAAAGCACTGAACACTGATACAATGGGAAAAGAAACCTAAGCATGAAAAGCACATTGACAGCTATTCTGTAGGCAGAAATTTAATTTATATTTTTGTAGAAAAAAATAAAAATTACCAGTTCATACCAGCACAGTGGCAGATAAAAAAAGGTAAGTTTATTGGTTTCATTCTGGAGGAAAACAAGTGCGTCCTCTGAGATAGAACAGCTGCTCTTGGCAGATGTCCCAGACTTGGCAGAGTATGTACCAACACACAGGCATGTCTGACACTTGGCATGATGCACCACAAAGCGGGAATGGAATATTAAACATAGTCCTGAATGTACAGTATATGCTTTGAACATTCACTAGTATGCTGCAGCAGTTATTTAACAGCTTACAAGTAACAAATAACTTGTAAACATAAAATTACTAAGAAAATGTGTTTCAATTCTATTTCCACCATTGCAAAAAGACCACGGACTCTAAAACATAAAAAATATTTCCTAACATAATGGGAACATTTTCAAAGAATAAAACGGAGGGCAGTTCATTTCTAAAAAAATATATTTTAGAAAGTTCTTGGCTTTACATTTTTTTGCTCAAAAACTACAATACCTTTGCCTTTCTGCTTAAAAACTTTTGAGAAAGATATCCATAACACAGGGAGGACATTGCATTTAGCGAGTTTGACTTACAGATCTGTATTATAAGGAGGAACAATTGAACCACATCAACTCATCAATGGTAACAAACTCCAATTTTCTTTTCCTTTAAGTGCACTAAGAATTTAATGATGCAAACAAACAAGAGTCAGTTATTTTGTCAGACACGTCAATAAAAAGGCAGCAAATGTATTTAAAGCGGAGGTCCACCCTAAAGTGGACCTTCCGCTCATCGGAACCCTCCCCCCTCCGGCGCCACAATTGGCACCTTTCAGGGGGGAGGGGGGTGCAGATACCTGTACAGTACAGGTATCTGCACCCACTTCCGGGATAGCTCTCTGCGGAAAGGGGCGTAGATTACGCCCCTTTCCGCAAGTGCCCGCCCCTTTCCGCAAGTGCCCCGCTGCCTGCTGGGAAACACACAGATCCCAGAGGCAGCGGGGACCGTCCTTATTGCGCAGCGCGACTCACGCATGCGCAGTAGGGAACCGGGAAATGAAGCCGAAAGGCTCCATTTCCTGATTCCCATACCCAAGATGGCGGCGGCAGCACCGAGACGATCTAGAGATCGGCTTCGGGTGCCGACATCGCGGGCGTGCTGGGCAGGTAAGTGTCCTTATTTTAAAAGTCAGCAGCTGCAGTATTTGTAGCTGCTGGCTTTAAAAAAAAAAAAAAAAAAAAAAAAACGTGGAGTCCCGGCGGACTCCCGCTTTAATGTACTAAGGGAAAGCTGATCCAATGATTAAGCCCTTTTTACAGAATTCCTTTTTTAAAACTTTCAAAAATCACTTGAGTCTAAAGCTGGCCATCCTTGGCTCACAATTTGGCCAGCTCAGTAGGGACCGGACAAATTTCGATCCATGTATGGGCACCCTGGTTGTACAGAAGTCATTCTATCAATCAACTTGTGTACAACCAGCCTGTTGGGTGTTTCCCAAACATAGTGCAACAATAACCATTGTGTTTTGCCAGCAGGTGATGCTCCCCACCAGCAGAATACAATAGTGCAGCGGGGGGGATTATGGGCAGTATTGATGAGAGAATCAAGCAATTTCCTTGGCTTCCACTCCAGAGAGGTGCAGCCCAAAAATGCCCCCAGAACCTGCTTGCCTAATAACAGAAAACCAAGGGCCATATACAACTACATGATAAAGGTGCACTACTAATTAAATATAAATAAAACACAATGTAGGTTGGGGATTCCCTTCTGTCCTAGAAAATTCTTTGAAATGAAGTTACCAGGTAACTTGGTTTTTCCTCATCTGCCAGGGCAGCACAGGAGAGAATAAACTACGGTAGTTCTGACTTTGTTGGGGGAAACCACTGCTTGTAGGACCAAAATGTTGGTCTTGACGGGAAATCAGGTCTACCCAGTAAAGTCTTACAAAAGTGTTGAAACTAAACCATGTGCCTGTCTTGCAGTTTTGTTAGGTGTTGCCTCTTTCTCTGCCCTGGATAAACTTGGGTATAGTCAGCCTGCCCATACATGGTTTTAATCTCAACTGGTCACTGCTGAATCCGAGGCTCTTCTGCTAATCTAAATCTCAATACAGTCTGAGAATGCCTCCACTTGCCCTTTAGAGTGTTGATAGACAGGTGTTCCTGTATCCCTTCTTGAAGAAACTCCAGAACAGAAGCTAAAGTACTTCCGGGCTCTTGCTTTCCAATAGCCATAATACATTTATTTTGCATACTCTGTCATAAATTGCATTTGTAACTTTCAACATTCTATGTCTGTCTGATAACTGATGGGATTTCAGCAGTTGCTGTTCAAGTACCAAGTTGCTGTACATGAGGGTACCGCACTGGTCATTGATGGATAAAGTCCAAGAGGTTCAGCAGAATCCATGGGACTTTAGGCTCTGTCTTTTGGAGAATGCCAAACCATGATCTCTGTGGACCATACAAGGTAATCAGAATTGTTCCCATTTTGTGTCATTTAACACTTTCTGTATGACAGTAGAAGAGGAATGGAGGAAATGCATGTTAAATGAAATTTAAGTCCTTCACTCCCAACCTGCTGCTCTAGAGAAAATAACCTACCTGTGTCTTTCTTTTAAATGCATACAGGTGTATGTTTGCTTTGCCCCATTTTTCCACAACCAGCTTGATTTAGTTGCCAGACTGACTCAATTCCCTGTTGCTGAGTAAGTATGCTAAGGAGTTTAATGGTCCTCCCATGTGCATTGCCGGCAGAGATAGAAGATGCTTTTCTGCTAGTGACAGAAAAGGGGATCTGCTAGTGAAGCATATGACATAAGATTATGGGATCTAGTACCTCCTCGTTTGTTATGTTACAGATGTAGCATTGTCTGAAAACATCCAAGAACGCTTCTGGGTAATCTGAAGATTTGCCTATGGCTAGAAGGTCTCTTGAATTTAGGAACTTACAGCCTATTGTTTTTTTTCCATTTCCCATGCATGACAATGATCTAGATGGGCTCCCCAGTTTCAAAACACTCGGGTCTGTGATAATGGATACTGACCTGGTGGAAACGCAAATTCTTCCCCGAGAAAGGAACAAGGGTTATTTCCACCAAAGGAACCACAGGCTTAACTTTCTTGTTCAGTGTAGTCTGAGCTCCACCCCAGATTGATGAGTGAAGGTATTGCAACTGTCTCAACTTACTTTTTACTCACTGAACTGATGTTATGAAAGACAACATCATAAGACCTAGGAGTTGAGTATCAGGGTGCATAAACAGTAGAAGACTATCAAAATATATTACTTAAGGGGGATTAAGGTACTGCTAGGACTTTGGTAAATATTTGCAGTGCTGACTATAGGTCAAAGGGCATGGCTGCAAACTGTCAATGGGTCCCACGGTGAACCTCATGCATTTCTGTGATGACTTCAGAACGGTAACATGAAGATATGCATCTCTCAGGTCTATGGTCAACATAAAATTCCTGACAGTTCTTCTAGAGTAACTGGCACAATCACATTTTAAGATGGCACATCCTGAATTAGAGGAGGAAAGGTGGCCGCTTTCTCCTTGTCCCTTGGAAGAGAGGTAATAAGCAGTCTTACTGGTGGAACTTGAGCGAATTCCACTTTATATTCTTGACAAATCACATTTGAAATAATGGGATTGTTTCTAACCAATCCTCATCATACAAGGAAATTCCCCAATCTTCCTCCCATATCTGGGCTCGAGTCATTCTGACTTGGTGGGCTCAGGAGAATTGAACAAAATACCCTGGAGCAGTGGTGAGATCTTTCATGCCCTCGTGCTTTTCTTTTTTCTTTTATTTTCAAAATTATTTATATGAAAGAATAAAGTATCCATCAGAACATTATACGCCAAAATAAAAGGGAGCTGCTATGTCACACAAAATACATAATATTACAGTGACATGTGAGATTGTAGAAATGCCAAGTAGTTCAACTTAACTGATATTTTGCAGAGTTGCACATTACCAAGGATAAGATAGTGACCATGTACGTTATGTTCTAACGTAAACAAGCAAACACTATAAATTTTAATAAGGATGAAAGCTAAAGTAAGATATAGAAACATAGGTTGACCCCGGGGGTGCCAGAACAGAAGCTAAGAAAGGAAGAGAGGGGGGAGGAGGAGAAAAAAAAAAAAAAAAAAAAAGAAGGGTGGCTTGGTGGAAACCGAGCAAAGAGTAGTAGGGTCTCAGTCCCCAGAGTAGCTCTCCAGGAGGGACTTCCCTTTGTCCGAGTAAACTAACATATTCCAGTATGGCCCACATCCTTTTCACCCTCACGGATGGCTTCTTCCTCCATATATTTGGCAGTCTGCCAGTCTTGGCCCTTCACCCTCCACTCCGCTCCCCCGTTGGTGTCAGTGAGCTTGCAATGCCAAGTGGAAGTCCAGCATCTGAGTTCCTTTAAGGGGCCAGAAATTACAATATACATATGGCATTGAGAGCAACTCAAGATAGATGTAACTCTCCCCACTCACACGCAAGCGCTCCAATTGCATCAGACACCCAGGAAGCAATATACTAAACCACCCCAAATTCACAAGAGCTTACTCAATGAGGCAACGCTGCTTTTCGGTCTATAAATTGCCAGAACAAAAATGTGCTGGGGGGTAGGGGCCAAGTACGTCTGCAAAGCAAAGGGGATAGCTGCCCTTCCTATTGGTACAAAAGAAAAATCAGAGGTCTGGCAAAAAATACTAAAAATTAAAGAAAAAATAATTTTAAAATGTTTCTCCATCCACCTTTCCTTAGCCTTCAGGACACCGTCCCATTCATTGCCTCATCTAGGGGGAGACCCTGCCTACTAGCATTGCGTCCAAGCAGCAAAAAAAACAAAAAACAAAAAAATACTTGTATGAGGTCTTCTGCTAGGGCAGGAAAACTGAAAAGAACTGAGGCTAGCAGGTTTTGGGGGCATTTTTATTTGATTGTGAGCATGCTTTTTTTTGGTGTAGGTCGGTGGAAATCACAATCTCATGTGCTTTCCTGGAAAATGATGAAGGACAAAATAGGTGAAAAAATAAATAAAAAAATTGAGGCGTTTATTTGGAAGAGTCTTCTGGTATGCAGAGTGTTTCCTAGCTGCTGCTGTACAATGCCATGTGGCAAGATATAAAACACAGAGACACACTATGGAAACACACACTAGGGAAAACCTGCTGTCTGGAGCCTCATGCAAAACACGGAATAACGGTCATCGACTAACATTGTCAATTACAATATTCCTCAAAGTGAACAACGTCTGATGAACATATTGGTGAAACATGAAAAAATATTTAAACGTCAATTTAATTCGAACATTATAGCAACCATGTGACCATGCCTAAACTTGTCATAAATACTAAATTAGGTATGTCTTGTTAGCTGCAAAGGCAACAAATCCCAGTTGAGACGTATCTTGTTCTAGTTAGAAAAGTAAAGCAACAGTCTGATTAACCAGGGCTTTGAAATGTTCCTTCTCCATAGAAGCTGACTGGCAAAATGCATCAAGATGAAAAAACATGGGTGGGAGCTCCTTCTGTTACCACACCAAATTACATACTACTCCTCATGCAGGTCTTCTGAATAAGGCTTAGTTCATAAGCAAGTGTTAAAGTCCTACAGTTTAGGTTCAGTGGTATGTTATCCAAGCAGAGTACCCTATTCTAGGCATTCTATGTATGTACGTATGTATGTATGTATGCATGCATGCATGCATATAGGAGTTTGGGTGTAGTTTAACAGAATGCACATGTAATCACATACATCTGAATTTTATCAGTGCTTAGAATTATACACAACGGCACTGCCAGTTTAAATGCAGGGCATTGGTCTAAATAGCACATAACAGCTATGCAAGAAAAAAAATTGGTTCTCTGATAATCATAGCCGTAGCGCAAACTATAGGTCATTATGTGTTTTATCAAATGTAATATTTCTACTGCTGTGGAGGGTGTACTAAATCCTAGTCGCAAACTCCTCCTATAAATCAATGAAGCTTTATTCATACAATGTGATAATGTAAGGTCTGTGGAGTGTATGCAGGAACCACCTACACATATATACAGTATTTGCTGCAGAATTTTCCTTAACTCCAATGTAAAGAGCCCAAGGCCGCACTCTGACGATGTCAACCATAAGGTTTATCCTGAAACCACTGGCTTCTGCAGAGTCCCTGCCCTTGGGTATGCCCCTCTGATGCATTTCACCTAGACCGACTTAAATCTTAGAGATCATTTCCCTACAGCTCACCATACCATGTGTTTTCCTTCAGCCTGCAGGCTGAATGGAAAAAGTCTAACAGAATCTTCCACCCATGCTACACAACGGATCTAGATAAATATTCTGCTGTGGTTATTGTATTTTGACAGCCATCCCAAAGCCTGAACAGTGAGTGCATGTGACTGGATAAAGGTGCTCGTCAGACATTTTCACCTGGGCGCCTTAAGTTTATCAACTGAGGTATATTGGGTGGGAGGAAGCTGACAAGGACACCTACTGAGCAAATGTCACCTGGTTCATTAGTAATGTCCGAAATTCACTTTGTGTATGGATAGCTTTAAAAGTGGTTTATACATATCTAGTACAGTAGTTATTAAACTGTGAGCCAGACTTGATTGTTAGACACAGTGGGAACTTTATTTACCATCACACTAGTCAATTCTTGAGTATATAGGCGACTGTTGCTTAGACAGGACATTTATAGATTACAGGGGATTATACATAACTTTTGTGTGCTATAACAAACAGTTGATGATTTTAGTGTGACAGGCTGTATAGCAGCGATGCCACATGCTTTAGAAAAATTAAGACTTTGTGATCATCAACTAAAGCCTGGATTTGACCATTAGATCTCCCAGGTCCCAAAACAAAGCAGAACTTAGAGTAATTTTAGAGCACTATAAACTAAAACGCTATTTAATTTCAAACAAACATTCAAAGTAAATTCACCCATCCATCCATGTCTCCATGCTTTATTTTTATGAGAAATTACTTTGAAAAACACCCCCTAGCACAGTGATGGTGAACCTTGGCACCCCAGATGTTTTGGAACTATATTTCCCATGATGCTCACCTACAATGCTGAGTGCATGAGCATCATGGGAATTGTAGTTCCAAAACATCTGGGGTGCCAAGGTTCACCATCACTGCCCTAGCATTTCTGCTAGGGTTGACAATTCATGTAGCATTTACTTTCTGGAATCCATCTGCCCTTAGCTGAGGCATACAGGTAAGTGGGCATGATTAGCTGAGAAAGACTCCCTGGAACGCATGACCTTACATGCATATCTAATCAGCAGTGCAGCCTAGCCTCCATCAGAATATGCAGCGTTCAACAATTCCTGGAATGTCAGGAAAGGTAGGAGGCATTGGCCACCATAGTAGTACAATCCTTTTTCTCTTGCACTTATCTGCATTTATTTTTTAATGAACTGATAGGGTCTCCTTAAGGTGTACAGTGCCTTGCAAAAGTATTCACCCCCCCTCACAGCCTGGAATTAACATGGATTGTTTGAGGATTTGCTTAATTTAATTTACAGAACATGCCCACAACTTTGAAGGTGTTCTTTTTATTGTGAAGCAAACAACAAATAGGACAAAATAACTGAAAAAGTCAATACTTTGTAGAGCCACCATTTGTGGCTATCACAGCTCCAAGTTGCTTCGGATAAGTCTATGAGCTTGCTACATCTTACCACTGGAATTTTGTCCATTCCTTCTGGCAAAACTGCTCCTCAAGTTGGATGGTTTGCGCTTGTGAACAGCAATCTTTAAGTCTGACCACAGATTTTCCTGCTGGAAGGGGAACCTCCGTTCTAGCCTCAAATCACACACAGAGTGGTACAGGTTTTGCTCAAGAATATCCCTGTATTTAGCACCATCCATCTTTCCCTCAACTCAGACCAGTTTCCCAGTACCGACTGCTGAAAAACATAACCAAAGCATGATGCTGCCACCACCATGTTTCACTGTGGGGATGGTGTTCTTTGGGTGATGTGATGTGTTGGGTTTGCGACAGACATAGCGTTTTTTTTTGATGACTAAAGAGTTCAATTTTAGTCTCATCAGACCAGAGCACCTTCCTCCATCTCCCACATGCCTTTTCGCAAACTCAAAACGTGCCATTGTTGCTGAAAGTAATGGTATTCTTCTGGCCACTCGGCTATAAAGTCCAACTCTATAGAGCGTACGGCTTATTGTCGTCCTATGTACAGATACTCCAGTCTCTGCTGTGTAACGCTGCAGCTCCTCCAGGGTTACCTTAGTTCTCTGTGCTGCCTCTCCGATTAATGCCCTCCTTGCCCAGTCTGAGTTTTGGTGTGCGGCCGTCTCTTGGCGGGTTTGTTGTTGTGCCATGTTCTTTCCATTTGGTTCTGATAGATTTGATGGTACCCCTAGGGATCAAAGATTTGGATATTTTTTTTTTTTATATAACCTAACTCTGACTTGTACTTCTCAACAACATTGTCCCTTACTTGTTTGGAGAGTTCCTTGGTCTTCATGGCAGTGTTTGATTAGTGGTGCTTCTTGCTTAGGTGTTGCAGCCTCTGGGGCCTTTCAAAAAGGTGTGTATATGTAATATTAGATCATGTGACACTTAGATTGCACACAAGTGGACATCATTTCACTCATTATGTGACTTCTGAAGGCAATTGGTTGCAACTAGAGCTTTTTATGGGCTTCATAACAAAGGGGGTGAATACATACGCACATGCCAATTAGCAGTTTTATGTATAGATTTTTCAAATGTTAATTTTTCACCAACTTAGACTATTGTGTTCTGATCCATCACATATAATTCAGATTTTAAAAAAACATTGAACAAAGGCTGTAATGTAACAAAATAAAAAGCCAAGAGGGGGTTGAATACTTTTGCAAGGAGCTGTGTGTAAACCCTAAATTTCACAAATTTTGCGCTTTTCATCATGTCTCACTGTATACAGACTTCTGGAGCAAAGAGTTTATATAAACCTGTTGCAAAGTTTTACCTGGATTTCCAGACAGCTAAAAATATATTATATATAAACATATATTAGGGATGCACCGAAATTTCGGCCGCCGAAACATATTGGCCGAAAATGCCCTTTTCGGCAATTTGCCGAAAGGAAAGAACGGCCGATAATTGAGCCGAAAATGGGGCGGGGCCTGGGGGAACTTTGATAGACAGATCACCTGTCCAGATTGGATGGGTGATCTGTCTATCAAAGTGCCTGGACAAGGGGGAGGGGCTGTGTGTTACGGTGCGCGACGGGGGACACACAGCTATTAAAATTAAAGCTGTGATGTTCCCGGCGCTCTATTCAACCAGATGGCTCTCTTCACTGCAGAGGGGCATCGCTGGCTGCATCAGTGGGGGGGCATCGCTGGCTGCATCAGTGGGGGGGCATCGCTGGCTGCATCAGTGGGGGGGCATCGCTGGCTGCATCAGTGGGGGAGCATCGCTGGGGGGCATCGCTGGCTGCATCAGTGGGGGGGCATCGCTGGCTGCATCACTGGGGGCAACGCTGGCTGCATCACTGGGGGCAACACTTATCTCTTTTATCATGTCGCCAGTCTCTGACCACCTCCTGTACCACGTCGCCAGTCTCTGACCACCTCCTGTACCAAGTCGCCAGTCTCTGACCACCTCCTGTACCACGTCGCCAGTCTCTGACCACCTCCTGTACCACGTCGCCAGTCTCTGACCACCTCCTGTACCACGTCGCCAGTCTCTGACGACCACCTGTACCACGTCGCCAGTCTCTGACCACCTCCTGTACCACGTCGCCAGTCTCTGACCACCTCCTGTACCACGTCGCCAGTCTGACCACCTCCTGTACCACGTCCCCAGTCTCTGACCACCTCCTGTACCACGTCGCCAGTCTCTGACCACCTCCTGTACCACGTCGCCAGTCTCTGACCACCTCCTGTACCACGTCGCCAGTCTCTGACCACCTCCTGTACCACGTCGCCAGTCTCTGACCACCTCCTGTACCACGTCGCCAGTCTCTGACCACCTCCTGTACCACGTCGCCAGTCTCTGACCACCTCCTGTACCACGTCGCCAGTCTCTGACCACCTCCTGTACCACGTCGCCAGTCTCTGACCACCTCCTGTACCACGTCCCCAGTCTCTGACCACCTCCTGTACCACGTCGCCAGTCTCTGACCACCTCCTGTACCACGTCGCCAGTCTCTGACCATCTCCTGTATAAAAATATTTTTTTAAAACAGTCATTTTCGGTATCGGTGCTGTTTCGGTATCGGTTTTCGGCCTAGTGTATTTTTCATTTTCGGTATCGGTTTCGGCACCAAAAAACCCATTCGGTGCACCCCTATATATTATATATAACACAGTTGTGCTCATAAGTTTACATAGCCTGGCAAAATGTATGATTTCTTGGCCATTTTTCAGAGAATATGAATAACACAAACATTTTTCACTCATGGTTAGTGTTTGGCTGAAGCCATTTATTACCAATCAACTGTGTTTACTTTTTTTTAAATCATAATGGCAACAGAAACTACTCAAATGACCCTGATCAAAAGTTTAGATACCCTGGTGATTTTGGCCTGATAACATGCACACAAGTTGACACAAAGGGGTTTGAATGGCTATTAAAAAGGTAACCATCCTGTGATCTGTTCGCTTGTAATTAGTGTGTGTATATAAAAGCGCAATGAGTTTCTGGACTCCTGACAGACCCTTGCATCTTTTATCCAGTGATGCACTGACGTTTCTGGATTCTAAGTCATGGGGAAAGTAAAGAATTGTCAAAGGATCTGCGGGAAAAGGTAGTAGAACTATATAAAACAGGAAAGGCTCAAACCTTCTGGCACAAAGTTATTTGGAGTGATGAGACCAAAATTGAGCTTTCTGGCCACAACCATAAATGCTACATTTGGAAAAGGTGGATAGCTGATGTTCTGGGGATGTGTGAGCTACAACGGCACAGAAAATTAGGTCAAAATTGTTGGTAAGATGAATGCAGTATGTTATCAAAAAATACTGCAGGAACATTTGCATTCATTGGCCAGGAAGCTGCGCATGGGACTTATTTGGACATTCCAACAGGACAATGATTGAAAACACAAGGTCAAGTCGACCAGTCATTGGCTACAGCAGAATAAAGTGAAGGTTCTGGAGTGGCCATCTCAGTCTCCTGACATCCACCCATAAGGGCATTTGATTAAATCCCCAAAAGTCAGTTCACTGAGCCATCAGGGTTGAGGGCGCTTTAGAGGAGTATTGAATCATGGTGCTGTGATGTTTTAAGGAAGCTAGGTGGTACCTTGCCAGCCTCTCCCAGCAGTCATGATCTGTTTGCATTACATAGAAAAGCACAAGAACACAGGGATGGTGCAACTAAATAATAAAAAAAAGGCATCTAATAAAAGATTTTATTGAAAAATGTAATTAACATGCTGATAAAGGGGGAGGAGTCAGAAAAGGAAAAATCTAACAATATTAAACGACAACATTGTGGGTGTTTCAGGTTATTAGATTAGTGTTGTTTTCAAAGAGACTTATTTGTGGTAAGCTATGAGGATAAACAAGTCACAACACTGCAACACTAATAAGCGAGCAAACAGTCTGATTAATTTAATTTATTATCAAAGTATTTACATGACAACCTACTTGCACATATACAAAATGGCATAAAAAATATTTTATATAAACACACACAGTATATATATTGTATGTAGTCCTTAAAAAAAAAAAAACATGTCATGCAGAAGGAAGTGAGGACATGCACGCATTGCCTCCAGGCGCCACAAATGTATAGCACACAGCAAAGTTCGGCTGTCAACAGAGAAAGAACAGGGTGAAAAAGGGTCAACCTACTGTAGGTCTGTCTATGACTAGCTATAGAAAGTAGGGAAAACAATTATTACAAATACCCATTTTCAACCATTTCTCTTTCCGATTCATATCTCGACTGCTCACTTTAGGATGCCCAGCAACTACACATTCAAAAAACCCAACTACACTGACTCATGAAGGGCAGCCTCTCAAGGATTTAAAAATAATCTCCGAGTCCACTAAACTGGGAGCTGCTGTTGTCTTCTTCCTAAAACGGAGGTACAGTAGTTCACACTCCCACATCTTTATACTTACCTAGATCTCAATGCAGAGGCCCATGGCAATATTTACATTACTCTGCTGGCTTCGTCTGCATGTAAATAGACGCTGATCAATCTGCTAGTCACAAAAAGATTTTTAGGGCCAAGATGCAATTGTCGCGTGGAGAAGAAAATATTGTCACAGGACTCGGCAGAAAGATCCACGTATAGATATTTGAGGGGGGGGGGGGGGGGGGGGGAGGATGGATGGGCTACATTTGTTTAAGGGGAAAGGGTAAGATAACTTAGTTTAAACATTTCCTTCTGCAGGCTCCAGGACTAACAACCTCATCTTGGCTTCACTACTTAGTAAGTTAGTGACTCAAAATAGGATGACTGGGTTCAGTCTCAGACATTACTAAATGCATACTTGTCCAGCTCACTTGTAAGGCTCCATGCACACTGAAGCTGATAAACTGCAGTTTATTGGTGTTTGGGCGTTTTTTGTAAAAGCCCATAAACTCCACTCTATGTTAGCCTATGTGTCCATGCACACATGGACGTTTTTCAGCTTTAATGAGCAGTGGAGTTTATGGGCTTTTTTCTGAACGCCAGAAATTCGCGTTCAAAGTGCCGTTTTTCAGCGGCAAAAAACGACAAACGCTCATTAACGCTCATTAACGCTCGTTCATTAGTGTTCGGCATTCTATTTTTCAATGCATTGTGGGATTTTTGGAGTGTCCTCTGTGTATTTTTATAAAAAAACGCCCATTAACGCTAACGCTGTAAAACGCTCATTAACGCTAGTATAAAACGCTGTTAAAAGCAGGTTTTTCAACCAGCGTTTTCTGCCAGCAATCTGGCGTCCAGAAATAGCTTTTTTGAGCTTCAGTGTGCATGGAGCCTTAAGAAGTCAAGGCAAGGATGACAGTATAAAAAATTAAAAAAGTAAATTAAAAATAGAAATATTGCTATTAGAGTCATAATTTTTAAGGCATCTGCCTATTAAATACCAACAGAGAGCAGTCAGTTTGTCTGAAGCATGAGCCCATATATGAAATGTACAAGGAGAAATGCTTCTTTTTTACAAGAGGTCCTGCCTTCTTACACAATAAAGCGGAACTTCAGTCTCTTAAACATTAACTATTTTTAAACCTTATGCTGCTAGCATTAGTAAATGCATAGGAAAGTAAATCATATGTACTTGTCTTAAACTTTTTTTTTTCCAGTTACTGGGTTTCCATGCATAGCCAAATTATGTCATACATCCCAGGAGTCTTCAGTAAGGAAGGAGGGGCCTTCTCAGCACACCCTCTTCTGCTTGCACACCTGAGCCAAGGGCAGGTGGATCCCAGGAAGAAAATGCTACACTAAACATCTGCCCTTGCTGAAGACGGTCACAGCCAGAAATGCTAGAGGGTGTTCCTCAATGTGATTTCTCAAAGTAAAGCATGGAGACATGGATGGATGTGCAAGCTTGCTTTGAATATTTAAAATAAACATTTTTGGTTTGTGGTGCTCAGATGAAGTGTAGTTCCACTTTAAATTATACTCACAAAACAGAACATGCATCTATGGCAATACGTCAACCACTGGTCAGTTTTAGAATAGCAGATTTCAGAGAACAATGCAGATTTTACAGAGTCTCTAAGGGGGGAAAGTTCACATAAATGGCCATCAATGTAAAATAGGCTAGTGTTTACCTCGGCAGATTTCTTCTCTTCCTCATTTGTATATGTACTCTTGTTCCTGTTCTCTTGGAAACAGGAGGAAAAAGAAGTTGAAGGACCTAAAAATAAAGAAAGAAATATTAAAGATGCAAATGACAACTGCTTTTTGTTAAAGTGGACACTAAGATCATTTGGGTCTGCAGTCAAAGGCTTTGGGCTTGTGTCTATTGGCAACAGTTTAAAACTCACAATTCATTGACATGGGAATTAGACCTGCAATTGACCTCCTTAAAAGCAGGTTTTGCATTCTCATAGGCTTTAGAGCCAACAAAAACCCACTGACACAGCAGGCCCTTGCAGTGTTTGAAATATCAGAATTTCTTATAGGCATGATACCCAATGCTGATACTGGCACATGCAGCACATACCTGGGATTAATAAATCAACATAATCCAATAATGACCTGCATTCACTTTAGGCTCGGTTCACACAGGGGCGACCCGTCAGGCGACTTAGCCGCCTGACAAGTCGCGTCCTGCTCTATGCAATGGAACCGTTCTAATCGGAGCGACTCAAGTCGCTCCGACTTAGAAAAAGGTTCCTGTACGACTTTTGGGGCGACTTGCATTGACTTCTATACAGAAGTCATTTCACAAGCCGCCGCTAAAGTCAGATCCCGGTCGCCTAAGGCAGTCGCGCTGCAAGTCGTGCTGCCTCAGTGTGAACGGGCTCTTACTGTATTCATTCATAATCTTTGTTTCTTAATTTTATACATTTTTAACCACTTAAGAACTAGCCACAAAGTGGCTCGATCCCACAAATCGCCGTAGGTGTACGTCGGCTCGTACACGGCGATTCGTGGGCGCGCACTCCATTTGGCCAGTGGGGGGAGCCAATCAGCGGGCCCTGTGGACTCAATGTCTGTCGGTGACCTGCGATCATTCCTTGCAGTGACAGAACAGGGATCTGCCTGACAGGGGAGATCACACAGATCCTGTTTTTCTGCTATGCAGGAAGATAGATCTGTGCGTTTCCCCAGTCACACAGTCCCCCATACAGTCATAACACACAGTGAGGTGTCCTTAGTACAATAACCGTGCATATTTCTATCACCAATTACTGTAACAACGTCACTGGTTCCCCCCAAAGCGAGTGTTAAAAATGTCAGTTAGGTGTCTGATCTGTCTGCCGCAATGTTGCAGTCGTGCCAAAAAAAAAAAAAGAAAAAAAAAAAAAGAAAAAAAAAAAGCATGCCATAAATCTAGCCCCTGTTTTGTAGATGCTATGAGTTTTGCGCAAAACCAATCTATATATACGCTTATTGCAATTTTTTTTTACCAATATGTAGAATACATATTGACCTAAACTTATGAACCCATTTGTTTTACAACTGGATGGAAAGGTTTTATAGCAGAAAGTAAAAAAAAAAAAAAATTGTTTTTCAAAATTGATGCTTTTGTTTATAGCGCAAAAAATAACCGTAGAGGTGATCAAATACCACCAAAAGAAAGCTCAGTTTGTGGGAAAAAAGGATATCAGTTTTGTTTGGATACAGCGTCGCACGACGTCATGCAATTGTCAGTTAAAGCGGCGCAGTGCCATATCGCAAAAAAATAAAATAAAAAAATCGCCTGGTCAGGCAGTGTGTAAATCCTTCCGGGACTGAAGTGGTTAAACTGTTGATGTCAGCTTACTTCCTATATGCTATATATACAGTTGCATCTCACAAAAAAAAAAAAAAAAAAAAAAATCGCCAAAAAATGAATTTATTTCAGTAATTCAATTTAAAAGGTGAAACTCATTTTATATAAATGCGTTACACTGAGTGATATATTTCAAGCATTTCTTTTTTATTTTGAAGATTATGGCTAAAAGCTAGTGAAAATCAAAAATTCAGTATTGCGGAAAAGTAGAATATTACATAAGATCAATAAAAAAAAAAAAAATAAAAAAAAAAAAAAAAAAAAGGATTTTTAATACAGAAATGTTGGCTTACTGAAAAGTATGTCTATGTACGGTATAGTATACACTCAATACTTGGTCATGGCTACTTTCGCATGAATTACTGCATCAATGCGACATGGCATGGAGGTGATCATCCTGTGGCACTGCTGAGATGTTATGGAAGCCCAGGTTGCTTTGATAGTGGCTTTCAGCTTGTTTGTATTGTTGGGTCTGGTGTCTCATCTGTTCATCAAGAATACCTCACAGATTTTCTATGAGGTTTAGATCAGACGAGTTTGCTGGCCAATCAAGCACAGCGATACAATGATCATTAAACCAGGTGCCAATTCTTGCTGGCAAATGAAATCAGCATCTCCATATAGTTGGTCAGCAGAGGGCAGCATGAAGTGCTCAAGAATTTTCTTGTAGAGGGCTGCTCAGACTTTGGCCTTGATAAAACACAGTGGACCAACACCGGCAGATGACATGGCTCCCCAAATCATCACAGACTGGAAAGTTTTGAATTTCATTTGGAAATAAAGTTCCCAAAGTCTAAAGGAAGAGTGGAGAGGCACAGAATCCAAGTTGCATCAGGTGAAGTTTCCACAGGCTGTGATGATGCAGCAATTCATGCAAAAGGAGCCCCGACCAAGTACTGAGTGCATACTATACTGTACATGGACATATTTTCATTAAACCAACATTTCTGTATTAAAAATACTTTTTTTTATTGGTCTTATGTAATCCAACTTTCTGAGATACTAAATGTTGGGTTTTCACTAGCTGCAAGCCATAATCCTCAAAATTAAAATAAATAAATTCTAGAAATATATCAGTCTGTGCAACGCATCTATATAAAATAGGAGTTTCACTTCTGAATTGAATTACTCAAATAAAATTACTTTTTGATGATATTCCAATTTTATGGGATGCACCTGTACAGTATTTGTTTAGACAGATAAACATTTAAAACATGGCAAGGCTAGCTTTATCTGAATAAAACCTCAGAATAAGTCATATTATAAAAGAATCAAATCCTGGCTGATGACTTGAGTGTTTTTAAACACAACATTTCATATTCCTGATACGTGCCTACTGTACCATATACTTGTATGAAAAAGTATCCTGTTCTTTGTATTGCTTCCTTTGTATGAAATTTCTGTTCCTGCCAGTTCCTCTACTTTCCTGTTAAAAGCTGACCACACTAAGCAGGAGAACACACAGTGGTCAGTTCTCCAGCTATGCTGGGAACGCCGTGTGCTCTTCTCCAATGATCAGACTTGTCCTGACACGCCTACTCCACACAGACATTCACTGGAAATCTCAGCTTGCTGCTGCTTCTCCTCCCTTATGCAGCTAAGAGGGAACAGTGGGAATGTGATCACTAAATATATATATATTTATAATATTAGGGGTGCAACGGATCAAAAAAAAAAACTCACAGAATGGATCGTTCCTCGGATCAGAGTCACGAATCAGATCATTTTTCGGATCAGCAAATAATTGGAATTTTCACAGGTTTTTGCAACCAGGTTTGCAACCAGGTTTTTCCACCATATAGTCCCCACTGTAATATCCTCATCTCCCCCACTGTAATATTGGCAGGGCATTGGCAGGGTACGGCAGAGCATTGGCAGGGTACGGCAGAGCATTGGCAGGGTACGGAGGGGTGGCTGTCACAGAGCAGCACTGTGGGCACTACAGATGGAGCCCACACCGCTGCTGACACTGATCTCTCCCTTCCACTGTACAGATCAGTACAGAGAAGGGAGGGAGGAACCGGCATCATAACATGACGCCGGTTTGTTTACAAGTGATCGCTCTGTCATTTGATAATCGTAGCGTGTGCCGATCCGAGCGGGGTGACGATCCATTGCACCCTTAGATATATATATATATATATATATATATATATATATCTCTATCTCATGTGTATCAGAGCTGCACGATTCTGGAAAAAAAGGAGAATTTTTTTGCTTAGAATAAAGATCACGATTCTGTCACAATTCTCGGCAGTTACTGAGTGCTCAGAGTGAAACCTGCCAGTGCCACTGCCTGTCACTACCAACCAGTGCCACTGTCTGTCACTGTCAACCAGTGCCACTGCCAACCAGTGTCATCTGTCCGTGCCATCTGCCACTGCCAATCAGTGCCACCTTCCAGTGCCAATAGTGCCACCGCCAATCAGTGCCATCTATCAGTGCCACCTGCCACTGCCAATAAGTTCCACGTGCCAGCGCCACCTGCCATTGTAAACCAATGCCACCTGCCAGTGCCAACCAGTGCCACCGCCAATCAGTGGCATCTGTCAGTTCCACGTGCCACCAGTGCCATCTGCCTAAGCCAACCAGTGCCATCTGTTGCCAGCCTTACTCTTTCTGGCCAGCCCATAACCCTGATGTAACAGTGTTACATTGGCATTATTGACTGGGTGCTCCGTTGTGAGTTAGGGGGTGAAAATGACTGGCCTTACCCCGGGAGCTGACAATCCATAACACTCAAAAAAAAAAAAAAAACAAACAAAAAAAACTGGCTAACTTCTTTAACTGGTTCCTAGATTCAAAGCAAATTTGTCAAGCCCTGTATATACATATATACACACACACACATACAGTATCTCACAAAAGTGAGTACACCCCTCACATTTTTGTAAATATTTTATTACATCTTTTCATGTGACAACAAATTACACTTTGTTAGAATGTAAAGTAGTGAGTGCACAGCTTGTAGAAAAGTGTAAAATTTGTTGTCCCCTCAAAACAACAACACACAGCCATTATTGTCTAAACCGCTGGCAAGAAAAGAGAGTACACCCCTAAGTAAAAATGTCCAAATTGGGCCCAATTCGTCATTTTTCCTCCCCAGTGTCATGTGACTCGTTAGTGTTACAAGGTCTCAGGTGTGAATGGGGAGCAGATGTGTTTAATTTGGTGTTATCGCTCTCAATCTATCATACTTGTCTTTGGAAGTTTCCATATGGCACCTCATGGCAAAGAACTCTCTGGGGATCTGAAAAAAATAACTGTTGCCCTACATAAAGATGGCCTAGGCTATAAGAAGATTGCCAAGACCCTGAAACTGAGCTGCAACATGGTGGCCAAGACCATACAGCGGTTTAACAGGACAGGTTCCACTCAGAACAGACCTTGCCATGGTTGACCAAAGTGTGCTCAGCATCAAATACAGAGGTTGCCTTTGGGAAATAGACATATGAGTGCTGCCAGCATTGCTGCAGAGGTTGAAGGGGTTTTGTGGGTCAGCCTGTCAGTGGTCTGACCATGCGCCACACACTGCATCAAACTGGTCTGCATGGCGGTGGTCCCAGAAGGAAGCCACTTCTAAAGATGATGCACAAGAAAGCCCTCAAACAGTTTGCTGAGGGCAAGCAGACAAAGGACATGGATTACTGGAGCCATGTCCTGTGGTCCGATGAGACCAAGATAAACTTATTTCGTTCAGATGGTGTCAAGCATGTGTGTCGGCAACCAGGTGAGGAGTACAGAGACAAGTGTGTGTTGCCTACATTCAAGCATGGTGGTGGGAGTGTCATGGTCTGGGGCTGCATGAATGCTGCTGGCACTGGGGAGCTACAGTTCATTGAGGGAACCATGAATGCCAAAATGTACTGTGACATACTGAAGCAGAGCATGATCCCCTCCCTTCAGAGATTGGGCCGCAGGGCAGTTTTCCAACATAACGACCCCAAACACATCTCCAAAAGGACCCCTGCCTTGCTAAAGAAAGTAAAGGTGATGGACTGGCCAAGCATGTCTCCAGACCTAAACACTATTGAGCATCTGTGGGGCATCCTCTAATGGAAGGTGGAGGAGTGCAACATCCACCAGCTCTGTGATGTTGTCATTAAGGAGTGGAAGAGGACTCCAGCGGCAACCTGTGAAGCTATGGTGAACTCCATTCCCAAGAGGGTTAAAGCAGTGCTGGAAAATAATGGTGGCCGCACAAAATATTGACACTTTGGCCCCAATTTGCAAATTTTCACTTAGGGGTGTACTCACTTTTGTTGCCAGCGGTTTAGACATTAATGGCCGTTTGTGGAGTTAATTTGACAGCAAATATACACTGTTATACAAGTTGTACAATCACTACTTTACATTGTAGCAAAGTGTAATTTCTTCAGTGTTATCACATAATAAAATATTAACAAAAACATGAGATACTGTAAAATTATATATATATATATATATATATATATATATATATATATATATATATATATATATATATATAAAAATCTATCTTATTTTTATATATATTTTTTTTTGATTAGCCCACAGGCAGACTGGAAAAAAAATCATCAGTATATGGCCAGCCTTGGGGCTCATGTACACAGGGCAGATGAAAACTCTTCTGAACGCTGGAAACCGATGGTGAAAAACATCAGTTTCACAGCTTTTACATACCACTTATGTAATTTTAGCAGTGATTATGAATGTTTGAGGTTAGAAGTGTTTCAAGATAACATCAGAAGATAACATCCTCCTAAATGGCCACAATGCATACAAAATTATTAAACGATTTCTGCCATTCTGTGAGAGAACAGAGGGTAGCAGCAGAGAGAGCAGTGCGTTTTCACTATGAATCCCATCATAAGCATGTGTGAGGAAATGCTCCTGATGTTGCTGTGGCTCTGAAGACATAGAAAATTGCGTGAGAGGACCAGAGTTCATCACTACTGTACTCATCCATTAATTTATGCAACAGTATGGGGTGAAATTTGTGGGGTTTTTTTTTTTCAATGTTTTTATATGTTCAAATAGTATCAGAAATGTTTACCCCTTTAAAAATGTTTATAAACACAAACAAATGCAATTTACCTAGGTCACAAGCATTTGAAATGCCGGCAAGCTACAGTCCTGAACATGATTTTTCTGCTTTCAAAAAAAATGCCAGGAACCTCAACTGCCTCTAAAACTGCTATAAATGACCAAGGGTACATATACAGATAACAGAGGAATACAATTTTCCCCAAACATGACAGAAAGCCTGAAAACAGCATTCCCCTTTGCATGGGCTGAGACCTTCCTATGGTATTTAGGCATACAACTAAGACAGTTTTGACACGTTATACATGACAAACTACCCTAGTTTGATATCTGCGCGTAGACAGGACCCCCCCCCCCCCCCAAGTGTCCCATATGCTACGTTCATATGGAACTCCCAGAAGTCACGTCTAGCCCTGAGGGTCCTGATGCGTCTGAAGCGCTCCGGTGGTTTGGGCATTCCAGACCTACAAAGATATCACCAGGCTATTGCCCTTCAGAGAATCCTAAACTGGCGCTTTCATCACCAGTCTACACTGTGGGTTACTATGGAGAAGTAACATGGCTGGGAGGAATCTGGCATATGCCCCGTGGCTCTCGTGGGAACATAGGGGGTTTTCTATAGACACATCCCCCCTCATGAACGCTTCATTCAGGACTTGGGACTGAATAAACCGAGTGCTGGGTCTGGCCCCCTGTGTCCCCTCTGGGAGGGTACCTTTGGTTTCCTCCCTGGGGAAAACACGGACTTCTTCGGAGCATGGGTGGATGAAGGGAAAGCGAGCTGCAAGAAACTGTTGAAAGGCGGAAAAGTGATACCCTTTGAATCTGACGATCAGACCTGGGAGACCACATGTTGAACTTCTGGGAGATACAGACAGTTCCACCACTTTTTTGAGACGCATAGTAGCTCCATAAGAGATATCACATCACACACCTTTTGAGAGCCTATTCATAGACGAATCAATCCCACGAATGGTTTCAGAACTTTACCAACTACTGGGGTCCTCAGCCTTGGCGTTCAAACTCCTCTATATACGGTCCTGGGAGAGAGACTTGGGACAGGAGCTCACAGGGCCTCAACTAACACATCAGCTTACCCACTCCAGCTCTGCCGACTCTAAAATGCAAGAGACAGACTGTATGTATGTATGTATGTATACACATACACACATACATACACACACACACACACACACGCTGGTATAGGGTCCCCGTGGAGTTGGCACGGATTCACCCTACCGGCTCTGAATTGTGCTGGTGAGGATGTGGTCAAGGAACCCTATTACAATTGTGGTGGGAATGCCCACTGATTGCACCTTTCTGGGAGGATATTAGAGACCAGGTTAGGGATAGATGTCCCCTTCTCACCGGTCTACTTTCTTTTGAACATCCCTCCCATGCCAATAAGTGGTTCCAAGAAAATGCACTAACCCACCTGCCGAATGCTGCCAGGCAGCTACTTCCTATTTATTGGAAGACGACACAGATACCAAGCAGAGAAGAGTGGATGCGCAGAGTAAATGAGATAAGGGAAGCTGAGGAATGGATTGCAACATATAAAAGGTAATAGAGATAAACATACCGCCACATGATCACTTTGGACAGATCACTTTTCTGACCACATCCATATACCTTCTAGTTTAGATGGGTCCCTAATAAAGCTAGCAGACAACACTGGGTCATCATGACCGATCTAGAGGGTACCTGGCAACAGCACCCTCTGGACCGGAGCACAGACCACAAGCATTGCATAATCATGTCTTACAAAAAAAATCTGATTACCAGGCAGCAGCTGGTCCGGTGCGGGCCACGTAGGTCCCTCATAAGCTTAAGGCGAGATCCTGATCTCTCCCCCCCCCCCATTATTCCTCGCTTTGTCTCCTCCCCCTCCCATCTTCCCTCTATGAACATTCTCATCCCCCCTTCCCCTCTTAATTCTCCCTTCCCCTTTAACGGTTAAGCACTGCCAAAGGTTATACTGTCGATAAGCTTGGCAACAGACACCTTAGAATTACTATGACAGGCACGGCAAGACCGATTGCTAGCACACATGCTTCCAAAATGGAAGCAATAATGTTGTCCCCCCCCCAGTAGATCCTACTTTTTATTAGATTTTTATCAAAATTTGAATAAAACACTTTTGGGGTAAAAATCTATCTAAAGATATTAATGTATCTTAACTGTTTCAGCGCCGGAAGACTTTACCCCCTTTATGACCAAAGCACTTTTCGCAATTCGGCACTGCGTCGCTTTAACTGACAATTGGGCGGTCCTGTGACGTTGTACCCAAAATTGACTTCCTTTTTTTCCCCTCACAAATAGAGCTTTCTTTTGGTGGTATTTTATTACTTCTGCGGTTTTTATTTTTTTGCGCTATAAACCAAAAAAAAGCGACAATTTAGAAAAAAATAAATACATTTTTTTTACTTTTTGCTATAATAAATATCCCCCAAATATAAATATATATACACACACACACACACACATATAAGAAAAATTTTCTTCAGCTTAGGCGGATATGAATTCTTCTACATATTTTTGGAAAAAAAAAAATAAATCGCAATAAGCATATAATCGATTGGTTTGCGCAAAAGTTAAAATAAGGGATAGTTTTATGGCATTTTTATTATTTATTTTATTTTTTACTAGAAATGGCAGCGATTGGCGATTTTTAAATCGGGACTGCGACACAATGTACACATTGGACAATTTTGACACATTTTTGGGACCACTGGCATTGTTAGAGTGTGTTCCAACTGAAGAGGGGAGTGGACTGTGTACTCTGTATGAACAGATGATCTGTCACTTCTCCCCAGAGAACTGGAAACTACTGTGTGTTTACACACACAGATGCTGGTTCTCCATGTGGCCGAGCGATCGCGGGAGCCCGGCGGTGATCGCGACTACCAGACACTCGCATCGGCTCCGTAGGCGAGCATGGGGCGCCGCCCATAGTGGCCACAGGGTGAAGTGACGTTACATAATGTTGTTTCTCCCAGCTGAGCCATTCTGCCGCAGTATAACTGAGGCCTCTGGATAGCAAGTGGTTAAACAGAAAACAAATTTAATTTATTCAGCATGAAATGGAGCTTAGTTATGTAGCATGAGGCTGTATATTGTGCAACATTTACATTTTTGGTAAACTCATTCAATGAATCCAAGCTCTGCAAGTTATTATAACATGCACTGCATTGATGCATTCACACAATTTCACAGTAACCATGAGATAGAAAGAAAGTTCAGAAATATTCCATTATCCCATTGTGCTGCAAATCTATGCACATTACAAACTGTATGATTGTTCGAAGAGAAATGAATCTGTACCAGCCTCTAAGGGTGAGGAGGAAGGACAAGCAGTAAAAATAAAAGTGAAACCTTCTAAGCGGCTTATAAATCGTGTGATCTTTCTGCACATAGCTTGAAGTGCTTTATTCCTCCCTTGAGGAGCAAAATGGCAGCAGACCGTAAAAAAGTGACCCAGTTTGGGAATATTTACTAACCCGACAGTTTATTATTCTAAATAGGAAACCTTAATTTTGTTTGCAAATGTTAAATATTCTAACTACCAGAAAGAATGAGACCTTTCATTTAAAGAGAACCTGTAAATTTTAGATCCATCATGGAAGCCCCTGTTGGTGGGCACCCACATACCTGCTGCAGCCACATCCCTCACCCTGTTGTGTCACTGCAGCATCACCAGCTGCCCCATTAAAGTGAATGGGACTGTCAGAGTCAACAGCGGATCAGATGAGGAGGCACTGCGGGACAGAGATGGCAGTTGCTCATTAAAAATGATGATTTAAATCAAGACTTCTTACTAGCGATTTAAATTATGATTTAGATCGACTTGATTTAAATCAAATCCACCCTGATGCCAAGTGTCACTGACATACACAAGGTATCCGATCACTTATCATAAGCTGCTCATGCAATCCTAAACCCTGTGGGGTTTTGAGTGTGATGGCTAGAACCCATTCAGGGTCATTAGAAGAACAATTATCTGACCCTCAGGGCAGGTATCTTTTAGTAAGCGGTAAGAGTGGAGATCAGGCTGTAACATTAGCTAACGTATACTTACCTAATACATCCCAGCTTACCTCCCTGGAGTCGTGTGCTGGTCCTTACCCACTTTGCTACAGGGAGAATCATTATGGTGGAGATTTTAATATAGCAATAGATCCCTAAACAGAATCATCCCATGGCGCAACTCAGTTATATTGGTATTTAAGGAAAATTAAACAATGCCTGCATGAGGCTCAACACGTGGATATATGGCGGTCTCCAACACCATAATGCACAAGACTATACGTATTATTCTCCCATACATCAAATCTATTCTAGGATCAATTATTTCTTAATTTCCCATGCACTTGTGGAAGATGTGGTGGAGAGTATCATAGAACCAATAATTCTGTCAGATCAAGCCCCTATTACCTAGTCTCTCTCCAATTCTACACAACCCCCTCAAAATAAAAGGTGGTGTCTTAATGAAAGTAACTTGCAGGAGGAAGTGTCAAGGACAAGACTCTAAGCTGAGCATACAACTTTCTTTGAATTAAATGATATAGGTGATATTAGACCATTATCAGCTTGGGAAGCCAATAAATATTACATCAGGGGATCCTTGATTAAAACTTGGCTCGAGGTGCAAAAAAGAACATCTTTGAAAGTTGAACTCATTAATATAGCGCATGTGCCTGGCAGAGAGACAAAGCATAACACCACCTGAGCTTTTATTATCATCCATTCTTGTATTAACATCACATTCCCAAAAAGGCTTCCCTCCATAGATGCCAAGAAGGCATTTGACAGGGTAAGTTGGGGATTCATGAGGGGTGTCATTTGACATATCGGGATTGGAACAAATACAATGAAGTGGATGGAAGCATTGTACGATTACCCAACGGCAGCGGTTAAGGCCAACCATGCATTATCTACTGACTTTACATTGGCACTTGCCAGGGATGCCCTTTCACTTTTTAATTTACTTTCTCTAGAGCTGCTGCTGAGACATATCAGAAGTAACCCAGATAAACCAAGAGTACAGGTTGGAAGGACATTTCATAAAATGTATGCTTTTGAAGATTATCTATTTTTTTTATTACCAATCTGGAAATCTCTACCTACAGTAATCTAGTTAGAGAGCTGAATCAATGCTCACAATTATCAAATTATAAAAACAATTATGTAAAATCAGAGGTGATGAATTTAACAATTCCAGAATCTAGAGTCTGTTTTGGAATCTAGCTTCTCATTTAAATGGGTGACAGAGACTTAAAGTATTTCGGAATACATCTTACACCAGTGCATAACCAATACAATTCAGCATCATTTTCCACAACTGCTGATTAATATTAGAATCTTAGGAGATGGCAATATCTGACATATATGGCTTGGAAAGAGCAGTATTTTAAAAATGGATGTAATGTCCCAATTATTGTATTTATTCCAGACTTTGCAGATGGCAACTCCAGCTAACTTCCTAAACCAAACACAGGAGTTTATACAATTTCTATGGGCAGATTGCCCACCTAGGATCAAGGCAGATACACTTACTATGCCTAAAAAATGTGGGGGTTTGGGATTTCCAGACCCAGTCTGCTATGATCAAGAAGTACATCTGTCCAGAATCAGACTGGTGCAACCACACAGGGACAAAGTAGGGATATCTATTGAACAATCCATTACGACCGTCCGCCTTAAGGCAATCAAGTGGTTACCGTGTAAACGACACAACCAGGTAAGGAAACATCATATTGTGGGCACTATCTGTAAAGTAGTGTGCTTAACCAAACCGAGGTTGATAAAACATTCAGTGATGTCAGCGTTGACGCTCATTATTGGAAATCCAGATTTAGTATCAGGACTATTTGATCCTAAATTCCATCAATTTATAGTAATGAATAAAGTCACAATGCAAGATTTTAGGGGACCCGGGAAGATGGAAGTCTATAGCCGATATTCAGTCAATGCTATCACCACTTCTTCCGATATGTCAGGCAACTCAACTACGACACTATCTTACATCTTGACCACTTGATCCAATGATAAAGGTTGGGCCTACTGCTTCTGAGCAATTATATGTGTTGGGTCACTAGATGAGGCCTTTCTAGGGCATATTCAGTTTATCAATTCTGTATTGCATAGTCCATCCTATATTACAGCATGGGAAATGGATCTGAACACATCTCTGATAAGCAAAGAGACTTTATTTTTCATTTTATACATAATCATCATCAATTTCGTCTAGAATGCAAGAATCACGATTCAAATTATTAACCTGCTGGTATAGATAACCACAGAAATTACATTGTATGTTCCCAAATGCAGATCCTACTTGCAGGCGCTGCGGAGAAGATAGAAAGAGAACTTTTTCATATAGTCTGGCTATGCCCTAGATTACAGCCTTATTGGCTAAATGTATGCAAGTTGATCAAAGATCTTACTGGTCTATCCCTTGTTAAGAATCCAGGAGCTTGCCCAATTCATCTTAGCCCCCCCTCTCTAAAACCAAACAACAATCAGTGGTAAGGCATTTGTTAAATGCGGCCAGGGTTTGTGTCAGCACATTGGAAATCCTCATCTCCACCTACTGTAGTTCAATGGATTAGAGCAGTAAATGAGATAATGAAGGAACTTACATCATTAAACAGACAGGAAGCCCTAGTCCGCAAAACATGGTCACAATGGATCAATTTTACTATTTCAGAAAGTTGCCAGATGCTTGCTGAAAACGGACCGGGGTCTGTTTAGAAAGTAATACTGTGGAATATGATAATTCAGTGGTAAATGTACTCGGGGAGTGAGGGTGGAGTTTTCTCCTCTTTCTTATTTTTTCCTTCAAGGGGGAGAGTGGGTGGAGGAAGAGGTAATAAGGGGGAATGATTAAAAATGAATGATGTTCTGCAGTGCATCCCCACAAGTGTTATAAACTTAATGTGACTTTTCTCAGAAAGCCTAGAATCAAGCAAACCCATGGACCCCCCATAAAGTCCTCGCGCTCTCCACCTCCTCATCCATCCCCGAGTTATGGAGCACCATAGGTCAACTGGGGTAAGCGACATTAATGATGCAGGAAAATTAAAAAATGTAACCCAAGAGGAAATGGGGGGTGAGGGGGGGAAGAGAAGGATGGAAAGGGAAAGGGATGAACTTTTGCACCTTCGGTTTTAAATGAGAGAAAGAATAGAAGGAAGAAATAAGTAGAGAAGAAAGTGCTAGATCTAGAAATTGGGGCTGGCGCATGTGTGGATGTGTAGTGGGGTTTTACACTGACTCTTGAAGTGGCCGGTACCCTTGCAGCAGGCCTGAGCGAATGCCTCAAGTTTGCATACAAGATAAAATAAATGTATTTATTAATGTTGGTTAAATAGTAGGTAGGTTTATGTATCAATGTATTACATTGGGCCTGGGTATGCCCATTAGACTCTGTTTTGTATTGACATTTTTCTTTGAAACTGAATAAAAATATTGACCAAAAAACAGTTTCAGTTAGGTGTCCGATTTGTCTGCCGCAATATCGCAGTCCCGCTACAAGTCGCTGATCGCCGCCATTACTAGTGAAAAAGAAATAAAAAGTAGTATAGTTTGTAGGCGCTGTAACTTTTGTTGCGAACCAATCAATATACACGTATTGGGATTTTAGCAAAAATATGTAGCAGAATACACATTGGCCTAAATTGATGAAGAAATGTTTTAAAGCTCTATTTGTGGGAGAAAATACATACTTTTTTTGGGGTACAGCATCGCACACCTATGCAATTGTCAGCGATGCAGAGGGGAAGTGCAGCATTGCAAAAAAAAAAAAAAAAAAGTGTGTGTGTGTTATATATATATATATATATATATATATATATATATTTTTCAATATTAAAAGTGTTAAGTCCAAAATATTTTTCCTCTGCCCCTGTTAACTTGAAACAGGCATTTTTACATTTAGAGCCGTCACTGGAATCTTCCAGTGATGACACTTGTCCCTGTGCCAACCATCATAAGAGGATTTCCCTTAGGTTGCACACAGACGATCTAATGTCACAGCTTTTTTTTATATATATTTACATATATTTTTTTATATATTCTGCAAAATATCAGAAATAGTATAGTCCCATTGAGGTGTTAGTCATAAGGCCTTGGGGGTACTTTGGATTGGAATATCTACCACAAACAAAATTTCCCAAATGTCTTTTGTAATGAAGGTGTAGATATAAAAAAAAAAAAAAAACCTAGTGGCCGAAAAAGGGTTAAAACCGCCCGCAAAACGCAGCTGCAGCAGAGCTTTGCCGGCGGCGCCACCCATTTATTTCAATGGGCAGGGGCGCTTTAGGAGCGGTGTATTTACCGCTCCTACAGCGCTGCAAAGAAGCTGCTTGCAAAACTTTTTGTGAAGCCCGGCCAGCACAGCGTCCCAGTGTGAAAGTACTCGGGCTTTCACACTGGGATTGCAGCTGAGGCTTTTTTCAGGCGCTTTACAGATGCTATTTTTTAGCACTAAAGCACCTGAAAGATGCCTCCAGTGTGAAAGGGGTCTTACAGAAGTTCATTTCCCTTCATAGGGGTACATTTCCTCTCACTTCCTGTTGTCTCCCTCTGTTCATAAGTAGGAGTTGTTTGTAAGTCGAGTGTTTGTAACTAGGGGACTGCTTGCACATAGAATTTAAAAGGTATGCATTTTTATTGAACTTTTCCAGCACAAAAAGGTGCCAATAATGGCAGACAATTAATATTCATTTAAATTCTTAATATCAATAAAAAAGTCAAATATGTATATATAGATAGTTGTGCTCAAAAGTTTTCATACCCCGGAAGAAATTTTGACATTAAATTATGAAAATGTGACTGATCATGACCAAAAACTGTCTTTTATTCATTCAAGGATAGTGATCACATGAAGCCATTTATTATCACAGTTTTTTTGGCTCCTTTTAAAATCATAACAGAAATCACCCAAATGGCCCTGATGAAAAATGTACACACCCTGGAATGTTTGGCCTTGGTACAGACACAGAAAGTGGCACACACAAGTTAAAATGGGTTCTAAAAGATTAATTTCCCACATTTGTGGCTTTTTAAATTGCAATTCGTGTCTGTGTATAAATAGTCAATGAGTTTGTTAGCTCGCACATGGATGCACTAAACAGGCTAGATACTAAGCCATTGGGAGCAGAAAAGAACAGTCAAAAGACCTGCGTAACAAGGTAATGACATTTTACAAAGATGGAAAAGGATAAAAAGATATCCAAAGCTTTGAATATGCCAGTCAGTACTGTTCAATCACTTAATAAGAACTGGAAAATTTGGGGATCTCTTGATACCAAAGCCAAGGTCATGTAGATCAAGACTGTTCTTTTCTGCTACCTAATGACTCAGTGTGTAGCCTGCTTAGTGCATCCAAGTGAGAGCTAACAAACTCATTCACTATTTATACACAGACACCAATTGTGATTTAAAAAGCCACAAATGTGAGAAATGAACCTATAATTGCCATTTTAACCTTGTGTGTCTGTACCAAAGATAAGTCGGAAATTCTTGTGAAAGAATCGCAGCATGGCACGAGTGTAAAATCACTCCTGGCTCAAGCCAAAATTTGTTCTCTGAACTTCTACGAACAATCACAAATAGGGCAGCCTTTGGAAATGAATGGACTGCTATATGCGGGACACATTTCCACGTGAGAATCACACAAACAAAAAAAGTGAGCCAAGCGTAGTGTGAATGTGGCCGGCCAAACACGGTTCGAATCTCAGTCGGTTCAGCAAGAACCAGCCTAGGTTAATGGGCAGGCTGAAGGTACTAAGCGGATCGATCAACTTAGATCAACTTTGGCCTGCTATAGCCGCTACAGATAATCACGGTCTTGAGTCCATATGGCTGCTCCCAAGTACAAGTATTGCTTTACTAATTAGGAGAGATACTCACTTTCATTGTCTGAGCTGTCGCTGCTGCTGAGGTGCCTGTGTCGCTTCATCCTGACGCATCCTAAAAAACAAACAAAAAAAATATCATCTGCTGTAAACAGCAATATATATATATTACAACTCTTCATTGGATTTGTACAGCAAATACCTACACACTGTAGACGGGAGGATGTACGTTTCATATCATGGACCGCCACCCATTGCATCTCTTTTTATAAAGTTAGAGAAATAAACCTGTAATTCTACCCCCCCAACTAAATTCAGCACTCTAGATAGCTTTACAAGACTTGAGACATTTTTTAAAGTCCTTTAGATGCACACAGGAAAGCACACCAATTGGACAAATGCAATAATATTATGCTGTCAGCTCTCACACATCAAATACACAGAACAAACCATTCAGGGATACACAATCTGAATTCAGATAAAAAAATAAATTAAAAAAAATAAACAGCTTTGGGGCCCCAAATTGATCAAACAAGTGTTTTTTTCCAGTCAGAGCACACTTACTCGCCAATTAATCAAATCTGAAGAAAATTAGGGGAAAAAATTAATTATTATTAATAATAATAAATAAAAGTTGTTGCCTATAACAACTAATGAAGTTTCACCTTCCATTTCATGCAAAGTAAACAAGGACTAACTGGTTGTTATGGGCAACAACTTCCATGATGAGATCATTTTATGTGCTTCCATTTGATGAATCAGCCAATTAAGAGTTATTGCCAATCTGAAATAGGATTTCTATGGCATTTACAGTTTCACTTGCTTGGCATTTCATATCTACACCTAAAAATGTTAAACAGGGGTTGCCCCAAAAAGTGTTCCAAAGTTTGGTACCATTGGCTAGAGGAGGCATCTGCAGCTACATGGTCATGGAAACGTAGATTATAGATCCACAAATTGTAGTGTGTGTGTGCGCACGCACAGACGTATATACATACAACTTGTTTCCCTCTTTGCCCCTGCATAGGCCTATTCACTTGCCACTTTCCTCTTTATTTGTTTAAGCTTTACAAAAGCTCACTAACGTCTTCACACAAGACCTGAGCTTTAGAGGGCACTGTTGAGGGGTGCCCTGCTAATTTCCCCAGATAGCTGCTATTTCATTATAAAATTGGCATGCTCAATTTCTTTGAAAACCTTTTTTCGGCACACTGTACTCAAAAAGGTTGCCTATCCCTGCTCTAGCCAAAACAGATTGATATGCAAGTGCTTTTAAATGCACATAATGAATTTTGCTTATGTGGAAATGATGCATTGATTCTAAATAAGGTTGTACAGGCATACCTGACTTTTAAGTACACAATGGGGTTTTATTACTGAAGCTGTAAAGTGCAAAATCAAGCTCACGGCTGCATAGAAACCAATCAGCTTCTAACCCCAGCTTGTTCAATTAAGCTTTGGTAATAAAACCTGGAAGCTCATTGATTTCTATGCAGAAGTGAGGCTGATTTTGCACTTTCCAGCTTTAGTAAATAAACCCCATTGTGTACTTAAACATGAGGTATGCCTGTAATAGGTTGGTTGTGGTGGTATAAAACCCCTGAAGATAGCTGCTGACAGTCAGCAGCTCTTTGCTCAGGGAACTGTGAGAGCCGAGCGATCACTCGGTTCATAGTGTAAGAGGCGGCTGATCGATGCTGCATCCAAGTAGGCAAGTATGATTAACAAAACAAATAAATAAACACAGGATTCCCATACTTCTCTTTTAAGGAGGAATATGAGCACTTCGGGACAGGTGAACTGAGGTGGAGAGTCTGAACCTTACTGCCAGAATACCCAGGAGGGTTGTTCCCTATAAGCATGCTCTCCTTTTGTATTGAACAAGCATAGGTCAATTTGATCAGGTGAGTGTAGAACAGTATTTGCACAGGGCACTTTGTGAAGCACCAAGCTTATATGGGCACAGAGCTCTTTATTTGCACAATAAAGCACTTCAGAATGGAGGAATACAGTTTGTGATGGAATTTTGAAAATATGTGACTGTTTTATATTGGTAAAACATTCACTGCACTGAATAATATTTGACTATATTTGATTTTATTTTGTGACAGTGCTGTGGTATAGGTAATTTATGGGGCCAACATGTGACCACTATACAGACCCAGCCACACTTGGTGCATGTACCACAAGGTTTGCAGCCAATGATGGGAAAAAACAGCAGCTTGATTGGGCAATTGAAGCTTGTGGAACAATGGTAAAAGTTTCTGCCGTATTTGATTATGGACTTCCAATGGGCTTTAAGGATTATCCACCATATTTTTTTTGTTAGTGTTCTGTCCCCTATAGGGCCAAGTGCAGGTAGTACTTTGTTCCATGTTGCCAATGGCTTTTTAACCATGGTTATGAGATATGACCTACCCTCTTGCCGCAGCCAATCTGACAACATAGCCGCAGTTTGTCTCAGCAGTGACTTTTCACAGACAAAAACGCAGAGATTGACACATCCCCTCCCTCTACATTTCATCAATACAAGACCAGTCACCCTACACAGGGAAAGAAAGCAGCAGGGATTGGTCTTTAATATAGGAAGCTCCCACGCAAAGGCAACATTTCACAGTTCATTTATACGATCTGCTATAACCTGCATCTTTCCACACTGGATAAAATGAAGGTCGCCACTAGGGCACATAAGAAAATGATTGTGGTCTGTTTATACCACAAAGTTGGTGTGTTGTGTGGTACAGCATGTGAGCATGTCTGGAGTTTTCTGCGTGTCATTGCATTACATTATTGAAGTTAAAATTATTATGAAGTTAATAAAAAGATAAAAAAATAAAAACACATCACGTCACTTCCTGCAAGAGCTCACAGTGACAGTTGCTCTCAAAAGTAAAAAGCTGTGCTTTACTGCACAGGAAGTGTAAACCAAGCCCCACAATGGATCACTGTACAGAGCTGGACAAAATCCAAAAGGAAAGCAAGATTCAGTTATACACAGCCATATACTAGCAGATCTTCAAACATTTGTACAAAAATAATTCTCACTACAATGACATGACAAATGTTCAAAATTGCTTCCAAGTCAAATGGTTTCTACTAGTGTATGACCAGCTTATGGTCCTTTCACCTGGGCTTTCTGATCAGGTCCTCCTGTCAGCTTTTCAGGTGGACCTGAATGGACGCTCCATTCACCCCTATGGAGCGCAGGATGTACGCGGTGACATGTCCGCTGACATCCGATCCTGTCCACGAAATCCAAAACGGATAAAACCCCTATTTTCCATTCGTCTGGAGAATCAGATGGAAAAAAAAAAGAAGGTGGACAGGTGGTCCATTTTCATCCTATCTCCATAGAGGACAGCGGGGCACAGACAAGCCCATGTGAAAGGACATTAAGAATTTACATTTCTTTATTCTACACAGAACCAAACCTGAGGCCCAGTTCACACCATAGAAACACAGTCCAGATGTGTTCCAGATGCTTTTCTGCATGTGCGTTTTTTATGCATTCCAGAGCGTTTTTCCGCCTCTCTTTAAATAAGAATGTGTTTGTGTGTTTTTGATGCCTTTTACAGCGTTCCAGTACAGTCTAGTGCAGGAAAAACGCAGCATGTTCTACTTTTTTCTGGAACTGGAACTGCAAGCACTGGTGTGAACTATGCCATTGAAAACCATATAACCTACTTTCATGCATTTCTGATGCAGAAAAAAATAAAATAAATAAAAAACACGCACTGGACTGCACGTGGCGTGAACTGGCCCCGAGGACAGAACTGAGATAAAGCAGGCAGGCCTTTTTGAAAAATTGACAAAATCATTTACCGAAGCTGCTGTAGTAACGTAACTATAAGACCCCTTTCACACATGCGGACATCCACTTGTGGATGATATATGGACATACATGCAATCCCTATGGGTTGAACATCCGCAGACACCTGATATAGTCCGTCTCCACTATGGTCTGATTCTGCAGACAGAGGAAAACCCTATTTTTCTATCCATCTGCAGAGCGGATCAGATGAACACGGACAGACGGTCTGTGCTCATCCGATCCCCCCATAGAGGAGAGCGGAGATCCGACAGGGTGTTCCCTGCACAGTGTGCAGGGACGGCCCTTTCATCCACTGGCTCAGCGGGGATAAACGGAGCGATCCCCACTGAGCAAGCGGATCATCACAGGGCAGATCATCACGGATCCGTCCCATGTGAAAGGGGCCCAAGACCCCTTTCACACTGGGGCGCTTTGCAGGCGCTATAATGTTAAAAACAGCATCTGTACAGCGCCTTGGAAGAGCCTCTGCTTTGTTTCCAATATAAAAGCCCCAAGGGCTTTCACGCTGGAGAGGTGCGCAGGCAGGACGCAAAAAAAAAAAAGCGGTGAAGGAGTGGTGTATACACTGCTCCTGCCCATTGATATCAATGGGGCAGCATGGCTATAATGCTGGCATAGTGCTGCTGCAGCTATTGCTATGGGCCGAAAAGTGCCACAAAATGGACGGTAAAGAACCACTAAAAATAGTGGTGCTTTACCGCCGACACACCCACTGCCCCAGTGTGAAAGGGGCCTAATAGTATCTTGTATTACCATATTAAACCAAACCAAATGTTATTCCTAATGGGTTTATGTCAAACAAAACAATTTTCCTTTTGTAATTTTACTACAGCAAATTTACTCTCTATTTTTTGCGACCATCTGTTAACGAACCATATTACAAGTACCTCGATCCACACCTACCACCATAAAACTTCACCTGTGCATGTTTGTGCTCAGTCTCCATTTCATAGTTTACAGTTATTGATAGGATTTCTACTACAGCTTTGTAATATGTTTTCAATATGTATGCACTGTGCTTTTTCAACTGTCCACATCACAATGGCCAAACTTAAAGGAGTTGCTTATTTAAATAAAAAATGTAATTAATATAGTCTTATGGTTATTTATTACTTACAATTTAACATTTAGCCTGGAACTGGACAGTTGACAAGTCTACACCCTTTGTGATTGAAACCCTCATGCTCGGAGATCAGAGTACCGCCAACCACAATAGCAAACTGCAGGATACCAATATCGAGTGGAATGTGCTGATGTGAGATTTACAAACCAAGAGACACCGAGTCTGCATCCAGCAGTAACTGATAAATATACATAAAAGCCAGTGTATCCAACAACTTCTGTTAGCATCATACTTACTAACGTATATATGCACAGTACATGCAGATCTGAAGAAGACTTGGAAATCACATTTTAAACCATTTTCTGCAGAGAGGTAGCACAGCATCCCCTGCTCTCCAACACTCACATCAGTGAAGATATGGAATATATATACAGTTACCTGCCGCTAACATTTTATCACAGGGTTTATTGGGTGAGAAGTGTCAGGCGGGTGGTGAGGAAAGAAGAGTTGGGAGAGGGCACATGGGGCAACCTCCTGAAATATATTTTAATATTGGATGTTGGCACAGGGACTGCCCAGCTATTTGCAGATAAAGTGCAATATTTCTGGGGAAAAGTGTTATTTTTAAATGGCTGGCAACCATGGAGGAAATGTGCTTGAATTAAAATGCACAGCTATGTAAAAGTAGAACATTGAAGTAGGTCATTACACCAACAAAAGGGAAGATAAATAACATATTTAGAAATATATAAACAGTCATTTGTATGAAGGTTTTTTTCTTGTCCGAAATTTAGTTTACTTACAAATTTTATCTATCCATAAAGCCTAGTACACAGAGGCCGAATGTCGGACGGCATCGGGCAGATCAATAGAAACTGGACAACATTCAGCTCATGTGTACTCTGCAGTTGGTCCGACAGAAGGGGGGGAGGGGGGTGTATCCGGCTTCTGTCGAAGGGGCATGACCGAAAAAAGGTCTGCTGATCAGCTCCCAATCATATCAGCATTAACTGGAGTGTTCAGGAGGGGGGTGGGGGGGAATCACTTTACAAATGTCAGATAGTGCAGTGGCTCGTCCTGAGCGGTCAGCTTTTTTTTCCGTTTAGCCCTGCTGGATCGAACAAAAATAAATTATGCGCGCTCCCGACTCCCGCAATTGATTTACGAATAGACAAGAATGCCGGACTCGGACCCCCCCCCCCCCCCCCCCGAGTCATTGTATTTGATTGACAGCAGTGGGAGCCAATGGCTGCACTGCTATCAATCTATCCAATAGAGAGCTGGGACCCAGTGGAGAGAGGAACAGTGCACCCCCGAAGAGATGAAGGGGCTCAGGTAAGTAAAACAGGGGGGGGCTGGGGGGCCGGTGACTGCCAGGTGTTTTTTTCACAACCCCTTTAAAAGGTGAAAAACCTCCTGTCCTGCAGCAGTGCCCCTGAGCCCCCAATATACTTACCTGAGCCCCGTAATTCCCACAACAGGAATGAGCATACCAGTTCCAGCCGGTGTCTCGTGTCCTGATTGGCTAGCAGCGCAGCCATTGCCTCCTGCCCCCGTCAATCAAATCCAATGACGTGGGTGCCGGGCTGAGTCCTGCTTTCTATGTGAACAGACTCAGAAGCAGGACACGGGAGCGCGCAGGCACGGGTGTCCACAAAGGGGAGCGCTTCTCCTACGTGGCACTCAAGAAGAGGAGGAGCCCGACATGCTGCTGAGGGACCCCAGAAGAGGAGAATCGGGGCCACTCTGTGCAAAACCAACTGCATAGCGGAAGCATGACACAACCTTTTTTTTTTGTTTTGTTTTTTTTAAACCCCTTTCAACTGGACACATTACAAACCCCTAGGTACAATCTCCTTTAGAATTACCAAACTATGTATAGTGAAGAACTATCTAACCAATTCCATTTGTATGCAAATCAGACTCACCTTTCTACCACAAAGTTGTAAGTATAACAAGGTCATGGGAGCGTCTCCATAAGATAAGCAGAATTTGTAGAGATATGGTCAGATAACAACAAGTATCACCTGTGACTAAACTGGCCCATTGACCTAAATATTGCTGATATATTTCTTTTAATGTAGATCTTTACCTAAAAAAAAAAAAAAAAAAAAAAAATATGTCTGGTCCACAATAAAAGATTATTACCTGCCTGCTCTTTAGAATGTACATTGACCTGTGCATGCGCAACCCAGTGTACATTTTCGGTATTTCTTGGAGCCAAGATTAATTAACTCCAGTGCACATGTGCAGGAGTTGTCACCAAAATGGCCAGATGCCAAAGCTGAAGATGATATCACAGGTGAGGGAGCTCACGCATGTCACATCACTGAAAGTGGCGAGTATAGCAGACCTTTCTTTTGCTTCAAGATCAAAACTTGTATGTGACAACTAAAAAAATAAAATAAAAGTAATTTTTATGTTCAAATAAGCAAAATCAAATCTATCCTGAAAAACGACAGGTGCAGTTTGAATGTTTCCAGCTGTTTTTTACACTGCAACTACTGCATGTTTTAATGTCCAGGTCCAGTTTTGGTTGCCTGTGGTGCATTGGCAGCCCAGTCTTATGATAGGTCAGCCTCTATAATTTCAAAATGACAAACATCATCAAAAAGAATGTTTGCCATCGATAACTGCCACTGCCTAAAAAGTGATAAAATGCCAATGCTATATGTCTTTCAAAGTGCCAAATGTCTGCATTGCGGAAGCTAGCATAGTGCTTAACAATAAATGAAAGGAGCAGCTATAATGGGTAAAACTCAGGTAACACTGCAGAATATGACCGTATAAATACCCAAGTGACAAAATGTTCTGATAAGAAAAGATAATTACGGAGAGCACCTGACCCAGATCTGATCACATAACATGTAGCCCTTCCAAGGGGAGAGTCAAACAAACATTTTTTGCCGGGCAAATGCAGCTTGCTTTTTACATTAGTTTAAGATGCTTTTGATGTCATTCACAATTCACTGACAGATGCATTTACCCTGCGTTCACAACTATGTGTTTTTTAGTGTGTTTTGCAGTTTGCAGAAACCCACTACAGCCCATTTCACATCTATGCGTTTTGCGGCAGGAAGCGTTTTTGGAAAGGGACGGGGACTTTTTTACCATGCTTTGCAGCTAATAGACTTAAACGGAGCTACACCAGAAACACAAATGATGCATTTTTGATGTGTTTTGTGTTTGCTATTTTACCACTGTATATAGCTGGTAGCTAAGCAGGGGAGTGGGAAGCTGGCCGCTGCAGCCTTAGTAACAGATGAGTCCTTAGCTGTTAGCGGGGTTCCCTGCTGAAAGTTGAATGTAAAAACAGTGCATGGCGGGGAACCCGATGCATGTGACCAATGGGTGCGATCGCCACCCACGATCGTGTGCACGAGAGCAGGAACAGGGATTTGTGTCATATGTCCCCCCCACATAAAAAAAAAAAAAAAAAAAACACAACATTTTGGGGATATTATAGCAAAAAAATTAAAATAAATTGAATTTAAAATTGACGCTCTTTTTTCGTTTATAGCGCAAAAAGTAAAAACCACAGAGGTGATCAAATACTACCAAAAGAAATCTCTATTTATGGGGTGGGGGGTGAGGTCAATTTTGTTTGGGTACAGCAATGCACGCCTGCGCAATTCTCAGTTAAACAACGCAGCGCCGTAATCGCAAAAATTGGCCTAGTCATTAAGCAGCCAAATCTTCCGGTCTCTAAGTGGTCAAACAGGACTTTACTGGTCAGTTCTGCGCTGAGAACAAGACCACTGTAAAAAGCTCCTCGGTGTGTAAAAAGTAAACCATACACACGTCAGTGACAGACTGACAGGCAAGGTGAGGTTCTAAAATAATCACGGCATTCTGCTACTGGATTCTTAGGATCTCCGGATTTGTATAGCACTGACTAGAGGCAGACTACAAAAAGTACTATTTTCTGAAAGCAGAGACCCTGGAGGAGAAAATGGTGGTAGTTGCAAGTTTTTTTTGTTGCACAATATTTGTGCGACTATTTATTAAACACATCTTTTTAGGGAAAAAAAATACATAAAATTGATTTAAAGCGATTCTGCACCTTTAAAAAAAATATTAAAAGCCAGCAGCTACAAATATTGCAGCTGCTGACTTTTAATAAATTCACACTTACCTGTCCCAGGGTCCAGTGATGTCGGGTCCAGCCATCCACTGCCAGGGAATCGGGAAGTGAAGCGTTGCGGCTTCACTGCCCGGTTCCCTACTGCGCATGCGCGAGTCGCGCTGCGTGTCTCTGCTGGTCCCCACTGTGTCCTGAGAACTGTGCGTTTCCCACAACACAGGGGGGGGGGGCATCTGCGGCGGTCTTGTCCCGGAAGCGGGTGCAGATACCTGGATTATCCAGGTAACTGCACCCCCCTCCCGCCTGAAAGGTGCCGATTGTGGCACCGGAGGGGGGGGAGGTATCAGATGAGCGGAACTTCCACTTCAGGGTGGAGAACCGCTTTAAGTGCAAAGACACAATATTATATCCATTTTTGGGGGCAAAATAAAAGCTTGTGTTGTATTGAGTAAATAGATAGCAACTGGGATATTTTAAAGATAAATACATTTTTTTTTTTAAATACTTTTTTGGCATCGCAAAAGGGGTAACAAACCCTTTCTGTGACAGAATAGGCAGATGACAGGTCCTCTATATGAAGACATTGAGGGTCTATTAAACCCCCAATGTCTCCCCTGCCCTCCAATGCAGATAATCATGCACAGATCATACACTTTGAGAGGTCCATAAAAGTGAAAGCCCTTCGCCGGCTGTTAAAGCTGGTGCAAAGCTCACAATTGCAATGGCACTTTAACCACTTGTCTACCATATTTATAAATGTACCTTGGTAGACAAGTAGTTAAACTGAACCTGTGCCAAGATCATATATACTAAATAGTTACAAATCGGTAAAATCACTTTAAAAAGGATTTCTCTCTTTTAGAAGCTCATCGGGGGCTCTCCTAAATAAGCAAAACTATTTCACAAGTAGAACTGGCAGCAAGATCCTACATTTTAAAGTGGTACTAAACAATGGGGGTTATTTACTAAAGGAAAACCCATTTTGCAATGCAAGTACACTTGGAAGTAAAGTTGCTGTAGGTCCGAGTAAAATAAAAAAACTGAATTTTAGCTTGCACATTATTGGATGAGAAAATCAGCAGAGCTTCCGCTCATTTCAGATCTACCCCTTAGATTTAGAGCGACTGCACTTCCAAGTACACTTGCAGTGCAAAGTGGATTTGCCTTTCGTAAATAACCCCCAATATCCCTAGTCTCCAAATATAATCAAATCCACACCCACTACTACGAAGCTCCACCAAAAAAGTGGAAGCTCTACTTCTCGGCCTCCTATGTGCAGTAGGGAGATGGCGGCGCCAGCACCCTATAGCCGATTGAATAATTAGCTTGGGTGAAGACACCCGACATGGACAGGTAAGTGCACGGATACTAAAAGTCAGCAGCTGCAGTATTTGTAGCTGCTGACTTAATTTTTTTCTGAAGGAGCCTGGAGTTCCTTTTCAACAGTCTTGTAATCTATTTTTCATGAAAGTGCTTTTTACAGCATTTAAAAATTGCCTCCTTACAATGTCCTCTGTGAGCTCCCGAACCTCTAATTTTCCTCTCACTTCCATTTGTTTGGAATGAGCGGTGCACATTAGCTGCAGTCATAACCACTACAAACCCCATTGTTCACAGTCCATCTTGGAAGTGAGTAAGATAGGGTGACTACGTTCCTACATACAGTGGGGGCCTATGAAGGATAAACACAGCCAACCTCTAACATAGCTCACCCTCTATGAAATCCCAATCACATCCCAAGCATACTACAGTGTTGCTCTGATGGCAGTTTGTTAAAAAAAAACATAAAAAATCATCATCATAGCAAGTACATTGGCGACATACTGCTGTGGCGGCGATCCTATACAATGGCAGGCTAATCTGATATCACTGCCACCAGCCATTTTCTCTGATCGCACCACAGCAGTACTAATGTCACCAGACCAGTGCTGTCAGTCAATATCCCTAATCAGCGCCACACACAGTGTCCCCGATCACTGTGATGCCAGTCCCAGTGTCACCAGACCATCCAGCAACAGCAGTTCTCAACACCGCCACAGTAGTCGCAGTGTGACAATAGCAGTGTAAGTCAGCAACAGTGTCCCTGATCTCCACCACACCACTTCGGTCTTGCCTGTCTGAAATAATCCTGGCCTGTTTACTAATCACATTTCCACCTGGGCCAATTCTTTGCCTGCTTTGTGTACAATAAAAAACAAAAAAAAACAAACACACACTTTCATTTTCTTCCCTGCATTTTCCAAAAACTCTTGGCAAAAAAAAACACATTTTCAACAGACTCACTGTGCCTTTCAGAAAATATCTTGGGAAGTGTTTGCTTTGGGGTAATTGTGTGGGTGTTTCCACTGTTCTGGTGTACCAGGGCCTGTAAAAAATATGATAGTCTGGAAAATAGTTGCGTAATTTATAGGGCTGCAACTATCGATTATTTTCGTAATCGATTAGTTGGCCGATCATTGTTTGGATTAATCGGTTAATAACCTTAAAAAAAAAAAAAAAAAAAAAAAAAAAAGTGGGTCAAATTGATGTTCATTTTCAACCACAGTGACGGGAAAATTTGGAAATAGAAAACTTCTTAGCGAAAGGAATTTTCAGACAGTGTATGCGGTTTTCATTCAGAAATTATTTATTTTAAAAACAGAATGTTAAAAACAAGTGAAAAATTAAAACAAAATTCTTTCATTCAGCGAATGTACAAAGATTTTTGCGTCTGAATATTCTCATCTGAAAATGTATCCATGTGGCCAGCATAAGGCTCGGTACACACCTATGCAGTTTGCTTTTGATCTGTTTCTGCAGTGCTTTTTGCTGTACGTTTTGATTTTTGCGCACGTTGTTTTACTGCAATTTGCATTTTTTTTTTGGGCAGATTAAAAAGAAAAAATTGCTGCAAAAATGCATTACATGCTTTTCTGCAGCTTCTCCACTGAAGTATATTGAACCAATAAAGCACCATTGTGCGTTAAAAGTCCCTGACCCTTTCAGATGTGAACGTGCCCCATAGGAAACTATGTAAATGAACTGTAGTGCATTTCTGCAAAAAGCACCAATAAACATATAGACGTGAACCAGGTCTAAGACGTTTAGTAACATAACGGGGTTAACAAAAACTAAAATTAGCCCTTTATAGTAGTAGGGGAAAAAAAATAAATAAATAAATAAATAAAAAAAAGCAGATCACCACTACGGGGTTTTTTTACTGTAGAACTGTGAAAGTAATATTTACAGTAGCGATTATTTGTTTTTTGTACTATAAAGGGCTCTTTTTATTTCTTTTTAACCCCATTATGTTACTGGCTGATTAATCGTTTATGAAAAAATTTAATTAAAATAGTTGTTTCAGCCCTAGTAATTTATGCTCCTTGAAAGCCCAAAAAAGGTGCTCCTTGGCTTTTTGGACCCTCTTTGCATCTAGGCTGTGAAAAAAATCTCACAAACGTAGTATGCCCATACTCCAGGGGCATAGCAGAATGTGTTCTGGAGTGTAATTCTAAAAATGACTCTGCTTTGTGTGTGAAAAAAAAAAAAAAAAAAATTGTATCAGATTTCTTCATTTTCCAAAATAAAAAAGTGAATTTTAAAATTGAAACTCCAAAAACTAACCATACCTTCTATTAAATACCTTGGACTGTCTACTTTCCAAAAATAAGTCATTTTTGGGGATGGGGGGGGGCGCATTACTGTCCTGCTTTTCAGAGCCTCAAGAAACGAGAAAAGGGGTCATTACATCAGGACTGATTTAATTTTCAAATGCGCGCGCACACACACACAGTGCATCCGAATAGTATTCACAGCGCTTCCACATTATGCCTTATTCCAAAATGGATTAAATTCATTATTTTCCTCAAAATTCTACAAACAATATCCAATGACAACATTAAAGAAGTTTAAAATCTTTGCAAACTTATTAAAAAAAAATAATAATCACCACATGTACACAAGTATTCACAGCCTTTGTTCAATACCTTGTTGAAAAACCTTTGGCACAAATTATAGCCTCAGGTCTTTTTGAGTATGGTGCTAAAAGCTTGGCACACCCGTTTTTGGGCAGTTTCTCGCATTCATCTTTGCAGGACCTCTCAATCATGTTGGATGGGGAGCGTCGGTGCACAGCCATTTTCAGATTTCTCCAGAGATGTTCAATCAGGTTCAAGTCTGGGCCATTTAAGGACATTCACAGAGTTGTCCCTTAGCCACTCCTTTGTTATCTTGGCTGTGTGCTTAGGGTTGTTGTCCTGTTGGAAGATGAACCTTCGCCCCAGTCTGAGGTCCAGAGCGCTCAGGAGCATGTACATTGCTGCATTTATCTTTCTCTCGATCCTAACTAGCCTCCCAGGTCCTGCCGCTGAAAAAAAACACTATCAGCATGATGCTGCCACCACCATACTTCACTGTAGGGATGGTTATGGTTAGTGGAGCGCTGCAGAGATGGTTGTTCTTCTGGAAGGTTCTCCTCTCTCCCCAGAGAAACACTCTGACAAAGCTCCGGCAACCATCGTGTTCTTGGTCACCTCCCTGACTAAAGTCCTGATCACTGATCGCTCAGTTTGGCCAGGTGGCTTGCTCTAGGAAGAGTCCTGGTGGTTCCAAACTTCTTCCACTTAAGGAAGATGGAGGCCATTGTGCTTATTGGGACCTTCAATGCTGCAGAAATGTTTCTGTACCCTTCCCCAGATTTGTACCTCAAAAGAATCCTGTCTCGGAGCCTCAGTTTTTCTGCTCTGACATGCACTGTTAACTGTAATACCTTATATAGACAGGTGTGTGACATTCCAATCCACTGAATTTACCACAGGTGGACTCCAGTCAAGTTGTAGAAACATATCAAGGATAATCAGCGGAAACAGGATGCACCTGAGCTAAATTTTTGGTGTCATGGCAAAGGCTGTTGATACTTATGTAGATTTGATTTTCTTTGTTTTATTATGTTTAATAAAATTTGCAAAAATGTCAAAAACAAAAAACTTCTTTAACGTTGTCATTATAGGGTGTTCTTTGTAGAATTTTGAGGAAAACAATGAATTTAATCCATTTTGGAATAAGGCTGTAACATAACAAAATGTGGAATAAATGAAGAGATGTGGAATATATATATATATATATATATATATATATATATATATATATATATATATATATATATATATATATATATATATATATATATATAATTTTTTTTTTTTACTCGCTCCATCTCTATAGAGCTGGATATATATGTCTATCGCTATATCCATCTATAGCTAGCTATCTATAGCCAGCTATCCATCTATAGCCAGCTATCCATCTATAGCCAGCTATCCATCTATAGCCAGCTATCCATCTATAGCCATCTATCCATCTATAGCCATCTATCCATCTATAGCCATCTATCCATCTATAGCCATCTATCCATCTATAGCCATCTATCCATCTATAGCCATCTATCAATCTATAGCCATCTATCAATCTATAGCCATCTATCCATCTATAGCAACAGATATATTATATATACACACACAAAATAAAATTACTGCGCTGTCATAAAAATACACATCACATAAATCTTAACAAATTCTGGAATTTACAGCCCTGAACCCAGCTGTGTGCGTTTCTCCACCCCCCCCCCCCCCCCCCCCACCGATAGCAGTGCAGCCTTACAGCCTAGTTGCATGAATGGGCTCACAGACTTATATACTGCTGTGTACAAAATTAGTGCAAAACTATGCACTGTACACAAGAGTTTTATTCACCTGTGTAAATGAGCACTGAAAACCAACTTTAGTTATTACTGTGCCGTGAATTTTGAGAATGAATAACTAAAATAAAAGCAGCTCAAGGTCCACAGTCTGGACACAGGTACACTTTATGTTACCTTAACAGCAACATCTATAGATTTCCAGAAAAGTCACTCATCATTTGGGCTGGATAAGACATTAAAACCACCCAACATGTTTTTCCAAAGGAAAACTATATTCTAAAAACACAACCATATACTCAGATTTTAACAAAAAAAGTAAAAAAAAAAAATAAAAAAAATAAAATAAAAAAAACACATAAAATAACTTAAGTAAAATTCCAGGTTAACTACTACAAAGTAATGTAAAGTCAGGCAAGGTAGAGCCTGAATTCTCCAATAACCCGCTATACAAATCCTGATAATATTTGCATGAATATCCTTTAGCTGTACAGATGGTACAAGGCTGCCTCAAAACTATTTAGATATGTAATGCTAAATACCATTTCAGTAACTGTGAAACCCAGAGATTTGCTTCATTATATGAAAAGATGAAAGAATCCCACAAGCAACTTTCAATAAGGGTCAGAAAAAGTTGTTATTCTAGAATGTTGAGCTACAAATCTCACTGTTACCAAAACCACAGCAATAACCCTGCACAGTATATAGTGTGTCACAAATGTATATATCCATGAATGGAATGATGGCAATACCTTAAAAAGAAAACCTGAACTAATGTGTGGGAAAGGGAGTCGTCAATGCATGATGTGGGGCTGTCTGTACTTATTGAATCACTGAACGGGAGCAAACATACAGAAAACTAAAATCAGAGAAACAAAGCAGCCCCCTGCATCAAAAAAAATAAAAATAAAAAAAAAGTATAAAAAGGACCACATACTGGCAACTTTAGTAAAAACACAGCACATGTGTTATTAAGTAAAGACTCACAGAATTTTTATAGGCAACAGTCATAAGTGATCTTTTTTAGGTCGCCCATGGCTCTCAAATCCACAATTAATGATTTAACAACTTAAAAAAAAAAAAAATCCAGTTTTCAAATAATCTGCATTCAAAAAAGGACAGGCGATGCCTCATCTGTCTTCCAGTGAAGCCAATGGAGTGCAGATTGCACTCATACTGTAAGGGTTAAGTGCTTGTTTTGTCCAGGGTAAAGGAGAAACTTAGAACTCACCCGAACCTTCGCTCCCCCGCGATCCACCAGCGGACATTTTCCGATGGCCTCACGTTTAGAGCAGTTAAGGACACTGCTCAGGGCTTGATGATGTCAGGAATCAAGAAGGTTGGGGTGCAAAAGCAACAAAGGACCAGTCCTGTGTGGAGAGGAGCAAAGGATCGGGCAATCTCCTTTCATCTTTTCCTTGAAGTAGGACGTAGGTAGAAATATAGATACATAAAAGAATGCTAATTTGTCAATGTGTCTTGAACTTTGTTCCCTTAAATAAGGTAGATTTACAGGGGGTGCAGAGCAATATTCCTTCAGAAAAGGGGCCGTAGGCCAAATAAGTTTACTCTGCTAGAGGAACCCGATTTTTGAAAATGACTGTGTATGCAGGTTGAGCCGACATTATTCAATGTGGACAGGTAGCTGGTGGTGGGCAGGAATCTGTAAGTAGACGTTTGAATAGGAACTGAGAGACAGCATCAATTATTAGGACGTACTGTATATAGGGCAAGTATATATAGGTCTGTGGAGGCCTGCATTAAAGTAAACCTGTTGCTTTAACTTACATGAGCAAAAAAAAAAAAAAAAGATTTACTTTAGGAAATCAATTCAACTGATAAGTTTTTAACACTATACAAACAGTCTTCGAGGCTGGGTTCACACTGTTGCAATGCAGGAACCACAGCATTTCCAGTGTGGGCTCCCACATGACATCTGAATCGCAGGCAGTTCACACTGCTCTCTGCGAACCGCTGCGGGTGTCAATATAAAAGTTATGATACCCCCCCAAATCGGTTCACAGAACATAGTGTTAACTGTGGAATCGGATTGCATGGTTGTGGACACCCATACGATCCGATTGCAGTGCCGACATTAAAAAAAAATAAAAAAAAAGAAGGGGGTACTGTACCATTTTGGTGCAAATGCGATTTCAGCCATATAAACTTTATGATTGAATTTGCACGCCACAGACATAACATGTGATGTGCACAGGCATGTGGTGTGAATCACATGTAATGTTTGCCATCACACCAGTGTGAAGCCAGCCTAAAAAAGCCTTTGCACAGACAATGCTTGTAGCGTGCGTCACTGGATGTATGCTTTGGGTCATTATGCTGAAAGATGAAGTTACTCTTCATGTTCAGTTTTCTAGCAGAAGCCTGAAGGTTTTGTGCCAATATTGACTGGTATTTGGAACTGTTCATAATTCCCCCTCTACCTTTACTAAGGCCCCTGTTCCAGCTCAAGAAAATCAGCCCCAAGGAACGATGCTGCCACCATCATGCCGAGTATGGTTTTCTTTTGGTGTTGTACAGTGTTGTTTTGGCACTAAACATCTCTTTTGTAACGATGGCCAAAAAGTTAAACCTTGGTTTCATCAGACCAGAACACATTTTCCCACATGCTTTTGGGAGACTTCAAATGTGTTTTTGCTAAATATAGCCAGGCTTGGATGTTTTTCTTCATAAGAAAAGACTTCCATGTAGTCACCCTACCCCATAGACCAGACATATGAATACCGCAGATTGTTTGTCACATGTAAATCACACAGCCAGTACTTGCCAGATATTCCTGCAGCTCCTTTAATGTTGCTCTAGGCCTCTTGGCAGCCTCCCTAACCAATTTTCTTCTTGTATTTTCAATTTGAGGGGTGTCCAGTTCTTGGTAATGTTACTGTTGTGCCATGGTAGTGTAGCGGTCAGAGGTATAGGAGACCGCAATGCAGGTTTCAAGTACGGGACAGCAGACAAGGAGGCTGAAACAAAAACCGGCTTTATTAAACAGTGAGATATAATGGCCGGAGGAGGAGGATAACAGTATTAACAATTCACAGTAGTTTACAGTAAGGCTAACTGGAATGTGGTACACAAAATGGCTTTCCCGCCAACACATGCACAGTGATACAGGCTACCCTCTTCTAATATGTCCTGCCTGATTCCCGCTTATCGGGACACGTTTCTACAACGTACTATCTCAGTAGGGACTGTACTATTCCCTATCACAATCCAGCACCGGTGCTCACTCACAGTTTGTTAGACAGCTGGAGGGTCCCTTGTCTTGGCCTCCTTCATGAGGCAGGTGAAGTCCAGTTCCTAGTGCTGCAGCTTGCCCGTCTGGGACGGATGGATGAACACAGATGCGGCCCAAAATCACCACAGCTCTCTCTCTCTGCCCGAGATGCCCGATCTTTAGCTGGATACTGCGACTCTTTATCCACACAAAGTCTCCCTCTACTCAGGGCAGACTTGACTTTTCCTCAGCTCCGCACAGGAATCCCTCAGCTGCCCACACACTCCTCACAGTTCTCTCTCACTGCCACTTCCTGTTTCCTCTCCTCTGAAGGGTCGGCAGCAACAGTGACATCTTGTGGCTAAACTGGAAATAGCAGGCTGTATATATTATAGATGGAACACAGTGCAATATAGTTCAGTAATCCTAGGGGCTGACCCCTACATGCCTCCCCGCTTAAAGGTGGCCGTCCTCGGCCTTGCTATATAGTCCATGGGGAAGAAAAGGGTTAAATCAATCTTTAACGGCAGCACAACATTGTTCATAATACATACAGTTAGACCAAATAAACTGATCAGCATTGTACCTGTTTGGTGGAACCCCTGCAGTAGACCTACTAGATCTCCGAAGGTCTTGTCTTTCTGTTAGGACTTGTCCTTCCTCCCTTGGAGCTGGTACTGGTTCTATAACAGGGGCTTCATCACGTGCAGAGTCAGGAACAATCCACCAGTCTTCAATATTATTCCCATCGGAAATGACAAATTCTGAGGAAGGGGCAGGGAGTGGTGTCCTCTGTGCAGGTATCCGATCTTCTGACCGACATGGCCGTAGCATATTCCTATGTAGAACCCTTGAAGCCGACTCCCCATTCTCAACACGAACTTCGTAAACTGGACCATTGGGATACACTCTCTTGATCACTTTGTACGGCTGTACCTCCCAACGCTCACTCAACTTGCCTCTGGGCCGTTTCTCTCGAACCAGCACCCGGTCTCCAGGTTGCAACGGAATCTCTTGGATGGGAGGACGGTCAGTATAAGTCTTTTCTTGCAATCTCTGGCCTACTAACCGGCAGATGGTCTGGAGTCGCTTGCGGTGTTCTTTCACCCATGAGGTGGTTGATCGCTCTATCACATCTTCTGGCTGTTCCAAATTCAATTCGACAATTTCTCGTCCGGCTCTACCGAACAGTAGCATGTATGGGGTATAGCCGGTGGTAGTGTGGACACGATTATTGTAGGCCCAGACTAATTCAGGCAGATAGTCTGGCCAGTGTGTCTTTTTGTCCTCCTCTAAGGTCCTCAGCATCTGAAGCAGAGTCCGATTAAAGCGCTCACAGGCCCCATTCCCTTGGGGATGATATGGAGTTGTCCTGGATTTTCCAATGCCATACAGTCGGTGTAACTCCTCCATCACTTTCCCTTGAAAGCATGCTCCTTGATCTGAGTGAATCCGTTTCGGGCATCCATAGACCCGGATGAAATCTTGACAGATGGCCCGAGCTGCAGACTCAGCCGTCTGGTCCCGAGTTGGAGTGACCACTGCAAACTTGGAGAAGTGGTCAATCATGACCAGGCAGTATTGTGGGCCTCTGGCTGACTGTCCCACGAGGAGATAATCTATCAGCAATACCTCCAGCGGTTCCTTGGTCTGTATGGGCTGTATGGGTGCCCTCTGCTCTGTGCTTTTAGTAAGCTCACACACTCTACACTGTCGGCAGACTTCTTCAACTACGACCTCCAGTCGTGGACAATACACATAACGCTGCAGCCACTGGTAAGTTTTGACTGGCCCGAAATGAGCTCCAAATTCATGAGCTTCCCTGGCTATCTCTAGTGCCAGACTCCTTGGTATGACAACCTGCCATCTTGCCTCCAGATCGGCAGGCTGCTGCCACTTGCGGTATAGAACAGCTCCATGAACCTCTAGTCTGTCCCATTGATGTAGAATTGACTTCATCTCAGCATCAAGATCAGCCCTTTCCTCTCTGTCTGGTTTCCTTTGCCGAGCCACCCAACCTTTTATCTGTCGCAGTCCAATGTCTTCATCTTGTGTTCGCCCCCATTCCTCATTAGTTCTTGCTAATGCCTTAGGCAGGGACCGGGCCTCCCCGCTTGTCTGTGCTGCGACTGCTGGAGGTGTAAACTTGCGGAAGTCTGGAATTTCATCCTCTTCCTTTTGTTCATCAAGCTCTCCCAATGGAGTTTCAAAAGTAACCCTCGACAGACCATCAGCATTGGTATTCTCTGTAGCAGAGCGATAGCGAATTGAGAAGTCATACTTTGCAAGGCGAGCTGCCCAACGTTGCTCCAGGGCTCCCAGTCTAGCAGTATCCAGATGGGCCAGGGGATTGTTATCAGTCCGTACAAAGATTTTAGCCCCTGTAAGGTAACCGGCAAACTTCTCTGTCATGGCCCACACCAGGGCAAGGAGCTCTAGCCGGAAGGAACTATAGTTATGAGGGTTTCGCTCCGTATCCCGCAGGGACCTACTGGCATAGGCAATCACTCTTTCGTGTCCGTCCTGCATCTGTGACAACACTGCCCCGAGTCCGTAGAGACTACCGTCAGTAGATAAGAAGAATGGTTTGTCAAAATCAGCATAAGCCAAGATGGGGGCCGATGTCAGAGCCTCTTTCAAGGTCAGGAAGGCCTCCTCTTGCTTCTGTCCCCAGGGAACACTTTGACTCTTGGATTGCCCAGCAGTTCCTCTCAAAATCTCATTCAGAGGGCCCGCTATCTTTGCATAGTCTTTGATGAACCGCCGGTAGTAACCAGTCAGACCAAGGAAGGCCTTCAACTCACGCAGCGTTCTAGGCTCCGGCCATTGTTGAATGGCAGCCACTTTATTTTGGGATGGCAGCACCCCGTCTTTGGACACCGTATGGCCTAAGTACTCGATCTCCTTCTTGAAGAGATGACACTTCTTTGGCTTTATCTTCAGGCCATGGGCCCGCAGTCGCTCAAGTACCTGTCCTAATCGGGCCAAGTGTTCTTCAAAAGTAGCAGAGTACACTATAATATCATCCAAGTATATCAGGGTAGCTTCAAAATTTAGATCTCCCAGACATTTTTCCATCAGCCTCTGAAAGGTTCCTGGGGCATTAGACAGCCCAAATGGCATCCTATTAAATTCAAACAGACCCATGGGAAGTATGAATGCTGTCTTTTCCTTGTCTTGTTCAGCCACCGGTACCTGCCAGTATCCACTTGCTAAATCCAAGGTGGAGAAGTATTTAGCCCGCCCTAGGGCTGTTAGGGACTCTTCGATGCGAGGCAGAGGATATGAGTCCCGCACTGTGCACGCATTCAATCTCCGGTAATCCACACAAAATCGAATGGTGCCATCCTTCTTCTTGACAAGCACCACTGGGGCTGCCCAGGGACTTTGACTACCCCGAACCACTCCTGAATCGATCATCTGTTTCAGCAATGTCTTCACCTCTTGATACAACTTGGGTGGAATCTGTCGATATCTCTCTCGGCTTGGGGGAGTGTCCCCCGTCGGTATCTCATGTGTGATAGCATCTGTGCAACCAAAGTCATTGGCATTGCGGGCAAACGCAGCTTGATTCTCCCACAGCATGGTTTCAACTGCTCGTAAATGATCCGGACTTAGAGCTTTCACATCTATCTCCATTTGTTCCAAGATGACTGTCCCATTCCATTCTGGGGTCGGTGCCTCTGCAGGCTTTGCAGTAACTGCCAAGGTCCAAGCAGAATTGCCTATCGGAGCTAGAGTCACTTCTCCCTGACTCAGCACTTCTCCCCGATGTAGGTACACGCGAGCCAGTTCCACTCCTGGCACCAGAGAGACTTCCCGTTGTCCAACGTTTACAGCTCTTATGGGTACTCGTCCATTTTGGACTACTGCCAGTGTCCGGGCCACTAGGACATCCTGACCTAACTCTCCCAGGCCTTCAGGCTCAATGATCACCTCCATACCTTCAAGGTTGCGGGAGGTTCCCACGGGCAAAGTCAGTATAGTCTCCCGATCAGGAGGGAGGGTAAGGGTAGCCCTTCCCGGCACTCGAATATTTCCTACAGACTGATGTACTGGGACACTCTTCTGTGTCCCACAAAACCGGATTAACCGTTGAAATGCCTTTTGCGTTGGTTTGTGTGGAGTGGCATTCTTCCAATAGCCCGGCCCCCTTTTAGTGAACATAATTTGATCCAACTCTCGCAGGATATTCATGCCCATTATCACCGGTACATCTTCTTTGAAGGTTTCAGGGACCAGCAGGATACCTTTTTTTCCAACTTCCTGTCCACACAGACGTACATTCATCCATACGACACCTGTGACAGGGATTTGTTGCTGGTTAGCTGCTGTGACCCGGATCAATGTCCCCTGTTCTGGCTTGGCCAGTGCTTGAAAGTAACGGTTGAAATATGACTCAGGCATGGTCGTTACCTGTGATCCGGTGTCCACTAAACAGTTGACTGGAATGCCTTCAAACTCGGCTCTTATGGTGGGACATCCTGCAACCAGGTGTTCGGAGCTGTGCTGAGTGGCCTGACACTCTACTTCCCCCGCAGTGTGCCTCATTACTGCGGGGGCCTGAAGTTTAACGCCGGCTCTGGGCGTCTAGGCAGGTCCCTCCGGCATTCTCTAGCGAAGTGTCCTTTTTCTCCACACCGCCAGCACTGAGCCTCTCTGCGTTGTTCTCTCTGTCTGTGTGCGGGAGGCGCCCGTAGGCCTGGACTGGCCGAGCTCACTGGAGGATATTGAGGGACTCGGTAGGTGGGAATACGTGGGTAAGGATGCTCTGGTGCAGGAACCATCGAGGCAGTCTGATAAGGTTGTTGTTGCCCCAGATATGCAACCTCAGGGGGGTAGCTCAAATCCATCCGTCTCTCTATTTGCGTCAACTTCTCATGCATGAGACCCAGGGAGCTTTGTAGGTCCTGCACCACTCTAACCAGGACCTCTTCATTCTTCGCAACCCCGAGGGAGGCGGTCTGGGTCCGTATCACTCCAGAGGCATAAATTTCTTCTTTACTTCGCTCCACGGCCTCAGCCAATATTTGCCGAAAATTCAGTGTAGGGTCCACTCTGACTCGTTCCCGTAGGGCTTGTCTCAGGTGAGAGCTGTAGAGTCCCAGGATCAATTGTTCCCTCAGTATCCGGTCTGCGGATCCCATGGCGGTTATCCCGTCTGCCTCTTTTTTCTGTATCTCAGCCAGTACTTCCTGTAGAGCCGTTGCATATTGTGAGACCCCTTCATTTTCCTGCTGTACCCGGTAGAAGAACTTTGCCCGGAGGTGGCCCGCACTAGCTGTTTCACCGTATATTTCTTCTAGAAAGCGCACAATCTCTTTCAAGGTACTGCGCGTAGCTTCCGGTTGTAAGCAAACAGTTTTCCGCGCTTCACCCTCCAGGGCAGCCAAAGCAATTTCCACCTGTAGCTCTGGGCTGACATTGTAAATTCTAGCAACGCTCTGTAATCTCGTCACCCAGTCTGACAGTGACATGTTCTGGCCATCAAATTTTGGCAACAAGTTAAAAAGCATGCCCATAGGGAGGGTCCTTGTAGGGGTTCCACCATTACCTAAGGCATTCACATCAACATCAGGTACGTTGCCTTCAGCCGCCTCCATCTCTGTAACCGTACCCTGCTCGCAGCGCCACTTGTAGCGGTCAGAGGTATAGGAGACCGCAATGCAGGTTTCAAGTACGGGACAGCAGACAAGGAGGCTGAAACAAAAACCGGCTTTATTAAACAGTGAGATATAATGGCCGGAGGAGGAGGATAACAGTATTAACAATTCACAGTAGTTTACAGTAAGGCTAACTGGAATGTGGTACACAAAATGGCTTTCCCGCCAACACATGCACAGTGATACAGGCTACCCTCTTCTAATATGTCCTGCCTGATTCCCGCTTATCGGGACACGTTTCTACAACGTACTATCTCAGTAGGGACTGTACTATTCCCTATCACAATCCAGCACCGGTGCTCACTCACAGTTTGTTAGACAGCTGGAGGGTCCCTTGTCTTGGCCTCCTTCATGAGGCAGGTGAAGTCCAGTTCCTAGTGCTGCAGCTTGCCCGTCTGGGACGGATGGATGAACACAGATGCGGCCCAAAATCACCACAGCTCTCTCTCTCTGCCCGAGATGCCCGATCTTTAGCTGGATACTGCGACTCTTTATCCACACAAAGTCTCCCTCTACTCAGGGCAGACTTGACTTTTCCTCAGCTCCGCACAGGAATCCCTCAGCTGCCCACACACTCCTCACAGTTCTCTCTCACTGCCACTTCCTGTTTCCTCTCCTCTGAAGGGTCGGCAGCAACAGTGACATCTTGTGGCTAAACTGGAAATAGCAGGCTGTATATATTATAGATGGAACACAGTGCAATATAGTTCAGTAATCCTAGGGGCTGACCCCTACAGTAGATCTAATGCCTTGGAAATTCTTTTGTACCCTTCTCCAGACTGATACCCTTTAACAACAAGATTCCTATGATGCTTTGGAAGCTCTCTGCGGATCACGGGTTTTGCTGTAGGATTCGACTAAGAAAATTTCAGGAAAGACATACTTGAACAGCTGAACTTTTTTTTGTGGTTAATCAGAGGCACTTTAACCACTTGCTGACCGCCTCATGCCGATATACGTTAGCAGAATGGCATGGGCAGCCTGTACGTTGCTCCCTTCCCGCAGGCGGGGGGCGTGATCACGCCATTTTGTGACTGTAAAAAGTGTTAGGGCTGTAAGTGGTAGGCCCCTTTAGGTCTATGGTACCCAATAAAGGTTTAACCCCTTGAGCGCCCCTCAGTTAACCCTTTCACCGCCTGTCACCAGCATCAATAAGCAATCTTTTTTCTGATCGCCATATTAGTGTAGCGGGTGACACTACTTAGCCTGTTAATTATTTAGGTTCCCCGTCAGATTTTTATAGCGTCAACCCCTGATCACTGTATAAGTGTCACAGGTGACGCTAGTGTTTTTTTTATTTTTTATATAGCATCAGGGATTCTGCCGTTTATTACCCAATAAAGGTTTAACCCCCTGATCGCCCGGTGGGTTATATCAGTTAGGGTCTGCGTCGCCCCAGGCAGCATCAGATTAGTGCCAGTAGCGCTAACAACCACGCAGCATACACCTCCCTTAGTGGTATAGTGTCTGAATGGATCAATATCTGATCATATCTATACTAGCGTCCAATAGTTTAGGGTTCCCAAAAATGCAGAGTTAGCAAGATCGGCCCAGATACCTGCTAGCACCTGCGTTTTGCCCCTCCGCCCAGCCCACCCAAGTGCAGTATCGATCGATCACAGTCACTTACTAAAACACATAACTGCAGCATTAGTGATCTCAAGGATCAGGCCTGACTCTGCCAACTGTTTTTTTGGTAGCTTTTGATACAGTTGACAGCCTTGGAGCTTTTTTCCTGTAATTCTTACTACCGTACCAGTAACTTTAGAGCCCAAAATGGCAAATCGAAGGTACACTACACTAGTGAAGAGGCCTACACGTTTACGAGCATGACAGATCGTGAAGAGGAAGTCACTCATCTGTCAGATTCAGGCTCAGAACACAATCCTGTAGACAACAGCGGCTCTATGACAGATAGCTCTGATGATGGAGTTGTGGTCCCTGCCAAGGTGAGGAGTACCCGACCCTGTTGTTCTGCTGTTGAGGTGCAAGAACTGCAGGGCTCTGGTATGGAGCAGAGAAGTACTAGTACCGCTCATCCTTCTGGTGAACTGGCAAGCACCAGCAGCCTAGTACACCCTGGACGTACATCCAGCACTGCAGTATCACGTTGTGACGTGGCAAGTCCCTTAAGTGCAGTTCAAGCTGGCGAGGTGACAAACACAAGTAGTGTCCCGCTGCCACCAAGACAAAGACAGGCCTGTCGTGCCCATAGCATCCTTCCTGCAGAATTTGCCAATCCTAATTGGGAGCCCACCACTTCTGCAGCACCCGTACTTCCCCCGTTCACTGGCCAACCCGGAATTCAGGTGGAAACAGTTGATTTTACAGCACTTGATTTTTATTAGCCGTTTTTCATGGAAGATCTCTATAGATCTATTGTGGACCAAAATAGTTTGTATGCTGGTCAATTCATCGCCGCTAATCCCCAGTTGTCATCCCTTGCCAGAGATTGGAAACCAAATTACGGTTTCCGAATTTAACACCTTTCTGGGCCTATCACTCCTTATGGGTGTAACTAAAAAGAGTGAGTTGCAGTCATATTGGCCCACTGACCCAATTTACCATATGCCCGTGTTCCCTGCTTCCAAGACCAGGGCAGGATACGAGCAGATCTTGCGGTTCATGCACCTCAACGACAATGAACTCTGTCACCCTTGTGGAGACCCTGGATACAATTAGCTCTACAAAATGCAGCCCCTCGTAAAAATACAGGTGGTGCTTGGTTTGGGGAGATTAGATAGAGAGATTAGGGGGTATCTACTTTCCAAAATGGGGTCATTGGGGGATGGTTTGTACTGCCCTGTCATTTTAGCACTTCAGGAAAAGAGATAGGCAGTCAAACTAAAAGCTGTGTAAATTCCAGAAAATGTACCCTAGTTTGTAGACGCTATAACTTTTGCGCAAACCAATAAATATACGCTTATTGACATTTTTTTTTACCAAAGACATGTGGCTGAATACATTTTGGCCAAAATGTACGACTAAAATTGAGTTTATTGGCTTTTTCTTATAACAAAAAGTAGAACTTTTTTTTTTTTCAAAATTTTCGGTCTTTTTCCGTTTATATCGCAAAAAATAAAAATCGGAGGCAATCAAATACCATAAAAAAAAAAAATGCAAATTTTGTTTGGGTACAACATTGCATGACCTCGCAATTACCAGTTAAAGCAGTGCAGTGCCTAATTGTAAAAATTCTTTAGGCAGCCAAATGGTCCGGGCTGAATTGGTTAATCACTTTAATACCAGGTTACTTTCCACCCTTCCTGCCCAAGCCAATTTTCAGATTTCAGCACTGGTCACCTTTTAAATGACAAATTGCGCAGTCATGCTACACTGTACTCAAACAAAATTTTTATCATTTTGTTCCCACAAATAGAGTTTTCTTTTGGTGGCATTTGATCACCTCTGGGGTTTTTATTTTTTGCTAAATAAAAAAAGACCGAAAATTTTGTAAATAAGTAAGCTTTCTCCTTCACAGATGATGCTGCACTGGCGGACACCAATAAGGTGGCACTGATGGGCACTAATATGCAGCACTGATGGGTATCACTGATAAGGAGGCACTGGCAGGCATTCCAGATGGGCATCATTTGTGATCAGATTGGTATCCCTGGTGGCAAACCTGGTGGGCATCCTCGGGGGGGGGGGGGGGGGGGGGGGAGCAGCACTGATAAGCAATCAGCGCAGACACCGGCAGTCAGGAGAACCTCTAGTTGCGTCTATCAGGCGCGATGGAGGAAAAGCCGATACACAGCTCTTCCTAATTACACCGCGATTGGACACAGCCGATCACGTGGTAAAGAGCCTCCATCAGAGGCTCTTTACACAGATCAGTGCGTCAGACCAACATGCCACACTGCGCAACCCCAGGGGCGGGCACCGGCTTGTTTTCCTGAAAGACGTCCAGTCAGGATAACGGAGCCACCAGAAGTGGTTAAATGATGGCAGGCGTGTACTGACTCCTACTTAACATGAGTTTGAACGTGATTGCTTAATTCTGAACGCAGCTACATCCCAAATTATAAGAGGGTGTGCACACTTACGCAACCACATTATTTTAGTTTTGTTTGTTTTTTACTCTTCCCCACTCCCTTAAAAGATTTCAGTTTGTTTTTCAATTCAGTTGCACAGTTTATAGGTTACATTAAAAAGGTGAAAAAATTCTGAAATTATTTTTCTGTGTCTCAATTTTCTACATCACAGAAACCTGACATTTTAACAGGGGTGTGTAGACAGGCAGACAGACACACACATATAAACAGTTGTGCACAAAAAAAGTTTGCATGTCATGGCAGAAATTGTGAAAATTATTATTTTTTATTTTATTTCAGGTACTTATATAGCGGCGTCAATTTACACAGCACTTTACATATACATTGTATGGTCACTTCAGTCCCTACCCTCAAGGAGCTTACAACCTAAGGTCCCTAACTCACATTCATACATATTAGGGCCAATTTAGACAGGATCCAATTAAGTTACCAGCATGTCTTTTTTTTTGAGTGTGGGAGGAAACTGGAGTACTCGGAGGAAACAGGCACAGGGAGAACATGCAAACTCCAGGCAGATGGTGTCGTGGTTGGGATTCAAACCAGCGACCCTTTTTGCTGCTAGGTGAAAGTGCTAACCGCTACACAGTAAAGGCTTCCTTCTGGCAGCTCAACCATGCAGCTTTTTTTTGTTCAAGTATCCTTGAATTGTGCTCCTTAAAAATAACTAACTACACCGTCTTTTTGGAGAACAGTCTGTATTTGTCCTGCGGTTACCTGTGGGTTTTTCTTTGCATCCTGAGCAAATCTTCCGCCAGTTGTGGCTGCAATCTTTCTTGGTCTACCTGAACTTTGCATCAAAAAAAGCCCCTAAATTTTCCACTTCTTAATAAGTGATTAAACAGTGGTATATTCAAGACTTTGGATATCTTTTTATATCCTTTTCCATCTTTGTATCGTTTCATTACCTTGTTACCCAGGTCTTTTCACTGTTCTTTTCTACCGCCTCATGGCTTAGCATCTAGCCTGCTTAGTGCATCCATGTGAAAGCTAACGAACTCATTGACTATTTATAAACAGACACAAAATTTCTGTTATTGTGATATAAAAAGGATCCAAAAAACATGTAATATATGGCTTCATGAGATTGCTATCATAAAAAAAAAAAAAAAAAAAGTTTTTTTGGCATGATCAGTCATATTTTTAATATTAAATGACAACATATCAATTTCTGACAGGGTATGATTATATTACACACACATATATTTTTTGATTATACACACACACACACACACACACACACACACACGCCTTGAAAAAGTAGTCATACTAGATTATTGGCGCGTCTGATTAAAAAAATTTTAATATCTGCCGCCGATAACATATCAGTCATAAACTTACCGATATTGCTTCAAGTGGTAACGGAGCGATGCCTGCGGCCGCAGGCATCACCCTGGTACGGTTCTTTAGAGTGGAGGGTCAGCTTTCTTATAATAACGACAATCGATTGTAATAACAGCCAAGCAGCTGCTGAGATAAGCAGGAGGGGACAGCTCCTGCCGCTGCGCCCAGGTCTTTTGTCCCACCGGGAGGCCTGATCAACCAGCTGGCACGTACGCCGGCTGGCCGAAGACCCGTAAACGAGCCAGGTCGGCTTTGTAATCATTTCCGGATTAATGGCATCATAAAGATGCCAGTTTTAAAAAAAATAGAAAGTATTCAATAACGCAGATCTTGACATTTTGAATACTTTCCACTGTAGAGGAGGGGTTTGGGGCCTTTTAGATCCCAGATCCCTCCATAAAGAAAACCCACCACTGCCTATTACTGTCACAAGGGATGTTTACATTCCTTTTGACAGCAATAACAGGAGTTAAAACACAAATTAAAAAAGGACAGAGTAAAAATTAAAACGTTTAAATCTACACAATATCGGCCTGGAAGGCAGCCGAAAAAAAAAGCAGAGTTAGACTTACCGGTACCGCTTTTTCCAAGAATCTTCCAGGATCCCATGAGACCTAGGGATCCTCCTACCAAGACACGAAACATGTTAAGCCCCACCAGATAAAAGAGCAGTCCTCCAGGCCCCATGTCAGTTTTTGAGAACTGTAGGACGTCCCTGTAAAGCATATGCATAATACACATAACTGCAAGACAAAACCGGGTGGGAATCCAGCTGTCCTGGAAGACTCTCAGAAAAGGAGTTACCGATAAGTCTAACTCAGCTTTTCTCTAAGCGCCTTCCATGACAGCCCATGAGACGATGAGCCAGAACATACCAGTCTAGGGAGGGACAACTGCCTGAAGGACCTTACGACCAAACACCTGCTCCTGAATCTGGAGATTGTGACCCCCTGATTTCAAATTGAAATGCCTGCAAGGCTCTTTGAACCGCTAGAAGCTCTGATTAAGCTCTTGCTTCCCTTGAGGACCATTCTCCCTGTGCCATTGTGTTGCTGAGGTGGGCTCCCCATTCCCAGTAAGTCGCATCCGTTGTAATCCTCTGGGATATAGGAATGGACCATGGTGGACTTATTGCTAAGTGCAGGTGCTTTTTACTCTGGAGGGTAACAAGACCCTTGATTTCAGGGAAATAGCGTCTCCATCCCAGTTCCTTAGTAGACACAGCTGTAATGGGCGTTGATGAAATCTTGCCCATGGTACTGTGGGAAAGCAAGAGGTCATCAGACCCATTGCTCTTCAAACCTCTCTAAATCGAGACAGACTGATTGGTCTGTAAGGCTAACATTGTTTGCATCATTCTTGGGACCTTCTCCTGCGGGAGAAAAACTTTGGTCTACTGAGCAAAATTCGTACCCCAGGTATGACACTTTCTGAGCCAGAATTAAGGAAGACTTTTCATTGTTTATTACTAGAGGCGATTCAGTTCGCATTGTGCGCTATATAAGTATTTCATTCATTCATTAACCAGCCTAGAGACTGAAGCAAGTCCTGAACAGTCTGAAGATCCGCTAATAACTTTTGGTATGACTCCGCTACCACAAGGAGGACGTCCAGATAAGGGATAATAGTTATTGTCTTTAACCTTAGCGGAGCGAGAGCCTCCCCCAACACCTTTGTAAAAATGCATGGGGCTGAGAACAGAACAAAGGGGAGGGCTTGAAATTGAAAGTGCTGAATCTCTGTTCCCATCCTGACCGCTAGTCTGAAGAATCTTTGGAAGGTTGGATGACAAGGGATGTGCAGATAGGCATCCCTCAAATCCAAAGTGGCCATGAAGCAGTTTGGGTAAAGCAGGTTTTTGATTGATTAAACACTCTCCATATGAAAGTGCTTGTACCTGATCGAATGGTTTAGAGGCAAACTAGCTCAAGCTCTGTCAGATTGGATGGAGAGCATCTGCAAACAGCAATTTTTAAGTCTTGCAACAGATTCTCAATTAGATTTAGGTTTGGACTTTAACTGGGCTATTCTAACATATGAATATGCTTAGATCTAAACCATTCCATTGTAGCTCTGGCTGTACGTTTAGGGTAGTTGTCCTGCTGGAAGGTGAACCTTTGCCCCAGTCTCAAGCCTTTTGCAGACTAACAAGTTTTTTTTTAAGTTTGTCCTGTATTTGGCTCCATTCATCTTACCAGCTTTCCTGTCCTTGCTGAAGAAAAGCATCCCCACAACATGATTCTGCCACCACCATGTTTCACAGTGGGGAAGGTGTATTCAGGGTGATACGCAGTGTTCGTTGTCCACCACACAGTGTTTTGCTTGTAGGCCAAAAAGTTCAGTTTTGGTCTCATCTGACCAGAGCACTTTATTCCACATGTTTGCTGTGTCCCCCACATGGCTTCTCGCAAGCTGCAAACAGGACTTCTTATGGCGGTCGTTCAACAACAGCTTTCTTCATGCCACTCTTCCATAGAGGCCAGATTTGTGGAGTGGATAACTATTAGTTGTCCAGTGGACAGATTCTCCCACCTGAGATGTGACTCTCCGCAGTTCCTCCAGCGTTACCATGGGCCTCTTGACTGCTTGTCTGATGAATGCTCTCCTTACCCAGCCTGTCAGTTTATGTGGACGGCCACGTCTTGGTAGGTTTGCAGTTGTGCCACACCACTCTTTTCATTTTCAGATGATGGATTGAACAGTGCTCCATGAGATGTTCAAAGCTTGAGTTTTTTTTTTTTTTTTAATAACCTAATCCTTTTTTACAAGTCTCAACAACTTTAACCCTGACCTGTCTGGCACCCTTGGACTTCATGATGCTGTTTGTTTACTAAGGTTCTCTAACAAATCTCTGAGGGCTTCACAGAACAGCTGCATTTATACTGAGATTAAAATTCTGCACAGGTATACTCCATTTACAAATTAGATGACTTCTGAATGTAATTGGTTCCACTGGATTTTAGTTAGGTGTATCAGAGTTAAGTAGGCTGAACACAAATGCACACCACACTTTTCAGATATTTGTAAAAAAAAAAAGACTCAGTTAGACTTACCGGTGACGGTATTTCTAAGAGCCTTTCAGGACAACCCCGGAGAGAGTGTAGCTCCACCTTGCAATCAGGAAACACATGCCCACTTTAAAAACACCTCCTCCATGGCTTCAGTTATTGTGGCCTTCCGACGCTGGAAAACAAAGCACAGAAAGCACAACACCATGGTAGAACTTAATACATTTACTAAGCATAACCTAGGGAGGGAAGTAACGGTTGTCCTGAAAGGCTCTTAGAAATACCGTCACCGGTAAGTCTAACTGAGTCTTTCTCAAATCGCCTTTCAGGACAACCCCGGAGAGGATAACCGAGAAACTTACCCTAGGGCGGGACTACTGCCTGCAGTACCTTCCTGCCGAAGGCCTGATCTGCTGCAGACAGTAGATCTAACCGGTAATGCCGGAGAAATGTCGAATAACTGGACCAAGTGGCAGCCTTGCAGATTTGTTCAGGCGTTGCACCGGCCCTTTCAGCCCAGGAAACTGCCGTGGATCTAGTAGAGTGGGCAGCAATACCTGAGGGAGGTATTTCTCCTTTTGCTTTATAGGCTTCTGTTATAGCCAACTTAAGCCACCTACCCAGCGTACTTTTAGAAGCTTTCTCCCCCTTGCGTGATCCAGAAAATATCACAAAGAGGGCGTTTGATTTTCTAAATTCTTTAGTAACTTTCAGAAACTGTAAAAGACATCTTCTCACATCCAATGTGTGAAAAACTTCCTCTCCTGCATTTGCTGGGGTTGCAGAAAATGTAGGTAACACTATTTCCTGTGATCGATGGAAAGTTGAGGATACTTTTGGTAGGAATGCTGGATCCGTCCTCAGTACCACCCTGTCCTGATAAATTTTAAGGAAGGGTTCTGTAATAGCTAGAGCTTGTAGCTCGCTGACTCTCCTGGCCGAGGTGATGGCCACCAAAAAGATTGTTTTTAAAACCACCTTCTGTAAAGAAGCTTCCTGTAAGGGTTCAAACGGTGCTCCCGAGAGACCCTGTAAAACTGTAGACAAATCCCAACTGGGAAAGTCTTTAAGGGCTACTGGTCTATTTCGAGCAAGAGCCCTAAAAAATCTAGAAATTAAAGTTTCTTTAGATAAAGTCTTTTCAAAGAAAACTGATAAGGCAGCCACCTGAGTCTTCAGGGTACTGGCTGCGAGACCCTTCTCCATTCCTTCATGGAGAAACTCCAAGACGGACACCGTGCTCTTGACCTTGAGTTCTCTAGAACTGCACCAGGAGTTGAACTTTTTCCAGACCTTCATGTAAATTGCCTGTGTAACTGCCTTCCTACTGGACAGCAGGGTCTTTACTACTTTATCTGAGAGACCTTTGGCTTTCAACAGGTCCTCCTCAGAAACCAGGCGGTTAGCTGCAGGAGTTCCACTTCTGGATGACTTACTGTCCCCTGGGATAACAGATCTTTTCTGAGTGGTAACCTCCATGGGGGCTTCGAGGCTAGGTTTCGAAGACCCGCGAACCAGGGTCTTTTTGGCCAAAAAGGAGTGACTAGTATTAAGTCTGTCCTTTGTTCCCTGAATTTCCTCAGTACTAGTGGAATTAGAGGAAAGGGGGGAAAGGCATAGCACAGCTGGTAATGCCAGGGGTGAGCGAATGCATCCAACCCTATTGCTGCATCTCCTCGGTGAAGAGAAAAGAATCTGTCCACCTTTGAGTTCTGCTGGCTGGCAAAAAGGTCTACCTGTGGAACCCCCCAGGCCTCGGAGATCATCGGGAACACTTCCTGATTCAGACTCCATTCTGCCTCTAGCAATTTGCGCCTGCTTAGGAGGTCCGCAAACAAATTCTGAGAGCCCTTCAGATGCACTGCCGATAGTGAGGCTGTGTTCTGTTCTGCCCAGGCTAACAACAGATTGGCCAGCTCCATCAAGCTCCTGCTTCTGGTTCCCCCTTGCTTCATAATGTAGGTAACCGCTGTTGTGTTGTCTGACAACACCTGAACATGGTGGCCTCTCAAACTCTGCTGAAATGCCACTAAACCCAGAAAGATCGCCTTCAACTCCCTCCAGTTGGATGATCTTTGAGCTTCCTGTTTGGACCAGACCCCCTGAGATGTCTGACCATCCAGATGGGCTCCCCAGCCCCAGGCACTTGCGTCTGTAGTAAGGCGCTTGTCCACAGGAAAGGTCCACACCAGGCCCCTTGAGAGGTTTGCCTGGTCTCTCCACCACCAAAGAGCCCTTTTCGTCTTTGACGAAATTTTTAGCTGTTTTTCCAAAGGATCCTGATGGGACCAGCTTGACAGAACCTCCCTCTGAAGGGGTCTGGAATGGAACCTGGCCCACTGAACAGCCGGGATTGCTGCCGTAAGCAGGCCCAGAACTGCCATAGCCATCCTGACTGAGACTGTCTGGTTGCTCTGTATCCGCTGTACAGCTAGCTGTAACTTTTCCTGTTTTTCCAACGGCAGGAAAACTTTCTGGAGAATCGAATTTAATGTATACCCCAGAAATTTCATTTCCTGTGAGGGGGTCAGGATTGACTTCTCTAGGTTTAGAAGCCATCCCAGGCCCTCGAGGTGAGACTGGGCCCTCTGGAGATTGACTAGGACCTGCTCCCTGGAGTCTGCAAAAAACAAAAGGTCGTCCAGATAAGGAACGACTGGAATCCCCTTCAATTTCAGGGGTTCCAAAGCCTCTGCCATAATCTTCGTAAAGACCCTGGGAGAGGACGAGAGTCCGAACGGCAGAGCCCTGAATTGGAGGTGCCATACCGAACTCCCTACCTTCAATGCCAGGCGCAGGAACTGCTGCGATGCCTGATGAATTGGTATATGAAGGTAGGCATCCCTTAGGTCCAGGGATGCCATGAAGCATTCTGGGGTCAACAGCTTTGTGATGGAGAAAATTGTATCCATCCTGAAATGTTTGTACCGAATGAACCTGTTCAGGAATTTCAGATTCAGGATTAGACGGTACTTCCCTGAGGGTTTTTTCACCAGAAAAATATGTGAATAAAAACCCCCGCCCTGCTGGTTTACTGGGACTTGAATCAGAACCTCTTGCTGTATCAGCTCCTGTAACAACAGCTTCATTGCAGAGGCCTTCTCCTGATCCCTTGGCAATGTTGTCACATAAAACCTGCTCGGGGGTAGTTCTGAAAACTCCAACCTGTACCCCTGATCGACAACGCTCTTCACGAACAGATTTGGAGACAGCCTGTCCCATTGTTCGCGAAAAGCTGACAGTCTCCCCCCCACTGGGGAGATATTGTCACTTGTTCTTAGGGGACTGCTCTGGGGGAGGTCTAAAGAGGACTCCACCCCTGCCTTTGCCCTTCTGTGAACCCCATCTGCTCTTGTGCTCCTGGTCTTTTTTAAGGGACTGCTGAAAAGCACGAAAATTCTTTTTAGCAATCTGCTTTTTCTTAACTGGAAAAGCCTTCTTTTTATCGGCTGTTCTATCCAGCACAGACTCTAAATCAGGACCAAAGAGCAAGTCACCCGAGAAGGGAAGACCACACAGCTTGACCTTAGAGAGGCAGTGTCCCCAGACCATGTTTTCAGCCAAACTGCTCTCCTGGCTGAATTTACAAGAGCCGAAGACCTAGCGGCCAGTTTAACTGATTCTGCTGATGCATCCGCCATGTATTTGACTGCATTCAGGATCAGTGGAAAGGACTCTAAGAGATCCTTGCGGGGTGTCCCCGCCTCAATATGGCTCTTCAGCTTCTCTACCCAACATTCCAGATTCCTGGCCACCACCGTAGCTGCCATTGCTGGTTTTAGACTGACTGACGCAGCATCCCAAGCTTTTTTAAGGATGGAGTCAGCTTTTTTGTCCATTGGGTCTTTAAGGATCCCCATATCTTCAAAGGCTAGATCCGTTCGTCTGGATACCTGCGAGAAAGCTGCATCGACTCTGGGTTTCTTGTTCCAAACCTCTGAGTCCTTATCTTCGAAGGGAAACCTTCTCTTGAGAGCTTTAGAGAAGAAAGGGGCTTTTTCTGGGTCCTTCCACTCCTTTCTCACTGAGTCTGAGAGGACCCTGTGGACAGGAAAAACTCGCCGTTTTGTTTCGTCCAACCCCTGGTACATTTTGTCATGAACTGACAGTTGTACTTTTTCTTCCTGAATTTCTAGAGTAGTGTAGATTGCTTTTAAAATATCATCTACTTCCTCTAGTGATAGCTTGAATTTGGAGCCCCTGCTATCTTCTTCCTCTTCCTCCTCCTCAGAATCCCTGAAGGAGATGAGAGTACTACCCCCTTCGTCTCCAGACTCTTCAGTTTCCACCTGTCTGGATGACGACGCCCTGGGGCTGGGCGGTAAGTTCTGAGGCTCGGTCTGTGCAGGAGGGTTTTGTATCAGGATGGACCTGACTGAACTCAAAGAGTTTGTCAGCTCTTTAACCGAAGAAAACAAATCCTTATATTGTTGAGATGTTTCCTCTTCCACCAATTCTCTGATACAATTTCTGCACATTGCCTTCTGCCATGAATCTCTGAGGGGGGTTTTGCAAGAAGGACATTTTCTCTGACCTGGTCTAGCTTTTCCTAGTGATTTTTCCTGAAACGACATACAGGTTTAACTCACTAAAAGCTCTCAACAACCAGTTGCTTAACACCAAGCCAGTGCAGAGACCCACCACCAAACAGACCTACTAGTGAGACCCCAGAACTAGGCTGCAAAAGGTCAGAGCGAAGTCCACCTCTGACCTGCAGCGACAGGCCCCCAAGAGGGGGGAACAAACAAAGACATACCCACAGTAAAGCAGAGGGTGCCAGTGCACCTTACGTACCTGGGCTGGACCGGTGCTGGGGGCGCCTGTCTCCGCCATAGCTGGCTTGCACTCTTCCATCATTTGAGTGAGGCAGCTATTTTACAAACAGCTCTCATTTTAAATTTTCCCGGCCGCCGCGTCATCAAGGCCGGCCGGAAGCGGAAGCACACGGTCACCTGACCCGCCCCATGACCCCTGCGTTCCAGGCGCTGAACCACGGCGCCACGCCCCCTCAGAGCGCCCGCGCGTCACCGTGAACGACGCCGTCGCCGCCCGGGACCCGGCGCCGAAAACGGAGCCATGCCGCTGACCTGCAGCGGCCTCCGCCAGCAACAGAGCCCTCCCTGCGCTAACAAGCGGACACCGGGCACCCGACGCCGGCACTCCGAGGGTCCTTACTCCCGTGAGATGGCGGGACCAGGAGCTCCAGGAGTCCTCTCCCCGTGGAGATGCTGCTGGGGGTCAAAGAGAAACAACCTGCAACAAAAGGTAAGCCTTACTCCCCTGCAGAGAGTGTAGCTCTCCCTGGTTCAGGCACATGCTTCCTCCAAGGAGGAAACACAATAACTGAAGCCATGGAGGAGGAGGAGGTGTTTTTAAAGTGGGCATGTGTTTCCTGATTGCAAGGTGGAGCTACACTCTCTCCGGGGTTGTCCTGAAAGGCGATTTGAGAAAAATAAATAAAATAAAACCATTTATACTTTTCCTTCTACTTCACAATCATGTGCCACTTTGTGTTGGTCTATCACATAAAATCCCCCAAAAAACACATTGGTTGTAACATGACAAAATGTGGACAATTTCAAGGGGTATGAATACTTTTTCAAGGCACTATATCTGTACGCACACACAGTTGGTGGGAAGAGGTTAAGTTATCCAAATGATGTACATGCTGCATTTACACGTGTACACTGTTTATTCAGTCTATTGGTAGTAGGGCTGCAACTAATGATTATTTTCATAAATCGATTAGTTGCCCGATTATTGTTTCGATTAATCGGTTAATAACCTTAAAGGGAAAAAAAAAAAAGGTAAATTTGTTGTTGGGCAGATTAAAAACACAAATTGCCGCAGAAAAACGCATCATTTCATGCTTTTCTGCAGCTTCTCCATTGAAGTATATTGAGCCAAAAAAGCACAGTTTGTGGATGTGAATGTGTCCCATAGGAAACCATGTAAATGAACTGTAGTGTGTTTCTGAAAAAAGCATCAAAAAACACAGAGGTGTGACCCAGGACTGAGATGTTTAGTAACATAATGGGATTAAAAAAACTAAAATTAGTACAAAAAAAAGCAAATAATCGCTACTGTAAGGGGTTCATTTTTTACTTTGGGACAGTGAAAGTAATATTTACAGTAGCGATTTGCTCTTTTTGTACTATAAAGGGTTAATTTTTGTTTTTTTTAACCCCATTACGTTAGTGGCCGATTATTTGATTATAAAATTAATAATCGATTAATTTCATAATCGATTAGTTGTCGAATCAATCGAGTCGTTGTTTCGGCCCTAATTGGTAGGTAGGACACAGGAAGCCATTGTTAGGATGCAGGCCATTGTACCTAATGTCCGTCACTGCAGGTGGCTTTGTACTTAATGGAGTACATTTGCACTGTACGCATATGAACATCAGCACAAATGTTTACAGAGATAGAGAGATAGATCTATCTATCTATCTATCTATCTATCTGTGGCTGTGTGTACATTAGCCCCTAGGGTGAAAACCACATGTCCATCATCAGATGCATAAGCAGCTGAAATTAATAAAAAAGATTATATATATATATATATATATATATATATATATATATATATATATATATATATATATATATATATATATATATATATATATATATATATATATATATATATATATATATATATATATATATATATATATATATACACACACACACACACACACACACACACACTTTTCCTGTTTAAGCAGAACTAAAAGCAGCTTTATTGCACTAGCAGGTAGATTTTATGGCAAAATAGACTCTGAATGCTTTTTCTAGCATATATTCTCGTCTAATCTGTCTGCTAGCTCAAAAGCCATGCATTGAAAACCAAAAATATGCAGCTCAGTGTACAATCCTGGTATCTTCCGTGCGCAGAATGGAGGACGACACCCATGACATTAAACAAGTGCCCCTTAGGAGGTCTAAAGCACAAAGTGAAATACTTGCAGGAAAGCTCAAATTTGCATATAGCTGAACTGATCTAGTGGTCATTTTCGTATGCTGCTTTCACAGAACCTTTGCTTATTCATTATTTCATCATACTCTTACAATTGCAGTTGTGACAGGTTTCCTGCCATGGCTTCCTGCGAAAATAGAGACTGGATTTACAGCCTTACGGGCAAAGTGCTGTACGATTCCCCCGTCAACAGTCTGTGCTGATGGGGGAATCCCTCCCACTGCACCTGACAGCGGAAGATTCACCCGCTGACAGAACACAATGATCACTGCTGGCAGTTGCACAAGAAAAACCTGACAGGCTGGGTGTAGTGAAGTCAATTGATATCAGTACAACCAGCCTTCCCATAGATGAATTGAAATTGGTCCAGTTCCTGATGAACCAGACACATTTTGATCAGTCTACAGTAGGGGTGCACCGAATGGGTTTTTTGGTGCCGAAACCGATACCGAAAATGAAAAATACACTAGGCCGAAAACCGAAACCGATACCGAATCAGCACCGATAACGAAAATGACTGTTTTTAAAAAATATTTTCATACATCAGATGGTCAGAGACTGAGGACATATTACAGGAGCTGGTCAGAGACTGCAGGCATGGTACAGGAGCTGGTCAGAGACTGCAGGCATGGTACAGGAGCTGGTCAGAGACTGCAGGCATGGTACAGGAGATGGTCAGAGACTGCAGGCATGGTACAGGAGATGGTCAGAGACTGCAGGCATGGTACAGGAGATGGTCAGAGACTGCAGACATGGTACAGGAGATGATCAGAGACTGCAGACATGGTACAGGAGATGGTCAGAGACTGCAGACATGGTACAGGAGATGGTCAGAGACTGCAGGCATGGTACAGGAGATGGTCAGAGACTGCAGACATGGTACAGGAGATGGTCAGAGACTGCAGACATGGTACAGGAGATGGTCAGAGACTGCAGACATGGTACAGGAGATGGTCAGAGACTGCAGACATGGTACAGGAGATGGTCAGAGACTGCAGGCATGATACAGGAGCTGGTCAGAGACTGCAGGCATGGTACAGGAGATGGTCAGAGACTGCAGACATGGTACAGGAGATGGTCAGAGACTGCAGACATGGTACAGGAGATGGTCAGAGACTGCAGACATGGTACAGGAGATGGTCAGAGACTGCAGGCATGATACAGGAGCTGGTCAGAGACTGCAGGCATGGTACAGGAGATGGTCAGAGACTGCAGACATGGTACAGGAGATGGTCAGAGACTGCAGACATGGTACAGGAGATGGTCAGAGACTGCAGACATGGTACAGGAGATGGTCAGAGACTGCAGACATGGTACAGGAGATGGTCAGAGACTGCAGACATGGTACAGGAGATGGTCAGAGACTGCAGACATGGTACAGGAGATGGTCAGAGACTGCAGACATGGTACAGGAGATGGTCAGAGACTGCAGACATGGTACAGGAGATGGTCAGAGACTGCAGACATGGTACAGGAGATGGTCAGAGACTGCAGACATGGTACAGGAGATGGTCAGAGACTGCAGACATGGTACAGGAGATGGTCAGAGACTGCAGACATGGTACAGGAGCTGGTCAGAGACTGCAGACATGGTACAGGAGCTGGTCAGAGACTGCAGACATGGTACAGGAGCTGGTCAGAGACTGCAGACATGGTACAGGAGATGGTCAGAGACTGCAGGCATGCTACAGGAGCTGGTCAGAGACTGCAGGCATGCTACAGGAGCTGGTCAGAGATTGCGGACATGCTACAGGAGATCAATGCAGCCTTACTGTGCCAGCAGCCTACCAGTGCCCGCCATGTAGCCTGCCTGTGCCTCACCAGTGCATATAAACACGCGTGCACACACACACACACACACACACACACACACACACACACACATATAAAACATACAACACACATATAACACATACATGCGCACATACACACTTAACACACATACATATAAACATGCACACACAACACACATACATATAAACATGCACACACAACATACATACATATAAACATGCACATACATACATATACATATATATACATACATACATGCACACATATAACACACATACATACAACACACACAACACACAGGCATACAAACATATATAGACAGTCTTTTTTTTAAATTGGCAGCTGCAGCTCTTCATTAATCTCCATGCTGGGTACTGCACTCTAGGGGGAGGCAGAGAGCACAGTACACACTGCTAGACGCCTCTGCTTTGGTTTCACTTTCACAGTGAAGTGAACATCGTGCCCAGCTCCTGCACAGCCGATTTACACATCGGCTGAGGAGACATATACAGCCACCGCTGTGGAGAGGGGGACTTTAGAGCGAGACCCCACAGGCTGACTGCAGCATAGGTGAGGAGGGAGGGGAGCAGGAGAGCTAAAGATAGAAGGACACCCCCCGTGATGGGCGGCACCGGGGGCGGGGCCAAGCCCCGCCCCATTTGCGGCACCAGTATCGGCGGAAATTCTCTTTCGGCTTTTTGCCGAAAGGGCCATTTTCGGCCGATATGTTTCGGCGGCCGAAATTTCGGTGCATCCCTAGTCTACAGCCAACCTAACCCTCCTAGTTTTCTCTATACAGAATACTTTATTAATCCCAAAGGGAAATTGTTACGACACAGACACACTTGACAAGACAACAGAAGATCACAACAAACTGAACAAGATGCAAAAAGCACAACAAAATGACCAATACCAGCCATAGAATAAATAACACAGATTAAAATAACTACCGAATACCAATAATACACCACTTTCTCTAACATACAGTAAAACCTTGGATTGCAAGCATAATTTGTTCTGGAAACATGCTTGTAATCCAAAGCACTTGTATATGAAAGCAAATTTCCCCATAAGAAATAATGGAAACTCAAATGATTCGTTCCACAATCATTTATTCATAAATCCTTCAGTTTATAGTCCATATAAAAAGATTATAGCAATGCAATAGGTTGTGTAACCATAAAGTGTCCATCCACAAATGGCAGCCTTCGCAAGGGGATTAGAAGCAAAATCCAGCAGGAGCTACAGAGTATAAGAGAGAAGAAAGGCGACTCTAAGTGTAGCAATATGTTGCTAAATGTTGTTCCTTCATTAAATGTAACCATATTGCGACACTAAGGGCCGGTTCACACTGCGAGCCGCGGCGAGGCGTCTCCGACTTCCTCGCCGCGACTTGCAGGGGGGGTCAGCGGCGACTTGCAGAGGACTTCTGCATAGAAGTCAATGCAAGTCGCCCCCGAAGTCACCCCAAAGTAGTACAGGAACCTTTTTTCTGAGTCGGAGCGACTCGAGTCGCTCCTCTCAGAACGGTTCCATAGCACTGAATGGGGGCGACTTGCGGGAGCGAGGCGAGGCGAGCCGTGTCGCCTCGCCTCGCGTCGCAGTGTGAACCGGCCCTTAGAGGCGCGCCCCCCTTCTATTTTATACTCAGTTGTGACATGACGCTACTTTTATATCAAGACATGGCTTGTATATCAAGTCAAAATGTATTAAAAAATTTTGCTTGTCTTGCAAAACACTCTCAAACCAAGGTTTTATTGTACTATAAAAACACAAAATCCTGATCATAAACCAGAATTAAATTTTCACCTCCAAACCTCACAGAAAATTATATCTCTTGATCGCCGCAGGCAAAATTATTTCCTGTGTCACTCTGTGGTGCATTGTGGGTGTAACAATCCGTCACTGATGATACTCTGCAGACTGACCAGCGTATTGTGGAGTGGGTGGGAGAAGTTGTCAAAGATAGGATGCAACTCGAACAACATTCTCCTCTCCAACACGGTTGTAAAAGACTCCAATCCAACATCACTGGCCTTGCAAATCAGTTTGTCGAGTCTGTTGGTGTCAGACACCCTAAACCTGCTTTCCCAGCATTTTTACTGCATACAGGAGAGAGCAGGCCACCATAGACTCATAAAACATCTTCAGTATCTTCCAGCAGATGTTAAAGGACCTCAGTCTCCTCAAAAAGTAGAGGCGGCTCTGGCCCTTCCTATAGAGCACCTCAGTGTTCTTGCTCCAGTCCCGCTTATTATGCATGTGCACCCCCAAATATCTAACTCTCTCCTACCTTCACATCCACTCATAGGATGGAGATTGGGGTCACTGGTGCCTTCCTCTTCCTGAAATCCACAACCAGCTCCTTTGTATTTGACACATTTAGATACAGATGATTAACCTCACACTATGTGACAAAGTTTTCCACCACGGTCCTATACTCAGTCTCTTCCCCACCCCCGCCACATCACACTACTGCAGAGTCATCAGAAACTTCTGAAGATGGCATGACTGTCTGCTAGCTGAAATCAGTGGTGTAGACAGTAAAAAGAAAGATCATCCTGACACACACAGTCTTGAAAACGCACATACTGCTGTCTTCCTATCAGGTAGTCTACAAGCCATGACACAAGGGAAACATCAACCTGTATTGCTGCTAGCTTCTTGCCAAAAGATCCAGCCTGATAGTATCAAAAGCACTGGAGAAGTAAAAAAAACCATGACCCTCAGTGCTTGCCGACTTATCCAGGTGTGGAAACATGTGACTGACCTTGAAAGTTCTAGCATCCTCAACCCCCCATCTTGGTTAGTATGCAAACGGTCTAAACATTTACTAACCATGGGTAGTATCTGAACAAGCCTCTCCAAGGTCTTCATGATATGGGAGGTCAAAGCCACTGTTCTATAATCTCCTTGGAGACACAAGGACTTGGTATCTTTGGCACAGGGACAGGACATCATCCACAACACAGGAACCTTTCATAGACTCAGGCTCAAGACCCGTTGAAGAACACTCCGCAGCTGGTCTGCACATGCCGTAAGCACCCTGGGGCTAATTCCATCAGGGCCTGCTGATTTCCGTGCCTTAAGTCTTCTCAACTGTATACTCAACTGATCAGCTGTAAAAGACATTGATGCACTTCCACATAAAGGAGTAGAGTTGTTCTTGTAAAAAGAACCACCAGTAAAAGTATCCAATAGGGGAGAATCAAAAAACACATTAAAGGATGAAGGTCATCTAGTATTAGGCTACGTTCACACTCGTCCTGCAAGCGCACCGCTTCAGTGTGAAAGCACTCGGGCTTCCACACTGGAGCGAGAGGAGAGGCTCCTTTTCAGGCGCTATTTTAGGGCTATCGTGCCTGTAAAGCTCCTCCAGTGTGAAAGCAGCCTTAGGAGAGTACTTTCCACAACTCCTACAGCAGGGCTCGACAAACCCCGGGCGCCTGGTCGCATTTGCGCCTAGAATTCGTGTCCTGGCGACTGGGGCAACGCTGCTGGGGTATCCCGTCTCCATTTGGACCCCGAACTCCGCCGCGCAATTGCATCGGGCCGCGCCGGCCAGTAATTGAGGCCGCGGCTTTGCGGCCTTCTAAAATCTTTCGGTAGTCTGGCGCCATCTTGTGGTGGATGTAGAAATTACACCCTATTCCAATAATGCTAATTCCTAATGGAGTGAAGCTCCCCTGCCTGTTTTTCACTGCCCGCCCATTTCCTTCCCAACGTGAAGAGAAGGAAGTGATTGCGGGCGTCATCTGGCGCCTTTTGCCCAACGGTGAGTGTGGTGGCTGGTAAATGGCTTCTCATTATATATATATATATATATATATATATATATATATATATATATATATACACATACACACACACACACACACACACACACATAATTTTTTATTTTTTTTGTAAAAAGTAAAAAAAAAAAAAAATTATTTTAATTAAGGAAAAAAAAAGGGGGGGGGGGGGGGGGCTGTGGCGCTATCTTCCCCTCACTCGTCTCCATGTCAGGCCAGGGACAGGTCCGGATCGCCATTACCGACCTGGCTCCTAACTTTAAGCTGGCTCCTAGATTCCAAGCAAATTTGTCAAGCCCTGTCCTACAGCTTTGTGTAGAATTTTAGGGAGTTAAAGCCAGGGCCTCAGAAGCAAACCTATAAAAAAATAAAATAAAAAGGTTCAGCGCATTTGCCCTCTCCACGTCACCCCTAGTCCCACCACCAACCTGCTTAAGACCTGTAATGGTTCTCATGCCACTCCAGACCTACCTGCCTCACTTTGTTCTGCTGGAGTTTCCACTCTAGCTTTCTCCTATACTTCTCCTTACCCTCTATAACCTTTATCCTCGGGTTCTTCTGAGGCTGCATTCACACCCGAGCATTCAAATGCGCCTTTTTACCATGATTTTGCCACTTTTTTGTCTCAATTTTATTCAGGTCACCAATCTAAAAGTCAGAAAAAACACCTGTAATCTGCCCCAAAGAAGCTCATGTTCTTTTTTGAGCTTAAGGCGTTTTTTAGGCGTTTTTGCTTTAGGTGACAAAACACTCAGACGTGAACAGGTGCATTGAAGTTAATGGGATGTGGTGTGAATGCAGCCTAAATTATTTTTAACTCCTCATTACCCACTCTAAAATCCCAGTCCAACAGAGATTTACACAGTACTTATTCTAGGCAGCTAGCATTTAACCGCTTAAAGTGGAAGTGAACTCCCCTATCGTTTTCAGCCAAGGAAGCTGCCATCTTTGCCTCTGTTTTAATCTTCAACTGCTATGGTGCTGCACATGTGATTCGTTATGACACCAGCCATTGGACGGTTTGATAGTTTGGCTGAGAGCACAGCCAATGTGCAGTTAGCATTCCCGGCATGCCTTTTTTTTTTTAACTGTTTAAATCGATGGGTTTACTTCCACTTTAAGGACCGCCCCACGTACATATACTACATGTCGCCAGAGACCTGCTATCACTGTGATTGGACACAGCAGGAGCCAATCAGCTGGTCCAGCAGACCCGATTTTTTGCCGTAACCCATCGATTGTTCCCGAGGCAGACACAATGGCAGTCTGCCTATGTAAACAAGGCAGATCGTCATTCTGTCAGAGGGGAAGATGGAGATCTTGTGCTCTGCCAAATAGGAACACAGATCTCTATATACGACCAGTCAAAGCATCCCCCCCCCCCCCCCAATTAGGCCCCTTTCACACTTGTGCGACTTTTCCCTGCGACTTTGGACATCAGAATCGCATGACAAGTCATACCCCATGACTCCCAATGATAACTATATCTGTGCGACTTCAAGTTTCACCAACTTCAAAGTAGTCCCTGTACTACTTTGGTCTGACTTTAATGCGAGTTGAGGTCCATAGACCTCAAGTTTAACACAGGCATTTCCTGAAATCACTGCAAAATCACGCAACTTTCAAGTCGTCGCAGTGTGAAAGTTCTTAGAAACCACTCCCAGGGAACACATTTAACCCATTTATCACCCCTGATGTTAACCCCTTCCCTGCCAGTGTCATTAGTACAGTGAAATCACTTTTTTTCTTTTAGCACCGATCACTGGTCCCCAAAAGTGTGTCACTTAGTGTCAGATTTGTCCACCGCAATGTCGCAGTCTCAAAAAATAAATCGCTGATCAAACGCCATTACTAGTTAAAAAAAAAAAAAAAAAAAAATTTAAAAGTACATAAGTCTAGCCCATAGTTTGTGGACACTGGAACTTTTTCCCAAACCAATCAATATAAGTTTTTTTGTTTTTCACCAAAGATATGTAAAAGAAAACATATTGGCGTAAATTGATGAACATTTTTTTTACAGATTTTTATTGTGTATGTTTTGTGGGGAAAAAAAGGACACTAATTTTATTTGGGTACAGCATTGCACGACCGCACAACTGTCAGTTAGAGCAACGCAGTGCGCATCGTGTAAAAAAAAAAAAAAAAAGACCTGGCCAGGAAGGGGGTTGAACCTCCTGGAGCTTAAGTGGTTAAATAAAAAAAAAACAGAGATGCTGAGTGCAGACAGCTTGGAGAGGTGTCAAAAAGCATGGCGGTCAAAGACTGCAGGCTACAAGTGGTCTCCTCCGTTCTTACTTTAGCTGAGTGGTTGTTGAAGATGGACTATCATGAATCTAGAACATATCTCGGCAGCAAAGAATGTGACTATGAAAGGCTAGTTTAACACACAATTAAACTACCTGTGTATCTTGGACTTTATTTCTACAAAATATAAAATTATAAATAAACAGTAATTTCTCATTGTCCTGATCATGGTGGGGTTGGGCGGAACTATTGCCCAATCCCCTCCTTCCTGAACCTCTCATCTGTTTCTCCTTCTCACCCAAACACCTCACCTTTCCCATTTATGCTCTTACCCAACCTACCTTTTCATCTTTCTAAATAGTTTTACATACTCCTCTGCCTTTTAAAGGAGTATACTGTGGTAACACTAGAGTGATTCCTACTGAAATAAGTAGATATACTACCAATGATTCTTGGGTAGGCAAAACCTACAGAGAAGCCATAACATACTAATACTAAATAATTTTGAAGTTATTTTACCTGAATATGATATGTACCTCCATACATCTCAATTCATATTGATATGCCTTCTATACAAAACTCTACAGGGTACACCACTGTGTGACTTTAATGCCTATTGTAATGGTTTCTTTTGTACAATAAAAAAAAAAAAAAAAAACACCTATTAAAACTAATGCTGAGACAGAAAGTGAAAAGGATTTAGTAGCACTGAAAAAAAGAGAAGATAGTGGGAAAGAAATAAAACAACCTACCGTATTTGACTACTAAAAGCCTGTCTAAAGAATATTTGTCCTTTACTGGCCTGAGCCAACAGAAGGTATAACAGACTACTGTCTGCCGGAGCCCCCAAGGGCACTAAGTGATACTAATTATAGACATGACTGACAGTGATTTTTGAACCTCAACAACTTGTGTCAATATATAATATTAGCATTTTTTCCTACACATGAACACTTACAATATCACTGGCATAGCTGTGCGTGGATTAAAACTAATGCCTCGTACACACGATCAAACAATCCGGTGGAAAAGTCCGGTGGACAATCCCCCCCATGTGTAGGCTCCAGCGGACTTTTTTAACCCAAAAGTCCGGCGGACTAAGAAAGTATTTTTGCACTCCAATCTGTCCGCCGGACTCGCATTTCGGCGGACAATCCGGCCGTGTGTGTGCCAGTCCGTACTTTTGAAATGAATGGGCTTTTCCCACCCAGAGAAAAGTCCGCTCATTTTGAGCGCGTCTCCAGGTAGCCGGGGCCAGCGAAGGTGGCGGCGCTGGCCCCGTCACCTGGTATGGAGTTAAAGGGGAATCCCTATGCCAAAAAAAAAAAAAGAAACGGTGTGGGGGTCCCCCCCTAGGTCCATATTGTGTGTTGTGTTTTATTTTTACTTTTTTTCACAGGTGAATGGGTAGGGGTACATTGTACCCCATACTCACATAGGGTGGGGGGCTGGTATCCGGGGGCCCCCGGATTCTGATAAGCCTCCCGCAGACCCCGACAACCAACGGCTAGGGTTGTCGGGAAGAGGCCCTTGTCCTCATCAACATGTTGAGGGCACGCGGCCTGGTACGGCTCGGGGGGGGGGGGGGGGTGCTCGCTCGTCAGGTAGCGTGCTTGGATAAGGGTCTGATATGGACCTGGGGGGGGGGGGGGGGGGGGACTCCATACCAGGTGACTGGGCCAGCCACGTCTCCTTCGCTGGCCCTGGCTACCTGGAGACGCGCTCAAAATGAGCGGACTTTCCTCCACGTGTGTGGGCGAGTCCGTTCATTTCAAAAGTACGGCGGATAGTCCGGCGGACTTAGTACGCCGTATTAGTCCGCTGAAAAAGTGCTGTGTGTGGGCAAGTAGCTCGTTCAGAAAGTCCGCCAGACTAAGTCCGCCGGATAGTCTGCTACGTGTGTACGCAGCACAACACTGCTGCAATGGTTTTTGGGCTCCTGGGTACGTCAAAGCAATTCAAAGACTTTTTCTGCGGTTTTCCAGGGTGACAAAAATGCATGAAAATGATTCCCTATTAAATCCTATGTAACTGTTCACACTGCTGGTGCATTGTTTTGAAAAGTCCTGCAGGTTGCATCTTTGGTGCAGTTTTTCAAAGCACGCAAAAAACACCTTTTAGTGTAATTCAATGGAAATACATCAAAGTGCATCGGTGTGCAAGGGTCTTAAACAATCAGCAAACATCTTAAAAGGGAACATTATGTATGGAGAATTTTTTATTGCTGTAATATGTCAGTACATCGGGCACTTTATAAAAGTCTTTATATTATTGGAGGTGAAGCAGTGCTTTGATTGTGATAGATTTTTTGTTTCCATTTATTTTTTGAGGGGAGTAATGCGGCAGCACACTTTGGCTCGGTTCACACTGCTGCGACTTGGGATGTGACTTGTGAGACCCCGAGTCACAAACATTTATCTTGGTCTCATCACGCCAGAGTCCAGGTAGTCGCCGTTGTCTTTTTCAGCATGGGCCCTGGCAAATTCTAGGTGGGCTTTTTTGTGCATGGGCTTTAGGAGAGACTTCCTTCGTGGAGGACACCCATGCATGCCATTCCTCTGCAGTGTGCGCCATACTGTGTCATGGGAAACAATCACCCCAGTTTGGCTTTTTACTTCTTTAGCTAACTGCAGTGAACTTGCATGTCAATTTTCTTCAACCCTTCTCATCAGAAAACACTCCTGACGAGGCGTTAATCTCCATGGACGGCCTGGACATCTCTGCGAGATGGATGCAGCTCCATCTTGGTTAAAAAAATGTTATCACTTTTGCTACAGTACTCTGACTGAGTAAAGCTTTGCTGATCTTGTAGCCTTCACCTTTCTTGTGAAAATAAATATTTTGTTTCTCAGGGCTTGTGACATTTCTCTTCCATGTGGAAGCATTGCCAACAGCGTAAAATAGGAATAGGTTTTCTTTGATAAGCAACTCCCTTTCATAATCTGCTGGACACCTGTTTAACTGCTTGTCGACTAACAATCATCGGTATACAGTGGCAGGTTAGCTCCCCTGCGCAAATCGCTGTAGCTTTGCAGCGGCCCCTTTAAAGGGCTAGGGGGGGGCACGCGCCCGTAATGTCCACCAGCAACCCCGCAATCGCTCTTCAGAGAGCTAGAACGGGGATCTGTCAATGTAAACAGACAGATCTCCGTTCTGTCAGGGAAGTAGTGAGATCTGCAGTTCCTAGTGATCAGCAACAGCGATCTCTCTCTCTACTCCTCCTCAGTCCACTCCCCTCTACAGTTAGAAACACCTCCCTAGGACACACTTAACTCCTTGATCACCCCCAGTATTAACCCCTTCCTTGCCAGTGACATTTATACAGTAATCAGTAACTATTTTTAGTGTCAATGTTCCCAAAAAAGTGTCAAGTGTCCGCCGCAATATTGCAGTCCCACTCAAAATTGCTGATCAACGGCATTACTAGAAAAAAAAAAAAAACAAAAAAACAAACACACACACACACACACACACACACACACACACACACACACACACACAAATATATCCCCTATTTTATAGACTAACTTTTGCGCAAACCAACCAATACACACTTATTTTTGGTGAAAACAAATCACAATATGTAGAACACATATAGACCTAAACTTTATTTTTTTGAATTATTTTTTTGGGATATTATAGCAAAAAAAAAAAAAAAGTTCTTCTAAATTGTTGCTCTTTTTGTAAATAGTGCAAAAAAATAAAAACTGCAGAAGTAATCGAATACCACCAAAAGAAAGCTCTATTTGTGTGAAAAAAAAAAAAAAAAATACATCAATTTTGTTAGGGTACAGCGTTGTCTAAAACTGGATACACACTACAATTTTCTGTTGATTTTTCCTTCAAATTTACCAAAACCATATAGGACATCACAGTGTTTCTCCAGGAGCAAAGGAACCAAGAAGTTTCACATGGACCAGCATGGACCGTGGAACAGGAAGTGATGTCACCGATGTCTGATTGGACCTAGGCAGGGCTGCAGTGATTAAAGGCTATGCGCCCGGAGCTGACTGCTCCTTCTATTGGCCTCTTTTTTTTTTTTTCTCCTTTAGAAGAAGCAGCCAGCTCCGAGCGCATAGCCTTTTATTACTGCAGCCCCGATTGACAAGATTCCAGCCCTGCCTAGGTCCAATCAGATGCCGGTGACATCACTTCCTCTAAGTGTAACTTCCTTCTTTTAATCTTATCCTATTAAAGTAATCATTTTAATACTACACTCAGGTCGGCGCCTCCCCCTCCCTTTTTTCCTTACATAAATAGATCTTGGCTCCGGGGTCAGACATAAAATTATTTACAAAAAAAAAAAAATTGTTTTATAGCGCAAGGGAGGTACAGGTGCAGCATACAGCCCATCAAAATGTATGACAGGCTGAAAGATGCGTCAGCTGGGTGCTGTTTTGAGCAGTACTTGCATTCAGGGACATATGCCCCACACAAAGGAAGCCTTAAGGCTCGTAAACACCAACATTTTCGTCCAAAGAATTTTTGTACAATTTTCATACGAAAATACCCAATAAGACAAAAACACCAAATTTTTTCTTATACGGGAACAGAACGAACGATTTTTGTGCAAGAAAAATCTGAAAAGAGAGAGACTGCACATGATCGGAAAAAAAAAAAAAACCCACACACATCAAACTTTAGCCTGATTTTCTTATAGTGTGTACCCCACTTTTGCATGGTGTTTTTTATTTTTAACCTATGAGCCAAACGGCCCATGTGCATGAGGGGTAAAATAGAAAGAAAGTACAGAGTCCTTAGGCAGCATTCAGGTCCCAGGCACATGGACATCAAAATGTATGTGTCCAGAATCAATTTCTAAATGCATCTGGAAGCACGTAATGCTTTGCTATGACTGAATGAACACTAGGTGTTCAGCCACATCTTAGTACATACAGTCTAGCTGAATGTACAGAAAGAAAATGTGCACTCCCAGACCATTAGTTTGGTTTTATGCAGATAAACACATGTACATTTGAAACAAAGAAGAAATGGATCTGAGAAGTTTGTTATTACTGACCAAATCTATTTCTCCTGCATTAAACACAGGAGGCTTCTGAGCAGGTCTCACACTAGCCGGTTGCGTTCAGTTTATTTAAAAAAAAAAAAAAAAAAAAAAACAAACACAGGAGAAATTATCCAGGAGAAATAAACTTTATGCTTCCGAGATCTGTTCTCCTTCGTATAAACGTACATGCATTTACAGGTGTTCAGAGGATTAAGGGCTAATTCACATTGACTTGCGTGAAAATGAATGTACAGTTACATCCACTTTAGTCGTGTTTTAACGCACTGACATCCGCTGATATACACTTTTCATTTTAGCACAATGCAACATTATAGTGTGAATAGGACACATTGGAAATTATTGTTTTTCAGATGTCCTTCTGTTCTACGTTTTACAGCTGCGCAGGGTGGATTTGATTTCAATAAAGTCGATTTAAATCATAATTTTTAAAGAGCGACTGTCATCTCTGTCCCACAGCGGCTCCTCCTCTCACCTGCTGTTGACTCTCTGACAGTCCCATTCACTTTACTGGGGCGGCTGGCGAGGGAGGAATAAAACACTTCAAGCTATGTGCAGAAAGATCACAAGGTGTAGAAGCCACTTAGAAGAAGGTTTCACTATGATTTTTTACTGCTTACCCTTCCTCCTCACACTTAGAGCCTGGTACACATGTATTTCTCTTCAAACAATCATACTGTTTGTTGTGTACATAGATTTGCAGCACAATGGGATAATGGAATATTTCTGAACTTTGTTTTATCTCATGGTTACTGTGAAATTGTGTGAATGCATCAATGCAGTGCATGTTATCTCAGCTTGCAGAGCCTGTATTCATTGAATGAGTTTACCAAAATTGTAAATATTGCAGAATATACAGCCTCATGCTACATAATTAAGCTCTATTCAATGGTGAATAAACTAAATTATTAATGCATCTTAAATAGTAAAACTATATTTAGATAGCTTTCTACTCCAAAAGCATTTTAAATAAATTTGATAAAATCAAGAAAAAAAAAGATTTTTTATATTTTTTTCTTTTTTTTAACCAGTTGCCTACTTGGCACTTAAACCCCTTTCCTGCCCAGACCAATTTTCAGCTTTCGGTGCTCTCACACTTTGAATGACAACAGAATTACTCAGTCATGCAACACTGTACCCAAATGAATTTTTTGTCCTTTTTTCCCCCACAAATAGAGCTTTCTTTTTGTGGCATTTGATCACCTCTGGGGTTTTTATTTTTTGCGCTATAAATGAAAAAAGACCGAAAATTTTGAAAAAAAAAAAAAAAACGCATTTTCTTTGTTTTCGTGATAAAATTACGCAAATTAGAAATTTTTCTTCATAAATTTTGGCCACAATTTATACTGCTACAGATCTTTGGTAAAAATAACCAAAATTAGTGGATATTATTTGGTCTTTGTGAAAGTTAGAGAGTCTACAAGCTGTGGTGCGAATCATACAAAATTGATCACATCTGATGTACTGGTGGCCTATCTCATTTCTTGCGACCCGAACAAGTCAGGAAAGTACAAATACCCCCCAAATGACCCCTTTTTGGAAAGTAGACATTCCAAGGTATTTAGTAAGAGGCATAGTGAGGTTTTTGGTGTTGTAATTTTTTCCCACAATTCTTTGCAAAATTAAGATTTTTTTTTTTTCCCCACAAAATTGTCATTGTAATAGGTTATTTCTCTCACATGGCATGTGTATACCACAAATGACACCCCCAAATTAAATTCCGCTACTCCTCCTGAGTATTACAATACCACATGTGTGGGACTTTTTCACAGCCTGGCCACTTAGAGAGACCCAACATGCAGGTAGCGCCATCATGTGTTCTAGGAGCATAAATTACACATCTAACTTGTTGACTACCTATTACACTTTTGAAGGCCCTGGAGCACCAGGACAATGACACGTGACACTGACGTGGCATGGATGGCAGATGGCACTAACATGACACTGATGTGACACTGATGTGACACTGACGACAGATGGCACTAATCTGTGGCACTGATGACACGTGACACTGACAGGTGGCACTGGGGACACGTGGCACTGGGGACACGTGGCACGGGGGACACGTGGCACTGGGGGACACGTGGCACTGGGGGACACGTGGCACTGGGGGACACGTGGCACTGGGGGACACGTGGCACTGGGGGACACGTGGCACTGGGGGACACGTGGCACTGGGGGACACGTGGCACTGGGGGACACGTGGCACTGGGGGACACGTGGCACTGGGGGACACGTGGCACTGGGGACACGTGGCACTGGGGACACGTGGCACTGGGGACACGTGGCACTGGGGAAAGGTGACTCAGGTGGTACTGGGAACAGATGACACTGTTAGGTGGCACTGGGGACAGGTGGCATTGATAGGTGGCACTGGGGACAGGTGTGCGTGTGTGTGTGTACACTCACAGTCACAGACGCTGCAGCTGCAGCACGGAAGCTCTCCCTCCTCACACGCTGTCTCTGTGTGAGGAGGAGAGCCGGCGATAAGAGATGATCTCATAGGTTTACATACGAGATCACCTCTCATTGGACAGCCTGATCGCGTGCTAAATGGCCGCTGTGTTTGGCCATTTAGCACGATCTGTGATTGGCGGTGTCCGAGGGACACGGCCAACACAGAACTTCCCCGATGCGTGCCCGCGGCGGCGCGCATTAGGGAAGTAAACAGGAGGACGTCCGGGGACGGCCTCCCGGCAGTTAGCGTCCGCTCTGTAGCCTTCTTTTGGCTATAGGGTGGGCGCGAAGTAGTTAATCACCGATTTTTATCCACCCTGCAGCTGCATAAAATGCACTGATGCGAATTGGCTCTTAATCTGCACCTGGATGCTCAGATTTCTATTTTCTCTGAATAAAGTTAAACAAAAAGCACCTAAGCCCAGGAAACACATAGTATTACCAATACCATTTGAAATGAATACCTGCATTTAGAAATGTCCCATAAGTACATATAAAAATGCATGTATACCATACCAGTAGGACAGGCTGCTCACACTGACCAGCAGGGTAAAACAGTTTTAGTATAAGTTCTGAAAAGGGGTGGTGTGATGTGCATTTGAGCGCATTCCACCGAGTAGTACCTTTATTTTTCTTCAAACTTTTCATGCATTTCTACGAACTGCAGCTCAGCTATGGTAAATAGAAGCGGAGAGCATACGGAACTCTGGTGTGCAAAAATGCACACAGCATGCACTTTTCCACACTGCAGTGTGAACAGAGCACATAGGAAACAACTGTTTTTGTGTGCCCCATCAGTAACCGCCATTGATCCAATGCAGGAAAATAGCAGTCACTGAATATCAGTGTGATCAATCCTTGAATAAAGCCCAAAGGCCTAAACCTCATGCACATTAACGCTCTGGCTTGTGTACATCAAATGCTGGCTTTCTCTGGAGGCACAGATGCTGTGTCTGGCCCCTTTGCCAGCAGCCTGTCACCATCTACGACAGGCTGAAATAAGCAGCAACTGCATGTTATTCCAAGCGGCACTCATGTTTAAAGGATAAATTCACCTTTGGAAACATGTTACATGTTCCACCTATTTTTAGGATGCAACATGTTCCCACTCCTGCAGCCTCTCCCCGATCCCCCTTCTAATTGTGACAGCAGGCCGAGGATAGTCTCCCTGCACCCGCTGTCAAATTTGAAAAGAATGCAGCTATGTCATTAATTCACAGAGTTCTGTGAATGAATGAACTACAGTTCAACAAATTAGTAGAGTTCATTGATTCTTCCCGCCATTCAGTAACCTCCTGCCCATACGGTTATGGGCAGACAGCTAAACAGACTGGTTGCAGGAGCCTGAGATTGCACACGATTTAAAAAAAAAAAATAATGCACTTTTTCTTACCGGAAAAAAAAATTGTGCATTTTTTTTTTTTTAGAAAGGCAAACTTGTGCTTTAACCACTTCAGCCCCGGAAGAATTTCCCCCCTTCATGACCAGAGCACTTTTTGCGATTCGGCACTGCATCGCTTTAACTGACAATTGTGCGGCTCGTGTGACGTGGCTCCCAAACAAAATTGACGTCCTTTTTTTCCCACATATAGAACTTTCTTTTGGTGGTATTTGATCAGCCCTGCAGTTTTTCTTTTTTGCGCTATAAACAAAAAAAAAAAAAAGAAGAGCGACAATTTTGAAAAAAAAAAAAAAAAAAAAACACATTATTTTTAACATTTTGCTATATTAAATATCCCCCAAAAATATATTTTAAAAAAACATTTTTTTTTTCCTCAGTTTAGGCTGATACTTATTCTTCTACATATTTTTGGTAAAAAAAAAAAAAATCACAATAAGCGATTACTGATTGGTTTGCGTAAAAGTTATAGCGTTTACAAAATAGGGGATAGTTTTATGACATTTTTATTAATAATTTATTTTATTTTTAAATAGTAACGGCGGCGAACATCGATTTTTATCGTGTCTGCGACATTATGGCAGACACAGACATTTTTGGGACCGCTGTCATTTATACAGCAATCAGTGCTATACAAATGCACGGATTCCTGTGTAAATGACACTAGCAGTGAAGTGGTTAACCACAGTGTAGGGGTTAAGCATGTCCTGGGGAGTGATTCTAGCTGTGGGGGGCATGGCTACGTGTGACACATCACTGATCTCTGCACCCGATCACAGGGAGCAGAGATCAGCGACACTGTCACTAGGCAGAACGGGGAGATGCTTGTTTACATTAACATATCCCCGTTCTTCCTCTCTGTGAGACAATCGCAAGTATCCACGGGACCTGTGACCCGACTCACGGAGTTTGCCTGTACGAGCCCTTCTGTCGACGTATATCGGCGTGAGGCGGTCGGCAAGCGGTTAAAGCTTAAGTTCACTTTTTAGAAAAAAAACATTAAATGCACATTTTCTTGCAGGTAAAGAAATATGCATTTATATTTATTTATTTTTTTGAGCCTGTAAAGCATTACACCCGCGATCAGTAGATCACTGGTACCTTGCAGATCTCCAGCAAATCTGCCAGTGTATCTGCTTCCCTGTACATCCCATATGGGCAAGCAGATACAATCTGACAGGAAGAGATAATAAATTCCAGTGCCGTGGTAGTTCATTAAAAACTACAAGCTGACAGCCGCAAAGGCCTTGTAGTTTTTCTATTCACACAACATTGTGAATGGATGACACGGCCGGAGCCCCGTATGGCCACGTTTGTTGCAGAGTGTGACAGCTAGCACGGGGAAGATCCCCCCACTATCTGTCAGAGTGGGGGCCGATGCATCTGTAACATATTACCTGAATATGGGTACAACATGTTACAAAAGGTGAGCTTACCCTTTAGGCCTGGTTCACACTTATGCATTTTTTTAGTGCATTTTCAGTTTTGCAGAAACCCACTACAATCCATTTAACATGGTTTCCCATGAATGTAGTTCACATTTGTGCATTTTATGGAAAGGGATAGGAAATGGTTTCTGGTTGTTGGTTCCATAGGCTTCAATGGTTTAAAGATGTGTATAGAAAAATGCAAAATGCACCTTCGTATAAGCAAACTGCATAGGTGTGAATAGGGCCTTAAGGCTTTGTGCCTGAAAAGCAGAATTGTTGTGTTCTGGGCATGCCTGTGAGGCCTTGTTCACACAGGTTGATTACATCTGTGCCCCATGCAGGACTGTATTTACGGGCATAGGGATACACCGCCACAGTAAGGTGCAGCAGATTCCTGCTGCCACAATTCGCAGCAGCCTAAATGGCTGGTGTGAATGTAGCCTAAATCCTCATACACACAATCAGATGTTCGACCGACCGTTGGTCCGCTTTTTGTTGCATGCTAGTCTCAATATCAAAAGTGAATACGAAAATGCTCATACTACATAATACAATCAGAAGTGACATAATGTGTTGAATCCTTTTTTTTACGTATTCTTTCATTTCACTGATTGGCATTTCCCTGGTAGTTTGGGATGGCATACCTGGTGGTCCAGTGTGGTGGCATCCCTGGTGGTCCTGGGTGGGCATGCAAGGAGGGGGGCTGCGCTGATAAACAATCAGCACAGACCCCCCCGTCAGGAGAGCAGCCTGTCAGACGCGAGTGAGGAAAAGCCGATCCACGGCTCTTGCTGTTTACATCGTGCTCAGCCGTGATTGGACACGGCTGATCAAGTGGTAGAGAGCCTCCATCAAGGCTCTCTACCACTTGATTGGTGGTGCGGCGTCAGACTGACACACCACCGGATCTTCATGATGCATGCGGACGTTCTGGAGGGCCATCATATGACGTTCACCCAGAACGAGAGCCACACCACCCTGCCGTCATTTGATGGCCGGCAGGCGGAAAGCTGTTAGAGGTCAGCAGCTTCACTTTTTGTAGCTGCTGACGTTTATTTTTTTGGTGGAATGCTGCTTTAAGTATGTTGCATTAGGAGGGATGGAGAAGCTGACACTGTAGTAGTGTGAAGTAAATACACAGCAGTGTAAAACACACATACATAGACATACTTTTCTCAGATTCAATGAATAGAAAGAGCTGAGGTAATAGCACGTCTGTGAGGTAGCAGTGGTGGTCAGGCTGCAGACAGCTGTGTTGGCGCCAATTTGCAGTGGGAGTGTGAGGGGAGTAGAGGTGACACACAGTAGCCGGACAGGCCGGAGGGAGGAGGGGAGTCTGCTGACATAAGGTCACCTTTCCATGGACACACAAAGCCGGCCTCTCCGAGCACTGTCCCCCGTCTATGAGCCCCATAGCGGTCAGCAGGCAGAGTGCCGGGCCGGATGGACGGGAGGAGCGGGGATCTCACCTTGTGTGGAGCTCCTCTGCCTTCCTTCCTTGAACCGCGATGTTCAGCGTGTGTACATTCACGAGGGTGCAGGGTCCAGGCTGGCAGCACTGTCCCGGGAAGGCCGGGAGTATAGATCGGGCTCTCCTAAGTGTTTCCTCCCTGGTTACAGCCTCCCAGCAGGCGCACACATCCACACACAAGAAGCCTATTGTATTGACACTGCTCGCTGCCTTCCCATGCTCCTCCTCTTCCACTTCCTCCCTGTTCTCATCCCTTCCTCCCCTGTCTGCATTCCCTCACACGGCGGCGGTGACACCATGGTGACATGTGTGGCCTGTGCTGTCCTCCCTCATGTCACCGCTAACACGTGTCTTTTCTCTTTCTAGTACTGAGGGCCAGGTGCTTCCTTCACACTCAGCTCTAGCCTTTTCTTCTTTCTATGACTACCATTATAAATCTACACAGCTTTGTTCTTTGATATGTGCTTTGTAATAATGTGTGTCATACAAAAATACATAGGCCTCATTCCCACGGGCGCGTGCGTTTTTCACGAGGGAACGCAGGATCCTGTGTTAAGACAAGTTTTAAGCCCCTTTCACACTTGTGCAACCTTAAGGTCCCACGACTTTGGCATGCGACTTGAAGCAATGCCCAAGTAATCTTGAGGTATATGGACCTCAAGTCGCATTAAAGTCGAACCAAAGTTGTGCAGGAACTACTTTGACGTCGCTCGGATATGAACGGTACTCATTGAAAATCATGAGGTACGACTTGTAATGCGCCTTTGCAGTGCCAAGTCACACAAGTGTGAAAGGGGCCCTAATCACGCATATACTCAATAGGTTTAGGCTGGGTTCACGCTTCTGCAAATTGGATGTGGTTTTCTCCGCATCCAATTTGCATGAAGATATTGTTCACATATCTCCTTCGTGGCTTGTGTGTGTCTTTGGCTCCATTTCAGGGCCGAATTTAGGCAAAAGTTAGTCCTCGATTCGTCTCTGAAACGGAGAACAGGGACGCACTGGACCTCTGCTGCGAGGCGCATCCATCGAAGGTGTGAACCCCATCTTAGACGTGTTTATGTCTGTTGCATTAAATGCGTTTAGATGCATTTACATCAGCAGCGGCCGGTCCATAAGGGGCGCTGGCCCCTAATCTCCATGTGGGTCACCGGACACATAGAGTACTACAAGGTTTCTTTTTTTTTTTTTAAGCACATGATTAGAGCCAGAGGCTTCAAAAAGGTTGGGCTCTGTCACAGAGCAGGAGATAACAGGGAGTGAATTAAAAACTTGTCGGTGTCAGTTAAAAAGGGGAGTGTTCTGGAAATGTTGCGGAGGCTAAGGCAGCACAATTTGGACAGGGATTGGATGTGGGCCTGAAAGGACAGTTCAGAGTCTAAGGCAGTGATGGTGAACCTTGGCACCCCAGATGTTTTGGAACTACATTTCCCAGGGTGCTCATGCACTCTGCAGTGTAGGTGAGCATCATGGGAAATGTAGTTCCAAAACATCTGGTGTGCTAAGGTTCGCCATCACTGGTCTAAGGTTACCCTTAGTACCCTGGCAAGGGGGGACAGACTGATAGATGTGCCACTGATCTTGACAGAGAAGTCAGGGGAAGGGGCACATGGGACAATTCATTCAGTTCAGCTGCAGTGCTAAGAAAAGCAGACAGATACAATGCTGCAGTGCGGTATGGAAAAATGTGGACCTGTCATGTTGCATTTAAAGTGTTACTAAAGGAAAAAAAAAATTAAAATAATAAACATAAGTACTCACCTGCTCTGTGCACAGTGGCCCGAACCTCTTCTACTGGGTCCCCCACTGGCGATCTTGCCTCCTTCTCTTCTTGTGCCCCCATAGTAAGCCGTTTGCTATGGGGGCACATGTTGGGTGCTTGCTCCTGAGCTGTGCGTATCTATGGTGCCAAGCTCAGAGTGCCTACAAGTCATCACCTTGTAATTCTATGTATTAGGATCCACCTTTAGTCGATCCCTGAAAACTCATCCCTTCAGGGAAGCCTATCACACCTCCAACTAACAGCTGAACTTTCAACTCCTCTATCAGCTCATTCCCCACAGTTATTACCTTTTGTACCCCTTGCCCTGCCCTATTAGGTTATAAGCTGTTATGAGCAGAACCCTCTTAAGCTGGCTATAAATGAATCAAATCTTGGCTGGTGTAGCAAGGCCCGGCCGAGATGCGATCCATCTATGGGAAGGCTGATAGATCAACTTGGGTACAATCAACCTGTCGTGTTTTATACATGCGATTACTGCCAGAGGCTATAACAGGAAGGCTCCCCACCAGCAGAACACAATAGCACTTCCACCCGTGGTGGAAGGAAAGAAAATCATTTAGTCGATGGCTTGCCTTAACCCTCATTTTTTGATTTTTTTTTTGAGTATTTTATTGTATTATACCTGTACTGTCTCCATTTAGATTGTAAAGCGCTGCGCACACTGTATAATCCTGTATAGTAATGATAATAATACTACAGTAATGATAATAATGTATTCATACACAAAAAAAAAAAAAATATTTTCTAAATATGCAGTCTGATTTCTAAACATTTCTTTCCTACTGTTTATTTACATACAAGAAAATTGTTAGAAGCAACATAAGTAAAAAGTTTGCCAGCTAAAGCTGAACTCAAAATAAACAGCCAAATACACAATTGAAAAAAAAAAAAGAGACCATACGTCCAATAAAAACAGTCATTCACTATTGTTGTTCATTATGTTGTGCTTCAATGCATATGCGTGGCCTTGGTGCAATGCGGTGGCTTTGAAAATGCATGGCACTAAATGTAAATGGGTCCTTACTGTTTTACATATCAAATTTATAATTTTGTAATTCTGCACAGCCAATTGTGTGTAGAGTAGAGTAATGGTACTGGCTATGCATGTGTGGGAATGTTGAACATAATTAACCACTTGCCGCCCGCCCTATTACAAATTGACGGCGGCAAAGTGGTTTCATTATCCTAACCGGACGTCATATGACGTGATTAGGATAATGAGCCGCTGCGCGCCCCCGGGGGCGCGCATCGCGGCGATCGTTGTTGCGGGGTGTCAGTCTGACACCCGGCAACTACGATCTCGGTAAAGAGTCTCCGACGGAGACTCTTTACCATGTGATCAGCCGTGTCCAATCACGGCTGATCACAGTGTAAATGGGAAGAGCCGGTGATCGGCTTTCCCTCACTCGCGTCTGTCAGACGCGAGTAGAGGAGAGCCGATCGGCTGCTCCTCTGACAGGGGGGGTCTGTGCTGATCGATTATCAGCACAGCCCCCCCGAGGATGCCCACACTGGACCACCAGGGACACCACTAGACCACCAGGGAAAAGGTAATAAAAATCCATAATCCTCCCTAGACCACCAGGGTGCCAGTCAGCACAATGGGTGCCAATCAGTGCCCATAATGGATGCCAATCAGTGGCCACAATGGGCATCACTGATTGGCATGCATTATTGTTTGGCACTGATTGGCATCCATTACTATAACACCGATGCCGCCTATGAGTGCCCACCTGTGCCGCCTGAGTGCCCACCTGTGCCGCCTATGAGTGCCCACCTGTGCCGCCTATCCATGCCCACCTGTGCCGCCTATCCATGCCCACCTGTGCCGCCTATCCATGCCCACCTGTGCCGCCTATACATGCCCATCCGTGCTGCCCATCCGTGCCAGCTATCAGTGCCAATTTGTGCCACCTATCAGTGTCCGTCCGTGTCGCCCATCCGTGTCGCCCATCCGTGTCGCTCATCAGTGCCGCCTATCAGTGCCACTTCATTGGTGCCACATTGGTGCCCATCAGTGCCACCTTATCAGTGCCCATCAGTGTAGCCCCATCAGTGCCCATCAGTGAAGGAGAAAACATACTTATTTACAAAGTTTTGAAACTGAAACAAAAAAAAACATTTTTTTTTTCAAAATTTTCGGTATTTTTTTATTTGTAGCGCAAAAAATAAAAACCGTAGAGGTGATCAAATACCACCAAAAGAAAGCTCTATTTGTGGGAAAAAAATGATAAAAATTTAATTTGGGTACAGTGTAGCATGACCGCGCAATTGTCATTCAAAGTGCGACAGCGCTGAAAGCTCAAAATTGGTCTGGGCAGGAAGGTGTTTAAGTGCCCTGTATTGAAGTGGTTAACCACTTGCTTACTGGGCACTTAAACACCCTTCCTGACCAGACCAATTTTCAGCTTTTGGTGCTCTCACACTTTGAATGACAATTACTCAGTCATGCAACACTGTACCCAAATGAATTTTGTGTCCTTTTTTTCCCACAAATAGAGCTTTCTTTTGGTGGTATTTGATCACCTCTGGGGTTTTTATTTTTTGCGCTATAAATGAAAAAAGACCGAAAATTTTGAAAAAAAACACATATTTCTTTGTTTCTGTAATAAAATTTAGCAAATTATAAATTTTTTTTGATAAATTTTGGCCACAATTTATACTGCTACATATCTTTGGTAAAAATAACCCAAATTAGTGGATATTATTTGGTCTTTGTGAAAGTTAGAGAGTCTAAAAGCTGTGGTGCGAATCATAAAAAATTGATCACACCTGATGTACTGGTGGCCTATCTCATTTCTTGCGACCCGAACAAGTCAGGAAAGTACAAATACCCCCAAAAGACCCCTTTTTTGAAAGTAGACATTCCAAGGTATTTACTAAGATGCATGGTGAGGTTTTTGATGTTGTCATCTTTTTCCCAAAATTCTTTGCAAAATGAAGATTTTTTTTTTCTCACAAAATTTTCAATGTAATAGGTTATTTCTCTCACATGGCATGTGTATACCACAAATGACACCCCAAAATACGTTCTGCTACTCCGTCTGAGTATTACGATACCAAATGTGTGAGACTTTTACACAGCCTGGCCACATACAGAGGCCCAATATTGAAATAGCACCATCAGGCGTTCTAGGAGCATAAATTACACATTTCATTTCTCAACCACCTATTACATTTTTGAAGGCCCTGGAGCACCAGGACAATGGAAATGCCCACAAAGTGACCCCACGTGGCACTGACAACACGTGGCACTGACAACACGTGGCACTGACAAATGGCACTGGAGGCAGATGGCACTGGAGGCAGATGGAGCTGACAGATGGGGCTGACAGATGTCGCTGACAGATGTCGCTGGCAGATGTCGCTGACAGATGGCACTGGGGCTGGCACTGGCAGATGGTGCTGGCTATTTGCTCTGGCTAATTGCTCTGGCAAATGGGGCTGGCAGATGGCACTGCGGCTGGCAGGTGGCACTGGCGCTGGCAGGTGGCACTGGCAGGTGGCACTGGCGCTGACGGCACTGGGGCTGACGGATGGCACTGGCGCTTGCAGGTGGCACTGGTGCTGGCAGGTGGCACTGGCGGCACTGGGGCTGACGGATGGCGCTGGCAGGTGGCACTGGTGGTGGCACTGGCACGTGGCACTGGCGGCACTGGGGCTGACGGCACTGGGGCTGACGGATGGCACTGGCAGGTGGCACTGGTGCTGGCAGGTGGCACTGGCACTGGGGCTGACGGGACTGGGGCTGACGGATGGCACTGGCGCTGGCAGGTGGCACTGGCAGGTGGCACTGGCGGCACTGGGGCTGACGGATGGCACTGGCGCTGGCAGGTGGCACTGGCACTACTGGCAGATGGCACTGGGCTGACAGATGGCACTGGGGCTGACAGATGGCACTGGGGCTGACAGTTGGCACTGGGGCTGACAGTGTTAGTCACAGTATACAATTTATGACTCACAGATCCTCTCTCTCCTCACACGCTGTCTCTGTGTGAGGAGGGAGAGACACGGCAATGGGAGATGATCTCATATGTTTACATTTGAGATCATCTCCCATTGGCAGCTGCGATCGCGCTGTGAACGGCCGCTTTGATTGGCCGTTCACGGCGATCTATGTTTGCCTGTCTCCGGGAGACACGGCGAATACAAAACTTCCGCGATGCGCGCCCCTGGCGGCGCGCATTGCGGAAGTAAACACAAGGACATCCAGGGACGACCGATCGAAGGAACCCGCCTGCTCTACGGCCGTCATTCGGCTATAGGGCGGGTGGGAGGTGGTTAAGTTCAACAACTTCAGATTCAAGAAGATCCACCTGCTTGCGTATCACCATTGAAGCATCCTGTGACCTTTTTATTTAATGCAGAGAATGCTAAGGTAAAAAAAAAAAAAACCTTTCGCCTGTGAATTGATGGCGTAAAAAGTGATGTTTGAATAAAATTGCACTTTTGTGGCCAAAACAACCAGTGTGCTGGTAACACTCTGTATCCTTTATAAGGAAATCCTCTTTTTTTTTTTTTCAAATATAAATTTTGATAATGCCCAAGGAGGGCGAATACAACAAATACAAACTTTATGCCGCGTACGCACAATCGGACTATCTGGTGGACTTAGTCCGGCGGACAAACCTCTGGACTTCAAAACGAGCGAACCTGCCCACACACGACCGGACTTTTCCAGCGGACTAGGTGCGGCGAACAAATCGCATGACTATTACTGGACTTTTGAAATGAACAGACCTTCGGCGGCGAGATTGACATGTCGCTGGCCCCTTCACCTGGTATGGACTTAAGGGGAAGCCCTACCTGAAAAAACGGCGTGGGGGTCCCCCCCCAAAGTCAATATCAGACCGTTATCCGAGCACACAGCCTGGCCAGTCAGGAAAGGGGGTGGAGATGAGCGAGCGCCCCCCCCCCTCCTGAGCCGTACCAGGCCGTGTGCCCTCAACATGGGGGGGTGCTTTGGGGAAGGGGGCCCTGCAGCCCCCCACCCCAAAGCACCTTGTCCCCATGTTGATGAGGACAAGGGCCTCTTCCTGACAACCCTGGCCGTTGGTTGTCGGGGTCTGCGGGCGGGGGGCTTATAGGAATCTGGGAGCCCCTTTAATAAGGGGGCCCCCAGATACCGGCCCCCCACCCTATGTGAATGAGTATGGGGTACAATGTACCCCTACCCATTCACCTGGTGAAAAAAATGTAAATAAAACACAACACAAGGTTTTAAAATAATTTATTGCACAGCTCCGGGGGTCTTCTTCCATCTTGGGGGGTCTTCTCGCCGGACTCCTCCGCTATCTTCTGCTAGCTCTTTTACTAGTGGAGGAGCCCGGCATTCTACTTCTTCGTCGCCCCCGCCGCCGCTCTTCGGTTCTTCTTGCCGGGTCTCCGCTTTCTTCTCCCAGCTCTTTTACTAGCGGTGGCCCGGTCTTCTGTCGCCGCCACCTCTTCTTCCGACTTCGGGGGTCTTGTCCCCCTCTTTTTGGTTCTTCTTGCCGGGCCTCCGCTTTCTTTTTCCAGCTCTTTTACTAGCAGTGGCCCAGTCTTCTGTCACCGCCTTCTTTTCTTCTCTTCTTCTTCCTTGAGATGTTGACTCAACGCTCTCTCTGGCCACAATGACAGGGACACGTTGTGCGGCGACTTATATAGGGACAATGGGCGGGGTCACCGGGTGATGTCCCCACCCCTTATGATGTCACAGTCCCAAAGGATGCTCCGAGGAAAAAGAAAGCGGAGGTCCGGCAAGAAGAACCGAAGAGGGGGACAACACCCCCGAAGTCGGAAGAAGAGGCGGCGACAGAAGACCGGGCTACCGCTAGTAAAAGAGCTGGGAGAAGAAATCAGAGGCCCGGCAAGAAGAACCGAAGAGGGGGACAAGACCCCCGAAGTCGGAAGAAGACCCCCGGGTGGCGGCTACGACGAAGAAGAATGCCGGGCTCCTCTGCTAGTAAAAGAGCTAGCAGAAGATATCGGAGGAGTCCGGCGAGAAGACCCCCCAAGACGGAAGAAGACCCCGGGAGCTGTGCAATAAATTATTTTAAAACCTTGCGTTGTGTTTTATTAAAAATTTTTTCACCAGGTGAATGGGTAGGGGTACATTGCACCCCATACTCATTCACATAGGGTGGGGGGCCGGTATCTGATAAGCCCTGCCCACAGCTCTCGCATTCCCACGGGGCGCGCAGAGTGTCGATCACGGCCACGCAGCGTGGTGATCACGGTCGCGCCGTCTTGCTAGGGCAATCCGGATCTCTGTAAAGACCCATGTCCATCGCTCTTTTTTTTTTGTAAATTTATTTTTATTAACAGTTTTTCAAAACAAACAACACATATAAACATATGACCCAGAACCCCCCCCCCCTTCCACCCATACCCCTGTGCAGCCCCCCAGTCAAATACAAATCGCAGAACATATACATCAGCCGTATACCACAGAAAAAAAAAAAAAACTGGCTCCCCAAAAAGTAATGATGCACCCTGACTCCGAATGCACACAGAAAGGCCCATAGGTCTCATAGCATCAATCTGCCCCGTGCACCCATTGGCTATCCAGGAGTCCTCTCCCCACTCAGCAAACTAATTCAAAGTATCTTTGGCGTCCAGCCAGCCCTGCCACACTTTCTCAAATTTTTTGGAGCATCCCCTACTAAGGTACGTGGCCCTGTAAAGTGGAAGTGCTTTGTTAATCAGGCTTTTCCAATAGGACACAGTAGGTGGTTCAGGCCTTTTCCAATATAGCAGAATGGCTTTACGCGCATAGAACAAAGACAGAGATATCATAGTCCTTTGTGCCCTTCTAGGAGCCAACTCCTCCACCAGCCCCAGCAAACAAACCGCGACCGTAAGAGGAATCGGCACCAAGAGGACTGTTTGTATGGTGTCCGTCACTCCCCTCCAAAAGTCCCTAATCTGTGGGCACTGCCAGAATACATGATCAAAACCAGCTTGGTCCTCCGTACACCTCCAGCACTCCGCCGCACCCCTACCATACATTCCAGCTAGCCTTGCAGGTGTGTAGTGTACCCTGTATAGAATTTTATATTGAATAAGTCTATCTCTGGCCGACACCAGAGTCTGGAAAGGATAGGCCCACATGTCGTCCCAGTCCTTCCCCCCAAAGTCCGGCACCAAAGCGCTCCATGTGTCCCTACATTTTTGTACCACACTGGGTCTATCAACGAACAGTTCTTTGTAGACCGCGGACAAGGGCTTCAAAAGGTCCCCCGTCCGCAGCACCCTCTCCAGGGGAGACACACCCAGCTCCAAAGCATAAGAACCGAACTGGGTGAGGAAGGCGTGTCTCAACTGGAGGTAGCGAAAAAAATACCAGTTCGGTAGATTGTATTTCGCTTTCAGTTGATCAAAAGTGTATAGCCTAGTCCCCCCCACTATGTGCATGAGTTGTTTGATGCCAACCCTGGCCCATATCACCGGATCAGGAATCGCACCAAAATGCGGCAGCCTGGGATTGAACCAGAGAGGGGCGTCCGGCGACCAGCACCCCCCTCCGTGCTTCATCAAGACCTGCGCCCTGTCCCAAGCTCGCATCATTACTCGCATGGAGACTGTCGGGGAAGGAGAGGCCCCCGGACCCCTATACACCAGGTAGGATAAGCTCTCATACGAGCCCATAAGGGCTGCCTCTAGTACCGTGGCGGAATCCCCATCATCCCTTGTTAACCATCTCCTGGCGACCACCATCTGTCCAGCTATAAAATACTTAAAGAGGTCCGGTAATGCCAAGCCACCTTGACCCCAGGGCTCCTGTAAAACACGGAGACTTATCCTGGGATGTGCAGCGGCCCACAAAAACGAACTGAACAGACTGTTCACCCTCCTGAAAAAGGAGCAGGGGATCCAAACTGGCGTGTTTCGCAAAAAGTATAAAAACACTGGTAAAACCTTCATTTTCAGTAGGTTAACCCTACCAATCAGGGACAGCGGCAAATGTTTCCATGCATCCAGTTGTACCTTCACCTTTGCCAGCAATGGAAGAAGATTGAGAGACATATAATCACCTACTCTCGGGGACACCCTCACACCCAAATACCTGAACTCCTGCACCCATGCAATGGGGACCTTAGTGGTCGCCAAAGCACGAGCCCCCCCATCAATAGCCATAACATTGGACTTCTCCCAATTAACCCGGAGCCCGGAGTATGTGGCAAAGGTGTCAAGCACCCCAAACACAGCCTCCAAGGAAGGCCCCGCGTCCTGCAGAAATAGAAGCATATCATCCGCATATAACGCTAGGCATTCCTTGATACCCCCTACCTCCAAAGCTCCAACCTCAGGGGACCTCCGCAGAGCTATAGCCAAGGGCTCTATTGCTAATGCAAATAAGGATGGAGACAGCGGGCACCCTTGACGCGTGCCCCTGCCCACGTTAAACTGAGAGGAGATCAAGGCACCTATTTTGATAACCGCCCGGGGGTTGCTATAAAGTAGGGAAATCCAAGTTACAAAAACCTCCCCAAAACCCATGTGCCGCAGAACTGCCAGCATATACTGCCAGTCTACAGAATCGAAGGCCTTAGCCATGTCAAGGGAGACCACTACTCTCTCGCCCGTCCTGTCATGTTCGACCTGCAGATGAGTAAACAGCCTGCGCAAGTTGGTATCCGTAGATTTCTGCGGAATAAATCCCGTCTGATCTATGTCCACCAAGGTAGTGATGACTTGGGAAAGTCTGGTAGCCAAAATTTTGGTTAAGATCTTCAAATCTTGATTCAGCAGTGCTATAGGCCTATAAGACGAACATGACAGGGGATCCTTGCCCGGCTTTGGCAGTAGAATAACCTGCGCCTCTAATAGGGAGTCAGGAAGACACTTATGTTCAATACAGTAGTGAAAGAGACACTTTAGCCTGGGTACCAAGTCCTCTAAATGTGCCCTGTACCATTCAACACAGAAACCATCGGGACCCGGAGACTTATGTGGAGGGAAGGACCTAATGGCCCTCTCAATGTCCTCCTCAGTTATATCAGCGTCCAACATGTCCCTGTCCCCTTCAGACAGCACCGGGAGAGCCAGGGACGCCAACAGCCCGTCCAGCTCCAGTGAGCTGTAAGCCGGGAGAGGAGCATACAGGGTTCTGTAGAAGTCCACAAAAGTGTCCAAGATAGCCACAGGATCTGTGAGAATGTCCCCCCGATCGTTTTTAATGCAAGGTATGTTAGTCTGAACTCTCTGTTCCGCAACCAACATAGCAAGCAACTTGCCATTTTTGTCCCCCCGCTCAAAAAGGGATTCAGCCAGCTTTGTCCTAGACGTATGAGCTAATTCGGTATAATGGAGTGCCAAAACACGCCTCACCTCCAGAAGTTCACCATACGTGACATCCGAAGGGCTATTAGCATGTGCCAAAGCACACACCCTCTCCCTGTCCTGCAATTCCTGCTCTTTCTGATTATGAGACCTGCGCGCCTGCTTAATAGCCGAGATATAGTGACCGCGCATGCAGGCCTTAAACGCATCCCACACCACGGTTGAAGCAGCAGTACCCACATTATCCTCCCAATACTTACCAAAGTGTGGCGCAACCTGAGTGGACACCTCCTCCACCTCCAGCCAGCCAGGGTTAAGCCTCCAGCCCCCCCCCCCCCCCCCAGAGCCTGAGGTGAGACCAATATGTATTGACAGGGGCGTATGATCAGACAAACCACACGCTAAATATGTAGCTCCGCCCACCAGTTGCAACATTGATGCATTCGCGAACGCCAAGTCAATCCTCGAGGAGGATCTATGCGTTTTTGAAAGATGCGAGTAACCTCTAGTAGTAGGGTTCTTCCACCGCCACAATTCTGTCAGGGAAGCCGTAGCCGCCCAGGCAGAAAGGTCAGCCGATGCCACTCTAGACGCATTAGAGGTGTCCAGAGCGGTAGAGAGTATGGCATTGTAATCCCCAGCAATAAGGAGAGGGAGGTGCACGTAAGGCGCCAATTTACCCAAAATATCATACAAAATCTGAATCTGGAAAGGGGGTGGAATATAAACATTAACTAAGACCACCTTGTAGGTGCCAATATCAGCGACTACAATCAGATACCTTCCCCCAGGGTCCGAGATCACACGATGTATGGTGCAGGGTACCGCCTTACTGATTAAGATTGACACTCCCCTGGAGTAAGTAGAGTAAGTTGCATGTATCGCCCGTTGTACCCAGGCTCTACGTAAGGCTAGCACCCTGCTCCCATCCAGATGCGTCTCCTGCAGGAACACCACATGAGGACTAAGCGGTTTTAAGAATTGAAACATTAAAGCTCTACGGAATTTGTCATTCAGTCCTCGGACATTCCAGGAGACCGCATTAAACATTTGTCCCACCATCATCCCCCATTAAACCTGTCCAGCAAGAGACACAATACCCAAAATAACAGAAGGAAATACAATTGACCATGTGTGACATACGTGTAACCAAGCATATGAAAAATAAAGTTTTGACACCCCCTAAAAAAACAACAAAAGGGGTGTTAAAGTGTCACCAAAATAACTGTCATAAACACAGTGTCCGGTGTCCCGGAGCTCCCAACCCTGCTTCAGGACCCTCCCGCCTTTGCTGCCACATTCGGACCCCATATGCCCCTTCAGTTCCCAGGATGCGATGTGTCCAAGAGGGTAGTCAAACAGATACTGAAGAAGGGGCACTGTACTGAACTATGTGTTCACAGAAATGCACTTGTGAGGAGAGGGCAGCCACCTGCAAATTCCCCCCCCCCCCACCCCAAGCCCGAGGGAGCAAACTTCCATGGCAGGGAAACCCTATGATGGCACAACGGGTAACTCAACCTCCAAGGAGCATACCGGCCAACTCTTGAAGGGGGCCATAGCAAAAGGCAAAAGGGAAAAAGAAAAACGAAGAGAAGAACCAATCCCGCCGTGTAGGAAGTAGACCATGTCCGGCCTCGCCTATCTCAGCGACTGGAGCCAGGCATCTGCTTCAGCAGGAGTATCAAAAAACTTCACCGAACCTCCATGTTGTACCCGCAGCCGACTAGGATAGAGCATGGAGTATTTCAAATCTTTCTCACGCAGCCGTCTTCTGATGTCCGTAAAGGTCTTGCGCCGTCTCTGCAAGTCAGCCGAGAAATCAGGATACAGATGCACCACCGTGTTCTCAAAAGGCAGGGTCTGGTGTTTGCGTGCCTCGCGCAGTATACAGTCCCGGTCCCTAAAATTGAGGAATCGTACCAGGAATGGCCTGGGCTGAGCCCCAGGCGGACCTCGACCAGTGGGTACCCTGTGAGCCCTTTCCACCACATACGTTGGAGGGACCTCGGTTAAGTGAAGAAGTGTTTTGAAGAAGCTCTCCGCAAACACAGCAGGGCGCTCCCCCTCAGCTCCCTCTGGGAGGCCCAGAACCCTAACATTGTTCCTCCGCATGCGATTTTCTGCGTCATCGGCTTTCGCCACCAAATTCTGAACAGTGCACTGCACTGCACAGCATGAATGGCTTCATCATGGCGACTAGTGGTGTCCTCCGTCGCCGAGACCCGGGATTCGGTTTCAGAAAGTCGGCCCCTAAATTTGTCCAAATCAGCTCTTATGAGATTGCACTCCTCCGCCAAATGGTCTATGCGGACCAGCAATGATGTTCTGCTTTGCTCAATTGCCGCCAGAATAACAGTGGTATCATTGGCTTGAGGGGTAGCAGGCACGGGCGGAGCGGCCGCCTGCGGTGCCGCCTGTTCCATATCCGCCATCAGCGCCTTGAATTGGTTCAAAAAATCACTAGGGTTCTGTACCGGCTGCGGCGGTGCCTTCTTAGCAGCAGACTTGCCTTTGGAGGGCATGAAGGAGCAGGCAAACAGACTGAGAGTATGCAGGATAGTATACAGGCAGTAAGGTGTGCCCCTTTAAGAGCAGAGCAGCCACAGAGCGAACAAACAGCTAGGATGGTGTATAGTGCAGCTCAAAACTTGGCTTAGCATAAGTTCAGCAGGAGGATTCAGCAGCACAGACACAGTCCAGCAGGTTGCAGACAGAAGCAGGATATGTCCCTTTAAAAGGAGTCCAGCCAAAAACCACTGTGAGAGAGCAACACTGCTGACAATAGCTGCCACAGACCCCCACCACACTCCCTCAGTCTCAGTCCTGGGGCACTCTGCAGCTGACCCCAACTCCAAAGCTCACCTCCCCTCCTGAAGCTCGGCCTCCACTCACTCCAGGCGATCCGCCGCCCCTGCCGCCACGCGGCCGGCCGCCGCGGTACGATCCGAACGCGGCCGCGACAATTTCAGTGAGGGGGTCTGGCCACAGCCCGCAGTGCACGTCCGGGACAGTCCACTCCCGCTCGGCCCGCTCATAGATGCGCTCCGCGAGCGCAGCACTCCACCTTGGGCGTCCCGGAGGCTTCACAGGCCTCAAAGATGGCGGCCGGCTTCCACCAGGCAGCTAGGCCGCAGCCGACCGGAGCCCCAGAAACACCCCCGGGCTCCGAAATACACAGCCCAGCCGGGTCCGAGGATAGTCCGCAGTGCAGGGGAGAGTCTAGCAGCGTCCCCGGGATCGTCAGCAGAGAGGATGGCGCAGGATTACAAAAGGATTCCTGGAGCTCATTCACCGTGCGTCCTCCCTGGTTCACATCCGGCCACATGTCCAACGCTCTTTAACCATGTGATTGGCTGTGTCCAATCACAGCCGGTCACATGTAAACAAGGAAGTGCCAGTAATCGGCATTCCTCACCTCACACTGACAGTAGCATCTCCACACAGGGGGACATTTAGGAATGTAATCAGGGCATTGATCATCAGTTCCCCGATTACATTATAGCAATACAGTGTCACCATACAGTGCCTACCAATTCCAGCAGTCAGTGCCCACAAGTGGCACCAATCAGTGTCCATTAGCGATGCCAGTCAGTGCTGGCAATCAGTACCACCTATCAGTGCTGCCCATCAATGCCCATCACTGCTGTCGATCAATGCCCATCATTGTCGCCCATCAGTGCCACCCATCAGTGCCACCCATCAATGCCCATTATTACCGCCAATCCATGCCGCCTATCAATGCCCACCAGTGCCACCTATCAGTGCCACCTATTAGTGCCCATCAGTGCTCATCATTGCCACCTATCAGTGCCTATAAGTGCGGCATATTATTGCCGCCTCATCAGCGCACATCCAAAGATGGAGGCGCCGCGAGGGGAGAGGAGGGGTCTGTTGGCGCTGACTGGAGGTACTGGAAGCTATTACCTCATGTCAGGAAACCATTACAGCTTGTCAAACTACCCTTACGGCCCGGATAGAGGAAGTGAAAGTCGACATCTCCTTAGTGAGGCAGGACTTTCAGAAGCTGAGGGAGAGGGTCACGGAAGCAGAGGTCCGGCTGGGCACAGTGGAGGACTCCCCCCCCCCCCCCTTCCAACACACTGCTGAGAACATGCAGCTACAAATGAATCAGCTTATGCAGAAGCAAGATGATTTAGAAAACAGGGTCAGAAGGTGCAATCTTAGATTCATAGGTCTCCCAGAGGGGGTGGAGGGAAGGGACCCCCCTACTTTTTTGGAGACATTGCTGTGTGACACCTATGGCAAAGAAGCATTTTCTCCCACGTTTGTGGTGGAGAGGGCTCACAGCATGTCAGGCAGACCGCCGCCTGCTGGGGCACCCCCCCCCCCGCACGTTTATCATGAAGTTCCTTAACTTCAGGGATAGGGATGCTATACTACGCCTCAGCAGAGAGAAAGGTAATGTCCCCTTCGGTAATAAGATGGTTGAGGTGTTCCCAGACTTCTCAGCTGAAGTGCAACGAAGACGCAAAACTTTCATGGAAGCAAAAAGGCGTCTCCGCATCCAACATGTGAAATATGCCATGCTCTTCCCAGCTCGCCTACGCGTGGAGGGAGAAGACCGTGCTCACTTCTTTGATGACCCAGAAGCAGTCGTCGCGTGGCTCGAGCGGAGGGGAGAACACAGATGAGTACCCCAATCTATGTTTTATTCTCATTATTTTTTTATTTTTTTATTTTTTCTATTTTTTATTTTTTTATGTTTATGCCTCCTCCTCTCCTCCTGAAATCTCCTTTTGCGCACACTAAGCCTCCTCTTTGCTGTATCCTTACCAAGTGATGGGGCTGCGGTCTGCATTATAGATATTGCTCTCTGTCACTGCCGCCCCTGAACTAGTGTGTTGCATATGGTGGAGGAGGGTGTGCAGTGTGAAAAGATGTCGGGGAATCTGTGTTTCTCTACTCATCTCCATACTTTTGTCCCACTTGACTGCATCTGGAGGGGGCTGCGGAAACCCATCAGCATACAGAATTTTCCCCAGCAGCCGCTGACACCGCAAGCTCAGCATAACAGCTTCTGCCACCTGTGTCCTCGTGTTAGTATAACATACCGACATATACAGTTACATTAAGGCCCGCATACGCAAGCTGTCTACATGCAAGATAGTTTTATGGGTTTATTAACCCCCTTCTCCCTTCCCCCCCCCTTTTTTTTAATTAAATTTTTTATTTTTCCTCCTCCTTCCTGGCGGAGGGAGGCATTCCGTACGCAAGCTCACTGCAGACAGTGTACACAGTCCTGTAATGCGTTACGTTGCTCAGAGAAGTTTCGCCCCACTTACTAAAACCTGAAATTTAAGATGGACTGCATCAACTATTGTTTTGCGGATGGTTCTCTTAGCTGCAGCAGGAGTATTGTCTGCCCTAGTGACCCACCTTTTTATTTTTTAAAACAATCTTATTTTATTCAGAAAAAAAGGTTGAGAAAGAGAAGGTAAACATCATAAGCAGTAACAAGATACACCAACAGTATGCTTCGTATGTGCCTGTACAAAAACATGTCTATGATATATATAAACGGATTGAAAGCATATAAATAAAGCCTACTGGGAAACCGTTAATGATAGTAATCCTTGTGTGGGGGAGAAGGGGGGAGGGAGAAGAGAGAGAGAGAAGAAAAAAAAAAAGGGGGGATAATAAACACATACATATAGACACATACAAACATATAGAGTAAAATGAATACAGCGTATAATCCAAAGAACCTTTCGTCTTCAGCACTGCCAGGGGGGATCAAAGCTGACCCCCGCGCAGAACTCCAGACAAAATTATATAGAAATCTGTGGCTAAAATATTCCGTAGGGTTCTTACACCAGTTCAGGGACACTAGATAAGTTGGAGCCATGGTACATTAGCTAGATGTATTCCTAAGGGTGTATGGAAATATATAAAAAAAGGAAAAAGAATCAGGGACAAATAAGAGGGGGCAGAGAGACAGGGGACGAGAACCACTCCATCATGGACCCAGGGCGACGCCGTCCAGGCCATGTTCAGCCCAGGAGATAAACTCAGAGGAATAACGGAACATGGACCATGATGTCCAGGTGAGAGCAAACTGTTCATTTTTACCACATTCCTCTGCCAACAGACGTTCCAGGTCCCTTATGCGGTCCACCTCCATAGCCCAGTCCCCAAGGGAAGGCATGATCGTCGATCTCCAGTGACGGGGTATCACTACCCTGGCCGCCGCCAGGAAGTGTCGTAAAATATCTTTTTTGATGGATTTGAATGTACCAGGGAGCATAGATAAGAGAGCCACCTCAGGTGAGGGGTGTATAGAGGTCGCCATCAGCTTACAGTAAAGTTTGAATATCTGTTGCCAATACTTTTGCACCGGAGGGCATTCCCACCATATGTGTAGCATGGTTCCCCGGGAGCTAAGACACCGCCAGCAGGTATCTGGTACTCCCGGGTTGAAATGGTTTATCGTCGATGGGCATCTATACCATCTCGTTACCAGTTTAAATCCCTTTTCCTGGGTCTTAGTGGCGAGAGATAGTTTGTGCGTCAGGATAAAGCATTTCTTCCAGTCAATAGAAGAGATAGGGTGTTGCAGTTCTGTCTCCCAGGCCGCCGTAAACGGAGGGAGGTCAGGGGAGGAGATATGAAGCAAGAGGGAGTAAAGTTGAGACACCACATGCATTGGGGGCTCTGCCTGCAAGAGCAGTCCCTCAAACCCTGTCGGTTCAGCAAGGATATCTGGAATAGAGGGGAAAGTCCGGATGTAGGAGGTGGTTTGTTGTCTCTGCATCCACTGCATGGGATGTCTGGAGGTCAGACTGGCAGGGGTATCTGACCTTAAAGTGGGGTCTGCCCGAAGAACTTGGGCAAGTCTCCTATGGTCTTCTCTTTGCCATGGTCCAAATTGTGATACATCCACAGCTGGAGGAAAGGCCGGGGTCCCAAAGAAGGGAGTCATAGGCCCCATATATTTTGATAAGCCCCTTTTGGTCAGCATACGGTCCCAAATCTGGATGGTGTGACGAGTAAGGTCGTTGAGAGGGCCCGACCCCCCCCGGGTCTATTGGGTTCATATAACTTTCTAATTGAACCCAAAGCTTGGTGGAAGAGTGATGGAACCAATCTAGAATGCGCGTGAGCACTGCTGCTTTATGATACAGGGAGGCGTCCGGGGCTCCGGCCCCCCCCCCCGATCCCTTGGACGAGATAGCGTTTCATATCGTATTCTGGGGCGGGCAGCATTCCAAATAAATTTGGAGAACAGCTGGCGTAGTTTCTTGAAGTACGAATTGGGTATGTGGATAGGAACGGTTTGAAACAGATACAGGAAACGAGGAAGAACGTCCATTTTCAAGGCATGCACCCTAACCAGCCAAGAGAGCCGTTTTGACGTATATGTAGTCAGATCTGCCTGGGCCCTAATAAGTAGGGGGGCGAAATTCAGAGCAAAAAGCTGGGACGCGTCCTCCGGTATTTGGATTCCAAGATACTTAATGGAAGAGGAACCAGTTTTGAAGGGGAAAGCAGTCGAGAGTCTACGCATATCCGACTTAGGCATGGATATATTAAGGATTTCCGATTTACTATAATTAACTTTGAAATTGCTGACCGCTCCGAATTTTTGGAATTCCCTCAATACTGAGGGTAGGGATGTGTGTGGGTGAGTCACGTACAGGAGTAGATCATCAGCGAATAAAGCAAGCTTAGTTTGAATGGGCCCAACTGTTATACCGTGGATAGAGGGATTGTTGCGTATAGCAACGGCCAAATGTTCCATAGTTAGAACATAGAGGAGGGGGGACAATGGGCACCCCTGACGTGTCCCGTTGGAGATTGAAAAAGCTGGAGATAATGAACCATTCAGTCTAATCCTAGCATACGGAGAGGAGTATAGGGACATTATTCTTGCTACCATATTAGTTCCCAAGCCTATTTGTTGCAGGGATAATCTGAGGAACTGCCAGTCTACCCGGTCGAATGCCTTCTCCGCATCGACTGTTAAGAGGCATAGTGGAATATCATGGGACCGGGCGTAATTAGTCAGGAGGAGGGTCTTTAGAGTATTGTCCCTAGCCTCGCGACCGCTCACGAAGCCCACCTTTTTATTTTTTATATATTTTTTTTTTACTTGCTACCATCTCTTTTGCAGGCTGGACATTGTTTAAACCATGTTGGCAGTTCAGGGTAAATGCCCGCACAAGCTGGGGTCGGTGCAGGGCGGGGAGGGGAGATTAATGGTTTATATTATTTAAAGACAGAAGGCCTTACTCTATACAAATGTATTTTATCTGGTGCAATGCTAATACTGTTATGTTGCTGATAGCCTCTCCTTTTAGGAAATTGTGTACACCCATGATGCACACTAGGAGTGATCTGAATCCTGGAGTTCCACATTATGTCCAAGCCGCCCCATGGCCACCTTGAAATTCCTTACATGGAACGTCCGTGGGGTGAGGGACCCAATTAAAAGGTCAGCGATCTTTGCGCTGCTTAAAAAGCAGAAAGCTGACATAGTGGTCCTGGTTGAGACCCATGCCAAAGGCTTAGCTCAGAAGACACTTAGACGCCCATGGATAGGATGGACCTATCACTCCGTCTACACCACGCACTCTAGAGGAGTCTCGGTGCTGATTGCTAAGACCACGCATTTCTAACTCCAGGGCTCGTTGATAGACCCCAACGGCAGATATGTTTTCGTTAAAGCTAAGATATATGAGGAAATGTTATTGTTATTGGCCTTCTATGTACCACCACCATTCCAATACACTATCCTTTTAGATGGATTCAATTATATGGCCTTGCACCCTAATGTCCCAGCGATGTGGTTAGGCAACTTCAATAATGTACTAGACCCGTCGGTGGATAGAATGACTGGGTCCTTATCCCCTCCCGTATCACAGTGCCTGACAAGATTTGCGAGAATTCTAACTGACTTTAGCCTAGTAGACTCCTGGGAGATTTGGAACCCCATGTCCCGAGCATACTCTTGTTTTTCCACATCGCACCACCATGTCCCGCATAGACCTTATACTCCTATCTAGAATGCTCCTCCCCAGACTGACGGACGCTGGATTTTCACCAAGATCCCTATCAGACAATTGCCCTTACTGGGCCAAGCTCTCCTTCCAAACAATCTCCTACATGGCGCCTGAACCCCTTCTGGTTGACCCTATTCCCAGAAGACGACCTTATTGTAGACTGGGAACAATACTTTGAAACTAACACAGACTCTGCATCACCTCAAATAGTCTGGGAAATGTTTAAAAAGCATGCCCGCTTGACACTTACTACACGTATTAACAAGCTGAAACAAGCAGCAGAAGTATCTATAGAAAAAGCCACAGAGCGCCTTCTCACAGCTGTGAGGGCATTTCTAGATGATCCGACATCAGATAAGGCAGATAGCCTTAAGCTGTGCTCTAGAACAGTAGACCACCTACACTATGAAAAATCAAAGTGTAAGCTTTTCTTCCACAAACAAAGGTTGTTCGAACATGGTGAGAAGGCTGGGAAGTTGCTGGCATACATGGTACACTGTGAGGAGAGACCCCCGGTAGTGATTTCACTCATGTCTCCTGGTGGTGTACTTGTGACAGAACCTGCTCAGGTGACGTTACTGTTTAGGGACTTCTATGCCAATCTCTATACCACTACAGCTTCAAACGATGTCACCATGATGGAATCATTCCTAGATGACCTGCCAATCCCGAGATTAACCAAGGAACAGACAGAGGAACTGGAAGCACCGCTGACCTAGATGAGATTGCCCGGGCTATAGCTGAATTTTCCAGGTCCAAAGCACCGGGCTCAGATGGTCTCCCGGTGGAGTTTTATTCTACATACTCAGACTCACTTTACAATTCCATATTCCAAAACTCTGAACTCCCAGCCTCTATGAAGGAAGCTATCATAGTGCTTATTCCCAAACCTGGTAAAGACCCACACCTCCCAGAATCTTACCGTCCTAGTTCTCTTCTCCAGGTAGACGTTAAAATTCTTGCGAAAATACTGGCCATTCGCCTCAGTACCATCATCTTGACATTAACCACGTCCCACCCGGCCAATGCATATATACGGCCGGGTGGGAGCCGTCTACTCCTGATAGGACGTTCAGGAACGTCCTTCAGGAGTAGCGGGATCGCGCGCGCGCGTGCCCGCGCAGCGGCGCGATCCCGATGTGCTCGTGTCACCCGGACACGGCACATCTCAGATCGGCAGGAGGGCTCTGTGATTGGCCCTCCTGATCACATGACGGCCGTGTCCAATCACGGCCGTCATGTGATGTAAACAAACAGCCGGTTGCTAGGCAATCGGCTCTCCTCTCCTCACACGGAAGTCACCGATGAGGAGAGGAGAGCAGAACGCTGCAGCCGGCTGATGATCAGTGAGTATGGGCTGCTTTTTACAGCTTTTTACTCACTGATCATCAGTCTAGTGTAAACACACAACACACCACACAGTACAAACACAGTCCCCACATATGTCCCCAAAACACACATGTCCCCAAAACATACATGTCCCCAAATAATAAAAACACATGTCCCTAATAATAAAAACATGTCCCCCACATATGTCCCACTAAAATCACATGTCCCAATGATTATCTGCACACATATGTACGTGATCACCTGCACACATATGTACATGATCATTTGCGTACATATGTCCGTGATCACACAAACCAATTATTATACACTTAATGGAATTTTTTTTACCAAAAACATGTAGCAGAATACATTTTGGCTTAAATTTATGACAAAATTTGATTTTATTGGATTTCTTTTCAAATAGAAAAAAGAAAATATTGGTTTTTTTCCAAATTTCCGCTATTTTTGCGCTTATATCGCAAAAAAAAAAAAACGGAGTCGTGAATAAATAACACCAAAATAAAGCTCTATTTGTGCGAACAAAATGATAACAATTTCATTTGGGTACAGTGTAGCATGACCGCGCAATTGTCACTGAAAGCGCTAGAGCGCTGAAAGCTGAAAATTGGGCTGGGAAGGAAGGGGGTGAAAGTGCCCTGTATTGTAGTGGTTAATATACGAAGACCAGGCTGGCTTCATGCCAGGCAGAAACACCTCTTTTAATTTGAGGAGACTATTCATCAATCTCCGGGCAATTAATGACAATCCAGGATCCAGAGTGATTGTAGCCTTGGATACTGCTAAGGTATTTGACTCCGTGGAATGGAGCTACCGCTGGACCTGCTTAGAGAGGTTTGGTCTAGGCCCCAAATTTATAAAATGGGTTCAGCTCCTGTACCAAAACCCAGTGGCGAGGGTGTTAGCTAATGGGTGACCCTCAGGACAATTCCCCCTCTCTAGGGGCACAAGACAAGGGTGTCCTCTGTCACCGTTACTGTATGCACTGGTGGTAGAGCCACTTGCTATAGCTATATATGCAGATCAGGGAATAGTGGGCCTACAGAGGGGAGGGGTCACAGAAAAGATTAGCACCTATGCAGACGACACCTTACTTTACCTAGATGACTCAGAAAATTCCCTGCCACATGCATTAGCACTCATAGAACATTTTGGAGTGTTCTCCGGTCTTCGAATTAATTGGGACAAATCCCAAATTCTCCAACTCGATAGTTTCCCATCATCTAGAGACAGGGCCCTACTCCCTTTGAAGAGGGTGGATGCCATCAAATACTTGGGAATTTGGATCACCCGAGAACCTGCGGACTACATCTCGCTCAATATTACACCAGTATTTGAAATGCTTAAGCAGAAGACTCAGGTATGGGCCCTCTCCCCCTTGGGGTAATGGGCCACACAAATCTTGTGAAGATGGTTCTACTACCCAAAATCTTATACCTGATCTGGCATTTGCCAGTGTACTTGGTCCTCAGGCATTTTAAGATAATGGAAACTATCCTTAAACCGTTTATCTGGGGCAACGCTAGACACAAGCTTGCATGGCACAAGTTGAAATACCCGACTGACCTTGCTGGAATGGCACTTCCTGACTTCAACACGTACTACCTGGCGGCTCAACTCTGGGCCCTATGGTGGCAATAGCGGGTGGAGTGGAAGGCGAGGGACGACTGACCGACAACCTATCTCTACTGTATCAATATAGGAAGATAGAGTATGGCATCTGACAAATTGCGCATCACACCACTTCATAGCTACACGTCTCTGTGGGACAATAGAGCCCTACCAGAGTTTGGCCTTGTCCATGATAGTGGGGTGTGGAGCTCAAGGGGGATATTCTACTTGTCACACATTACTCACAATGGGAAACTGAAGTCCTTTGATAGTCTAAAAGCTGAATTTGCACTACCAAATCACATGATATTCAGGTACCTACAACTCCGTCATACCATTCGTGTGCAGTTCCCTCTGGACGACCTTTCCTTAAATGACAATCCCCTAATGGCAGCAATAAAGTATCCAGATCCTAAGAAACTGATCTCTCAGTTCTATACCATGCTAACAACACCACAGGCGACCACATCGGCATACGCCTTGAAGTCCAGGTGGGAAGGTGAGATGGGCAACAATGAAGATGATGAGTGGAGAGACGCCCTAGATACATGTAAATTAGTGTCCCCCAAACTATCAGACCGCCTAACTCAAATCTACATAATACACAGGGCATAACTCACACCACTCAGAATTTCTAGGTATAAAAACAGCCAGCCGGCAGTCTGTCCAATGTGTGATCTAGCCGTGGGCACGTTTTTCCACTTACTATGGCACTGCACCAAAATCCAGGCATTTTGGGCACAAGTGGTGCGCTTTTTGCATGATACAATGGGCTCACCGATAACGCTCCAACCAAAACCGTGCCTCCTGGGTATCTTTTCAGATCCCGTGCTTAACAAATTCATTCAAATGTTTTTACATTAAACACTTTTTTCGGCACGAAAGGTCATAGCCAGAGCCTGGATGAGACCTGATCCGCCGGAGCTCTCACATTGGATAGTGGAGGTCAATAACGCTTTACCCTATAAAAAACGTATCTATTCTCATAGAGGGTGCACCTCTAAATATGACAAGATATGGGACGGATGGCTTAAAGCCCCTGAAACTTGTCTCTGATTGCAACAAGGTATTCCATGTACGTCTTCTTGCTCATTAATTTTCTCCCCAACGATCCCCCACACTGTGCATACTAATAGAAGGGTGCGTTTATTACAACATAACAAATATACTATATGGATAAGACCAATCGTGAATGGCAGTAAGAATACTATTTTGTATTGATACATACGTTGATTAGAGCTGTTAAATGTACATCTCCTATAAGCAATACTGATTATTATGCTTGATGTCTGTTAAAAAGCCTACTGTATGTATCTTTTTTTATTTGTTCAATAAAAACTTTGTTTCAAAAAAATAAAAAACCCAGCAGTGATTAAATACCACCAAAAGAAAGCTCTATTTATGTGAAGAAAATTACAAAAAAATAGTTTGGGTAGAGTGTAGCATGACTGCGCAATTGTCATTCAAAGTGTGACAGCACTGAAACTGAAAAATGGCTTGGGCAGGAAGGGGGTGTAAGTGCCTGGTAGGCAAGTGGTTAATGTATAAGCTTTCAGCATTCATGAGTGTACATAGCATGTATACCCCATTGGAATTGCCTTTTTATCAACATAGTTTAACAGGCATACATTAGCTCTTGCTTCAAATAGTGCCTACAGATAAAGGTGATATACTTTAACAAAGTATTAATAAAAGTGATAATGCGCCACCCCTATATATAAATACACAAACAATAATATATGTGTGTGTTTTCAATTCCATCAAATATGTAGTAAACTCAACATGTAATTCTGCGCAGGGATATTTGTTTTGATACTTTAACAAAGGGCACATAAAATTGAGATGGTGTATTCATTTTCATGATCTAAATCAGCTTTTTCCAAACTTTCCAACACAGAGGAACCCTTGAAATAACTTTCCATTCTCAGGGAACCCCAGACGAGTGGCAGAGATGAACCAACAGCGCATGTGCTGAACTTCTTCCGCCAGAGATGGGCTTTTGATGTCCCTTTTTTAATCTTTACAATTGTGAGTTGCCTACATTACTACCATATTTTTATTAATTAAACGGCAAACAGTCTGCACTTCTGTATTCTCTTCTTTTGCATGTACTTTGGAGACTGCTTCTGTTCCTATCAAGAGGATTGCCCATGAGTTTCTGACACTTCTGTGCTCCCTGTCCCCATCTATCCCTGGATGGTCTTATTTATTTTGTTTTGTTTTTATTTGCTGGATTTCAACATATGGACCGCTCCTTCGCCCAAGTGAATATGTAATTTGCAGTTATATTTTACCTTAGTTGTTCTACTTGTTCAAGAAAACCCACAATCATTTTGCAACTGAAGACATTTTGCAACGAGAAGTGGTCACTATGTCAATGCCAGGAAATAATAGGCAGTTATATTAAGTGCCTACAAGAAGTAATTTCTGCTAAAGGGGCATAACCAACTTCTAATGCCAAGGGCATATTTATTTTTTTCCACAGTAAACCATTACATCTATATATTTTGAAATGACTGAAAATGCTTTTTCTTGTGCTCTTATTCAAGTAAATCATCTTTATCTACAGGCACGGTTCGTATAAAGATCCAATGTTTGCCTGTTCAAATATGTTGAAAAAGTCAACAATTTTCCATAAGGCATAGTTACTGTAATATTTCACATGCTTGCATATGTTACAAGAAGTTTATAAAAGCTGTATTCACAACCTTAAAAAATTGAAATCCACTTGACTGATATGATAATTGAAATAACATAATTGCTATGTCCATTTTTTGATTTAACATTGTTAGAAATAACTTTTCCCTTTAGAAATATTTTTTAGAATTGCCAAAAATGTACCACGTTTCTTTCATACAACCACAACTATAACACTTCCCAGAATACTCATTCTGTGCGCATGTATTTGACTTACTGCTCTTCACAGAAGTTGGCATAGGGTTTAAAGCCCTACTCCAGACACAGCTATTTTTATGGTCTTGTAAATCTTTAACTTTCACATTAAAACTCAAATGTTTCTATTACTTTCTGTAAGCTCCATTGTGAGTTGAAGCTGCACTTCCATTTCCCCACTGCAGCTGAACTGCATCTATGATCAACCCCCTCTGCTGTGTGAATCGCTACCCCCCTTAGGGATGCTGATTTTACTGGTTATTTCCAAAACAGTGCAGGGGCCACCAATCACCCAAGTAATAGTCCATCCACACTGGCTCCAATAAGCAGTCTTTTTAGAATGCACTGCTTATAGAATCTCATGGGGGGGGGGGGGGGCAGCATGAGATACTCCAAAAAATGTAACACATAGCAATTGGAGGACAAATGTGCACCAGTTGTCCTCCAGAACAGATTAACCCCCCAGCTGAAGACCATGAGGTGATTTTCTAAATAGACTAAAGCTTCACAGCTGAGCACCAAGACGCAAAATTCTTTGGCATGCAAATACAGTCCAAGCCCTCACAGCTAAAGGCCAGGAGAAAAATCCATAACAGGTCAAGGTTGGTAAGCTGGGAACCCTTAGGCAGATGTCCTAGGCATATAATCCACTCCTTAGTACTTGCTGAATACTGAACAGCTGAAGGCCATGGGGAGGGTCTTTGGGCAACTGGTTATCTTACACAAAACACAGTAATCGGTAGCCAGGGCAGCTTCCAAGCACACAGGATCGACTTAGGGTCACTGCTCACAAGTCCTAAGCAGAACTGACAACTTCCTCTGGACACAACTCATTGAGTGAGATGGTGCCTCTCAGGACCAGGTAGTTTGGTTCTGCAGTCAGTTTCTGAGTAAAGTCCATTTACTCCTGCAGCTTCTGAGGCCTCTTAGAGCAACTGCATGATCCACGGGCTGCTCTCATTGTGTAAATCTTTATTAAATTTAAAAAGGGCCCATAAAGCACATAAATACGCTTACATTAAAGGTGCCCCCATCAGCACTTGAATAGATCAGCCAGTTGAATAGAGTTGCCTAGTGCTGCTGTGCCACTGTCTTCCTAGAGTCAGTGTGTGTTTTGATGACTGGACGTTATGTCAAACAGAAATGCCCGAGGCATTTTGTGGCCGTGTTTCCCCTTATTTACATGTTGCATCCTAATTCAGCTGGCTGGTTTATATTACAAAACATTAAAATAATAGCAATAATCCACACGCAGTATCAGTATTTGTTTACGATCCATGACCATACTCCAAATTTTATTACTCTACACTCAATGTTATATTCCCATCTCCCTTTGGCCTCTAGTAACCTAAGCTATTATGTGAAAGATATACATCCTAAATGAAACTCTCTTGCGCCATTTTGTGGCTCAATATCAAACTCTTTCCTAATAAATGGGAAATAATTATTTTATATTAACTCGATCTATACCTATTGTTTAAATACTAATAAATAAGTTAATCAGGTATTCAAAAAATTGCATAAACTAAAAGCCTAAAAATTCCAATATCTGAATATTAAAAAAACACTACATACTTAAAACCTAAAAACCTACATAAGGGTTAACATCTATAACAATGAAAAAATATATTTAGGCTAAAAACAAGGGAAAGGTATTAAAAATTAGCAATATAACAAATCAAGTCAATTTCTATTTTCAATTGTTTCAGAGTAAGTGTTTCTAATTCATATTCCCACCATGTCTCTTTTCCCGAGATCTCTCTTTGCAGGTTTGAACCCCTCCAATGGCTGCACAACCTATCAATATCATAAAATATAAATCCTGTAGGACCTTTATTGTGCAGCAATCTAAAATTAAAGGATACAATGTGCTTCTAAAATTCTTTCTGAATATTATTATTATGTTCAATAATTTTCAGGTGGTCATACCTATATACTGGAGGCCACATGGGTATTCTAGTACGTAGGTCACATGCATGCTATCGCATGAAATACATTTTTCTATTTTATTTTATTTACTTGTGCCAATGGACTCTGGCAAGAGAAATAGTTCCCATAAGAAATCGATAATTTAATTAGAACAAGTGAAGAGTGGCAACAAGTTGGCAGAAAGAAGGAGAAGAAGGAACACAATAGGTATCATAATCAGGTCAATCAGAAGAACCCTACAGGATACAAACCAAGGGGGTATAATGCGACTGCTAATTTTTGGGTAACAACCAGAAATCACCTCTGGAGCATGAAACACTATTACGATCGAAATCACAAAATAAAACAGAGGGTGCACAGGCCTAGTGCATTATCCCCAATGTAAGTCTTTATTAAGTTAAAAAAGTAAGTATACTAACAAACTAATGCTTGTACCACAGCTTTTCATAAAAGACATGGGCTCAAGTCTATGATGAAACATCCACACCGCAGGTAAAATATCCAGCAGTAAACAGGCTAACGCATTTTAAGGCATGCCTCTTCCTCAGAGCCAACCCTATTACTATTACTATCAATCAAGGGAAACCCTAATATCTCTGAAGTCGATAATGCTGGAGTTAACTACAAAGTGAACCTGTTTGCAGACAACGCTCTCCTGGTTCCCACAAAACCCCTCATATCACTTCAAAATCTAGAGTACTCTTAAACATTTTGCTGATATATGGAGTCTCTGAGAAAACTTTGTTAAATCCACAGCCATGAATATTATCCCTACCTCAGACTCAGCCCCCACCTCCAATCCTATTTTACATGCCGCTGGGTGACTTCATCCCTCGACTACATTAAATCTTACAATCTTGGCAGTTTCCTTCCCTGTCCTGGGTCGGCCACACCAATGCTGTCAAAATTACAATTCTGGCTAAAGTTTTTCTAAAACGTACTGATTCCATTCCCTCTTACTACCCTTGCCTCCTCCGGCGCAGGATCCTCTCCTTCATATTGACCTATGAACCCCAGGGTCCCCCAATCCAGTCTTATCATTTACAGCATAGTGAGTGTGCCTAATCTAACTAAATATTATCAAGCAGCCCAAATCTCACATGCTCCTCTGATGTTCCTTTATGGGTACTTCCTGAAATCTCAAACAGTGACCTGATCTCCATTGTTACCTTATTATGGCATCCACACAAATTCCGTCTATCCTTTCTCAGTCCTCTAACGTTAGTTACATAGTCTAAAGCTTTAGGACTCAGTCTGATACTTGAGCAAATTAATGTCCCCCTTTCTGCTTTTTTTGCCACTCCAGAATTATTCTTTATCCCCCCTGGACTAGAGCATGGGGCCTTTACATGGTGTTCCTCCCATGTTTGTAATATGTATGGTACCTCTGCGCTAGCCAAACGGAAACAATACAAGGGGAGATAGAATACTGCTGCATGCACTGAATAAGGGTGAACTCCTACCCTATTGGAATCAATGTGTATATGTGGTAGTGCTGCGCCGTATAAAGATATGGCGGGGGGGGGGGGGGGGCAATGTTTGAATAAGTAATAGATGTACATCTATTTCCCCCCCTCCCACCGCCCATGTTTGTATCCCCCTGGACTACTTTTACAGAACACCATGATGCACCCAGAGTGAAATATTATAGATATTTACAAATCTAACATGGGATTATGTCCTTGCATTATACCTCTAACTTCCCTTTTGGAAAACAAGCTTTTTACATTCTCCAGGGTCCTCTAAACTAATATCCACTATATACTCCATCCAGAATGATTGTGGTCCCATATCAGCGCTTTCCTAGGTTAACCACTGGGAGCTTGGGACACCCAAGGACTTAAAGGATTGGCTTTTGCTGGTGCCCGGTAGCCCAGGCTGTCAAAGTCTCAGGAAACTGGATTCTTGACTTCTGTTTGTGTTATATAAATTTTTCTCTATTTTTTGGGGGGCAAACAAATTCAAAATTTTGTGTTTTGCAGCCTTGTAATCACAACAAGGAATCCTTGACAGATGGGGCTGGAAGTGTGTGAAGCACAGCTATTTCACACAGCTAATTCTCATTACATACTATATAACAAAGTGTTCATATGCACAAAGCCATTAAAGCATTTGGTTTGTGTAGCGTGAAATATGAATGACTGATCCTGCCTTCAGCTTTCTCTCAGATCTTCTCTGTGTCCTCACTGCGGGCTCAGATTGTGTAGACCAGCTGGTGTCCTCTACGGAGCATTTTAGTCATTTTTTAAGTTTTTTTTGCTCCTTTTTTATTTTAAATCTGTGCAGCTACACATAACTATAGAGTTACACATGTGGGCATATACAAAGTAGTAAATTATACTCTCCTCCCTCCTCCTCCATGTCTTCCTAGTGCTAAACACTATGGGGGTGGGATATAATATGCAGATTCATTACATTCACTAAGACAATATTTCTCAACTCCAGTCCTCATGTACCCCCAACAGGTCATGTTTTCAGGATTTCCCTCAGATGAAACGGCTGTGGTAATTACTAAGGCAGTGAAACTAATCAAATCACCAGTGCAAAATAATCGAAATTCTTAAAACATGAACTGTTGGGGGTACTTGAGGACTGGAGTTGAGAAACATAGCACTAAGAGACTCACAAAAAAATTTATATAAATCAGTATTAAATATATCTAATATAATTGCTAATACCTGTAAAATAGCCTTGGATGCAGATGCCATCTGAACAAAATGAAATGCAGAGCTACCCCAGAAAGGACTGCTGGATTTGTTGGGTCTTTCCCCTACACAGCCAAGAGGCTCAATAAAGCAGTTATGGGGATTTGTTTTTGTTTTGTTTGTTTAAAGGGATGAACTTGGAGTCCCTCCGGACAACTGGACCAGGCTCCCTGACTGCCAGGCTACTGAGTATTTATGGGTTCCCTACCTTCTGGGCCTCGCCTCCCCAGGGATTGGTGGAAATGTCATAAATATTTAGGCTGCAGCCTCTGTTTCTCCACCCTCTAACTATCCTGTGAGTTCTAAAAGCCAGTGGGAGGTAACAGAGCCACAGCCTTTGGAGCACTGGGCAGCCTCCTAAACAAAATGAACCCATGCTCCTCTGCATACAGAGAAACCAGACTCAATGTACCTACACTAGCAACTTAGGAGGGTGCTACAGAAAGCTAATGTCAATCACCTTTGGTAGCACCTACACCATATTAATGCACAAAAAAAAAAAATACACATTTGATGTTCAATAAAGATCTATAGGGAGCTGGAAAACAGTTATGTGATATTTAGAATTGAATTTGATTTCCTCTGTAATTTATAATCTATAATGTCATTTACACCCCAGGTCGCTCCCTCCAGTCAACTAACCAGAACCCCCTCCACATCCCCAAGACTCATTATAAATCAAAAGGCGAACAAAGGTTCGCAGTCCAAGGACCTCGGCTATGGAACACTTTACCCCACGGACATCCGCTTGGAAGAAAACCATCTGGCCTTCATGAAGAAGCTTAAGACCCATCTCTTCTGAAGATCCAGATGGACACTGGTGGCAAAAGTGCCTTGAGGTGATTTAGTTCGCATATGTAGCGCTATACAAGTTACTCATTCATTCATACATGGGATGTGCTACCTGAATAAACAAAATAAAATCTGTTTGGAATTGAAGCATTAGAATCTTCAAAATTGCAATGTTTTTTGGTTAACTACTCCTGTTTAGATTCTGAGGACTGTTTTGCCTTTGTGAAGGGTTAGATCTAGGGTGAGACATATACTGTACCTTCACTACAATAGCACTCCCAATAGCCGTTAAATAAGATTATATATATATATATATATATATATATATATATATATATATATATATATATATATATATATATATATACACATACACACAGGGCCGCTGATAGAAATCATGGGGCCCCGTACAGCTAACCTGATCGGGCCCTATTCAGCTCAGCTCCACCCCTGGTCTCTCCTTCAGCCCCACCTCAGACTCCACCCCTGGCCCCTCCCCAGACCCCGCCTTGAAACGGTCTTTGCAACACATTACGTCATTGGCGGCATGGGTGGCACTGTCTCTGCAAGCAGCACATGCGCATGTGCTACCTGCAGACAGTGGCACCCATGCCGCAAAGCCATATTGTGCTGCAGACAGTGCCACCCATGCTGTAATATGCTGCAGACAGTGGCACCCATGACACTAATGCCATAACGCATGTGCTGCCTGCCGAAAGTGTCATCCATGCCGCCAATGTCATATTGTGCTGCAGACAGTGCCACCCATACTCCCAATAATGCCATGGCCCATAACGCATGTACTACCTGCAGACAGTGCCACCCATGCTGCCAATGCCATAATGTATAGATGCTGCTGCAGTAGTAATGGATCTTGAATCCTCCACCCCCCCCAAGCAAGCACATACCTGTGTTAGCCAAGCCCCAGGATTCACTTCCTCCCTGATCCTGCTGGTGCCTGTACTGAAGTGCGAGTGTCCACAAACTATTCCAGTCAGATGCCTTTTTTTTCTTCTCCCACAGGCGCCACCACTTGCCTCACTGCTTCTTCTCTCAGGCCGAGTGAGGAACAGAGCAGAGGGGGGTGGAATCACTCTGCGGCACCAGGGAAGGCACTATAGAGGACGCGCTGGCGGGACTTGAGCCAGAACGAGGAGCGGGCACGGAAGAGACATTCTGACACTCTTCCGCACCCGATATAGGAGAAATAGTCCCTCCCCCTGCTGCCAGCTACATAAACATATTGAGCTATTGGAATAAAATAAATGAAAAATTCCATGGGGGGGGGGGGCATTGTTGGTGGGGGCGATGTTTGGTCATAGTGGCTGGAGGGTTTTTATTTTTTTTACATTAATTAGTTCTCTGTTCCAGTTGCCCGGGCCCCCTGCTGGTTTGGCCCGGTACAAAAGGGTCAGTTGTACTGGCTTATCAGCGGCCCTGTATATACAGTATCTCACAAAAAGTGAGTACACCCCTCACATTTTTGTAAATATTTTATTCTATCTTTTCATGTGACAACACTGAAGAAATGACACTTTGCTACAATGTAAAATAGTGAGTGTACAGCTTGTATAACAGTGTAAATGTGCTGGCCCCTCAAAATAACTCAACCCACAGCCATTAATATCTAAACCACTGGCAACAAATGTGAGTATTCACCTAAGTGAAAATCTCCAAATTAAGCCCAATTAGTAATTTTCCCTCTCCTATGTCATGTGACTCATTAGTGTTACAAGGTCTGAGGTGTGAATGGGGAGCAGGTGTGTTAAATTTGGTGTCATCGCTCTCACTCATACTGGTCACTGGAAGTTCAACATGGCACCTCATGGCAAAGAACTCTCTGAGGATCTGAAAAAAAAGAATTGTTGCTCTACATATAGATGGCCTAGGCCAGTGATGGCGAACCTTGGCACCCCAGATGTTTTGGAACTACATTTCCCATGATGCTCATGCACTCTGCAGTGTAGTGGAGCATCATGGGAAATGTAGTTCCAAAACATCTGGGGTGCCAAGGTTCGCCATCACTGGCCTAGGCTATAAGAAGATTGCCAAGACCCTGAAACTGAGCTGCAGCACGGTGGCTAAGACCATACAGCGGTTTAACAGGACAGGTTACACCAGGGCTTGACAAATTTGCTTGGAATCTAGGAGCCAGCTAAAAAAGTTAGGAGCCAGGTCGGTAACGGCGATCTGGACCTGTCCCTGGCCTGACATGGAGACGAGTGAGGGGAAGATAGCGCAATCCCCCCCAGCTGTCTCCAAGTCATTGCCCATAGCTCTTAGAGGGACATTTTTTTTTTCTCAAAATTTTTTTTTTAATTGCATTTTAGTGTAAATATGAGATCTGAGGTCTCTCTGACCCCAAATCTCATATTTAAGAGGACCTGTCATGCTTTTTTCCAATACAAGGGATTTTTACATTCCTTGTAATAGGAATAAAAGTGACACCATTTTTTATTTTATTTTTAAAGAACAGTGAAAAAATAAAAGTTAAAGTAAGAAAATAAAAATAATTTTAAACGCGTCCTGTCCCGCCCGCATATGAAAGCGGTGTTCAAACCACACATGTGAGGTATCGTCGTGATCGGTAGAGCGAGAGCAATAATTCTAGCCCAAGACCTCCTCTGTAACTCATGTAACTATGGAGATTTTAAAGGGTAAAAGTTTGTCCCCATTCCATGAGCGGGCGCAATTTTGAAGCGTGACATGTTGGGTATCAATTTACTCGGCTTAACATTATCTTTCACAATATAAAAAAAAAATTGGGCTAACCTTACTGTTGACTTATTTTTTTTTTAAATACATTTTTTTTCCCCAAAAAAGTGCGCTTGTAAGTCTGCTGCGCAAATACGGTGTGACAGACAGTTTTGCAACGACCACCATTTTATTCTCTAGGGTGTTAGAATAAAAAATATATATAATATTTAGGGGTTCTAAATAAAGGGAAGGAGATAGGCAGGCAATAAAACCAGGCAGGGGAAGATCCATTAGCATTGCTGGTTGTCATACCAACGGCCACCACAAGAGGGCGCCAGATTCCAGAAGGAATCATAGGACCGCAGAAGGCCTCAAAGTCGCGGCCTCAATTACCGGCCGCCGGCGGAATGGCCCGACATGATCACGCCGGGGGGTCCACAGAGACAGGATACCCACAGTTGTGCTGCCCCAGGCGCCAGGTCGCTAATTCTAGTCGCAAATGCGACCTGGCATTGGGTTTTGTCGAGCCCTGGGTTACACTCAGAACAGGCCTCACCATGGTCAACCAAAGAAGTTGAGGGCACTTACTCAGAGTCATATCCAGAAGATGTCTTTGGGAAATAGATGTATGAGTGCTGCCAGCATTGCTGCAGAGGTTGAAGGGGTGGGGGGGGGGGTCAGCCTGTCAGTGTTCAGAGCATATGCCACACACTTCATCAAACTGGTCTGCTTGGCTGTCGTCCCAGAAGGAAGCCTCTTCTAAAGATGATGCACAATAAAGCCCGCACTTTGCTGAAGACAAGCAGGCTAAGGATGTAGGTTAGTGAAACCATGTTCTGTGGTCTGATGAGACCAAGAAAAACTTATTTAGTTCAGATGATGTCAAGCTTTTTTTGGCGACGACCAGGTGAGGAGTACAAAGACAAGTGTGTCTTGCCAACAGTCAAGCATGGTGGTGGGAGTGTCATGGTCTGGGGCTGCATGAGTTGTGCCGACACTGGGGAAGCTACAGTTTATTGAGGGAACCATAAATGCCAACATGTACTGTGACATACTGAAGCAGAGCATGATCCCCTCCCTTCGGAGACCGGGCCCGCAGGGCAGCATTCCAACATTACACACCTCCAAAACAACCACTGATTTGCTAAAGTGTTAATTCTTCACTGTTGTCACATGAAAAGATATAATAAAATATTTACAAAAATGTGAGGGGTGTACTCACTTTTGTGAGATACTGTAGATGGCGTTCTTTCTAAACTGTTATTGTAGTTGGTTTCTAAACTGGCATTTCAGGAAGGTATTCTCGTTCCTGGGGGCACGGGCGTCCGTAGATCTTTTTTCGGGTAGGGGGCATCTATTTAAGGTCACCCATGCTCTGCCCCTTTTCAAAAATGTAATTAAGGGGAGGGGCTTAGTCATGATCACATAAAGTGCAGGCATGCATAGGTTTGAAAAACCTGATGCAAAAGCTTAAATTGAAAGATCAAGCTGCCACTGTCTGATTAGCAATTTCTAATCTGTTTTTATGTTTACAGATGCTTCCACTACTGAATTTTCTTTCTGAAAATGCCAGCACCAAAGCTTTGTTATTCCAATATTTATATTCATTAAACCGGAGGAGGTATGCAGATAAGAATTTTAAACTTTCCTTAAATCTTTCTGATATGCATACAGGCTCTGGCTTAGAAAGCATTCAGACCCACGGGTCAGCCTTACAGCCAGGCAAAGAGCATTATTAAAAGGTGAGCAATGGTATCTCCCACATATCCATCATGAAATAGATGATTTAACACCTTGACAGAAATTATACAAGTAGTGCTGTTAGATGAGCTCCAGAACATGGACACAGGCTGCCTCAGGCAGGTGCTGGTGTAGGTGGACAGCTCACACTCCGCTCTTCAGGCGTGCTCCCTTCCTTCCCGCAGGCTCTGAGCCACGCCACCTGGAGAAGATGGAGGTGGTGGATGGAGTCAAAAGTGACCAGGCGCGAAGAAGGAAGAAGCTTCTGCTCCACTCTGAATGCTAGGGCCTCACCTCGGCCTTATGATCTGATGTTACTGGTTGCTAGATGCCAGGCGAGTATAGCAACCAGTGCAGTGTGCAGCAGAGAGGCCAGCGAATGGTACAATATAAGAGTCTAGGGAGTCGGGCGGTGCCGCCGCCACTGCTGCTGAATTTAACAGCAAGTGACTGCCAGAGCTTACACACCCCCCCTCTTTGTGGCAGCTGCAATACAATATTCCCAACGCACATGTTCCTGCAAAGATGGCTGTATTTTCAACTGGGTGCTGAAGCAACCATCAGTTGGAAATGTAAACAGTCATAAAGAGAAAATGTCACCAGCACACCAGGATCTCTAAAAATGTGTCCAAAACTTTAATCAATGATTACATAATTACAAAAAAGGCGACATTTCGGAGCCACACAGGACCCCTTCATCAGGTATGTGACGTCACATGCCGGATGAAGGGGTCTTGCATGGAGCCACAACGTCGCCTTTTTTGTACCTATGTGATCATTGATTAAAGTTTTGGACCCATTTTTTGAGATCCCGGCGTGCTGGTGACATTTTCTCTTTAAGCTTGCAGTGCCTGGGTGCGGTGCAAACTGGGCACTCGCCCAGGATCGGCCCTAAGTCTCCGTGTGCAGACACCTTGCTCCAGGGGGAGAATTGCCCCCCAATGCAGACGCCTATGTTGGGGGTGTACTTTATTCTGAGCCCTGACCAGAAACTGGACACATCACCTAGAAAGGTGGCATTGGCTCATGCGGCCTTCAAGATGTTCTATAGGCAGTTTTTTTTATCTTCATGATAAAAAAACTCTGTGTGCAGCAGCCCCCCCCCAATACTTACCTGATTCCCATATTGATCCAGCTATGTTGCATGAGGCTATCCGGGACTATCCGTCCTCATTGGCTGAGAAATCAAGTGGGCACTTTTGGCTCCCGCTGCCATCAAAGTCAGTGAGCCAATGGGAAGAAAGAGGGTGGGGCCAAGCCACAGATGTGTCTAAATGGGCACGCACAGCAGCAGCTCGGCTTGGGTGCCTTCATGGCAAACTGCTTGCTGTGGGGGCTCTGAGCCGGAGGCAGGGGCCAGGAATGCCGGTGAAGGACCAGAGAAGAAGAGGATCTGGGCTGCTCTGGGCAAAACCTAAGCATAACATGTTTTTTTATTAAATCAAAAAAACACCAAGATTTTAATGTCACTTTAAAAACATTTTTGTAAGGCTTGCAGTCACATCATTTAGGGGCTGATGCTTGCTTAACGTGTCTGTAAAGGACTATAGTTATTACTTTAAGGTCCATAAGATGTACTCCAGAATTAACTTGCTCTGGCTGGATCAATTCTATTTAGACTCTCTAGAAAGACCAGCTATTGAACAGATTACACTGTCAGATCATGCCCCCGTCTCAATTACGATTCAGTCTCCAGGTAAGATGGAGAACGAACGGACCTGGCGCATGAACGACAACATTCAGGATGACCCTACGGCCATGGCAGCAGTCTCTGAAGTTATTACAACATATTTTGAGAATACCAACACAGATGACATCTCCAAGAAAGATAATAAGGGAAGGGCATAAAGCAATCATTACAGGGCTTCTGATCTCCCAAAGTTCAAGGCTTAAAAAGTGAAAATCTGAGGCAATGCAGCATTTGTTCTCAGAGATACAGCAATTAGAAAACTAACAAACGTTTTCATTCCCCCGAAATTGAAAGCCACCTTAACAAGGCACTTGATCAGTTGTCGTATCTCCTAGATCAACAGGTGAAGAAAAGAATGAGATTCTGGGCTCATAGGATCTCAGAACATGGTATTAAATCTGGGCAGATGTTGGCTAGTGCCCTGAGAAAGAGGAAGGAGATGCGTTTTGTTCATAGACTGAAGTCCCTGGATGGACAACCTGTCTTTCATTCATCTAAGATAGCGAAGCTGTTTCAGGAATTTTATCACAATCTATATTGCTTTCATCCAGCTAGATCACCATGTGCTTCTATGAAACATAGAAACAAGATTAAGAGCTATATGGCAAAGATAAAATATCCAAAGTATCCAATAGTTTCTCCTAAACTAACCACCTCCTTGGAAAAAACAAATTACTCAGGAAGAACTAGAGGACATTCTTTAGAGCATTAAAGGAAAAGCCCTGGACCTGACACACATACTATGGTAAATTTATGCCACTTTTACTTCCACATATGTAAATTCAACTCAAAATTACCAAACATTTTACCAGAGGCCTTTATGGCCTACAGAACAGTAATTCCTAAAAAGGGTAATGACCCTACATCAAGCGCGAGTTATCACCCAATATCCCTCTTAAATCTAGACGTTAAAATACTAGCAAAGGTATTCGCTTCTAGGCTGCAGCCTTATCTATCATCTTTGATAAGACTCGGTTTATCAGTTTATGGCCTTGTATGGGAAACCTTCAGCCAAGGTCAAGGTTAATGGTATTCTCTCCCCCTCTTTCGGAAAAAAGAATGGAACTTGGCAGGGGTGTCCCCTATCACCCTTGCTGTTTGCCTTAGTTAGAGAGGTGCTATTGTGTAAAGTTAGAGAGAACTGCAGCATCCACAGGTTCAAAGTGGGCCCAGGGGAGTATAAACTTTCACCATATGTGGATGACATTTTATTTTACATCTCTGACACTTTAATAACGTTACCAAACCTAATGGCAGACTTAAAAGGAATTTGGGGCTTTGAGAAACTTTAAAATGCATTACAAAAAAAACCTGAAATCTTGCCGTTCTACTTACCTCCAATTATAGAGGATTCTCTTAATAGATTGTTTAGGTATTTGGGAATCAACTTGTCAGCAGATCTATCCAAGTTATATGAAGAATATTACATTCAGCTTCTTCAAAGAATTAAGGGTGATCTAGCAGGAATAAAGCTACCTTTTCATGGCTAGGAAGAATGAACATCCTAAAAATGGGTGCGCTGCCAAAAATATTATATACTATACAGAAAATACCTATCCTACTCTCAAACTCATTTTTTTTGTTAACGTTTGTCAGATTTTTATAGATTTTGTTTGGGGAATAACTAAACCAAGGTTAGTATAACAAATTTAAATCTTAACATAAAGAGTCCACTTTTTATATATAGCAGTGCATAGACACTTCCATCCCAAGTGAATAATTATTAATATCTTCTTGTGTTCAGAAAATAATGGTGCTCGATGAAACAGTTCTTATTGAGATCTAAAGTAGAGGAAAACACATCTGAAGTTTCCAAAACCATGTGGAAAAATGTGTTCTAGTCTGATTAAACCAAGGTTGAACCATTTTGGCCATATTTCCAAAAGATAGGTTTGGCACAAAAACAACACTGCAAATCACCAAAAGAACACCATACCCACAGTGAAGCATGGTGGTGGAAACATCATCATCTGCCATGCTGACTCCCAAAAAGACAGCCAAGGTTAATGGTATTCTCTCCCCCTCTTTCGGAAGTCTCTTTTTTTTCTCTAAAAATAACAAACATGTTATATATTTTTTTCACAAGAAAAAAAAAAAACAACATGTTATGTTATATTTACCTGCTCTATGCAGTTGGTTTTGCACAAAGCAGCCCAGATGCTCCTTCATGGGTTTTTTTTCAGCTCTCCTGGCCCCTCCCTCCTCTCGAGTGCCCCCACAGCAAGCAGCTTGCTATGGGGGCATCAAAGCCAAGTCACAGCTCCCTGTGTCCATTCAGACACGGAGCCCTGATCCGGCCCTGCCCCCTCTCCTGATTGGCTGACTGACAGCAGCAGGAGCCAATGATGCCACTGCTGTGTCTCAGGTAATCAGGAGGAAAGTCTCAGATGGCAGAGGAACTCATGGACATCGCTGGAGATGGGGCTCAGGTAAGTATTAGGGGGTGCTGGGGTGGCTTTTACAAGTGCATCACCCTAGAGTGGCAGTAGGGTGCCAACACTCAGTGGAGTTAGTTTGACAATGGGGGAAAATAAGCAGTCCAAGTTAAAGGACATTTGCAGCTCACTAGCGGAGGATTTATAGAAGCTCCTGAGGCAGCTAATCTGATCCCCTGTATGTTGTCTTTGCCACAATCAGGGGCATGCCTGTAGTACCTCTAGAGACATCTAACAGAAAGGCTATGGGATCCACCTGTGGGGTGAGTTGGCTGAGAGCTGGTATAAGATGGTGCATAGAGGTTGAGTACTGAGTTTACAGATGTCACTGAGGTGACTGCTGGTGTGATGCTCCTTTAGAAGGAACAACTAATTAAACCATCACTTGCAGAAGAGCAGCAAAGAAAGACTGTATGCTTAACTACTATCATACATATTGAAACCTTATGACTTTCAATTTTATATGACGCTGTATATTAGAAAAAAACATTTTATAGAAAGACATCATTTACATGAGGTTTATTCACAGAAGTTACTGATGCACAGTAAAAAAGGACAAATCAATTTCAAGAGCATTTAAGAAATATTCAAGAGTATAAAGCGATATCTGCATTTTTTTTTTTTTAGTAAGCATTAAAAAGAATACATAGTTTAGGAATAATTCCAGACATGGTGTATTTGGACATAGAGGTCGCTTTACTAAAGGAAAATATACTGTGCACTGCAAGTGCACTTTAAGTGCAGTTGCTCCAGTTATGAGGGGAAGCTCTGAAATGAGGGAGAAGCTCTGCTGGGGTCTATCATCCAATCAAGTGCAAACAAAAATGCTGTTTTGGTTTTTTCCTCTTGCATTTGATTAGGAATTCTATTTAAAGTGAAACTTTACCTCATTTACTAAGCTCTGGAGCAAGTGCACAGTATCTTTTCCTTTAGTAAATCGTCGCCATAGTTACATTGGTCCAGTATGGAACAATGTAACTAAGTCTATATTATAACTGGCTAATGCCCCTGAAAGCTAGAATTTGCTAAAGTAGGCACAGCTGCTTGGTGATCTCCACTGGCTTCTGGGCCCTATGCTGAGCAGCCGGCCTGATGTATTGTGAACACAGGAGGTCAGTTGTTCACTACAGGTGCCATTTAGAGAATGCTTTGCATTTCCTGAATCACTGCAAAACATTGGACGAGGTGGAGAGCGCGACGTCACCACCACACTTATCCTTTCTGTCCACTCAGAGAACACTTGGCATGCATTCAGAAAATGCAAAGCATTCTCTGAATGGGTCCCGTGCTGAGCGACCCAAGTCTTGTGTTCACAATGAATCAGGCCAGCCATTCCGCATGGGACCTGGAAAAGTTGAGCTCAATGTAACTATGTAAAAATTTACCACGCTTGACATTTCTTCTTTCATTTCCAATTTTTTTTTATCAATACTACAAAAATCTTTATGGAACTTTTCTGAATGTAAGTTGGTTTTGTGAAATATTTATACCAAACTACTCCTACTAAACTAAGAATACAATTACAGTATTATACAAGTCAACATAGTGCAACTTTCGCCTTATCACATTTGCCATTAAAAAGTACAGTAACCATTTATTTTCAGGCCTCCTTTAAAAAGAAATAAAAACATTTTTTTTGTTTTTGAGAATGACTAGGGACATAAACCTGGCTGATCTGAATTGTGTATATTTGTTGTGGTAGAAAGCCCCAATAGAATTCTCTAACATTTTCTTCACAACAAAAATCAAATATTAAATACAAAAAATGTGGGGTTCAAAAGAGCAGGTCCTTGGTGCCATTTGCCATTAATGTTTGTTGGTGCACATTTGTGATTTTCCCAGTGCTTGATTAAATTTAAGCCCTGGTTCACACTGGTGCCGCTTCGCAATCGTACTACTTCAGCGCAAATTCAAACCCGCAGATCAGTGTGATTTGCATCTCCAATATCATTGTGGCTTGTAACTTCATTTAAAAGAAGTCTATGAAAGTCGCAATGAAATCCCAAAACAGTAGTGACTTGAGTCGCAACGATTTGAACGGTTCCATTGCCAGCAATGGGGTGCGACTTAACATGCGATTTTGAACTGTCAAATCACACAACAAATTGCACCAGTGTAAACCAGGGCTAAATATTTGCAGCAACTCTTGTTCTCCACAAAACAAACAGCTCGACTTTAGGAAATACTCTGAGCCAAAATAATAATAATAAATATATATATATATATATATATATATATATATATATATATATATATATATATATATATATATATGACATAGAAAGGTTATTAGTAAGCTTAATTTTTTGTCTAGATTTCTCCCTCAACAATATGGCGATACATGTGAACCACAACCCCCAGTTTGTTTTATATAAATGACAGGGTGATGTTACTATAGCAATGAGGAATAGCATAAAGTGCAACTTTAGTGAGAAAATTAAGTCCCGATAGATCACTTCAGGCTGGCCCCTTTTGCAGGTATAGCTATATAAAACTTTAAGGGTGTATACAGTTTTAAAAACCAGTAACACTGCGGCTCACCCTGCTCTGTACATGCTCAATTGCTCTCTATTCTTGGCACTGTGCCTAAAATCTGAGCCACTACAGGTCGATCTGCTAACCCCTTTAAGATTTACTCTTCCTGGAGGGGGAAGAAAGCAACAGAAATGACACAATGTTGAGGGAACACAGATTAGGGAGAGAGAAAAGAAATATAGGGGAGCTGACAGGACAAACTGCCAGGGAAACACAAGAGTCAAGCCATGTACAGCCAGTTCAATAAAAACTGGACGACATTCGGCCCGTGTGTATGCCAGCTGGTCCGATGGTACGCTGGAAAACCAGCAGTCAACCGGCTCCTGAGTAGCGCTCCAGGATTTTTTTTAAAAAAATTTATGGACCTGCCAACACCCCCCCCCCCCCCCCCCAAAAAAAACAAAAAAACAAGGCAGCGATTTAAACGCCTACCCTATTCAAAATGAAAAAAATATAAAACATTTTAAATATTTTTTTTTTAATAGTCTCTTTTATGCCAATAAAATACAAATGATAATCTTGTTTGTGGATAGCTTCACCTTTAAGAGTGGGTCATCTTTAAATACAATATTACGTCTTCTTAATTATATTAAGAAAATCATTACATACAGATTATTTTACATGAAAACCAATATCTTAAAAAATGCTGTGTGTACAAACATCACAGGAACAAAATCTCTAAGCAGATGCCTGCTTTAAGTGAACAGAGGCAATGGTTATTAAAAATATAAAGGTCTCTCTGCATATCTCCTATGCATAAAAACAGCAACAAGCACTGCCACGAACATATAAATCGGAACTCTACATGCCCATCTGCATGTCGGCAAAATTGTAAAAATTATCCACATCTTGAGAGGCAGATGACTTGCTTTCTGAAACAAACACCTGTTAAAAAAAAATAAAAATGAAAATGACTAAATAAACATATGATACACATAGGCACACTGGAAATCTTGCGAGTTACACTATAAAGAAGAAAGCAGAAAATAGCCATTTAAAATGGTTTAGAAAGCTCAATCAGAATAGAACTAATAATGTTTAAAGGATCTCTAAGGGCAATTTTATTTTATTTTTTTAAAATAACAAACATGTTATACTTACCCCTACCGTGCAACTCGTTTTGCACAGAGTGGCCCCGAACCTGCTCTACTGGGGTCCCTCGGCGGCTGTCTCGGCTCCTCCCCGCAAGGACTCCACAACTTCATGCGAGCTCCCTCGCATGGCATGGAGTGCTTGCGGGTGCGCTCCCGTGAAACAGCAGGTGGCCGTAGCCGCTCACTGTATAACTCGGCCCCGCCCCCGGCACGCCATTGGATGTGATTGACAGCAGAGCGAGCCAATGGCTGCGCTGCTTTCAATCCATCCACTCTAGCCAATCAATGGCTAGGGTGAGTGGCGAAGAGGATGTCGGGGGCAACTTTCAAGGAATCAGGTAAGTAAAATGGGGGGATGGGAGGCAAGCATTGTCGGATTTTTTTTCACCTTAATGCATTCTACCTTTACCTTTACAATCCCTTTAAGTACTGTATGTCTAAAGTGTAACAAAACTGAGAATCAAATAATCGCCATTTTTATCCATGAAATTAGAAGTTAGCCCAAAACCTAACTCTAAGGCCCCATGCACACCTGAGCGATTTTACCGCGATTTTGTACACGTCAAAAGGTCACCAATGTAAAAAGCAGAAAAACACCCAAATCTGCCTAAAAATTACAGTTACGCTTACCTGTAATGTCGTTTCCAGTAGTCTTTCAGGACAGCCACTATGAGAGACCTTGGCTCCTCCTCTTCCTTTGGAAACACTGCGCCAGCCCCCATAAATTTACATCTCCCCCTGCCAGCCTTTTTTCAAGGCACAAGAACACATTAACATATAACATACCATCACACATTACTATCATGCCTGCGTTTAGGTCTTCCTCAAGATTCCTCCCCCCCCCCCCCCATCAAAAAAAATTTGGCTGGGTAACTAGGGCTGTCCTGGAAGACTACTGGAAAAATTGGATTTTTAAAACAGCTTACCTGTTAAATCCTTTTCTTTGATGTACATCAGGGGACACAGTAATAACTATATGGGTTATATCGGCGTATCAGGTGCTGGACACTGCCACGCCCCTTAAGGTGTGAACTTCCCCCATATAACCCCTCCCACTACTGGGAGTCCTCAGTTTTGTAGCCAAGCAATATAGTCTTTGCTGGACAACAACCACCAATTTAGGCTCTGACCTATGTCAGGAGCCAAGAGTATTGGAAACAAACGAGGCCTGAAACTTCTTTATTCCAGACCGACAGGATGGTGTCTTGAAGCAGTCAAGATAAAACGGCACGTAAGGGACGGCCTTGAAGGAGGCCACCATTTCCCCTAAAAAATCTCCTGCAGCCGAATGAAGGAATTTTCCTTTGTCCTGATGAAGTTGAATTAGTCCTACAATGGAACTGCTTCTCGTCTGGGGTAAGAATACCTTCTTCTGTGTGGAATTTATAACCAGCCCCCCAAGTAACCTCCTTGATGGTTTTAAGAAGAATCTTCCTAGGCTGAGAATCCAACCCATAGATTTCAGATATCTACAGCTCAGAGATCAGACTCTGGTTTTAAACCCGAGACTGAATGATCTATTAAAATAGATCTTCTAATAGGCTAGGACCGTTATGCCTTGAGCCCTTAACCTGGCTAAAGGAGGTGCCAGAATCTTTCAGAACACTCGTGGTGCTGTGGCTAAGCCGAATGGCAGTGCCACAACTGAAAAAATAATTTTATATTTCAAACCACATAAATTTCTGGTAAGCGGGAAACTTTGGCACATGGAGTTATGCAACTCCCCTCCTTGCAGGATGGACACAAAAAATGGACACAAATTATGAAAGGATCGGATGTTTAAGTGCCGAGTCAGATCTCCGAGGTCTAGAATGGGTCTTACCTCTCTGGTTCTGGAACCCTAAAAGGTTTGAGCCAAACCCCCTGTTCCACTAAGGGAATTTCTGATATCACCGACTGGGATAACAGCTGATCCAGAGGTCAGAAAGAGACTGCTTTTTTCTCGGGATCCTTAGGAACATTCTCTGAGGAGACGAAAACTCTTGCATAAAGACTTCCATATCAGCAGCCCCAAGGAACCCACAGGCAGCACCCAAACAGGGCCCCTAACCCTGGACCCTCAGATCGAAAGGCGACTGAGCCATCCGGGCTCTTGGAACTCTAGTCGTAACCTAGAGAAAAAAAAAATGCAGAAATCCCTCTGCTCTTGACATTGTTCCTGCCAGACCTTGAGAATCGCAGGACCTTTTCCTCACCCAAATGAGTGGGGGTGCTCCTTCATGAGAAGGCCTTAGCATTCTGCTTTATGGGCTCTCTGCCCCCAAGAACCTGGCGCTGCCCGTGGGAACTTTCTCCTGAACCTGACGAATGAGACCTTCAAGGCTGCCTAAAGGCAGATGCTCCAGGCATAGGAGAGGCTGCATGATTAAAGGAGACATGTACAGCCGTACCCCAGGAAGAGACACAAACTGGCTAAGGGTTTTCACATGGTGCTTTGGCTGATCAATATTTCAGCCATGGACCTCTGCAAGAAGAAATACACCAGCCCTTTGCCAGGCCTGCTGATCAGGCAGAATTTCAGGTATCTTAACCTGTTCCTTAACCCTTTGGAGTCCATATTTTCCAAAGCATTAGCGTGACTCAGAATGTGCTCCACCAAAATAGTGGAGCAGACGTTAAAGGGTTAATGGACAGATATTCCAATTGCAGCAAGAACTGCAAAAGACATCCTGTATTTAAAAGGAAATTCCATCCTTAACTTGCTGGATCCTTTAACATCAGTGCATTATCCACTGGACATGCGACTCTGCTCACTGAGGTGATTGCAGCATTAATATCTGGAACCCTCCCTGTTAGGATCTTCTGAAGATATTTGGGAAGATCTACCTGATCCCCAGCCTCCTGCACCTCAATAAAAGGGCCCTGAGGACTAGATGGGAATCTGCAATGTTTAGTCCTACTACGGAGAGATATCAGCCATAAGCTTTTAAATGGTAGAAGAAAAAAAAAACTGTTTGTATGAAATACACAGGGACAGAAGTGTTCTACCCTTGACGGCTCATCTGACTAGCTGCATACCTCTCAGGGGAGGATGACATTCTTTTGTAAGGGTTTTTAGTTTGTTGTATACCATTAACCCCTTAGAACCCTAATGCCGTGTACACACAATCGGAATTCCGGCCAGAAAAAGACCGATGAGAGCTTTTCATTAGAAAATGCGACCATGTGTATGCTCCATCAGAATTTAGCTGTCCGAATTTCCGCCAGCCAAAAATTGATAGCGTGTTCTCAATTTTCCAGATGGAAAAACTTTCTATCGGTAATTCCCATCGTGTGTATGCAATTCCGACACGCCAAAAAACACGCATGCTCAGATTCAACTACGAGACAGAAGCTATTGGCTACTGGACTTCCTTTTTCTAGTCCAGTAATACGTGTTGTACGTCACCATGTTATAAACAATTGGAATTTGATGTGACCGTGTGTAGGCAAGACAGCTGGAGCTGAAATCTGTCGGGACAACCATCAGAGCTTTTTCAGACGAGAATTCCAATCATGTGTATGCGGCATTAGAGTAACTGGTCCCTTGCCACTCATAGCTTACAGTACAAAGCAGAGGCTCTACCAGCAAAAGAATGTTTCACTTGCTAGGCTATAGTACAGTATAATAACTGCTTTTTAATCCTAGCTATACAATACAATGTTTTCAAAAGGGAAATGCCTGTGTCACCAAACCTGACCAGCAACCACTCTGCTCTGTCCCTCCATCGCCAGGCAGCAGCTTCTCTCACATGGCTTTACAATACTTCCTGCATGTGTGGCCGGCTTCTGACACTGTTTAGCCATGCCCCCGTGTGAAATACGGCCCCCCTCTTCCTTTTTCAAAAAAGGAAGCCGAGTCTCCTAAGCGAGTGTCCTGCATCATGGCGCGGGGGGGGGGGGGGGGCAAATTCTCCGCTCCCATGAGCGGCTGCGGTCTGCCAAAAATATTCTTTTTTTTTTTTACCAAAAGAATGAGGCAGCTGGCTGGCATCAAATAAGACAAAAAACGCCAATCTGGGGGCCCAGGAAGTGATCAGACTCCCCTTTCTCTTACCTGAGGGTCTGAGCTGGCTCAGAAGGAGAGGAGAGTGGAGCTTCTGCTGTTTCCAGAGTCAGAATGGTGAGTGCTCATTACAGCCCCCAGTGGTGACACATAGACATGACATGACAACACAATACATGGAAGGAGAGATTCCTGAGAAAATCTCCCCTACCTTATCCTCGCAGCAGGGTTTTATCAGAGAGAAAAAACCCAATCTTCGCCCTTCACTGTAGGCTCCGAGAACCTTAAAAGGAAACCTTCAGGGACCCACAATCCTGGACCTGCAACAGCACCCCGCCAGTAAACTTTTATTGGCCTTGCTACCAAAAAGTACTGGATCCCAGGGCCCAGCTCTCAAAAGAATTTGCATGCAAAACCTTGTGTCTTCGGATTACAAGGCCCGGGTAACATTCATTTAGTCCATTACAGAGACATCAGAACTGATCCGGGCAGGATGGCTGGCTCTCAAAGGATTACTGCCCGTGGAGCTCAGTACAAAAAATCCTTACTCATGCCCAACACCTTAGACACTGGCGAAAAAACAGAACTCCCAGTAGTGGGAGGGGTTATATGGGGGAAGTTCACGCCTTAAGGAGCGTGCCAGTGTCCAGCACCTGATACGCCGATATAACCCATATAGCTATTACTATGGCTGTGTCCCCTGATGTAAGAAAAGAAGACGTTACCGGTAAGCGCAACTCTAATTTTCCCTCCCCGTCTTTCAGGACAGCCACTATGAGAGGATAGGTGAGCAATTAGCACTCAGGGCAGGACAACGGCTTGCAGAACCTTTCACCCAAAGGCCTGCTCATTTGCCGATACCAGGTCCACTCTGTAATATTTCACAAAGGTGGTAAAACTGGACCACATTGCTGCCTTGCAAATTTGCTCTGGCGTTGCTCCAGCTCTTTCTGCCTGCGAAGCCGCCATAGCCCTAGTAGAGTGTGCTTTAATTCCCATAGGAGCCTCTTCCCTGCCAGTTTATAAGCCTGGCTAATGGTTACCTTGAGCCATCTGGCAATAGTGTGTCAAAACGCCTTCTTGTTCCACCAAACAAAACAAAGCATCTAACTTCCTAAAAGGCTTTGTCAGCTCTAAATACCGTAGAACGGTTAAAAAAATAAAAAAAAAATAAAGTCGGATCGGTCTTAAAAACTAACCAATCCGAAAAAATAACACTAAAGAAAGAGCCTCCCTCTCGTTGACCCTCCTAGCAGTAGTCACTGCCACCAAAAAAAAAACGATTTTGAAAGTTAGGTCCTTTAGAGCACAATCTTCTGAAGGCTCAAATGGAGGCTCCATTAAGCCCTGTAAGACCAGGGATAGGTCCCACTTAGGGAAGGGCGTGGACCCTGTACTGGTCTCTGTCTTGCTAGAGCTTTGAAAAATCTGAGCACCCAGGGGTTGGTGGCCAGCGATTTCTTCAAATATGCGCTGAGACTTGGCTTTTAAGGGTTCTGGTGGCTAGCCCCTTATCTGCCACGTATTGCAAAAACTCCAAGACTGCTATAGGGCTCTGCACCTTAAAGGAGTTCTCTAAATATCACTCCCTAAAGCGCCCCCAAACTTTTTGGTAGATTCGGCTCATCTCCTCCTTACTATTGAGGAGGGTGGCTATCAGTTGTTCAGAAAAACCCTTGGTTTTTAGTAATTCCTCTTCAGAAGCCAGGCTGCTAAGTTCCAGTGGTGTACCTGGAGACAGAGAACTGGGCCCTGTGAGAGGAGATCCTTTCAAAGTGGAAGCAACAAGGGGGGTTCCACTGCCAACTGCCTGAGGATCGAAAACCAAGCCCTTTTGGGCCAGTGTGGAGCCACTAAGATTAGAGAGGTGTTTTCTAACTGAAATTTTCTTAGTACCGCCGGAAGTAGAACCGGAGGTGGGAAGGCGTAGCAAGTCTTGAAGAGCCAGCTCTGTGTTAGCGCATCTACCCCAAAGCATTTTCCCATCTGTTTAGTGAAACATGAGATCTTTGCGTTGCTCCTTGAAGCAAATAGGTCCACCTCTGGGCCATTTCCTGACTATAAAGGTCGAAAACCTCCTGGTTGAGGACCCAATTGCCTTCACTCAACTGCCTCCGGCTGAGGAAGTCAACCACTACATTCTCTTCTCCCTTTAGGAATACTGCTGAAAGGAAAAGTGTGTTGGCTTCTACCCAGCTCAGGATCTCTGTTGCTTTAGCCCAACAGGACTCCACTCCTCATGCTGCCCTGCTTGTTTATATAAGCAATGACCGAGGAGTTGTCTGAACGCACCTGGATATGTTGGCCCAGGAGCTCCCCTCTGAAGGTTTTGAGTGCCAATCCGAACGCTTTTAGTCATATCCAGTTGGATGACCTTGAGTTCCTCTTTCTTCCACATCCCCTGTGCTGGCCGAGATCCAAAGTGTACTCCCCAGCCTCTGCTGCTTCTGTCTGTGGTAATCACTCTGGACACTGGAATGAGCCACAAGCGCCCCTGTGATAGATTTATCCGCTTCCTCCACCACCAGAGGGATCTTTTTACCCAAAGAGGAACTGAAATTAAGGTGTCTAATGAATCCTGGCTGTGATCCCACACTTTTAGAACAAAAGCTTGCAGGGGACAGAAATGTAGGTCTGCGCATTGGTCTACTGGGATGGCAGAGGTCAGTAACCCCAAGGTTGACATGACTGCTTTCATTGACACCGGCTGGTTGCTTTGGAGGGATGCTACTGCTCTGTCCACCTTCAGAATCTTCTCTGCTGGAAGGAAAACCCTCCGCTGTGTTGAGTCCTGCAGGCACCCCAGATAGGAAATTAGCTGAGCTGGAATTAAGCTGGACTTTTCCAGATTACGCAGCCACGCCAGTCCTGTCAGGGTTTCTTTTATTAGTTCCAGATCCCCGATTAGCTGCTGTGGAGATAATGCAAAAGATGAGTAAATCATTCAAGTATGCAATAATTGATACTCCCCTGAGTCGCAGAAAAGCCTTCTGCCATGACCTTTGTAAATACTCAGGGTGACGAGGATAGACCAAATGGCAGTGCCTGGAACTGCAGATGAATGGTCTCCCCCTCTACCTTCACAGCCAGGCGCAGGAACTTGTGAAAAGTTTCTGCAATAGGGACGTGGAGGTAATAGTTTTTCAGAACCAATGACACTATATAACAGTTCTGGGGTAGTAACGCCCTGAGACTGTGAATATGGATTCCACCCGGAACCTTTTGTAGGTAATTGATCTGTTCAGGGGTTTCAGGTTTAGGATTAATCTGTAACTTCCCGAAGGCTTCTTCACCACGTAAAATGTGTGAATAGAAGCCCGTCCCTTCCTCCCCTTTTGGAACCCTGCAAACCACATGCTGTTGCTTTGGTTCCCTTAATGTCCCCAGGAGGGCCTCTGCCTTTGTCGCACATCAGGGGAGAAGCGTGATTAGGCTTCGACGTGGAGGGGCCTCTGTCAACTATAGGCAGTACCCTCTCCTTACAATCCCGAGGATAAACTGGTTGGGGGAAATTGCTTCCCATTGTGGAAAGAAGGCCCCCAGTCTTCCTCCCACTCTGACCGGTAGGTCACTGGTTTTTCGGGGCTACTCAGAGGGCAAAAAATCGCCCCCTCCTTTGCCCTTACCCCTTTGGCCCCAAGTCTTCTTTTCCTCTTCTGGCTTGGGGGGGGGCCTCTTTTTTAGTAGACAAAACCCCCTCTTGGTCTGAGTTGGGGGTTTTCGTTTTAACAGGGAATTAATTATTATTATTTTTTTTATCAGCTGTGTGGGCTAATACCGTTTCCAGACCGGGCCGAACAGAAGGTCCCCAGTCAGCGGAATGCCACATAATTTAACCTTGGAGGCATTGTTGCCTAGTCATGTTTTGAGCCAGAGGGCCCTTCTAGTTGAGTTGGCTAGTGCAGCGGTCCTGGCTGACATGCGCACCGACTCAGCAGAAGCATTCGCTATATATGCCACCCCTCGCAATATAGTCGGAAAGCATGACAAAATGGTCTCTTTAGCCGTACCTGCCTCGATGTGGGCTTGAATCTGCGTAAGCCAGTGCTCGAGGTTACAAGCCACCACCGTGATTGCCATCTCTGGTTTTAGATTACCCAGATTGATCCCTAGGTCTTTTTTAGAACAGAATCTATTCTCTTGTCCATGGTGTGTCAGAGCCCCCAAATCCTCAAAGGCCAGATCTGTGTTTGTAGAAACCTGCGAGAAGGCTACGTCCAGTTTGGGGTTTTTGTTCCAGACTGACGCTGGGTCATCTGAAAACGGGAATCTTCTTTTCAGGGACCTGGAAAAAAAAGGTTTCCGCTCAGGATCCTGTCACTCCTTTAACTGTCTCTACCAGGACCTCATGAACTAGGAAGACTTTTTTTCTGTTCTCTCAAGCCCTTATACATCTGGTCGTGGAGAGACAGGTTTCTTGTCCACCCGAATACCCAGCGTGGTATAGACTGCCCCTAAAAGGTCCCCTACCTCATCAAGGGACAGTTTGCATCTTTAGGGTTTCCAGGACTCCGCGTCCTGATTCTCTCCCTTAGATTCATTCTGAGAACCGGAGATAGCAACGTCTGGTTCCTCCCTAGCCTCCTCTCTGGAAGCCCCTGCGGTTTCCTCTGCCGAACCAGTGGCCATGGTTTGGGAAGATGCAGAGTCCTGTGCAAGAGGCAGGGTTGTACTCTGATGCAGGTGAGGAATTAGCGGGAAATTTTAAACCCTCAAACAAGGTTTTGAAAGACTGAAAAGTTGAGGACAACTTCTTAACCGATGCCCCTTTGTCTCCTGCTCTGACGCCCTTTCACTAACCAGTGCATCAATACATTCTATACATAACACTCTTTTCCAAGCCTCCCCTAGGGTGTCCCTACAAGAATTGCACTCTTCGAGCTATGTGTGGCTTTTTTCTCAGTAGCTTTCTGAAATACATGCAAAAAAAACACCAATCAATATCCCCATAAGACATCATACTGAGATACAACCATGGGGAGTACCTAGCCCCTCCTATAAAATAAGGGACTTGGTCTCCCCCTCCTCTGACCACACTACAGGAGCCATGGTGGGGGAGGGAAATCCTAGGCAGAGAGGACCCTTCCCCAGGGTGCCCTTACCCTGGGATGGCTGGAGCTGGCATCGCTGAGCGCTCTCTGAACATCGGCTTCCGACATGCTGGTGGTGCTGCCTGTGGAGTCTTGTCACCGCTTGGGCTGTGTTGCCACTCATCCTCAGCCTCTGCCCGGCCCCCTATCAGCCCCGTGACCCGGAAGTCGCGGGTCAAAGGAAAGCATCCGCCCTCCTCACTGCCAAAAATGAAGTCAGCTGGCGTCCGGCCCGCCTGGTTCCACTCTGCAGCCTGTACGCTGTACAGGGGTAATGGAGATGTCAACAGCCCTGTGGCTGTGATAGCAGGCCCCCGGACTTCCACCTGTGCTCGGCGTAGCTGGGGAGGCAAAAAAGAAGCGGCCAGTGAGTACCATGCCACTGCCCTGGAGAACCCATGTCTCCTTAACATGGACTAAAAAAATAGAGCCCCCAGTATCTGACTGTCTTAGGCCTGGTTCCAACGCAGTGTCTCCCCACTGGGGGAAACACAAATAACTGAGGCTGGCAGGGGGAGGTGTAAATTTATGGAGGCTGGGCGCAGCGTTTCCAAAGGAAGAAGAGGAGCCAAGGTCAAGCCAAGTGGCTGTCCTGAAAGACGGGGAGGGGAAAAAAAAGTTCCAGAACGCGTTTGAGCTTCAGGCCTTTTAGAGCTTCTGGCTTTAGGGGTTTTGAAATGGAGATGTGAACCATCTCCATAGGCAATAAATTGATTTTTTCCTCCCCCCTTCAGGCTTCAAGCTAAAAAAAATGCTCAAGTGTGACTGGGGCCCAAGAGCTCATGCACACTGCAGTTAAAAAATAAAAATAGGAAAAAAGCTGCTTGAGCTTTTATTTATGCCTATAAAATGCCTGAAAAAGCCATAGTGTGCATGGACACATTGGCTAACATGGAGGGTGTTTCTAGGCAGGAAAAATAAGAGCTCAAAAGGCTGTAGGAGTTGCTTCTTTGAGCTGCAGTGTGCATGAGCCCTAAACCTACTTGCAGCCACAATCTAAAACTAATCTATCTAGCCCTGTAAAGAAGAAATCTCTATACATACTTTTTCTGCAGCCACTCTGGTCTTGTCTCCAGCGGTAGATGGTGTGTGCAGGAGAGAACCAACAACAGCTGGGAAATCATCAAATAAACTTACTATGTGTCATCTGTTGTTGGCTGCCTCTCCTAAACATGCCTACTAAGGATGAGCTCCGGCGTGTTCACACAGCCCACGTGCAGAGCCTGCCAGGAAGTCGGCGCTGCGCTAATCACAGGCAGTAAGACATCGTGACGATGCACGGCTGCAGTGATCGGGAAATGTCGCACTGCCTGTGATTAGCAGAGTGGCGACTTCCTGGCGGGCTCTGCATGTGGGCTGTGGGAACACGCCGGAGCTCATCCTTAATGCCTACACACTGAAGCTGGCACTGACAGCTCATTGTGGGACTGGAGTGGCTGCAGAAAAAGCATGTATAGTGATTTCTTCTTTGCAAGACTAGATACAGTAGATTTTTAGAATGTAGTTGCGAGTAGGTTTAGAGTTAGTTAGGCTTTGGTTGAACTACTTTAATTGCGTTTTTCGTTTTTTTCCATCATAGTACTGCTGATCCCTTCCAGCCTTTTCCAGCAACCTCATGTATAAATGCCGTAGCTCCAGTGTTGCGCCTTGTGGCTCTGGACCAACTTCAAAATAGTGGCAATGGTGGACCATGTGTGCACAATATATGTCAGCAGAGCCACTTATCCTCACCACTGGCGCATGTGACAAAGTTTCAATGCAGTACAACTGGGCGATAGTTAATTATCCTACAACAGAAAGCGCCTGAAAAAAACCTTCATGGTAGGATCACCAGGTACTCTAACTTCTTCCCACCCGGCCACTAAATGGCCGGGTGGGCGTTTTGTCCTGCTGAGTGGAAGTTCCTGAACGGCCCTTTAGAAGAAGGAGTGCAGTAGAGTGCCCGCGCAGCCAAGCGATCCTGATGCGCTCATATCCCCTGGACACCGTGCTTTCCTGATTGGCAAAAGGGCTCTGTGATTTGCCCTTTTGATCACACGATGGCTGTGTCTAATCACAGGCATTGTGTGATGTAACCAGAGCTGGCTGTCAGTCGATAGGCTCTGCTTCTCCTTCTCCTCACACGGAGCCAGTTAGTGAGGAGAAGGAGAGTAGGTATGTGTTGCTGGTGGGGATCAGTGAGTTTAAAGCACTTTGGACATTTTGTGGGGACACTTGCTGTGTGATCAGCGAGTGGAAACAGTGTCCGGTTCACAGCATATAAAAACGCAGTCTGGATGAGTTTCTGCATTAGCATTGTTGATGCGTTCCGGTGCTTTTTTCCACTTTTTTCCTTCACTATAAATAAGGACATGTGCGCTCCGGTGCATTTTTGAACAGTGTAGTTCATATAACCTACTATCCATGCATTTTTTTTATCAAGAAAAAACAAAACAAAAAAAAACGCATGTGGTGTGAACAGGCTCTAAATATGTAACCATGTAAATCTCTTATATGAGATTTTAGTTTTTGGGTTTAGATCTATAATAAAGGAGAAGTATGGGTTTGGGTTTTTATTCCCTTATCATATTTACCTAGGTGGATTCAGCATCAATTTGATACTGCATCTGTCCCCAGTGTCTCTGCACTGAGAGATCGCACACCACCGATGGCTTGGTTCTCAAAGATCCTCGAATGGAGAGCTGCTGACTGTCAATCAGCAGCTCATCTGCTCTGTTCTTCCTCACTCACTGGAGAGCTGAGCTGTGGAGGGGCGGGGAGAGGCTATCTCAGGGGCTGGCTGAGACTGCCTTCAGTCCAGGGATCTGGTGGATCCAGACTTTCACGGTGCCTGGACTGATCTGTGTGACGTCAGCAGAGAGCAGACTTCAGATCACTCTCTGCTGAAAATAGGTCACAGGAGTGCAAAACGAGTGACCATTAGGAAAAGCCCAGCCAAAACGAGCCCAGTGTAAAAGTGTATATAATGTGTGGCATCGTGCTTCACTGTTTACAATTTTCTTAGGCAAACTAATTTTCCCAATTCTGTTGCAGGGTTTCTTACTTGGAGATCCTGCTAGTAAGCACATTCCTGTTGCAGAGTGACAACACTAATCCTTGGTATTACAATTCCCAGCAGCATTCTCCGTGTGCGGTTTGCACTCTTAGTTGGCCCTTGAGCTGCCTTTAAGATACGCAGCCCAAAAGGTAAGCTGAAGGTAGACTGACAATACTGCTGCTTATTGCAAGGCAGTGCCTTAGCCAGGTCAGCCTACAAAGTGCTGTTACTGGCAGGATCTTCACATAAGAAGCTTTGTAACAGAATTCAAGAAAAAGGATTTTAATTCTGGGCTCCAGAAGCAGGACTTTTGGATGTCTGAAAGTCACATCCATGCAGGGAAACTGCACTACATTTCCCGCAATGCCTAAGGAAACGGAGGTCGGGCAGCTGTGTGTGTGTGTGTGTGTGTGTGTGTGTGTGTGTGTGTGTGTGTGGACAGAGCAGGCCTGTCATCAAAGGATGCATCAGCGAAGGGCAGTTCAGAACAGGAGACTCCTGGGTCCACCCATTTGAGCGTATGTAGCTGGGGCACTAAAGGACATAGCAGCCATCGGTCTTACAAAGCTGAAATCACAGGGAATGAAGACTTGGATTTAAAAAATTCACATTCCTTTTCTCTGTGATTTAAGCGATACTAAAAAGTCTGTTTTTTTTTTTGTTAAAAATAAAAAACATGTTATATTTACCTGCCCTGTGCAGTGGTTTTGCACAGATCAGCCCAGATCCTCCTCTTCTCATGTCTTTTGCTGGTGCTTCTGGCCCCTCCCCCCTGTTGAGTGCCCCTATAACAAGCAGCTTGATATGGGGGCACCCAAGCCAAGCCGCAGTTCTGTGTGTCCATTCAGCCCCACCCCCGTTTCTCTCCTCATTGGATGTCTGACTGACTGCAGCGGGAGCATATGGCGCCATGCTGCTGTTTCAGCCAATGAGGAGGGGAGTCCCGGGCAGCCAAAACACACCTGCAGCATCAATGGCTCTAGCTGGGGCTCAGGTATTAGGAGAGCTGCTGCACACAAAAGGTTTTTATCTTAATGCATAGAATGCATTAAGATAAAAAAAAACCTTCCTTTACAACCACGTTAATGACTCAGGAAAGAGATTAAGTACATATTTGCTCAAGGTAGGAAAGCACGAGTAACATGGGAAAAAAATTCTGCCTGGAGTTAAGGTTTAAGAAACTGAGAGACACAATGCCAAATATACTGAAAAATTGTTTTAAGGTTAACATGCACTTTAAACCTTGAATACTTGTCTATCACTCCTATTATGTTTTTTCATGAACAAAGACAGTAGGGCTCAGACCTCAATTTCTATACTTACCATGGTGCCACTGAAGATGTCACTAACTACTGACTGGCATGTCTGTACAGCTTCATCTCCATTAAACTCCATTGCAACAACAGGACCTATAGATAATAAAGAAATCATTAAAACTCAAGTGAAAAAAGGAATTTGCACTCAGATGGTTCAATTTCATTTTGGCTGAATATTTAAATATTTGAGTACTTTAATAAAAACGTTATAAATAAATGTAAATGAATTCCTGTTAATACCAGTTCTATTCTAACCAGACAGTAGTAGCAATACTGGATTAACGAACGGGTCAAATCATGACAAATCAGCAGTTAGTCCCGTGTTATACAATGCCTAATTTTAGCCCAGGGATACCAAATAAAAAAAAAAAGAAGATTGCCGAGCTTCCACCCACTTCCCATCTCTGGTACAATACTGTACAAAATTCACAAGCTCCAGAGATAAAAGTTCCATATAAAAAGTAAAAAAACTGTGGTCAGGCAATCTCTGCTCAGCTTTTGATTAGCCAACTAAATACCTCTAGGCTAACCATAAGCTATAACCATAGGCTAAGGCTAACCATATATGTTAAGATTTCTCCTGTTCAGCCCTACAAGCTGAACGAGAGAAACCACTAAAGATGGAAGAATCTACCCTCCCAACTATTGCATTCACAATACCTGAGCAGTGACTGCATCTGACAGGCTGCCAATTTTCTAACTGGCTCCTTCCATATTTTAGGCAAAATAAGTCAAGCCAATTTTGGGCAATTCAGAAGTAATTATGAAAAATTGGAGCATTGTATTGCCAGCTCAAAGGTATCAGGTGCATAAGTATAAAACAGTTTGCTAAAGACAAGCAGACCAAGGACATGGATTACTGGAACCATGTTCCATGGTCTATTGAGACCAAGATAAACTTAGTTGGTTCAGATGGTGTCAAGTATGTGTGGCAGCAACCAGGTGAGGAGTACAAGACAAGTGTGCCTTGCCTACAGTCAAGCATGGTGGTGGGAGTGTCCGGGTCTGGGGGCTGCACAAGCGCTACTGGCACTGGGGAGCTACATTTTATTGAGGGAACCATGAATGCCAACATGTACTGCGATATACTGAAGACTGGGCCGCAGGGCAGTATTCCAATGACCCCAAACACACCTCCAAGATGACTACTCTCATGCTAAAGAAGCGAAGGGTAAAGGTGATGGATTGGCCAAGCATGTCTCCAGACCTAAACCCTATTAAGCAACTGGAGGGCATCCTCAAAACGTAAGGTGGAGGAGCGCAATGTCTCTAACATCCACCAACTCCTTGATGTCATCATGGAGGAGTGGAAGAGGACTCTAGTGGCAACCTGTAAAGCTCTGGTGGACTCTACACTGTTATACAAGCTGTACACTACATTGTTGCAAAGTGTCATTTCTTCAGCATTGTCACATGAAAAGATAGTGAAATATTGGCAAAAATTAGATGGGTGTACAGGGCTGGTGCTACCACTAGGCAAACTAGGCAGCCGCTTAAGGCACATTGCTGCCTCGGGTGTCTGGCCACTGGTGTTCCTACTCTCTTCAGCAAGCATCAGCACACAGCTGCCGCTCCATTCGCGCATAGTGTCAGAGGCACAACGGCAGCAGAGGACTGTCTGTCCTGACTCCGAAATGAATGTAAGCAAGCAAACATTCATTGATGGGCACTGGTGAGGCTGCATTTGAAGGGCACTTCATTAAAAATGTAGGGTATACATGGGCAGGGCAAAGGGGCGGAGTTAGGGGTGGAGCCAAGGGGGCGTCAAAATTAGGTTTTGCCTAGGGTGTCAAAAATCCTTGCATAAGCCCTGGGGGTGTACTCACTTTGTGAGATACTGTATGTCGCCTGTATGTGAGAAGTGTCAGAAAAGACCTGTTTTTCAAGTGGTTAAAGCTAAACTCAAAGGATCTGCAATTCTGTCCAGCCATGTGTGCGATTCATACACTTTTGCCAGAGAGCATAGCAAGAGGGGCGAAACCACTTTATAAGAACAAATTGGTGTCACCTTCATGCTGCAGCCTGCTGACTGGACAATGAATCAGCAGCAACCCAAGTCACCAATTCTTCTCAATCTCCTTGCTACCAGCATATTCCTTGTCAGTACAGCTGCATAGCAAAGCCTAATTCCCAACACTGTCCTCCCTCTCGTAGTCTCAGTGCTTCTGTATAAGGGAAGATAGAGCCGGATTTCAATGCAGATTTAGGTACTTTTAGTTGTACATAAAAAGCACCTTTAACCCTTTTGCTGCCAGGTCTACACCGCGTACTGACCTGCAGAACGGACTCCAGCTGGCTAGGTCAGTATGCCATAGAGACCTAGCATTCCTCCCTCTGCTATAAGCTCATGGTCACTTTTGGGCTGGCAAACATATGTTTACCAGCCCCTTTCCTTTCCTGAGTGAACACAGTGAGCGAACAGTACAGATTTCTCCTGTGTTCATTCATTACTCAAGCACTGTAAACCATGTTTCCTATGCTTCAGTTGTTAAATGACTAGCAGCCTCTGTACAGAGACTTCTATTCATTCATTTGCAATATAGCTGAGGCTGTAGACTGAAAACTCATTCCCTGTCAAAAAAATAAAAAATAAAAATAAATAAAAAGCGGGGTATATTACATTAAGGCCGCATTTACTACATGGGAATGCAGGGGGTGAAAACTGAGATTTAAACATTTGTACAGCCACTGTTGGGCCTAAAAATCATAGCACACTTTTTTTTTCTTTAATACAGGTCATGTGCTTTTAGAAAAAAAATAAAAAAAAATAAAAAAAAAATGTATAGTTTGGGGGGTCTTTTATAAACTGATGGCTATGAGTAAAAAATGAAAACCTCCAGATTTTTAGAGACAGTTGTTTACAGTTTTGTGTAACGTTCATTGTTACCATTCCACAAAAAATGCAGAATTTACAATTTTTTCAAGGAGAGACTGGCTTATTTTTGTAAAAAAGCAACTGGATTTATTGTCTCCTGAATTCCACATCAAATTCATTCAGGGTGCTACAGTACATATAAAACTATCAAATGTTTTACCCTTCTCCAATAATGGAAGGAATTCTGTGGCTTGGTCTCTAAAGACTCTTCTTGCATCTTCAGGTTTCATTGCAACTTCCTTTGTCTGGATAAGTATGAAATCTTTGCCAACCATCTGTAATTTAAGGAAATGGTTAAAAAAAAATAATATATATATATATATATATATATATATATATATATATATATATATATATATATATATATATATATATATATATATATATATATAGTGTTATAGGCTTGTCACAATCAACATGCAATCATTTTATTATTACAATTGTCCTATATTTAAAAAAAGTAAACTAAAATTTTGAGCTACCGCACCAATTTAGTCACTGCTCATTTAAATAAACCGGATTCTTTTGTCATTTGTGCCATCTTTCTAGAAAAAAAAAAACCACAATCCTGGGTAAGATTTAAATAAATGCCATAAAACGTATTTCTTTTGCAATCAAATTTGAGAAAACCCCACTATAGGTTTATGTGTTCCCATTCACACAGCATACTAAAAGGAAATGTAAAAATATTTCTTAGTTTCTTAGGATGGGTGCCTGACAAGTTCATAGTGAGTCTATCCCAATTGAAAGGCCAAGGAGACGGTAGTTCAATAAAAAAGGGCAACTTTGGCTTTGCACCCACAAGGAGAAGATCTGTATTAAGTTCACTGCTCTTCCTCCCCCATATTTGGCATGTACTTAGGGGGGGGGGGGGGGGGGGGGTTGAGGGCACAGGTAACTGGTTTTGACAGATACCAGCTGCCACTTCGGCCCAGATCGCCTCATCACAGGTCCCAGAAGACTGCAAGACTATTCTCTATTCTAGTGCATGCACAGTGGACAGTCAGCTAAGAAGCCAAAAGCTGCATAGCCGGCTGCCCAGTTAGGCCAGTGAAGAATTAGGGGGGAGGATGATGCTAGATCCCTGAATAGGTAAGTGACCTTATATTAATAGTCAGCAACTGCAAGATTTGTAGCCGCTAACATTTAGGTTGTTTTTTTTGCCCAGACTGAACAACTTCTTTAGGCCTTTGTTAGACTGTGTTCAAATTTACTTTACACAGATAATGACATCTGGCAGCACAGTACAGAAAGGGTCTATTATGGCAAAACACAGCTCCCCTGCCCCCCTCAAACGTAGAGCACTAAGAAGGATCATAAGTGCATATGAAATAGTAAGCTACCATTTTGAAATCTTTTTTGACATTATGCTATGTGGATGAGAACATGTACCAAATATAAACCAGGTGTTGTCCCAATGTGGCTGCAAAAGTGAAAATACACTAATAAACCTACGAACCTATGAATTGCATGCCAAGTAATGAGTAACAGTAACACTTTTGAAGATCTTAGTACTTTCCCTGACAATTCCCGCATACATTTTTATTTCCAAAAGGATGATGCCATCATTTTTCAGACATCATTAAAACGGATTCTACTTCCTAGTTTGAGATGCTGGTTCAGAGATGACAATCATGTGAATCCTGGAGAAAGCACTATTCAAAATTGCTGACATCCTTACAGCCTAGGCAAAGGCACTTGATTCCAGTTCAAAGATTGCCTTTTAATGATTAAAATGCAGAACTTTGGGAAATACTACTGCTGCTATATATATATATTGTAACATGTCAGGAACGTATTTGTGCTGACATGCAGTGTCTCGCCTTGCCCAAAATGTTTGCATAAATATCCAAGCTGCCAAACTAGTTGGCATTTCCCCGAGATACTTTAGTATCAATGCAAGAAACTCTAGGAGCTTTTCTAGGTAAAACTTCCTCATTACCTCATCAATCATCTTTCTGGCATTGGCTATGGTGTAATCTCCAGCAAAGAAAACCACCAAGCAGGACTCATCACTTGTTTTCGGACGCTGTCCCCAAGTGACTGGCACTATGCTCCGGTTACTATCTGTAGAAATTCGTACTGCTTTCAGTTCCTCTGAGTCAGGAAGGGGCACACAATCTTGCACTGCAGTGTTACTTGCAAGAAGACTCCAATTTGTCTCTCCGGACACGGGGGTGAAGTCGTGGATGTTGCTCCATGTGTTGTTGAAGATGCTCAGCCCTGCATCTTTGAACTGCGCTGCTAGTTCTGGGTAGTAGAACTGGAAACATCCAAACTTCATTCCAGTGGAGGATTCTATGATTGGCTGTGTGGCGCAGCATAAAAATATATCCATTTTCCTGCAGTCTCTAGTGCGGAACTGCTGACAGGCCACAATGCATTTGCAATCTTTACAGTCACGAAAGAACACGCTGCCCTTTACAGGCCCTAAGAAGATACGGCAGTTTGTACAGTCATCAATAGTGATGGTTGCAGAATGGTCAAGTATATAGATGTTGCAGTTCTCACATTCCTGTATTACAAATTGTTGGCCTGCGACTTTATCTGGCAACCGTCCTACTGTCTGGTCCTTTAAGCCATTAAACATGTAGTCCTTTGGATCTACCTGTGATGTAAAAAGACAAACATCAGTGCAATGTTATTATTCGTAAAATATATATTCAATGCAACTTAGAATATATGCAGTTTTGTCAAAGTATGCGCATTTGTCCTATATATGTTCCAGCTGAACACCAGGTAAACATCTAAATAAACAAAATCACTGAAATGCACATTGATCACCTAGAGAGGATTGTTTTTTCCCCAACAAGTGTGGTATACTTACAGGTTCTGTCCCTCTACTAGCTTTGATTGGACAGTGAAAAGGCGAAGCCGCAGACTCAGCTGTCTCTCAGCTGGTCACGCTGCTTTTCCTCTTGTTTTGCACAAGGCTGACCAACTTAAAAAGTGTTACTAAACCCAGGACTAAGGATGAGCTCAGGCGTGTTTGCATGGTCCACATGCAGAGCCCGCCAGGAAGTCGGCACATCACTGCGCTAATCACAGGCAGTTAGACATTGCCCCGATGTGCAGCTGCAGAGATCGGGCAATGTCTCACTGCCTGCGATTAGTGCAGCGCTGCGCCGACTTCCAGGTGGGCTCTGCACGTGGAATATGCAAACACGCCTGAGCTCATCCCTACCCAGGACCCTGCATTCACTATATCTGGTCTCCCAGTACACAGAAATGCAATTGCAGTAAAACCTTGAATTGCGAGCATAATTTGTTCTGGAAACGTGCTTGTAATCCAAAGCACTCGTATATCAAAGTGAATTTCCCCATAAGAAATAGAGATGTTTTTTGGGCACTTAAAGAGGGATTCCACCAAAAAAAAAAAAATATATATTAAAAGCCAGCAGCTATAAATACTACAGCTGCTGATTTTTAATAAATGGACACTCACCTGTCCCGGGATCGAGCGATGCCGGCAGCCAAGGCCCATCGATCGCTCGGCTCTCGGCTGCTGTAGTCACCATTCTAGGTGAGGGAATCAGGAAGTGAAGCGAATCGGCTTCACTTCCCGGTTCCCTACTGCGCATGCGCGAGCTGCGCAATAGGAAATCTCCGCGCTGTCACTGGGACCCGTGTGTGTCCCAGCAGACAGCGCGGCAGGGCAGGAAATGGCGTAGACTCCCACGGGAGTCTATGCCCGGAAGTGGGTGAAAATACCTGTCTTTGACAGGTATCTGCACCCCCCTCCCCCCTGAAAGGTGTCAATTGTGACACCGGAGGGGGGGGGGGGGATCCGATCAGCGGAGGTTCCACTTTAGGGTGGAATCCCGCTTTAAGTATCTTTTCTGCTTGAAAGCTCCTCTCAAAAAACACGAGTTTGGTGGGTTTTCTTCTGCCTGTAAACTCCTGAAAAAGCCATAGTGTGCATGAATACATTGGCTAACAGAGGGGAGTTTCCAGGCAGAGAAAACAACAGCTCAAAAGCCTGTAGGAGTCGCTTCTTTGAGCTGCAGTGTGCATGAGTCCTTAACCACAGACCAAGCCAATTTTTGGACACTTCTTGTTTACAAGTTAAAAATCAGTATTTTTTTGCTAGAAAATAACTTGGAACCTCCAAGTATATTATAATAAATATATATAATTTTTTTTAGCAAAGATTCTGGAGAATAAATTGGCAGTCGTTGCAATATTTTATGTCACACGGCATTTGCGCAGAGGTCTTTCAAACACAATTTTTTTGGGAAAAAATAATATTTTTTCAAATTAAAAAAAAAAGAAGAAAAAGCAGTAAAGTTAGCACAGTTTTTTGTATATTGTGAAAGAGGATGTTACGCCAAGTAAATAGATTGCAAACATGTTACGGTTGAAAATTGTGCACACTCGTGGAATGGTAACAAACAACGGCACTTAAAAATCTCCATAGGTAACACTTTAAAAAAATGTTAACGATTACCAGGTTAGAGTTATAGAGGAGGTCTTGTGCTAGAATTATTGCTCACACTCTGACAATTGTGGAGATGCCTCACATGTTCAATTTGAACACCGATTACATTTGCGGGAGCGACTTACATATGCGGTTTACTTGCTGTGCGAGTACGCAGGGACGAGGGTGCTTTAAATATGTGTGTGTGTGTGTTTCTTATTTTTTAACACGGTCACTTTAAAAAAAAAAAAAGTTAAATATCACTTTTACTGTGGTCACAAGGCCCGTAAACATTGTCGCAGAAATAGGCTACTCTTTATGGAAGGATCGGGGAGTCTAAAAGATCACAAATACCTTCTTTTCACTTCAAAAGTATTCAGATCACCAAAATCGGTGATTACGAACACTGTAATTTCTTTAAATCAGAGCTATTGGAAGCTAAGTAAAGTGCCGGAAGTGCCGTTGTGATGTCGCTTCTGGAATTTTACGATGGAGACCCGATTGAAGCCAAATCAGGCTTCATTCAGGTGACAGCCCAGCCGGGCGGTCGTGCTGAAACATGGATCGGGTCTCCCGGTGGGACGGGATGTTAGGTAAGAGTGGCGGACAATGGCAGGAGGGGGGGGGGGGGGGTTGGGGGAACTGCCTGGGATAGCGGCTGAGCTGTTTCCAACCAAATCGGCTGTTATCACCAGAAGACTGACCACCTGTTCCGTTAAAACGGTATCAGGGTAGAGCCTGCAGGCTCTACCCCGATAAATCCTCTTCCTCAAGCAGACATACCAGAATGGGGATTTATGTGAAGTGGCTAAAGTTTATGGGCACAAGTCGGAAAGATGTTGCATTGAAATAGTACAGGAAACTTTTCTAAAGTCAGAGTGACTTCAGTAGTGCAAATGAAGACCACTCTAATTGACCAACGTGGGATTTCACATGTCACACGACTTGGAGTGTCACAATCCACAGTCCATATTCCCATCATACATGTTCCTGGAATAAGCTCTAAAAGTATCGGGTGCTGTAGTGACAGGCAGCTGTATACTGGAACCCATGCGATATGTAGATATTTGCCAACACACCAAGGATCATCTTCACATCAGGCATGCGATAACAAAATTAAAGATCTTAGGTGTGCTGGCAAATATCTACATATTGGACTCTCACAAGTCGGATCCAAAGATACTTGTATTGCAAGCCCTCGCTAGTTTACCAAGGTAAAATTTATTAAAAAATAATAATTGCTGCTCTTGTAAAACACTCGCAGACCAAGTTACTCACAAACCAAGGTTTTACTATATATTATTAGGAAATATAAACTGTGTAAAGAGGTTAGTGTGTGTGACCCCCTGGATGGATGCACCACACAATCAGGCACAGCAAACAGCTTTTGTAGGTGAAAAAAAAACCAAAGGAGCTGTTTATTTATACTATATACAGTGAAAAATATAACAGCAAAACAAAAAAACAGGAAACCAAATCCTGGTCAGCTTGACAGCTTACTACACACGTAGACTCCTCATCTAACTAGGTACAGCCTGGTGCTGCCCCAGTCCCTATCTCTCCGTTTTTTGTGTTTGCCAAACAGGCGTTGACTCACCACACAGGACAGATGCCACACTCCCCAGTCTACACAAACACAGAACTGGTTACAGGATAGAGCATCTCCCTAAGCATTCTGGGGGTTTTTGTAGAGGTCTTAATGAGCCCACTTCAGCTGGGCTCATTAACTCTTCCCCTGCAGGACTCCCAGCACTCCCTCTAGTGGTATAAGTTGGCATAAAGCCTGAGTGTAGGGCATACATATCTTCCATCCTGGATGCAACCATGCGATTTTACCTTGCCTGCTGTCATAACTGCTAAATACCTTTTCTCATCAGCAGCAGGTAGCAGTCTTGTAACATCTAACAGCACTTGATAAAGCTCGTAGAAGGAGTTTTCATTCTCCACTATTCTATAAGGCTACATGATCCCTGACCCTCTGTCTGGACAGTGCTGATTTGCCCTGTGCTAAAAACATGCCCCCTCCCAAAACAAAAATAAACTCTAGCAATGGAGGGGCGTGGCCTGCGAGCGCATGGAGTAGGACGCATCTCACGGAGCTCCGCTCGGTTATCCCGCTATCCGCACCATCCTGCAAACTATAGCCGGCAAATACTCGCGCTACTTACCTGACTGCCTTCCCGGCAAGCTAAACACTATGTCGCCGTCGAAATCACAGAAAACAGAAAACGGGACTTCATCCGCTGATGAAGTCCCGTTTAGGACGATACGCATGCGGGAGGACCCTGGAATGTCACTGCAACCACCTTACTGCATTGTTTAAGTGAACTTTGTTCATCCATGCTTATAATCCAGCAGTAGTTGTAGTGCTCTGTATGTGAGTACCTGTCTTTTGGAAATAAAATTAGTTTTTATTATCTATACAGTCTGCACTATATATTTTTCTATTTTATAATGTCCATGTGGGGAGTTAGAGCCATCATTGATGACAACGCTGTGATATCCAAGGAGCTGAGTTACACCTTTATGATCCACCTGAATCCTGGTATATGACCACTGGCAGTGGTGAATGCTCCATTTGACCTATCTGTTCAGTCAGGCCGCGTACACACGCGCGGACTGTTCGCCCAACCTTGTCCGCTGAACAGTGTTTGGGCGGACAGTCCGCTCGTGTGTGGGGCTTCAGCGGACAGTTTCAGCGGACAGTTGGCCGAACAAGGTCTTACGGAAATTCCGAAAAACTGTCCGCTGAAACAAGGTTTCAGCGGACTGTTCGCTCGTGTGTAGGCTTGTTCGGCCAACTAAGTCTCGCGCATGCTCAGAAAGGATTTCCACGTCAGAAGGTTGCATTGCAGTGTATAGGACGTCGTATTTTTCGTCCCGTCGTATGTGCCGTTCACGTCATCGCGCACGGTTTCAGCAAACTGTTCGTCCGTCGTGTGTGGCCATGTCCGTCCATGCTAAGTTTGAGCGGACTGTTCGCTCAAACTGTTGGACGGACAAAGTTGGGCCAACAGTCCGCGCGTGTGTACGCGGCCTCAGGGGGTCAATTCTTTACGGTGAGCGGTTTGGCTGTCTGGTGGTGGGAGCACCTGTTTTCTGGTGATTAAGGATATCAGTATGCATTCTATCCACTGAAAAGAATGAAGGATTGTCGATCAGTAACATCATAGACTGTTCATTCACTTTGTATCATTTTCCTTTTTAAGTTGTTGTTTATCTTGAGAGACTTTATATAGTACTAATAGGGGGGTTTGTTTCAGCGCTGCACTGCTCTGTTTATGATGGAACAAAATCTTATGCAGGATCCTTGGCCCGCTAATGCTAATCTTAGGCCGCGTACACACGGGAGGACTGTCTGTCCAACTTAGTCCGCTGAAACGTGTTTCAGCGGACAGTCCGCTCGTGTGTGGGCTTCAGCGGACTTTTTCAGCGGACAGTCTGGTGGACTAAGTCTTTCGGAATTTCCGTAATATTGTCCGTCCAACTTTGGTTTCAGCGGACAGTCCACTCGTGAGTAGGCTAGTTGGATGGACTAAGTATGGCGCATGCTCAGAAAGGATTTACACGGCCGAAGGTTGCATTGCAGTGTATTAGACGTCGTATTTCTAGTCCCGTCATACGTGCTGTACACGTCATCGCGCAAGCTTTCAGCAGACTGTCTGTTCATCGTGTGTGGTCAAGTCTGTTCATTCAAAAGTAGGACGGACTGTCTGTCGGATTGTCTGACGGACTTAGTTGGCCAGACAGTCCGCCCGTGTGTACGTGGCCTTAGGCTTCAAACTAGAGTGGTAGAAACCATACAATATGAAAAGGCCAAACGAAAGCAATTTTTTCTTCGGCAATCGTTTTTTGAACATGGGGAAAAGGCGGGCAAACTGCTATCATACCGGTCCTGTGGGGAGGATAGACCCCTGGTGGTTATCTCCTTGCGCAGCCGGGAGGCACTCTGGTGACGGACCCGCCGGAGGTGACACTTAAAGAGCAGCTGCACCTAAAAAAAAAAATATTAAATGCCAGCAGCTACTAATATTGCAGCTGCTGACTTTTAATAATATCACACTTACCTGTCCCAGGTTCCAGTGATGTCGGCGGCAGATGACGAGCGATCGCTTGTCTCGCTGCAGCCACCGCCGCCATCCTCTGTCAGGGAATCGGGAAGTGAAGCATGAGGGCTTCACTGCCCGGTTCCCTACTGCGCATGCGCGAGTTGCGCTGCGCTTCTCTTATGGTCCCCCGCTGTGTCTCTGGGAACTGTGCGTTTCCCAGAACACAACGGGGGGGGGGGCGGAGCGATGCGGGGGTCTGCCGCGGTCTGGCCGGAAGTGGGTGCAGTTACCTGGATTATCCAGGTAACTGCACCCCCCTCCCCCCCGAAAGGTGCCGATTGTGGCACCGGAGGGGGGGAGGGATAATACTAGCGGAACTTCCCCTTTAGGGTGAAGAACCGCTTTAAGTTCAGGAATTTTTTTCTGAGTTATACTCGTCCACAGTCCCCCCGGATGGCGGTATGTACAACAACAGGGGCTGCCAAGCCAAGTATCATAAAGTATGGGACAAATGGTTAAATGATGCAGACTCATGCGGGTAGACAAGTGATGTATATGCTGCCATGGATCAGTTGGTTAGAACTGGGCTATATTCCTCATTTCCTTGTCTGATGCATATGAATTGCCCTCTTATGGGGTCACCATTGATTGATGTATGATGTGTTGCAATGTTATACCATGTTGCCTGTGCTGTTCATTATTGTATGTTCATGTAATGTACACCGTGCTTTGACTGTCTGTACCATGGTTTAATTAATAAAAAAACGTTGTTATGAGAAAAAAAAAAAAAACCCTCTAGCAATACACACAAAATTGAGCATGTGCAGAGTGCCCCCAGGCAATCTGTACTAACAGGAGATGAATTGGGGGCAGTGGAAGAAGGGGCGGAACAGAGAAAACAAAACCAAACAGCCTTTTTTTTTGTTTTACACAATGCGTAGAATTAACCCCTTAGGCTCCACAGTGAGTTTAACAAGCATGCTTTACTGCATGTACAGACTGATTTTACAGTTGTGGGTTTAGCAACACTTTAAACCTAAGTACTTACGCTGCTTGTAATTAGAAAAAAAAAATACATAATGTTGTATCAATAAAGCAGAGCTGCTTGGAGTTAAAGCGGAGGTCCACCCTAAAGTGGACCTTCAGCTCATTGGAATCCTCCCCTCCTCCGGCGCCACAATTGGCACCTTTCAGGGGGGAGGGGGGGTGCAGGTACCTGTATAGTACAGCTATCTGCACCCACTTCCGGCGTAGATTCTGCAGAAGGTACGCCCCTTTCCGAAGGTCCCCCGCTGCCTCCTGGGAAACACACGGATCCCAGAGACAGCGGGGACCATCCTTATTGCGCAGCGCGACTCGCGCATGCGCAGTAGGGAACCGGGAAATGAAGCCGAAAGGCTCCACTTCCTGATTCCCATACCCAAGATGGCGGCGGCAGCACCCGAGAGACGATCGAGAGATCGGCTTCGGGTGCCGACATCGCGGGCGCGCCGGGCGGGTAAGTGTCATTATTTTTAAAGTCAGCAGCTGCAGTATTTGTAGCTGCTGGCTTTTAAAAAAAAAAAAAAAAACACGGCGGAACTCCCGGCGGACTCCCGCTTTTTACTCCGGCTTTAAGATTTTTCCTATGTACTACCATGGAGGAATATACATTGTTTAAAATTAACACAAACAAAAAGATCTCTATAAATATTCAATTATGCTCGAGTTAATGAAAACCTAAGGGTTATGGTATGGAGATTATGTGCCACAAACAAAAACACCTAATTTGTTTAAAATATTTAGGCAGTTTGTATGGTATTTCTTAAAAGTATTCTTATGTTTTATGCACTCGGTCAACAGAGAAAGGCGACATCTGAAAGTTTGAAAACTTGAGGTTTAGACACAAGAAAGCCACTATTGAGCAAGTTTGGCTGCCGACTTCCTTATATACACTCAGGTTAAAGCTATGGGAGCTCTGTAACAGCAGCTCTGTGTTTTGTGCTCAGTTTTAGCTTCCCCAATTGACTTACACAAAGACAACATTCACCAACTCAGAGTTGTGACTAGACCAGAAGCATTCCTTCATAACGGAAGATTATTCAAACATTGGACTAGATGAGATACAACACCGGGGAACAACAATATTCATGTTTTCTGGATATACATCGACCATTAACGTGTACATCACAATGTCCTTTGCTAGATGTTTAACACAATACAAAGCCTACATTTACACACCTAGATGCAAGAGATGATCTTCAGGGCAAAAAAAGTCAAGTGGAATAAGGAAAGCCATATTCAGCCTTAGGGCTGGCTCATTCAGATGGCAGATTACTGCAGTTCTCTGTGCAGAGCCACTGGCAAATGTGTGCCTTGGAGCTACATGCAGGCAGCCCATAAAAGTGGATGCACACACATCACCGACACGGACACAACTGCATGTCAAAGTTTGACATGTGGCAGGGGCTGGTGCATAGATATGAACACATCGCCTCTAAATTTGGATACATGCAACAGCTCCTGCAGACATGTGAACTGAATTATTATTATTTTTTTTTTTTTTAATTGTGAAAATTTGTAGTCATATTTTCTCTATAAGAGAAAAAAAAAAATTATATATATATATATATATATATATATATATATATATATATATATATATATATATATATATATATATATATATATATATATATATATATATACACACACACACACACACACACACACACACACACACACACAGTATCTTACAAAAGGCCCTCACATTTTTGTAAATATTTTATTTTATCTTTTCATGTGAAAACACTGAAGACATGACACTTTGCTACAAGTAGTGAGTGTACAGACTGTATAACAGCGTACATTTGCTGTCCCTTCAAAATAACTCAAACCACAGGCATTAAATTATAAAAGGAAGGGAATTTGGCACTGCTTACAACAAATATTTAAAAATCGTGTACAATTATAACTGCGGTGTCATATACAAAGGATTTTTTTTTTTTTTTTATGCGTAAATATCTAAAATCTCCTTATATCATAACTAAAAGTAAAAGCAAACTGAAAAAAAATAAAAGGAACTTGTGTCTGTTGTATACAGAAAAAAAAATATCAATATACAAGTCCAAACCTGTGATAAAGAACTATCCGCAATAAATGTCCATAATTCAAAAAAATCGTGGCTTGTGCAGAATCCAGGCGATTCTAGAATCTACAAGAACACCGGTAATTACTTACCGAAAATACACAAGAGAAAATCGAGAAACCTCTGGGTATCCCTATTATAAGTGGAATGAATACGCTTTTTTCCCCCCCAGACTAGGAGACTACCTTGACCAGTTTTTGAAACCCTTAGTACTCAAAGGGAAATCATACCTTAGGGACAGCATGCAATTTAGAAATGAACTCCAAAATGTTACAGGGGTTGCAAATGGTCCTCTTGCCACTATAGATGTCAACTCATTGTACACCAGTATGATACAAAAAGATGGTTTGGAAGGAGTTGAGAAAGCACTACACGAAAACACTGGCAGGAATAGATTGGGTTCATCCCTGAAGGACTTAAAATGGCAATGGAAAGCAATTCTTTCTGGTATAAAAAGGAGCTACTATGTTCAGACAAGGGGTGTGGCCATGGGGGCACGTAATGCCCCCAGTGTGGCCAACCTCTTTATGAACATGTGGGAAGAAAAATATCTATGGAAAAAGACTATCAGAAATCAAATTCTGTAGGAGGTATATAGACGATCTAATCACCTTGTGGGAGGAAACGACCGAATCCTTCCAAAAATGCCTGGGTGAAATGAACCAGAAAAAATATGGGATCCTTTTTACCGGTAGCAGTGATCAACAGCAGATAGATTATCTAGATTTGCAAATTTTCAAGAAAAACCGTGAACTACACACCAAAACATTTTTTAAAGCGTCAGATCATAACGGTTATATACCGACCTCAACTGGCACGGTGGAAAGAAAATCTCCCTAATAAGGGCTGGCTGGTGAGAATGCGGAAAAACTGTCACACTCTAGAAGACTTTGATGTACAAGCCAACATTCTAAATCAAGAAATTTGAAGATAAGGGCTACTGGAAAGAGACCTTGACTAATTTGAAGGTTGAAGTATTGAATGAGTCAAAATTACTGATGAAAATTAAGAATACAAATTCCCATACGGACATAGCTTGTTACCGGTTTTAATAGACAATACCAGTCAATTGAATATATTATCAGGAAATATTGGCCTATTTTGAAGTCAGATAGGGTTCTATCCAAAATTCTTCCCAAAAAAACAAAAACAAGATTTGTGTACAAAAGAGCTCACACTCAAACCATTTTCTCCATAACATTGACCCTCCAAAAACCGTGCAAATTATTTTCAGAAATGAAAGGGTTTTACAGATGCCAAAAATGCCTACCTTGTAGAGGTAAAAAAAAAAAAAAGAATTCTTCAGGTCTAAGACCAATAACAAAGAATACCAAATTAGGGAACTCATTACATTCACGTGACATATGTTATTGAGTATCCTTGCCGCTTATAGTATGTAGGCAGAACCACCATACCACTTTGTGTAAGGATTAGCAAACATATCAATAACATAAGGAAAGGCTTCCCCAAACATAATTTGTCAAGGCATTTTAAGGAAGTACACCAAAAAGGGACCCTACAGGGCTAATCTTTTACGGAATAGATCTAATTAAAGATCATTGGAGGGGCAACAAAAGGATACGGGTGTAATTTCTAAGGGCCTTTCTAATTTTAAGTTTCTTTCTTTTAATGTTAAAGAACATTCTCCATAGTTCCCTGGAATAGTTTAGGGAGTTTGTCAATGACTAGTTTGATGATGGGGTTATAAACACTGACACCCTTAGAACACTCTAGTCTACATTTTTATAATGCACATATAATTATATATATATATATATATATATATATATATATATATATATATATATATATATACATATATACACACACACACACACACACACACACACACACACACACGTATTTTATATATTTTTTATTTTTGATCACATTTTATATGAATGCAACCTTTGAAACATAATCTCATTATACTCTCTGAATATATCAATTTCATTTTTAAAATTACAATTTTTCATAAAGTTTTACCCAGTAATACCTGGTTTGTAATCTGGCAAGTGGAGGTGCATTGTCGCACTATTGATCTAGACCACTAAGGCACATGTCGTGATTTATTACATACTTGGTCCTTTGTACGAACAATATCCATGCTCTCCTTCACGATCAATATCTATCCTTTATGGTGGACTCTGTGATATATTAGGGACGTATTGTTACAGTAGAGACCCTTGTTTTTGTAATGTTTCTTAAAGTGGGATTTTGCTTAATAAGAAACAGCTGCAACAACACCTCCACCTGCTATATAAAAGACGTGGGGTGTGTCAAGATGGCTACACCCCAGACAAGTTCCAATGACGAAACGCAGAAGTTGGGACTTGGTACGCATTCACGGCACTTCCGGTTTTTGCGCTATGGTCTGTGGAACACACGCCATCCAGACCCTGGAAACTGTTCAAATGCCTATACCAATTTGGGCAATTGGAGCTCCTTTTTAAAAAGATTTTACTTTTGAAAAATAAATGTTGTTTATACTGGATTTATGCTACAAGTGCCCATTTCTACTATTAATTTTATGTGGACACCCTATTACATAAGCAACACCACGGAGCAGGAGGTCCTATTGATCATTGGGACACCAGGACAAGAGGCATATCTGACTACACGCTCTTTACCCCTGCAGGGGTAGGGCTTTCTGGTGAGTGCATAAAACAAAAGGGGGAGCACGGAAAAGTCACCTTTTTTCTCTGCACAGAAATTGTGATAAAGTGTCATCACCTGGATTCTACACGAGTCACGTTGGGATTTTTTGAATTATGTAATTTATCACAGATTTTGACTTTTATATTGGGTTGTTTTTTTATATTGGTTTTGATTTGTATTTTTATGTTACTTGATTTATTAAGGATTTTTTTTCAGGCATCATTTAATAGATACAACAGACACAAGTTCATATTTTTTTTCAGTTTGCTATTACTTTAGTTATGATATAAGATTTAGGATATTCACACATAAAAAAAAAAAAAAAAAAAAAACAATCATTTGTATATGGCAACACGATTTTTAAATATTTGTTGTAAGCAGCGCCAAATCCCTTACTTTTAGAATTAATTAATGGCTGTGTGTTGAGTTATTTTGAGGGGACAACAAATGTACACTGTTATACAAGCTGTGCACTCACTACTTTACATTGTAACAAAGTGTTATTTCTTCACTGTCACATGAAAAGATATAATAAAATATACTGTATATAAATAAGAGCGAGTGTCCATGGCAGGAAGTAAGCAGTAAAGATGTTGGTCAAGAATTCTATCATAGGACAAGTCATCACAAATTAAAAACAAAAAAAAATAATTAAGTTCTGCATTTTTTTTAAAGCAGCTACGTTACAGATTGCCGTTATGAATCACCTTTAAAAGCCTAAGTAACAAAAGAAAACCAAAAAAAAATAAAAAAAATAAAAAAAACAGCACAATTGTCTCGATTTGATATTAATCCGCTGTGTTCCTTGGGTTTTTGATGCCTGCTCCCCTTGAAATTTTTATCCTCTGAAACACAACCCCGATCACAGTAAACCTCTACAGCGGGATCTCCAAACTATGGCCCTCCACCCTCCAGCTGTTGCAAAACTATATGTCCCATGAGGCATTGTAAAACTCTGACATGCACAGACATGACTAGGCATGACGGGAGTTGTAGTTCTTGAACAACTGGAGGGCCATAGTTTGCAGACCCCTGTTCTAGAGCAAAGGAGGCTAAAAAGAAAAAGAAAAAAAGAAAATAAAAAAGAGATGAGGGAGTTGTGACGGGCACCGACTATGCCCGGCCTTTCCACCCACCCCCTCCATTCATAGTAGCCATACTACAGAATGTATGAATGAAACATGATCTATGAATGGAGGGGGCAGACCTTTTAATCAAGCGACCATCCTCCATTCATAGAAGCTGTAGAAGAATTCCACGCTTTACTATGGTTAGCCATCTGAGGGAGAACACTAAAACCAGGATCTCAGGAAGTGAAGGTTGTTCAACTGTGCCCATGACTTGCTGCTACAAGGCTAATTTAAAAAGAAAAATATTGAGATTTTGATTTTTGCTCGGAATTCTGCTTTACCCACTTGCTGACCGACTCACGCCGATATAGGTTAGCAAAGTGGCACAATGGTGCGCAAAACCACTTACCCGTACGTCACTCTGTCATCGGTAGCTAGTGGGCGCATGCCCGCGGGTCCCGTGGATTTTATGTCCGTCGGTGGCCTGCGATCGTGGCACTGAGAGGCAGAACGGGAGATGCCTTGGTAAACAAGGCATTTCCCTGTTCTGCCTAGCAACATGACAGGGATCTACTGCTTCCAGTCATGTTCTAGTGAGCCCAGCGCCCCTACAATTAGAGCAGTTAACCCCTTCCTTGCCAGTGACATTTACACGGTAATTAGTGCACTTTTATAGCAATGATTGCTGTATAAATGTCAATGATTCCAAAATAGTGTCAAAAGTGTCCGATCTGTCCGCCGCAATGTCGCGGTCACAATAAGAAAAAAAAACAAAAAAAAAAAAAAAAAAAAACAGATTGCCGCTACTACAAAGAAAAGAAAAAAATAAAAATAAAAAAAATGTAGAAAAATGCCATAAATCTATATCCTATATTGTAGACGCGATAACTTTTGCACAAACCAATCAATATATGCTTATTGTGTTTTTTTTTAACCAAAAATATGTACAAGAATACATATTGGCCTAAACTGAGGAAGAAATTCGTTTTTGTTTTGTTTTTTAGAGATTTTTGGGGGATATTTATTATAGCAAAAAGTGAAAAAAATTCTCTTTTTTTGTTTGAGTACAATGTTGCACGACCACGCAATTGTCAGTTAAAGAGACGCAGTGCAGTATCGCAAAAAATGGCTTGGTCAGGAAGGGGGTAAATCCTTCTGGGGCCTGAAGTAGGTAAAGTGTGTTGCCCCAACATGTCAGATTTCTGGTATGTGTCTGTTGTACTATGTACTTGTGCTAAAAAGTATAATTTTGTCCTTTCATTGCTTCCTTTGTGTGAAATACCTGGTGATCCTGCGAGTTTCCCTATTTTAAAAGGACCTTGCTAGGCATGGAAGCACATCCCATCATGATCAATTTTCTTATTTACATTCTACTTGATAGCACCGCCTGCCTGTACCCCATTGGTCAGCCAGACACCCCCCTGTACAGCTCATTACTGGGAAAATCAGTGTACTGCCATTTCTGATTATTTATAATATTCTGTAAATATACACACATACATCACCCAGGAACTAATTACCTCTAAGCAATACTAATTATTCTTATTAAAACATAAGAAAAAAAAAAAAAAAGACACAAATATATATTTTTTTTCTTTAGAGCGCAGTTCCTAAAACCTTTGTAGTTTGCAGAACTTTAACAGGATATGATTAGTGAGCATTTAAGTCACTATATATTCACTTCATTATTCAGGGAGGAACAATCTCTTTAAAAGCAGAACTGTAAAATGTAGCAACTTATTTTCCTGTAATCTAAAATAGGAAAGAAGTCAATGGGTCTTTTTGTGGAATATATTACAGAATTGATAGAGAGATTTTTTTTATATATTATACACACACACACACAGGATTGATCAAAATCTTTTTTTTTCGGTGCCGATACAATACCGATATTTCGGCAACCTCTCAGGACAATAGCTCATAATGTCTGCTGATATTCTGTACATGAAAAAATAAATTTAAAAAAGTACACATTTTTTTTTTTTTTAATCACTGTTGTTATTGCTGTCAAAAGGAATGCAAACATCCCTTGTGACAGTAGGCAGTGACAGGTACTCTTTATGGAGGGATTGGGGGTCTATAAGACCCCAAACCACTCCACTAGAAAGTATTCAAAACATCAAGATCTGCTTTTGAATAATTTCTATATATTTTTTTTAAACTGACACCTTTAAGATGCCAGTAATCTGAGAAGTGATGTCATGACGTTGCTTCCGGGTTACTAGATCCGAGACCCCAACGAAGCATTGGCTTTTTTCAGGTCTTCGGCCAGCCAGCGGGTGTGCCGGCTGGTTGCTTGGGCCTCCCGGTGGGACGGCGGAAGGAGATGGATGTCCCCGCCTGCTGTCTGTAATAAGAGCTGAGCGGCTGCTGAGCCACATCGGTTGTTATTACAATAAAGCCAACCGTCCGCTCTAAAGAACGGTACCGGGGTGATGCCTGCATCATACCAGTAAAACCCCTTGAAGCAATAATCGGTAATATCGGGCTAGTTTCTGACCAATACCGATTTTTCAGAAAATGCTGATGTCAGACTGCAATAATCAGCCTTACCGATAATCAGTCAATCCCTAACACACACACACCCACCCTTACACCTACATATACAAAGCCCTCAAATTTTCCATTAGCCATTTTGTGAGTGGAAAATTATTGCTGGCAAGCGTGGGGCTGCAAGCACCGCCAGCAGGCGGGGGTCGATTGGGAGCCATTCTCCCTGTGATTGCCGAGAGGAAGAGAGATGGGAGGAAAAGCCGGCAGGATCATCAGGGATTGTCTACTGTAATAGCTTTTATTTGAATGGTCAGGTTTTCTCAGAGCTCACTGTCACATGGTCCGCCTCCTCGCCCAGCATCTGATGGCAAGTAACCCTTAAAACCTGGCTAGCAGCTTAGGACTTGGAAAAAAAAAAAAAAAAAATTATATATATGATCTGAAAGAGGCTATGGATATAATGGTTATGTGTGCCTGTGCTATTAAGCAGAGCAGATTAAAACTTTTTTACCTTGTGCTCTATAAAAACAAGCAATTTATATGGCTTTCCATACATATTACAACCTGACTGTACAATTTCCTTTGGCTCCAACAACTACTACGTAGTACACAGATCTGCCTGACTGGATAGTTTTGAGGTCCTCATAGTTTGGAAAACCTACAGTTGGTTGTACAGTCAGACTGTAATATGCACGGCGACACTAATTATGGTATTCTCAGGTCTGGATCTCTACTGTGTCGTTTTAAAGCGATATCAAAATCTTGGTTATATATTTTTTTTTAGATAATAAACAGGTTATACTTATCAGCTCTGTGTAATGGTTTTGCCCAGAGCAGCTCGGATTCTCCTCCTCTCAGGTCCCATGCCGGAGCTCCCCCCCCTCATGCAGGGTGCCTCCACAGCAAGCAGTTTGCTGTGGGGGCACCCAAGCAGGCGTGCTCCTAAACCAAAACTCAGAGTGTCTATTCACACACGGAGCCCCCCTGTCTCCCAATTGGCTAACTGGCTGTGACTGACAGCCAATGGCTCCCACTGTTGCCATAAGCCAATAAGGAGTGCAAGTCCCCGGAGAGGCAAGGCTTTTCTAGACATCACGGATCGAGAGGGGGCTCAGGTAAGTATTAGGGTGGTCTGTTGCACACAGAAGGTTTTTTACCTTCATGCATAGAATGCATGAAGGTAAAAAACATTGTGCTTTTATAACTACTTTAAACTTAATTTTACCGACACAGGAAAGTACTGGCTTGTACCATACTTGCAGAGTTGTGAGGATGAGGAACTGCACCTGATCCAGTCATTTGCTCTCCCTGTGTCAAAAAAAAAAAAAAGCCTTGCATCTGTTGAAGGCATTTCGATAATGGACAAGGGTAGATCCTGTGAGTATGCACACACAAGTTTCGGCCAAAGTCCGTTGGAAAAAATATGACGGATTTTGTAGTCGGAATGTCTGACCGTGTGTATGGGGCAGTTTGAAACGGCACAGCAGGGATCCAGATCTGATATCATCATTAGGGGGAATTTGTTTTACAGAGCACATGTCAAAATGGTTTGCCTCAAACCTCTGCCACTTTTGCTGGACAGCTTGGTCTGTTCAAGGATGTTAAAAAAAAAAAAAAAAAAAAAATGTACTGATGTTCAGATCAGCAGGTGGAAGAAAAAAATATATATATAATAAAAAAAAAAAAATAGTGTGGTTTTGATGCAGTGACAAGCACTCCATTGTTCCCAATAAAAAGAAGGACACCATAAATGAAGCAGGCATATACTCTTGGTGATCCTGATGCAATGTAAAGATTGCCTGTATGATATGGTTCTTCGATCATAGCCTGATCACATAGAAAAACACGCAGTTTTTAGAAAAAGCTACCTTTTAGCTAAAAGCCCCACACAATTTTAAACAGAAATATTTTCAAGAAGAAACTTTCAACATCTGTGACCATTCATAAAAACCATAGAAAGAGGACATGTATATAAAAAACACTTTTTCAAGTTTTGGGTACAGTAGGAAACAGTTAATCAAAAACTCGGTTTTGTTTTTTACACTGTCTGTGACCCATTGCAGAGATTTACCTTCACTTGTCCTTTAGACAAAACAAGAAGTGAGAAAAGATTTCTGCATAGTGAAGAAAATGCCCTCATCTACAGTTCATAATCAAATAAAGTGGCTACATGGATAGACCAAAAGGCACCACATCCTTGTAATTCGCATTAGAGAATAATAACTAGAGATGAAACGAACACCCCCCCCCCGTTCGGTTCGCACCAGAACATGCAAAATCAAAAGTGCTAATTTTAAAGGCTTATATGCAAGTTATTGTCTTACAAAGTGTTTGGGGTCTTGGGTCCTGCCCTAGGGCACATGTATCAATGCAAAAATACATTTAAAAAAACGGCCGTCTGACAGCAAAATGGCATTTCTAAAGGGAAAAAAAAAAAAGAGTCATTTAAAACTACTCTAAAACTCTTAAAACTACTTTAAATCCATAATAGACCCTTATCCGAGCACGCAACCTGGCAGACCGCAGCAAAAGAGGGGGGACAAGAGAGCACCCCCTCCTGAATCGCACCAGGTCACATGCCCTCAACATTGGGAGAGTGCTTTGGGGTAGCCCCCCAAAGCACCTTGTCCCCATGTTGATGGGAGAAGAGCCTCATCCCCACAACTCTTGTGGGGGTCTGTGGGCAGGGGGCTTATCGTTATCTGTAAGCCCCCTTTAACAATGGGACCCTCAGATCCCACCCCCCTGTGTGAATTGGTAATGGGGTACATATGTACCCCCACCATTTCTCAAAAAAAAAAGTGTCAATTGTCATCAGAATGTCCACACTGAAAGATTTCCCTTTTATTGCTGTTCTGGTGACAACTTAAAGAGGATCTTCTCCTCCTCTTTATATGAAACTGCCATCATTGCCTAATTTCTTTCAGTGTTCCTGTATGCTAATGCTCCATTCCATCTCCTCATGCAAGACCCTGAGACGTCATCAGTGGGCAGGATCTTCTACTGTGCTGGCCCACCAGAGCTAGATCTTCTGTACATGCTGAATGAGATCTGCCACAGTTTGACATTTTTTATACGTTGCCAAGGCTTCAGCAACATGTGCACCATTAAGCTACTTGACTTACGAGTTGCTGCAGCCATAGCAAATGTAGGGGGGGGGGGGGGGGGGGGTGGCAGCTGCAAGGCAACTGAGACGTAGCCTTCCCGGGGGGGGGGGGGCATCTGCAAGGCAACTGAGACGTAGCCTTCCCGGGGGGGGGGGCAGCTGCAAGGCAACTGAGACGTAGCCTTCCCGGGGGGGGGCAGCTGCAAGGCAACTGAGACGTAGCCTTCCCGGGGGGGGGGGGGGGGGGCAGCTGCAAGGCAACTGAGACGTAGCCTTCCCGGGGGGGGGGGGGGCATCTGCAAGGCAACTGCGACGTAGCCTTCCCGGGGGGGCAGCTGCAAGGCAACTGCGACGTAGCCTTCCCAGGGGGTAGCTGGAAGACACTAGCAATATAAACTTCCCACAGGGCAGCTGCTGGAAGAATTGGTGATGTCACCAGTGCCCAAAAAAGACAGGAAGATGAATGAAATCATGTATTGAGTATAAGTATAGAACATGTTTGATATCATCCTGCCCTTTTTTCAGTTACAGTGGAAAGGGCCGCATTAACATTTCCCTCTCTCTGTCATGTCGGTGGTCACAAGTAAAGTAAATGTCCCTAATGGGGACACAAACAGCAATAAAAACCTGACAGGGGTTCCATCCCAACCTTATTAAACAAAAAAGGAGTGGGCTTTAGATACACCGATACTTATGACAGCTGGCCAGATTTGCGGATAAGCACTATGAGCACATATCTGGCTAGATGAAGACACTTCCCATACTGTGTGTCTTCCTAATGTGGATTGATCGGGACACACCTAGAAATCTGTACATGTAGGCAGGGTAGAGCACCAGTCAGGGGCACACAGGAGGGTCTGATCCTCCAGGATGTACACATCCAATCAGAGCACAGCCCATACATAATCTCAGCTAGAACACCAATCACAGCGCTCACCTTCTCCCTCTTGTCCCAGCTGTACTGCTTGCTCTCCTGCCCCTCTGGTTGCTGTTGCTCTGTGGGTCCCGAGTCCTTGGCGCTTCCCTTCCTCTTGGCTTTCTTAGAGAAGGCACAGCCCATGTCTAAGCAGCAGGGTGGGTGCTGACACTAGGTGTTCAAGTCACACGGGGAACGGGGGAACCTGAGGCTGCAGCTCCCGCTGGTACTACACACTCAACAAGCACGCGCGGCGCGTCCTTGACGAACTCGGAGTAGTTGCGCGGTCACGTGACAATGCCTATGCAGCTGCCCAGCAACAGAACTGCTTCTTGACGTCAGGGCAAGCCGTGCGCGTTCACAATCCGCCCCTCCCCAACTTCCGGCCCTGGATTTTTTTTTTGATTGTACAGCTTTATTGGTAGCTAGAGAATTGTCTTTAGCTGCTTACCTGTGCTTAGATGTGGGGCTGAGTTATTTTTGTTTTTTTTTAGTTGGATGGTTTTTCTCCTCAGTCTTCTTTTTGGACCTTAAATACATTTTTTACTACTAGTAAAAAAATAAATACAAATATTAAATGCACATATATTGCAAAAATGAAAAATGCGCATTATTATTATTATACACGATTTATATAGCGCCAACAGTTAATGCCGCACTTTACAATGTATAGGGGGGACAACACAATTACAGTACAGTTCAATACAAAGGTACAGGAAGGCCCTGCTCGCAGAGCTTACATTCTAAAGGTAATATCTGCAGAATTGATTGCATTGATTCATTTTTTCTGCCTAGTAGACTGCAGAGCATTGCAACAGTGACTGTTGCTTTGTGCAGACTCCTCCCCCAGCCCTAGTTCTATATGGTGGAACAGACCCGTTATTGGGCTGGAGGAAATGAACAGCGGACTACAAGTACATAGCCATTAACTGTCGCTGATTTCAAGGGACTGTCCCTGATTTGGAACAAGGTTCCTTTGTTTCTCTTTCCTCTTCATCTGTCCTTTATTTTGGTCTGATCTATAGTATATAAAATTATTTTTTTTATAAAAAAAAGTGTTTCCCAGCGCTAAACTTTCCATCCAATTGCAAAATTGCTGCAATTGTAAATTTCAAAAGCCAGAATAAAGGAAGAGTAGTGGTAAAAAAAAAATAAAAATAAGCATTTTTGGGTTTCACTAATCATTCTTTTGTATAATTTTTCCTTATGGGGGCGTGGCAGGAGGTTTGTCCTATGTCTACATACTTTTGCTAATAGGTGTCCCATCTCAAAAAGTCGGGAGGTAGGCAAGTGTAGCACTAACCTCCAAAGGAGCTGCTGGTTTTATTCGGGCTTACCGTTACCTTACCTGCTCGCCTCTTCGTCTTGGGGGGGTCCCGTTGGAAAGTAGCCCAAATGATGATAAATCCGACAGTTAGTCCTTTTTGAAGATTTATTTATAGATAACACAAAAGAAAGAAAGTAAACACAGTCCTTCAATAGAGGGTTAGAGGATAAAGGGGAGTTCAGACACCTAGTAATTGCGGGTTAGAGGTATTAGTCAGATCCAGAGGACAAACAGCTCCACGGACTGGATCCAGAAATCACCGGATAGGTCCCTCTCACTTGACCTAGCAGCCGATGGGATGCTCAACAAAGTCTCTGCCACAGACTTGTCAATTAAACGTAGAAATCTTGAGAGTTTTAGAAGAACTACCATACAGTACCAGATTCTTTCAGCCGACCCGACGATACTGTATGGATATTGATCTGGGTTGCGTCCTCCAATTGAGTTTCCAGGCTCCTCCAGAGACACCAGCCTTGCGCACGGACCATCCACCTGAGAAGTCCTCCCCTGGATCCTCCAGTTTTCTTGGCTTCTCCCCGCAGGCAAGACAGCACAGGACCAACCCTGGACCAGCAGGCCCCAAGACATTCCTGGGCCTACACTCTCAGTTGCAAAGCCTCGGGCCAGCCAGCCCCGAGGTGCAGAACCATGTGACACAGACCCCAGGCCAGGAGGACCATGAGATCAGGATAGCGGACCCCAAGACGGGGACCCAGAAAAAGGACCCACAAAAATGGTGTCAGTACCTTAAATACCCTCTCCCAGAATGCACAGCAGGGAAACCACACCCACTGAGCTATTTCCGAGAAAGAGGTGGCATTCAGTGCATCCAGCCTGCTGCTTTTCCACACTTATCGGCGGTGACAGCGACACCTACGGTCAAGTGGGAATCAGTGCAACCCAGCTGGACTGGTACAGAAACCAGAACTTTTAGAGAGAATTAGTCTGAGCCAAACTACAGCCTCAGACAACTAAATTTGAAAAAATAATAGAGTCTGCCCATCAGGATCAGGGCACTACACAATTGTGGTGACATAATCCCACTTGTGCTTCAATGAGGACTACAAGTTCCTGTGCCTTGGTAGTAGTCTTGTAGCCTTCAACTCACAGATCTATGAATCCATCTATGAATGGATGATGACATACCTCCCAACTTTCTTAGATGGGAATGAGGGACACCTATTATCAAAAGTATGTAGACATAGGACAAGCCCCCTGTCACGCCCCCCTTAAAGGAGATATTTTTGCAAAAAAATGATTTGTTAAACCCACAAGTTCTTTTTTTTTACCACTACTATTCCTTTATACTGGCTTTTGAGAGTTGCAAATGCAGCAATTTAGAAATTGGATGAAAGGTTTAGCACTGGGAAACACTTTTTGAAAGATAAAAAGTGCATTTTATATACAACTATATAGATCAGACCAAAATGAGGGACTGTTCCAAATCAGGGAGAGTCCCTCAAAAACAGGGACAGTTGGGAGGTATGTGATGACAGCGTGTGCGCCAAGCCATGCACATCCACACCCAATAACAAAATCAACAGAAGCTTACAGGGGAAAGTATGCCATGATTCAATGAGGGTGAAGGGGCTGGGGAACGGTACCGTGTTACATATTACTCCTTAACCACTTCAATACAGGGCACTTTCACCTCCTTCCGGCCCAGTCCAATTTTCAGCTTTCGGCACTGTCACATTTTGAATAACAATTGTGTGGTTATGCAACATGGTACCCAAACAAAATTTAATTCATTTTTTCCCCACAAATAGAGCTTTCTTTTGGTGGTATTTGATCACCACTAGGGTTTTTATTTTTTGCGCTCCAAATAAAAAACTGAAAATTGTTTTATACTTACTGTCATTTTCTTTCCTGGTGCCTAACCATGGCAGCATACCTGTGACAAGCTCTGCCTTGGCTCCTCTCTCAGGACCAGTGAATAGTATAAAAGAAAAGGATTAGTGCACTCCCAGCATTCTACATAATATAGCATATAGAGGGTGGGATTGTATACTGCCATGGATAGGCACCAGGAAAAGAAAATTACGGGAAGTATGACATTTTTTTTAATGATTTTCTGTTTTCCTGGTGCCTCCATGGCAGCATACCTGTGAAAAATAACTAGCTGAAATGGGTGGGATGATGCACAGTAAAAGATTTATTTGAAAAATTATTTAAAATAGGCAAATGCTGGCCTGATAGCCTGTCTGGCAGCTTCTACAGATGAGAAAGCTGCCGAGTCTACTCTGTAACATCACGTAAACGCATGTTGGGGTGACCATTATGCTACCCTTTAGATAATTTTGATGGATACATCTGCTCTGGCTGTCCAAGAAGCAGAAAACAACCGGGTGCCATACAGCCCAACTGAAGAGGGGGTTCAAGCCTCCTATCCCTGTATACCTGTACACCTTCTTAACCAACTTGATTATCCATGAAACTATTGTACTAGAGCAGGGATATGTAAAACTATGGCTCCCCAGCTGCGTCAGAACTACATTTACAGGTATTGTAAAGCTCTGATATTCACAAACATGGCTAGACATGATGGCTACTGCAGTTCTGGAATGACCAGAGGGCCCCAAATGCTGCTTCTTTGCCCCCGTCTTTTTTTTTCTTATTGGGAGTATTACAAATATGTTAGATGAAACTCTGAAGGGAGTTATGGCTTGAAGATAGTTTCTTAGTAGCGAAGTAATATCATCTTCGTGAATAAGGTCAAATTTGGATCTGAAAAGATTGTCAGGACCCAAGGCTCAGAGATAGTAGTGGAAGAGAAGAACTTAGGGATGAATTCATGTACCGTTCCAAGGTCCACTCTATCCGAGTACAAAAAACAATATTATTATCTTCTGATCCATGAGCCTGAAGTTCTGATACTCCCCAGCCCGATGCCATCGCCACAAAGAAAAATAGTTTCCAAGTGACATGGAAATTTATAGATAGGCAACTTATATTGATTAGTGGTTCTAAATTAATAATATCTACTGCAGTAGAGAACAGACACAAAAGATACACTCTGCATCTTTCCAAATAACTGTTCTGCTCTATTATGACGTAATTGAAGGTTTTTATACACATGATTACGTAGGTATCACATTAATATTACAATTTTACATTTATGGTAACAAGGGGCGTAACGTAGGCAGGCTAATTCTAATCAGGACTCGAAAGAATACAAACATGTAATGAAAACATTATTAGTGCCGTGTGCACAGTGAGGGCAGTGTGCAATACATACAAAATAGAATTCAATTATATACAGAAATTACAAATTTCCTTTCCAGTCTCCTCTGTTTTGATCAATATTTTGATCACTAACCATACCTGCTATCACCTTTAGCCTGGAACCTCCACACATTTAAGTGGAGGTAGTCCTGGCCAAAGAGGCAAACACTCTATTGTGGAGAACATAATGTGGCCAGAATGGCCTTCTAGCTCAATTGTTGGCATGCTAACTTTATCAGCATATGTAAACACAGACAATTCTACATAAAATGTACAAAAGACAAATATGACTTCAACCTGGCTAAACTACGTTTCAAATCACATACATATTGTGACAGAGGGAAACAAATCAAACACAGAGATTTCTTTAATTTAGTCATTTTTGCAGTGTCTGGTGCGGATCCAGGAGACAATTCCTTCAAGGTTTACACAACTGTACATGAAATAGATGCTGTATTGAGTCTCCAAACATTTCCTTATATATAAATGTCTCTTAACAATCCACAAGTCACCTGGCTTTAGCTTTAGATCCTTCCAAACTTTTAGGTTCTGGAATAGGGGAGAAAACACATAAATGAGTTTATCAAAAACCTTAAAAGATCAGCAACATTCTCTGTGTCCAACATCCCCTTAGGGGCTTGATAAAATATAAGAAAACATTCAGTCAAAAGTTTTCTAGTTTCTTACTATACTTTTTGCATTACATTGTAGACAGTAGGGAGGTTAAAAATAAAACCTCAAAACGTCTAGTAAGGACTCGCCTATAAAAATGATTTCCTCTGTTACTCTCTGTAGATTTTGTCACTGTGTACTTACAAACTACTTCTGATAACACTTTTTACTGTGGCCTTTGCCACTAAACATCCAGAAAACATGTCCATACAGACAAAATGCATACTCGTAAGATCCTGACTTGGGCATCTAGATATATCTTTTTGTAATCTCCTGAAGGGATGTTCAGCTTTTGATAACACCTTTGGTAACAGGTAAAACAAGAAGTGTTGTGTTATAAAAAAAACAACTGTGGAGATCCCTGGCTCTGTCCCATGCTCATTTACTAAGGCAGCCATAACTGCTTGTGACTGATGACAGTCCATGTGTCAAGCTGGAGGAAAAGAGTGGCTGGCAGACATAAAAGATCATATTTTTCCAAAGTCCTGCTTCATAAGAAATTGCCCCCTGTGGCCCACTTGTTCTTCTCATTCTGGGGTCCTTAAAGTTGAACTATTAATCCCAGATATATTGGGCCAGAACTAGGGTGGAATCTATGCAAATGTCCGGGGCTGTAATGCAACATCCTTAGTCATCTGGTCTACTTCCATGTATGAGTTTTAATGTTAGTATGGCCATCTCAGCAAGAACCTGGAAGGCTGAAAACAGCCAATCAAATTAAATTAGCATGCTTGATTGGTTTACCTGCTGAAGTAAAAACAAACTTCTGGCCCTTCAAATGGAACCAAAAGCTCCCTATATCTCGACTATCTATACAAATATATACTTTTTTATAGCTCTCATGCCACGTAAACACGATCGGACTTTCTGGCAGAATAGGTCCGACGGTCTTCCCAACGGACTTTCGATGGAGTTACGGTGGACTTTCGAACAAACGGACTTGCCCACTCACAAACAGACTAAAGTCCGTTAGTTTTGAATGTGATGACATATGACAGGACTAGAAAAGGAAGTTCAGTAGCCAGTAGCCAATAGCTGCCCTTTCGTCGTATTTGGTCCGTTGGATCAGCATACAGAGGGACAGTTTTCCTGATAGGAATTGAGTCCATCAGACAGATTTGAAACATGTTCTATTTCTAAGTCCATCATAATTTTTTAAAGAAAAAACGTTTAGACTATCCCACACACGATCGGACTATCAGAGGGAATGATTCCATCGGACCTATTCTGCCGGAAAGTCTGGTCGTGTGTACGCGGCATCAAGCTTGCTAAAACATGGAGCTCTGCTTCTTGAGCTGGGGGAAAAGGATCCAAAGACTGAATACAGAGTATCCTTCTGGGTGATAAACTGCATACTCAGTATGGGTATTGCCATCCTCTGTATAAAACGAGGATCAACTCTACAAAAAATGTAATATCTGGGTCTTCAGGGAGTGTGTCCTACACTAGGCTCACAGGAGCTGATTTCTACTCAATTTAACAGATGTGGTTTTCATTTGTCTCCAGCCTCCTCCAATATAGGTAATAAGGTGGCTGGATTCAAATGTACGCATTTTTCATTGTTAGGCCTCATGCACACGGACATTTTAAAAAATGGGCTGTAAAGCTAGTAATAACACCTGTAAAAAAGCAGTGTTAAAAAAGCTATTTTATTAGCTTTTTGATTTGGCATCAATGCACGTTTAACATTGTTTGTATGCGTTAACGATAAGGCGCGTTTAAAAAAAAAATCCTTCTGCTATTTTCCACTGCCAAATTACCCACATAAACATTTTTACAGCTTAAAAATGCTGACACTAAAAAACGTTGATATATCGCTAATTTGCGTTTTTGAGCTTTTTTCGGTGTCAGCGTCAAAACAGCTCTAGCGCTGGAACCTCAGAACGCACTGGTCCTTGGTTTTTTTTGGAGCTTAAAAACGACCATGCCTGTTACAGCTCAAAAACGCCATGGTGTGTATGAGCCCATTGAATAACATGGAGTGGCGTTCTTAAGCAGCAAAAAAAGCTAAAAAAAAAGCCACTGTTAAGTCTGTGTGTATGAGGCCTTATATTTGTACTTAAACAAACAACACAAATTCATATGTTGAACCTTTCATTAGACAAACATTTAGTTAACTGTATATTTGCTGTGAAGAATGTGGGACCATTAAAAATGTAATATTTGACCAAAATAATGTCTGTAACTTTGTCTAATAGCACCATCGCATAAAGCTACAGCTCTGGTATATTGGAGAGAACCCTTCATTACTGGGTCCAGCTTGCATAAATATATTACAATGGCTTGTTTTCTATCATGCTGTTTGTGTAAGAACTCCAGTTTCATGTTTCAAAAAGACAACTTTTTCCTGGCAATATTATACATTTCTTGTCTCTTGTTCTGTTAGTTTTTAGCTAGATAAGTCCTGAGTTTTCATCTGACATTATTTTCCTGATGTCATAACATAATAAGTATTCTGCTTATACCACTCTACTTACAAGGAAAAGGGGCATATCATTTCACAATCCACACATTCTGCTTTGGATTTCAAAAATAAAAATAAATAAAAACAAAAAAGGACAAACATGTATATGACAGAACAGAAAGCTCTCAGCCACATCAAAAACTATGAAACAACTGGCTGCTGGTGGGATCTATCCTAACAGGGTGTGTGGACTTGATGTAATGGGTCTGTTATATTTAAATTTTCTTTATTATTACTCTCACATCATGGACCGCACATCAAGTTATTATCAGACCTTTATATTTAATTTTTGTAGAAAAACTTCTTATGTATCCCATCCATCTTGGCTTTGTTAAATATTATGGCAGCTATATTCCAATTAACAACCTCAGATTAATCTTTTTTTCTCTCAATAAGGGTAGTTGTATAAATGTAAAATTAAAAAATTGTTATCTTAATCTGAACTAATAGCAATTTACTAATTTCCCCCAATAACCTGGATTTAATTTCCAACCAAAGGTTGTCTAAACCAGTTATAATAATATATTCATCCTTATTTTCTCTCTTTTGTTTATTTTCTATTATTATTTCTATAGTCATATTTATGTTTATTTTCATATTTACCTTTATTTCTACATCTATATTTACTTTTACCTTTATTTTCATTATTTTTATTTTCATTAATTTTATATTTATTTGCATTATTATTATTTTTTTATTTATTCAGATTTATTATTATTTTTATTTACTTCTTTTTGTTTCCCCTCCCTTCTTCTCCGTTTCACCTCCCTTCCTCTGGCCTTCCTTCTTTTCCCTTTTTTCTTTTGTTCCCTCTTTTTTTTTTCTTCTTCTTCTTCTCTTCTGGTTCCCCATGGCTCTACTGTCTTCTCTGAGCCATTTCCATCCTTCATGCTGTAAATGTAAGTTATTGCGCTCCCTTCTTTGAGCTTTGTTATTAGCATATGTCATGTTTTGTTTTCATCTATTGAAAACATTTACTTTTAAGATACTATTTAGATGTTAGGTGAGATTCGATATAAAAATTTCCATTATGCAGTCATTAACTTGTTTTTTTCTTTTTTTCTCTTTTCCACTTTTATTTATGTTTGATGCAGAGCATTGTGGCGGGCGCCTGGGGATTCCCTGGTGTGGACTGTGGGCATTAGGAGGAAACTCCTAGGGGCAGGCATGCGCCTCTCCAGCAGACCTGGGCTCCTCCCTTGTGTGGAGGAGGCTCCGGTCTGTTGCTCCCGATCACGTGGGGATCTCCATAGTGACCGGGAGCAGGTGCGCGCTGTCACGTAGTGACGCATGCGCACTGGGAGTGGTGGACCTGGCTACGCCATCGCCAGGTGTTTGACGCCGCCCAACGGACTCGGACTCCTCCACCGTGTGAGGGAGGGCCCGATCTGTAGCTCCCGATCACGTGGGGGTCTCCATGGTGACCGGGAGCTAGTGCGCGCGGCCAAGGAGTGGCGCATGCACACTTGGAGCGGCGGACCCGGCGGCGTCATCGCTCGGCGCCAGACGCCGTCCGTTGATGTCGCTGGGTTGGGGGTTAAAAAGGGAGCCATCGATGCCATGGCTCTCTGACAGAGCGGACTATCCATCCGGATTAAAGGCACAATAGATGGTGCCACAGACCTATACAGACCACACAGGTAATTGCATACTATCAATATGGCTCTGACCTTTACCTGGCTTCCAACTGATTGTTTACCTTGGGGCAAATATGATCCCCATCAAACTAATATTTTGCATATTTATTTTACTAGGACTATACTGGGAGCCAGATACAATGGAGCCTCTTCGATTTATACCCCTGTTAAAATAAACTTTGCCTACTAGAGTAGTCTGTGACCAATGCAGTCATCCTGGACGTGGATTCTAATTTGACACACGTTGATGATTACGCGGGTATGTTAATTATCCATTTAAACTACCCCTGACCATGATATAATTAATTAATGGCAACACAATATATTGAGAACAATGACACTAGTTTTGTTATCTTTTTTCTGTAGCTGGCTTTGTTCATTCAACCTCCCGTGTACGCCCCGAGGGTGGTTAACCCTAGTTGGTGGGAGCCACCCGTGCTCTATTTTCGGTCCGCATCTTGGATTTCCCGGTGGTGAGCCGCATGCTTTGTAGCATTAAAGGTGTTTATGTATATACAAAAATACTCCTATAAATGAGATTTTGTGATGTTAATTGTATTATATCAATAATGTTGACGATATGTATTCAATTGTAGACTTGTACCAAGATTTTCCTGAAGAAGCGACATTAAGTCACGAAACTAGTTGAAATATACGATCAACTTGGATATCAGTCACTGTACCCTGAATTTCTCTATACTAGAAAGATGGGTATTATTTAACTGTACAACTATGTGCTGTAATTATGCCATTTGTCAACAATTGTTTTTAAATTTATGTTTTCTTTTCTAATAAAAGCTATTTTAAGTATATTTGATGTATCTTTCTGGGTATCAAGATAGTCCTTAATTCCACTGGGGGATGTTTGGCTAGTCCATGGCTGGAGTGTTCCATGTATAGGCCCCTTCCCTATATTTGTTCCCTTAACATAATTTATGAGGATGAGGATACCGACTACGTAATTATTATTTTTTAATGAAATATCTAGGCACATTAGTCATTTATCAGTTATAATATATCTATATTATTAATAAAATTGTTAAACTCATATCAGAAATGAATACTCAAGTGATAATCTCAATATCACATCCTAATTCTAATATATATCCACAGATATATTTCCTTAAATGAGGACATTTTACCTGATTTCCCTTTTAAATGCACTGTTTCCACTATCAAAGAATATTCAAATTGTGTAATACACCTTAATACATAGAATGCATTAAAGTGAAAAAATGTTTACCTTTACAACTCCTTTAATGCCTATAATGATTGACCAGTCTTCTCTCTTCTCTACTTGTGCCCATTCCCTCTTGCCTTTAAACTACTTTCATCAACCATCTATGATCCTCTGGGACTGTGACATCATAATGATCATCCAGTGATGTCCATATATAAGTCTTCGCATGCCGCGTGTCCTGTCATAGTGACCGGAAATAGCGACGAGGCAACATCTCCAGAAGAGAAGAACAGAAGACGGCGACAGCGGCAGCGGCGACAGAAGACCGGGCCACTGCTTGTAAAAGAGCTAGAAGAAGGCGCAGTGGCCTGGCAAGAAGAACCGAAGAGGGGGATAAGACCCCCGAAGAGGGGGACAAGACCCCCGAAGTCGGAAGAAGAGGGCGGCGGCAAAGAAGAAAGCCGGGCTCCTCCGCTAGTAAAAGAGCTAGCAGAAGATAGCGGAGGAGTCCGGCAAGAAGATTCCCGAAGACGGAAGAAGACCCCCGGAGCTGTGCAATAAACTATTTTAACACTTGTGTGTTGTGTTTTTTTTTTTTTACATTTTTTTCACAGGTCAATGGGTAGGGGTACATTGGGGTACCTCATCAACATGGGGACAAGGTGCTTTGGAGAGGGGGTGCTTTGGACAACCCCCAAGGCACCCCCCATGTTGAGGGCATGCGGCCTGGTACGGCTCAGGGGGGGGCGCTCGCTCATCCCCACCCCCTTTCCTGGCCGGCCGGGTAGCGTGCTCGGATAAGGGTCTGATATGGACCTAGGGGGGGGGACCCCCACGCCGTTTTTTCGGCGTAGGGATTTCCCTTTAAGTCCATACCAGGTGACGGGGCCAGCAACACCTCCTTCACTGGTCCCGGCTACCTGGAGCCGCGCTCAAAATTAGCGGACTTTTCTCCGGGCGGGAAAAGTCCGTTCATTTCAAATGTATGGTGGACTGGCACACACATGGCCGTACTGTCCGCCGAAATGCGAGTCTGGCGGACAGATTGATGTGCAAAACTCCAATCTTAGTCCGCCGGACTTTTGGGTAAAAAAAGTCCACCGGAGCCTACACACGGGCGGATTGTCCGGCGGACTTGAGTCCGGCAGACTTTTCCACCGGATTGTTTGATCGTGTGTACGTGGCATAAGGAGCAGGGCCCTCTGATTCCCCTTGTATTGAACTGTATTGTAATTGTACTGTATACCTTCATTTTGTAAAGTTCTACCAAAACTGTTGGCTCTATATAAAAACCTGAATAATAATAATAATATTTATGTTTAAATCCATCATATACAGTAAGTAATGCATAGTGGACTTTAAATGTGAAGATGATATGAAAATGAAAAGCATATATACAAGTTGAAACACTGTAACAGTAAGGCCCAGTTCACATCACATGCAGTCCAGTGAGTTTTTTTTCTGCATCAAAAATGCATAGAAAGTAGGTTACTGTATTTATTGGCATATAACACTCACTTTTTCACCATGAAAATCGGGTGCAAATAGTGTGTGAGTGTTATACGCCAATACTTAAATTTAAGCTGCCTCAGAGGGGGGCGGGACGAGCACCATCAGATTACATAAAGTGAGAATCTCCTGTTTACTTGGTGGCCTCTGTAATAAGAAGTCTTGTTCCTTGGGCCGCAATTGGACCACTGTTCTGTCTATCATACGAGATTCTCACTGTATGTAATCTGTTGGCGCTCGCCCCTCCCCACTCCCTGTCCCCTCTGAGCTGCAGATGGACATTGATCAGGCTGCACTGATGGCAAGTTTGAGGCTGCTGCATTGATGGCAATGGTGAGGCTGCTGCATTGATGGCAATGGTGAGGCTGCTGCATTGATGGCTATGGTGAGGCTGCTGCATTGATGGCTATGGTGAGGCTGCTGCATTGATGGCTATGGTGAGGCTGCTGCATTGATGGCTATGGTGAGGCCGCTGCATTGACGGCTATGGTGAGGCCGCTGCATTGATGACTATGGTGAGGCCGCTGCATTGATGGCTATGGTGAGGCCGCTGCATTGATGTCTATGGTGAGGCCGCTGCATTGATGTCTATGGTGAGGCCGCTGCATTGATGTCTATGGTGAGGCCGCTGCATTGATGGCAATGGTGAGGCTGCAGATGGGCATTGATCAGGCTGCATTGATTGGCAATGGTGAGGCTGCAGATGGGCACTAACCGTTATTCTGCTTCAAAGTTCCTTATTTAAAATGTATTTTTTATTTTTTTTTGCTGAAACTTCCCTCTTAAAATGAATGTGCATGTTAGACACCTGTGCGTGTTATATGTTGATAAATATGGTATACGGTTTTCAATGGCATAGTTCACACCAGTGCTTGCAATTCCAGTGCGTTCCAGAAAAAAAAAAGTAGAACATGCTGCATTTTTCCTGCACTGGACTTTACTGGAATGCTGTAAAAAGCATCAAAAACTCACGGGAAAGCACCTAAATGCACTGGAATACCCATGTTCTTATTTAAGGTTAAGGGAAAAGAAAGGCATCAAAAACACACATGCAAAAAAGCATCTGGAGCGCATCCGAACTGCGTTTCTGTGGCGTGAACTGGCCCTTATTAATGAGCTGCAGACATCAGCCAACATATTTGTCTCCCTATTGTGGAAATGCTGTCTCCAGAATATTTTGCGTATATGTGTTGATGTGTCTCACACAAATATCACTGCATACAAATCTTTTCTCATTGGGTAAAGCAATTACTATTGTTAAGCAATTGAATTAATTATAAATATTTCACTTGTGCTTGAAAGGAATAATGAATCAATTAATGCAAAAGCTGAGTGTATAGATTTAGTGGAACAGCGTAATAGTTTGAAGAATGCTTAGTTCCTATGAATAAGTCCATTGACAGATTTGCATGCTCATCATAGTCATCTTAGGCAATATTCCAAAAGCCACATCTGGACTTGCAAAACTGTTTCCAAAGTGCTAATGTTGTAATATATGTTTGGCAAAACTGTAATTTTTTTTCTATGGCAACTATAAATTGCTCTGCTAAGCGTTATCTGTCCTTAAAACATAAATGCATTTATGGTCCATAGTGCCCCTTCCCATGCTCATTTTTTTAAATAGTATATATTTACTGGTGATGCTTTGCTCCAGAAGTCTTAGCTGTGTGGTCTGCCCAGCATTTTACAGCCTTATTTCAAAATCTTCCTATTTGATCATTGCACCCCACACCCGCACATGGCCTAAACGTCACTCACTTTAAAATGGACCTTCGCCTGTTTAAAAAATTATTTTGTTGAACCCTCATCCACACCTCCTACCCCATTAACACATTTTTTTGTTCAAGTATAGCTAAAGGCAAAACTTTTTTTAATTTTACATAGTAGAGATAGATTAGAACATTTCCAAGGTTTTTATTGATGTCTGTGCCCCCAATTAGGGGCATTTACCCTCTTTATTTGTCTTGTTTACCATTATTACAGAGAGTGAAAGTAAAATAAAAAGTTTTGGGGTGACTTCAGAAGTAAAATTTAATGAAAGTCTTCCAATAAAGGCACGAGTTCAGGTGCCCCAGATGACAACCATGAATTCACTTTGGAAAGATTTACTCTCATATCCTGTTTTGGCTATTCTAGCTAGAGATAGCCCCAAAAAAAGAAAACACAGACGGGTTAAAACCCTCCCTTACTCTATCCAAAATGGGAAAAAAAATTATATATATATATATATATATATATATATATATATATATATATATATATATATATATATATATATATATATATATATATATATAATTTTGGCTTTAGTTCTACTTTAAACGTAACCAATTGCCAACTTGCTGATCGCCTTACGCATATTTACTGCGGTACGATCGGCTCTATTGTGCGAAATTACATACCTGTATGTAATTTCGTGCAATAGCCACTCGGTGGACAAATGGGATCGCGCATTTATTGGACAAAGGAGATTCCAATCAGCAGGTCTGGTGGAAGCGATGTCTGCCGACCACCCGCGATCGGTCCCCAGAGAGGCAGAGCGGCCATCTGCCTATGTAAACAAGGCAGATCGCCTGTCTGACAGGAACGAAGATGAATACCTTGTGTTCCTGCTAAGCAGGAACACTGATCTCTGTCTTCATCCAGTCAGAGCAACTTCCACACAGTTAGAAAGCACTCCCTAGGAGCACACTTAACCCTTTGGTCGCCCCTGATGTTATCTCCTTCTCTGCCAGTGTCACTAGTACAGTAAAAGTGCATAGTTTTAGCACTGATCACTGTATTAGTGCCACTAGTCTCCCAAAAAGTGTAAGTAATGCCGCATACACACAATCGGACTATCCGACTGACTTATTCTGGTGGACAAACTGCCGGACTTTCCGAACGAGCGGACTGCCCACACACGACTGGACTTTTCTGGTGGGCTAGGTCCGGCGGACTTTTGAAATGAATGGACTTGCCCACACATGGAGAAAAGTCCTTTTATTTTGAACGTGGCCCCAGGTAGCCGGGACTAGCGAAGGAAGTCAATGTCGCCGCCTCTATTGGCGAGACTGACACCTCGCTGGCCCTGTCACCTGGTATGGATTTAAAGGGGAACCCCTACACCGAAAAAACGGTGTGGGGTTCCCCCAAAGTCCATAGCAGACCCTTATCCGAGCACGCAGCCCGGCCGGCCAGGAAAGGGGGTGGGGACAAGCGAGCGCCCTCCTCCTGAGCCGTACCAGGCCTCGTTCCCTCAACATGGGGGGTGCTTTGGGTAAGGGGGGCCCTGTGGCCCCCCCACCCCAAAGTACCTTACCCCCATGTTGATGAGAACAAGGGCCTCTTCCTGACAACCCTAGCCATTGGTTGTTGGGGTCTGCGGGCAGGGGCTTATTGGAATTCGGGAGCCCCTTTTATAAGGGGCCCCCAGATACCGGCCCCCCACCCTATGTGAATGAGTATGGGGTAACCATACCCTACCCATTCACCTGATGAAAAAAAAGTATAAATAAAAAAACACCACAAGTTTTTAAAATAATTTATTAGACAGCTCCAGTGGTCTTCTCTTCTTCCGTCTTAGGGGGTCTTCTCGCCAGACTCCTCCGCTATCTTCTGCTCTTTTACTAGCGGAGGAGCCCAGCTTTCTTCTTTGTCACCGCCGTCCAGGGGTCTTCTTCTGACTTCGGGGTTTTGTCCCGCTCTTCTCGGGTCTTGTCCCGCTCTTCTGTTCTTCTGACGGGCCTCCGCTATCTTCTTATAGCTCTTTTACTAGCATTGGCCCGGTCTTCTGTCGCCACCGCCTTCTTCTTCCTTACGATGTTGGCACGACGCTCTCTCTGGCTGCAATGGCAGGGAAGCGTTGTGCGGAGACTTGTATAGGGACAAAGGGCGGGGTCACCGGGTGATGTCATATGGTGACCCCCGCCCCTATGATGTCACAGTCCCGGAGGATGCTGGGACCGTGACATCATAAGGGGGCGGGGGTCATCATGTGACATCACCTGGTGACCCCGCCCCTGTCCCTATATAAGTCGCCGCACAACGCGCCCCTGCCATTATGGCCAGAGAGAGCATTGTGTCAACATCGCCAGGAAGAAGAAGAGAAGAAGGCGGCGGCAACAGAAGACCAGGCCAACGCTAGCAAAAGAGCTATAAGATAGCGGAGGGACAGCAGAAGAACCGAAAAGCGGGACAAGACCCCAGAAGAGCGGGACAAGACCCCTGGATGGCGGCAACGAAGAAGAAAGCCGGGCTCCTCCACTAGTAAAAGAGCAGAAGATAGCGGAGGAGTCCGAAGAGAAGACCCCCCAAGACGGAAGAAGAGAAGACACCGGAGCTGTCTAATAAATTATTTTAAAAACTTGTTTTTTTATTTACACTTTTTTTCACCAGGTGAATGGATAGGGGTACATCATACCCCCTACTCATTCACATAGGGTGGGGGGCCAGTATCTGGGGGCCCCCTTATTAAAGGAGGCTCCCGGATTCCGATAAGCCCCCCGCCAGCAGACCCTGACAACCAACGGCTAGGGTTGTCGGGAAGAGGCCCTTGTCCTCATCAACATGGGGACAAGGTGCTTTGGGGTGCGGGGGCCACAGGACCCCCCTTCCCCAAAGCACCCCCCATGTTGACGGCACGTGGCCTGGTACAGGAGGGGGGGCGCTCGCTCATCCCCACCCCCTTTCCTGACCAGCCGGGCTGCGTGCTCGTATAAGGGTCTGCTATGGACTTTAGGGGGACCCCCACGCTGTTTTTGTGGCTTAGGGCTTCCCCTTTAAATCCATTCGCTTCCTTTGCTAGTCCCGGCTACCTGGAGCCACATTCAAAATGAACGGACTTTTCTCCGTGTGGGCAAGTCCATTCATTTCAAAAGTCCAGCGAACTAGCACACAGATGAGCGGATTGCCCGCCGGACTGCCGAGTCAATTTTGAGTCAAATCTTCTTTCTAAGTCCACCGCACTTTTGGAAAGAAAAAGTCCTCTGGAGCCCACACACAGGCAGATTGTCTGGCGGACTCTGGTCTGTTGGATAATCCGTTCGTGTGTACGCGGCATTAGGTGTCCGCCGCAATATCGCAGTCCCGCAAAAAATTGATAATCACCTCTATTACTGTAAAAAAAAAAAAAAAGTTCCTTATAAATATCCCATCATTTGTGGACGCTATAACTTTTGAACAAACCAATCCATATAAGCTTATTGGCATTTTCTTTTACCTTTACCTGACAGTCAGAGAGGAAACAAAAATATATATATATATATTTTTTAACAATAAACTTGATTGTACGTGGACATTGCTATCACCAGTGAGTCAAGGAAATATTACCAGGACATCTAGAAGTGGGCAATTTCCAGAGTGCCACACAGTGGCAAAAAATGTGAATGCTCCATACCCCTGGAGGGGGAATGATCTCTGGTGTGTGCAGTCACAATAAGAGCATGAATTAACCACATATGCACACCTTCCAAGAGGAATTAGAGCAGTGGGGGGGTTTCCTTCATCAGCACAAAGCACTTTTCTTTTTGGGACTATGAACTTTAATCTTTGTTTTATATTAAAATTGGAATAGCATATTCACGTTGAAAATATTTAATCACGTTGGAGATATATAATTAACTTTGCATTTTTGCACGTAATCATGGACATTTTTTATATTTATTCAATATTTTCTATGGATTAATTTTGTGTATTTTTTTGTGTAGTATCATACATACATTTTCATACATTAACATTTAGGCCTTTAATGGGCTGCAGACAGGCAATGTAAAGGCCTGTTTGCAGTCTTTCAATCTTCTAATGGGGCTTCCAAAAAAACGTTACTTCCCAGTTGTAAATATATGCAGTATAATAAATGCTCACCAAGGGGAATGAGCATTCCTAAGGTTAATGAATGATGTACAGTATATAAAATGATGTGATTTCTGTGAAATTGAGCTCATGAAACCATGAAACTATTGATTTCACATCCAGTGAACTTTTGTCCAAATTATACTCCAGCAAAATGAAACTCACATTTATCCATGAGGTTGAATAGTGAATTTTCATTTTCTGTGACACTTTCATGGTAGCACCACTGTAATCTATTTTTCTCATAGTTTTGTTTACTTATAAACAGGACATTTTACTTTTTTAGCATACAGTATATCCATTTCCAAAATGATGACTGCCACCTTTGACATTGCATAGTCTCTTGTTTTCAAAAGAAGGACGCTGGCGAAGAAATGTTTCTGAATTTCCATGTTTTGTTGATTTTGCTAAATTTGTAGCTTTCATCAGTAATATCTTTCACATTTTTTCACAGCAGTGGCGAGGAAAGCAGGCAATTGCAAATGAAATAAAAAGTCTTATATTTAAAAGGAGTTTTCTCTAAACTCCCTCAAGGGGTTTTGAAGCTGAAACAGAGTAGGTGTGTCCTGTAGCTGGGAACTTTGTCAAAAAGCCAATAGCAGAACCTGGCCAAAAATCAGGAATCCCCACCACTAGACCATGTGGAAAAAGAAGATGCTGCCAGGTGAAATTACATATAAATTTTTTTTTAAACGCCTAGCTATTACTTTCCAAGTGCTAAAACCACCAGTGACTAACCAGCTGGTGGCAGTGTTTAACCTCATTAGCACAGCTTGCCATGCGTTAAACTCATAATCTGAAAGTCGTGAGTTTGATCCTTACACAAGGCAATGTCCTCACTGAGCTATGTGTCTTTGAGATCAAAACAAGCAACCTCAATCCTTCCCACCCGCACTATAGCCGAATGATGGCTACAGCGTGGATCTACTTTGCGGGGAGGGCATCAATAGATGTCCTCCTGTGCTCCAGCGACCTGCATGCCCCCTGAAAGGTGTGCGCGGCATGCTCTGTGATCAATGGGTTTATGAGACTTGGCAGATCACAGATCGGAGTAAGGGGTCGAACCCGACCCCTTACCATGTGATCAGTTGTCAGCCAATGACAGCTGATCATGTGATTTAAACAGAGCCGGTAATGGGCTATTTTTTTATGGGCTTCCGCCCTCCTATGGTATAGAGACAAGTGGGGGCCGTCTCCATACCCAGCTAGGAAAAGGACCCGATTGCCTCCGCCGCTACCGACGGCTCCGGTAAGCGGCGGAAGGAGAAAAAAAAAGCCCATCACCGGCGGCTGTCAGAGGGACATTGGTCCCGATCAAGAAGAGCAGCCACAGGGTCATCTGTGCCCACCAGTGCCACCTACCAGTGCCCACAGTGCCACCCATTAGTGCCCACAGTACCACCTATCAGTACCCACAGTGCTACCTATCAATGTCACCAATCAGTGCCTCATCACCAGTGCTGCCTACCAGTGCTCATCAGTGTCATCTATCAGTGCCCATCAGTGCCACCTATTAGTGCCCATCAGTGCCACCTATTAGTGCTACCTATCAGTGCCCATCAGTGCCACCTACCAGGTCCCATCAGTGCCACCTTATCTGTGCCTACCAGTGCAGCCCATCAGTGCAGCCTATCAGTGCCCATCAGTGTAGCCTATCAGTGCCATTCAGTGCAGAATCACCAGAACATATCAATGAAGGAGAAAAATTACCTGTTTGCTAAATTTTATAACAAACTATGCAAAAAATAAAAACCCCCAGTGATGATCAAATACCACCAAAAGAAAGCTATATTTGTGTGAAAAAAATTATAAAAAGTTAATTTGGGTACAGTGTTGCATGACCAGGCAATTGTCATTCAAAGTGTGACAGCACTGAAAGCTGAAAATTGGCCTGGACAGGAGGTGGGTTTAAGTGCCCAGTAAGCAAGTGGTTAAAGAATAACTCCACTTTTGTTGAGAAAATAACATTCCCCTCTGGGTAATCAATAAACTTTGCAAGGGTTTTAACAAAATTTGTGCCAGAGTCCTACTTGTTCTTAAAAAAAAAAAAAGCTGTTTGTTCCAATTTGTGCCTATGGATTGTAATTCTGAATGGAAGAGACTTTTTCATTATTAATAAGGTGATGCACTTGCAGCCTTCTAATGAGAAAAATTGCCAGTGTCAGCATCCTTTTAAAAGTGTTTAATTCTATCACACCGAAAATGATTTTTTTCACACGTTTTGGATGCATTTTACATTTGTTGTTCTGTTTTTTGGCCAATTTGTTGTTGGGTGGATTAAAAAACGCAAAACGCAAATCATGGCAAAGTCCTGGCAAAATTACAGAAAAAACTACGACATACTTTTCTGCAGCTTCTCAGTTGAAGTCTTTTTAACCAAAAATGCCCCCTTTTGCTTTAAAAAGAGTGACTGACTTCTTGGAAAATCTGTGAACCAATCACATGAGCAGGAAATTACTTTTCTGTGGGTGTCCCACTGTGTACAGAAGGCCTCCAGGTTGCCATATTGTATTGAATTTTACAGAAAAATTATAGCGCTGCAGATTGAAAAGGAAAAAAAAAGATTATAGCAATGCAATAGGTTGTGTAACCATAAGATGTCCATTCACAAATGGAAGCCTCCACAAGGCGATTAGAAGCAAAATCCAGCAGGAGCTACAGAGTATAAAAGAGAAGAGAAAAGAGAAGAGAGGCACCTCTAAGTGTAGCAATATGGTTATATTTAATGAAGGTATAGCATTTCTAAACTCACATGGTTGATAATTAAAAGAGACACATCTAAGTATGCAGGCATCTGGGGTAAGGATGTCCACATAGATCGTCCTCCGCAACTCTGGCTCTTACCACTGTCAGTCTGCAATCGTGACCGGGAAGACTACCCTGCAGTAGAGCGCTCTCAAAACGAGGCTTGCTGTAGACAGCTTTACCCCGGATGTCTGCATACTTAGATGTGCCTCTTTTAATCATCAACCATGTGAGTTTCTAAATGTTGTACCTTCATTAAATATAACCATATTGCTACACTTAGAGGCGCCTCTCTTCTCTTTTATACTCAGTTGTGACATGATGCTACTTGTATATCAAGTCAAAATTTATTAAAAAATTTTGCTTGTCTTGCAAAACACTTTAAAACCAAGTTACTCTCAAACCAAGTTTTTACTGTATATATATTTTTTAGTTTGCTACTTGTTCCCTTATGAGTGTGGAGTTACTCTTTAAGGCTGGTTTCCATGTTTCATTTAAATTTAAAGTGAAAATTCAGCCAAAACCTACATTATTATTATTATTATTATTATAATACAGGATTTATATAGTGCCAACAGTTTACGGAGCGCTTTACAATATAAAAAAGGGAGACAATACAGTTATAATATATATATTGTGAGGGGTTAACTCGGTAGCGGGTGTGTGTGACCCCCTGGATGGGTTCACAACACAAAGTCAGGCACAGCAGACAGCGGTGTAGGTTCAAAAAACAAAAGATCCGGTTTATTTCTGCTACATGCAGTGATACATAAACAGCCAAACAAAATAAAACAAGAAAATAAATCCTGGTCAGCTTGACCTCTAACTACACACGTAGACTCCCTGTCTAACAACTGGGTGCAGCCTTGTGCTGCCCCAGTCCCTGTCGCTATTGTAGGGGTTTGCCACACAGGCGTTAACTCACCGCACAGAACAGATCTCAGACTCCCCAGTCTATACACACAAAACTGGTTCCAGGATGGAGCATCTCCCTATGCATGCTGGGGTTTTTTGTAGAGGCCTTAATGAGCCCACTTACTACAGCTGGGCTCATTAACTCTTCCCCTCTAATTGTAAAAGTCTGCATAAAGCCTGAATCTAGGACACACATTTCCCATCCTGGATACAACCAGGTGATTTTACCTGCGTGCTGCCACATACCCCCCCCTCTTGTTTCAACCTTGGGGTTGTAACACAAGCGGCCAGACACGCATGTATCCGAGACAAAGCATCCACATTCCCCATTTTAACATCAGGGCGATGCTTAACTGTAAAGTTAAATTCCTGTAGGGCTAGGAACCACCTATTTACCCTTCTATTGGTCTCCTTGTTCTGAGCCATCCACTTTAAAGGAGCGTAATCAGTCACCAGGTCAAAGTGCCTACCTAGCAGATAGTACCGAAGGGAATCTAGAGCCCACTTCACTGCTAAACATTCCTTCTCAATCGTAGAGTAATTTACCTCATGGGACTTCAACTTCCTGCTGAGGTAAATGACTGGGTGCTCTTCCCCGTTCCAGACCTGGGATAACACTGCTCCTAACCCAACGTCTGATGCATCAGTTTGTACAACAAAGTCCTTAGAGAAGTCTGGTGAGTACAACACTGGCTGGCTACATAAGGCTGTTTTTAAGGACTGAAATGCTTCCTCAGCCTCTGGGGACCATTTAACCATAATCGACTCTTTCCCTTTTGTCAGGTTGGTGAGGGGCACAGCCTGAGAAGCAAAATGGGGAATGAATCGTCGATAATAGCCAGCGATTCCCAGAAAGGCTCGTACCTGTTTCTTGCTGTTGGGACGTGGCCAACTCTGTATGGCCTCGACTTTATTGACTTGGGGTTTTATCACCCCCCTCCCAATAGTGTACCCAAGATATTTGGCCTCCTCCTGTCCAATGGTACACTTCTTTGGATTGGCCGTAAACCCAGCTTCCCGGATAGAGTCTAGGACTGCTTGTACTTTTGGCAAATGTGAGACCCAGTCTGTGCTATGGATAATCACATCATCCAGGTAAGCTGCAGCATATTTCTGGTGGGGCCTCAGAATCTTATCCATTTTCCGCTGGAATGTTGCCGGTGCATTCTGTAACCCAAACGGCATTCTCTTATATTGGAATGCCCCATCTGGGGTTACAAACGCAGTTTTCTCCTTGGCCGACTCGGCCAGGGGAATTTGCCAATACCCTTTGGTGAGGTCAAGAGTTGTCATATATCGGGCTGTTCCCAGCCGGTCGATCAACTCATCTATACGTGGCATGGGGTAGGTGTCAAATTTTGTAACTTTATTTAATTGTCTAAAATCGTTACAAAACCGCCAGCTCCCATCAGGTTTGGGCACTAGTACGATAGGACTGGACCAGTCACTCTGGGACTCCTCTATCACACCCAATTCCAGCATCCTTTGAACCTCCCCACGTATTGCCTCCCGTCGGGCCTCTGGTATTCTATAAGGTTTTAGTTTTACCCTTTCTCCTGGCGGGGTGATAATGTCATGCTCTACGCCAGATGTTTGTCCCGGAAGCTCAGAGAAAATCTCTTTGTTACGAAGTACAAACTCTTTAACCTCCTGTTGTTGGGGTTTCGATAAGGTGTCTGCTATTCCAACCTCAGGAACTAAGCAATCAGGCTGTACTTGTGACAAAGTCTCTGCGACTAGGGATTCCCTATCCCTCCAGGCTTTCAGCAGATTGACGTGATAGATCTGCTCCGGCTTTCTCCTTCCTGGCTGTCTAACCCTGTAGTTCACCTCACTAATTTTTTCAATTACTTCATATGGACCTTGCCATTTGGCCAGAAATTTGCTTTCAACCGTAGGGACTAGCACCAAGACCCTATCCCCCGGGGAAAAAGTACGGGTCTTGGCCCCACGGTTGTACACTCTCTGCTGTGCTAACTGCGCCTGGGTTAAATGTTCCTTTACAATTGGCATTACCTGTGCAATTCTATCTTGCATCAGGGCGACATGCTCAATCACACTCCTGTGAGGAGAACTCTCATTTTCCCAAGTTTCCTTTGCGATATCCAGCAGCCCTCTTGGGTGTCTCCCATAGAGCAACTCGAAGGGTGAGAAACCCGTAGAGGATTGGGGTACCTCCCTAATGGCAAACATCAGATAGGGTATTAGACAATCCCAATTCTTTCCATCTCTATCCACCACCTTCTTTAACATTTGTTTTAGGGTTTTGTTGAATCTTTCAACCAACCCATCTGTTTGGGGGTGATACACAGATGTACGCAATGGCTTCACTTTGTACAACTTGCATAATTCTTTCATAACCCGGGACATAAAGGGTGTACCTTGGTCCGTAAGCAGTTCCTTACAAATACCCACGCGGCTAAAAACAAGGGATAGCTCTTTGGCTATGGTTTTGGCCGAGGTATTTCGGAGAGGAATTGCTTCCGGATAACGGGTGGCATAGTCCAATATAACCAAAATGTACTGATGCCCCCTAGCAGACTTCATTATCGGACCTACCAAATCCATTGCGATCCTTTCAAAGGGGACCTCAATGATAGGAAGAGGTACCAGCGGGTTACGGAAATGTGGCATAGGTGCCGACTTCTGACACACAGGGCAGGAGGAACAATAATTTTCTGTTTCCTTCATGACCCCAGGCCAATAGAATCTCTGCAGTACCCTCTCTCTGGTTTTTTCGGTCCCCAGATGACCTCCCAGAATGTGTCCATGGGCCAATTCTAACACCAACTTCCTGTAAGGTTTGGGCACCACAAGTTGCTCAATGGTTTCTTCTGCCCTTTGAGCCACTCGATACAGCAGGTCCCTTTCCACAGTGAAGTACGGATAAGGGCAAGTCTTATCTGGGTTCACTAACTCGCCATCTACTTTCACCACATTTTCCCGTGCCTTTATTAGGGTGGGGTCTTTTAACTGTTCTGTGGCAAAATTTTCCCTGTGAACCTCAAGATCCGAAAACTCCACAGACGGCATGGTTTCAACTGAGGATGTTGGCTCCTCCCCAGTTTCTCGAGTTTCCCCCGCCAATACCGACAAGGGAAATTCAGGAGAGTCCTCACCACTCCCAGAGGAATTCTGGTCATCTTCCTGGTCTATAGGGGCTCAGGACAATCCCAGAGTTCCCAGAATTTTGGAAAATCCCTTCCCACAATAGCATCATGTGGTAAGTGAGACACTAACCCCACCTGATGAGAGAGGTTACCTTTGGGGGTCTCAAAAAACACTGAAGTTACAGGATACTCTCGGGTGTCCCCATGTACACAAATAACAGCCACCCTGTTCTTCCCAGAGACCTCTGTAGTAACTAATTCAGCTTTTATCAATGTTACCAGACTACCTGAATCTAGCAACACATCAACATGTCTACCATTAATAATATTTTACATAAATGTTTCTCAGGTCCCCGAATGGCAGTGCATGCAACTGTCGCAAACAGCGACTGGCGTCTCTCCCTTATAAAGTCACATTGCATAGGCTCATCCACAACTGGGCAATTGGCTGCAATATGTCCCTCTTGCCGGCAGCGGTAGCAAATAATCTTTTTCGCTGCCTCTTGCAGCATGGACTTCCTGGGCTGCTTCCGCCAGACCTTAGGTAGAACTCCCACCCTCTCACTCTCTCCACCCTCACCCCTTGGAGTCATCTTACCCGCCACTGGGGATGATCTGGTCTTAGGGGGGAAAGTCCGTGAGTCCCTGGAAGAGGTGGTCAAGTTCTCTGTAGCCAAGTACCTCTCAACCAGATCCACAAGTTTGTCTGCATTTTCTGGGTCTCCATGGCTTACCCATTTTTGGATGGCAGTAGGAAGAGCTCTCAGGAAACGATCCATAACCACACGTTCCACAATGTTTGGTGCGGTCAAAATCTCTGGCTGCAGCCACTTCCTGCTCAGGTGAATGAGATCATACATTTGAGACCTGGGAGGTTTTCCAACCTGAAAAGTCCAGTTATGCACACGCTGAGCCCGGACTGCCAGGGTGACACCCAGCCGTGCCAATATTTCTGCTTTTAGCACCACATAGTCTTTTGCTTGGTCAGGCTCTAGGTCATAATAAGCTTTCTGCGATTCCCCAGTTAACAGAGGGGCCACCAGTCCAGCCCATTGCTCCTTAGGCCACTTTTCCCTTTCAGCAGTCCTTTCAAATGTGGTCAAAAACACCTCCGGATCATCCTCTCCAGTCATTTTTGTCAGTAAACGGCTCACACCAAAGGATGCGGTATTATTGTACCCACTTGCTTCATTGGTCTGCGGACGTTGCTGTATCAATGTCTCTATTTGCTGTTGAAAATTCTGCTCTTGCTTCTGCAACAGGTCTATGAAGCGGGCTTCAGATCGCTGCTGGGCTTGTTGCTGAGCTTCCAAACTCTGCTGCAAAGTTGCATTTGTCTGCTGCTGGGCTTGTTGCTGAGCTTCCAAACTCTGCTGCAAAGTTGCATTTGTCTGCTGCTGATTTGCATTTGCCTGCTGCTGGGCTTGTTGCTGAGCTTCCATACTCTGCTGCAAAGTTGCATTTGTCTGTTGTTGAGCTGCAAGGCTCCTTTGTAAACCCGCATTTGTTTGCTGCTGATTTGCATTGGCTAGAGCCAGCTGTCTCAGTATCTCCTCCATGCTGGCCTTAAAAAAAAACTGCCAAAATTCTCCACCAACTGTGAGGGGTTAACTCGGTAGCGGGTGTGTGTGACCCCCTGGATGGGTTCACAACACAAAGTCAGGCACAGCAGACAGCGGTGTAGGTTCAAAAAACAAAAGATCCGGTTTATTTCTGCTACATGCAGTGATACATAAACAGCCAAACAAAATAAAACAAGAAAATAAATCCTGGTCAGCTTGACCTCTAACTACACACGTAGACTCCCTGTCTAACAACTGGGTGCAGCCTTGTGCTGCCCCAGTCCCTGTCGCTATTGTAGGGGTTTGCCACACAGGCGTTAACTCACCGCACAGAACAGATCTCAGACTCCCCAGTCTATACACACAAAACTGGTTCCAGGATGGAGCATCTCCCTATGCATGCTGGGGTTTTTTGTAGAGGCCTTAATGAGCCCACTTACTACAGCTGGGCTCATTAACTCTTCCCCTCTAATTGTAAAAGTCTGCATAAAGCCTGAATCTAGGACACACATATTTCCCATCCTGGATACAACCAGGTGATTTTACCTGCGTGCTGCCACAATATATACAATACAATACAAGAGTATTAAAGGGGAGGGCCAGCTGAAAAAAACATTTTCTTTAAAGTCAGCAGCTACAAACACTGTAGCTGCTGACTTTTAATAAGCGCACTTACCTGTCCAGGGTGCCCACGATGTCGGCCGTCCGAGGCTTTTGTTAAACTGCGGCGGTGAAACTGCGCATCACTCAGGAAAGAGCCATGTTGTCTGCACCTTGCCCCTGTCTGCGCCACCCCATTGGCTGCTTTAAATTTATAGGGAGACTGAGCAGGCATGCATTTCTCTAGTACCATTTCTGTAAGGTGCGGCCCTCTGGTTCTGCTCGAGCTGGACTTAGTGGTCACTGGAAAACTCTCTAACCGCTTGGGTAGTCAAGACACCATGCACAATGTATGGCTTATCAAGAGTACAATTCTTTATTTCCTGAGTACAGAATATATACACTTAGAGATTACACAAAGCACAAGGGGGTAGGCCCCTTGGGCAACCAATCATATACATTCACATCTATGTTAGTCATACAATAAGCAACATTTTTAGGTGATTTCTGCCCAGAGATAAATCTATGAAACATGTCTAAAAATATGTTTTTATAACCTTAAAGGGGTTGTAAAGGTTAGTTTTTTATTTTCTAAATAGGTTCCTTTAAGGTAGTGTATTGTTGGTTCACTTACCTTTTCCTTGATTTCCCTTCTAAATGTTTTTTTTCTTTGCTTTCTTTGTCTGAATTTCTCACTTCCTGTTCCTCCTCAGTAAGCTGTTCAGTAAGCTGTTCTGGCTGACTAAACACCACTCGAATGATGGTGTGAAGTTTACTGAGGTAAAACAGGAAGTGAGAAATTCAGACAAAGAAAAAAAACATTTAGAAGGGAAATCGAAGGAAAAGGTAAGAGATCCAACAATGCACTAGCTTAAAGGAACCTATTTAGAAAATAAAAAATTAAGCTTTACAACCCCTTTAAGCTTTTATCATATTTTGAACATAAAACCGCAGGCCAATGTTCCTACTACGCCCTAAATGTTCTAAGTATGCAAAACCTAAATGTCAGCTGCGACAAATTTGCACCTCAGAAGAAACTTGCAAAGCATCGCATGTGAAGCAGTTTCAATAACCTTTCTCATATATATATATATATATATATATATATATATATATATATATATATATCTCTATGATTTTAGTGTAATAAGAAGAGTATAAACTTAAAGGGTGACTCTTCCTATCCTTACAATGACGTCACCCATAGAGTTATTATGGGGCTTCCATTGTCGGTTGCCTCTCTTGCACACTCCCACACACTGAAGCTGCTGCCGACAGCTCGGCCTAGAACCGGCCCTGGAGAAGCTGCAGAACAGGTAAGTATAGCTATATCTTCTTTATACGTTTTGATAGATTAGGCTTAGATAGTGGCAGAAAGTAGGTTTATTGTTTTGGCTGAACTTTTCACTTTAAATAACTATTTACTTCACTAAAGCCCCATACACACTGTCAGATTTTCTGCAGATTTTTTCCTTCAGTTTTATCAAAACCATATAATATCAGGTCAAACCTTAGGAGTTTCAATTTGTATGCAATCAGGCAGGCCCTTCTACTACATGGTTTTGGTAAATCTGAAGACAAAAATCAGCAGAAAATCTGATAGTCTGTAAGAGGCTTAACAGTTGCATCGGCTGTGTGCGCTGCATGAACTGCATGTGGCCACAGCTACACACAGTATACAGTGATGTGTTCCAGCAACGAGATGGGAACTTCCCATCCCTCTACTGTGCACTGCTTCCTCTAATTGTCTGAGGTGGAGTCCCACTTGATTTAGTTCCAGGAAGGTATCATCCCACTGCTGGAACGCAGAGCTGTATACAGTACATACCTGAGCAGCACAGCGTCTGCAACCACGCAACCATTTGTGAAGCTAAAAAGTTAACAGGGAAGTTTCTCTTTAACCACTTAAGGACCTCTTTTTCAGATTTGGTGTTTACATGTTTAAAACAGTTTTTTTTGCTAGAAAATTACTTAGAACCCCCAAACATTTTATATTGTTTTTTTTCTAACACCCTAGAGAATAGTGGTCATTGAAATACTTTTTTTCACACCGTATTTGCGCAGCGGTCTTACAAGCGCACTTTTTTGGAAAAAAATTAACTTTTTTGAATAAAAAAATAAGACAACAGTAAAATTAGCCCAATTTTTTTTATATTGTGAAAGATAATGGTACACGGAGTAAATTGATACCCAACATGTCACACTTCAAAATTGCGCCCACTCATGGAATGGTGTCAAACTTTTTGCCTCAAAAATCTCCATAAGCGACATTTAAAAAATTCTACAGGTTGCATTTATTGCGTTACAGAGGAGGTCTAGGGCTAGAATTATTGCCCTCGCTCTACCGATCGCGGCGATACCTCACATGTGTAGTTTGACCACCGTTTTCATATGCGGGCGCCACTCACGTATGCGTTCACTTCTGTGCGCAAGCTTGTCATGATGGGGTGTTTTTAAAAACCTTTTTTTTTTTCTTATTTATTTTAATTGATTTTATTTATTTAACACTGTTAAAAAAAAAAAAATGGATCACTTTTATTCCTTTTACAAGGAATGTAAACATCCCTTGTAATAGAAAAAAGCATGACAGGTCCTCTTAAATATGAGATCTGGGGTCAAAAAGTCCTCAGATCTCATATTTGGACTAAAATGCAAAAAAAAACAAAAATCAAAAAAAAAAATAGAAAAAATTACATTTAAAAAAAATATACCTTTTAACCACTTGCCGACCAGCGCACGGCGATGTACGTCAACAGAATGGCACGGGCAGGCAAATGGGCGTACATGTACGTCCCTTTAAATTTGCCGCCCTGCCATCGGGAGCGCGCCGCCGGCGGCGCGTTCCCGCGCTGGTTGGGACCTCCGTGAGTCCGGTAGCGGGACCTGCGGACTCGATCGCCGCGGGCATCCCCGCGATTGTCTCACGGAGCGGCCAAATGAAGAAATGCCATTGTAAACAGCATTTCTTCATTCTGCCTAGCAACTAGTGACGCTGATCTCTGCTCCATGTGATTGGAGCAGAGATCAGTGTTCACTAAATGAAAGCCCAACCCCCCCACAGTTAGTAACACACCCCTAGGAACACTTAACCCCTACACTGCGACCCACTGGTTAACCCCTTCACTGCCAGTGTCATTTACACAGGAATCACTGCATTTGTATAGCAGTGATTACTGTATAAATGACAATGGTCCCAAAAATGTGTCAAAAATGTCCGATGGGTCCCCCACAATGTCGCAGTCACAATAAAAATCGCTGATCGCCGCCATTACTAGTAAAAAAAAAATAATAAAAAAATATTAATAAAAATGCTATAAAACTATCCCTATTTTGTAAACGCTATAACTTTTGCGCAAACCAATCAATAATCACTTATTGCGATTTTTTTTTACCAAAAATATGTAGAAGAATACGTATCGGCCTAAACTGAGGGAAAAAAATGTTTTTTTATATATTTTTGGGGGATATTTATTATAACAAAAAGTAAAAAATAATGCGTTTTTTTCAAAATTGTCGCTCTATTTTTGTTTATAGCGCAAAAAATAAAAACCGCAGGGGTGATCAAATACCACCAAAAGAAAGCTCTATTTGTGGGAAAAAAAGGACGTCAATTTTGTTTGGGAGCCACGTCGCACGACCGCGCAATTGTCAGTTAAAGCGACGCAGTGCCGAATCGCAAAAAGTGGTCTGGTCTTTGACCAGCAAATTGGTCCGGTCTGGAAGTGGTTAAGAGGTATGGGTGGAAGTGATGTTTTGACGGGGCCATCTTAGCCTCACTCGTCTCCATACCCAGCTAGGAAAAGGACCCGATCGCCTCCGCCGCTACCGATGGCTCCGGTAAGCGGCGGAAGGTGCGGGAGGGCGGCGGGAGGGGGGTGGCACCTCTCCCGCTGCTGATAGCGGTGATCTTGCGCCGAATCCGCCACAGAGACCACTGTTATCGTACAGACGACCGGTGCCTGAAGAGATGGATGTCTCGGTTGTGGCAGCAGCTGCTGCCGTTACCGAGATATCCCTCTTCAAAAATAGGACATACATCGGCGTGCACTGGTCGTTAAGTGGTTAATGCTTTTGACATATGAAGCATTAGTCCAATTTTATTTGCCCATATTGCAACTTAAAATATAATGTTATTTTTAGTAGCATTTCATTTATTAACACACTGCCTGTACTCCAGAAACAAAGCTTCTTTAGAAATATCATTTTTTTGTCTTTGGTGCAGGAAACTCAATTTCTGGCAGAGTCAACCAGATATTTTTTACTTGCTAAAAATGTTCTTCAAAAAGGCTACAATGTAATCAATTTTTGTTCTTGTTATTAGTGTAGAGCTGGCTCCTGACGAGCATGCGCTATATGTTTTTGAAAATTAATATTCCTAAAACCACAGTTGGGTTTTAGGGCTAATTTTGCTAAATTATGTTTCTCCTTGGCCGCAGGTGTCGCTGTCACCACCGGCAAGTGGTAGAACTCAGTTCATTTGGTTGTATTAAGTGCCACGTTTTCTCGGAAACCAGCCCAGTGGGAGTGTTCTCCTGCTGTGCACTCTGGGAGGTGGTATTTAAGGTACTGACATCTCATGCTTTGGGGTTCCGTGCCAGAAGATATTTTCTGTCTGTTTGATCCTGGCCCTCCTGACCAGCCCCCATGGTCCTCCTGGCCTGGGATGCGGATCCATGCAACTCCAAGTCTCGGGGCTAGATAGCCCAAGGCAATGTAACTGCAGGGACAGGCCTGAATGGATATCGAGGCCTGAGGATTCAAGGGTGGTCCAGTGCCGTCTCATCTAAGGAGAGGCCCAGCAACTGGAGAACCATCCAAGGCTGGCTTCTCTGAAGGAGCCTGGAAGCTCACTTGAAGGACATTTCATGGATCTACACTCATACGGTATCGCCGGGCCGGCTGAGAGATACTGGTACCGTATGATGGCTCTATAAGTTTGTCTATGTCCCTTGGTTACATTCAAGTCTGGGGCAGAGACTTTTCTCAAGTATTTTACATTCAAGTCTGTGGCAGAGACTTTACTTTACTTAACACCCTACCGCCTGCTAGGCCTAGTGAGAGGAGGTCTATCCGGAGGTTGTGAAAATCCAGCTGTGAAATGGTTATTCTCTGGATTTCTTCTATATGAGACTTTCTATTTTTGCAGTCTAAAAGTACCTGAACTTCCTCCTAACCCTCTACCCTAAACTGAGAAATCTAGTTTCTATTTCAAATAAATAACCCCAAAGAGGATCCAGTGTCAGTTTATACATTTATTTGGCCATTTACCACGGGAAACCCTAGACGGAGACAAGGTCAAGTAGGTAACAGTAAGCCCAATAAAACCAGCAGCTCCTTCGGGGGTCAGTGCTACATTAGTTATCTTTTAAAGTAGTATTAAAGTGTGTTGAGTGCAATGAAATAAATATTCCACAGTAAACTATTTGTTAAAATTCAGTTTACAACTCTCAATGCTGCTGACACTTGTTTTCCCAGTGCTGCTTCCCTGAACATCCAATCTTCACAGGACAGAGGTAACAGTGGACAGTGCAGTCTCCAGTCAGTCTGTCAGCTTGGAGAAGGGAACAGGGAGCAGAAAGGGACAACAGGGGAGTACCTTGCCATCCTATACTAAAAAGCTGTGTGTTTCTATTTATGCACATAGTGTAGGGACACAGAACTCTAGTCCCTGCATGCAAGGGTGACGCCATAGAACACTACAAGAGAAAAGGAGCCACCCTGAAATAGGAAACCTGGAGTAGGGGTCATGGAACCAGCTTAAAGTGATTGTAAAGTCTCTTTTTTCTATAAAAATAACAAACATGTTGTACTTACCTGCTCTATGCAGTGGATTTGCACAGAACAGCCCAGATCCTCCTCTTCTCAGGTCCCTCTTCTGTGCTCCTGGCCCCTTCCTCCTGTTAAGTGCCCCCACAGCAAGCAGCTTGCTATAGGGGCACCCAAGCCAAGTCACAGCTTCCTGTGTCCATTCAGACACAGAGCCCCAACCTGGCCCCACCCCTCCCTCCCTTGATTGGCTAGCTGACTTTGATTGACAGCAGCGGGAGCCAGTGGCATCACTGCTGTGTCTCAGCCAATCAGGAAGGAGAATCTGGACAGCTGAGACACTAAAACTAGGTTATAGGCAAGGTTCAAACTATAAAGATGCTGCAAACTCAGTATGTGATTAAATTGGCTGCTGAAAGTGCTTAAAAGATGTTAATTATTGCTTTAAGGTGTCACTAAACCCACATCATATAAACTATCAATAAATGCTGTTTTACATGCTCTTCATACTCAGTCACTATGAGATTTGTTTTCTATATTCTGAAAAAAACATGGTTTCTGCTGTTCTTTATATCACCCTTCTGTCCAAGTCCCGAATGCAGATAGGTATTTTGCAACGCAGTGTTGGCAGCTCTGCACATGCTCAGTTTTTAGTGAGTTTCTATGTTGAGCATTTCCTCCCTATCACATCTGAGCTGCCCATGTGACTATAGAGTCACTCATGTGGACATATACACAGTGGTAAATGACTGCATACTCCCTCCCAAATCCTTCATTCCCACTAATACAATGGGGGCAGGATATTACATGTAGATTGATGGAGACTTTACCTCCCTGTTATTCTAAGACAAAGGCTGGAGGGGAGTGACACAGCCTGTGACTGGCAGAAATCTGCCCACACCATGTTATTGGCAAAAAATAATAAAGATTTAATTTCAAATATATATTTGTAGGACAATTCAAAATAGTTTATTGATAGTTATTATTTATTTTTACTCTGTCTACCAAAAGCTGTTTTTTTAACAGGACCAGCAGCAAAGGACTAGAAGCTCCTCCTGCTTATGTTAGGCTGGGAAAGATCTGGGTCATGTGACAGCTGTATATTGATTAGGAAAATGATACTTACATTTTTTTAAATTAAAATAATTACAGTGCCATCATCCATACACAGAAACAGAAGGGACAATGTAAATGAAACAGTGGAGGTTATTTACGAAAGCCAAATCCACTTTGCACTACAAGTGCACTTTAAGTGCACATGGAAGTGCAGTCGCTCTAAATATAAGGGGTAGATCTCAAATCAGGGGAAGCTCTGCTGATTTTATCATCCAATTATGTGCAAGCTAAAATGCTGTTTTTTATTTTCCTTGTATGTCCCCCTTGGATCTACAGCGACTTTACTTCTAAGGTCACTTTCAGTGCACTTGTAGTGCAAAGTGGATTTGCCTTTAGTAAATAACCCCCAGTATGTGTTTAATATTATTTTAAGCTTCATTCTCAAAGTAGCTGTACAATAAATGAACTGAAGGCGGCACTGTAGACAAAAAAAAGCAAAATCGGTAGACAAGATCTAATTCCGCATATACACCAACACTTTAGTATTTTACTTATTTATTCATATGTTTATAGTATTGGATTATTTAGACCCTACTAAAATCAGGCATTATATATAATTGTATGCATTCATAAAAATAGTTGAATAATTCTTAGTTAAAAACTGTTACCTATAGATAATATGAAAAATTCACTATTTTCCTTTAATGGAAACCTTCTTTATTAAATTAATTTACAAAGAGTGTTTATTACCTCTGAGCTATTGCACCTATATTAGAGCATATTTTTGTAAGTCCCTTTTTATTTTACCTTTATTCGTGAATGGAAAATACAGGAATGAATGGCAATCATCAATGTTACACACAGGCAACAAGCACTAATAATTGCACTACTTTTGTTTGTATTGCAGCTTTTGAATTGAGCAAATGTTTATGTATCCAGGTGATCGTAGATACCTATATTTTTTCCACTCCTCACATCACATTTGTCCCTTATCACATGATGTCAGTTCCTTGGTGGCCTGGCAACACACATAGTTTTATTAGCATTTAGCATCCTTTGGGACAGCCTTTCTCAACCTTTTCAACACAGAGGAACCCTTGAAATAGTTCTCTGTCTCAGGGGAACCCCTGCTAAAAATTAAAAATCTACCACTCATGATATATTAGTGTGATGGTCAGTGGGAAGAATGGTCCTTACACTTGTGGTCATTGGGAAGAATTACCTCCTTACAGATAGCTAAAAAGATCAATGGTGTCAGTAGGAACTTATCTGTGGCAGAAGCGCACGGCTGGACCACGGGGTGATGAGCTGCCTGTGAGAGAGGGGAGGGACCCGATGACGGCGCTCATGTGAGCAGATGGGGGTGGTCCCGCCGATCAGCTGGAGCAGCATGAGGGGAAAGGACGCTGAGCTCCATGAATGAAGCCGCCCGGTCCGTCCTATCCCATCCCATCCCTATCCTTAAACATACGGTCGGTATAAGCAGGAGAGCACAACCCCAGAGTGCTGGGGCTCTAACCGGCCGGTTAAGAGACCGCTGATTCCCCCCTCCACATCCTTGTATTGCGCTCGCTGTGCCTGCATGAGACCCAAAGAGGATATGAGCATAGCCTTGATCCAGGACCAGGCGGACTGACAATTCAAATCAAAGTCTTAAGACGACCCTGGTGTATTGGAAGACAGCGGAGCTATAGTTGGACACTCTCTGTTTTCTCTCCTTTGGAGGCTGTATGGACAGAGGTGCGATATGCGGAACGTAGATCGAGGACTGAGCACCCTATAAGATTCTACCTCCTCCCCAGGTATTTCTCTCTTTTTTTTTTTTATGAACTACATATGCTGAATATATGCTGAATTTCATCCGAACTTGACCTGATTACCACCTGTTGAGTGCTCAGGGAGATCCGGGCTGGAGAGACTCTGTGGAATGAGGAGTGGAACAGAGTGGAACAGTAGGGGCTCAGTGAACTGATTCCAGATAATTAAATATTGAAGATCAGGATGTAATAGGATTAAATGGAGCATAAATACAAATGACTTACAAGATGTTATATACCCACAAAATGATGAATCTGACCCGCATATGAAGTATAGAGGTTGATCGCCGAAATGTTAAGTGGGATAATGTGCGGCCCTTTCTTTGGAAGCGCACTGTAAATTTCATCTAGATTTCACTCGAAATCGCAGCAACAGCAAGGACGGGAGGGTTCTCCCCGCTTAAAATCACAGAGTAAGCGAGAGTGGATCTGGGGGCTGGGCTCACAGTGCAGTGCAGGTGGCACAATCAAAGAGAGATTGAACAAAGAATTTTTTCTTTTTAATAATCCTGGGGAGGCAAAGGACAAAAGGGGGGAACATGAGGGGAAGAAATCAAAAGGCGAATGAACCAAAAGAGAGTCTTAATACAAGTACGATTCAGAAGTACCTGAAGGAAACAAGTTTAAAAAGCCCCGGAATAGAAAAAAAAGCAGCAGAGGGTAGAGGAGAAGAAGAGAGAAGTATCCAAGACAGCAGGGGCCCTGGGGGATAATTCAGGGGAGGAATTGGACTCAGATATGGAAGGTAAAATGAGGGGGCAGAGGGATATCGCTCAAATCCCCACAAAAAGTGAAATGTTGGAAATGTTCGCCAAACTTGAAAATACCATCAAAGTAGAAATTTCAAATGTTAGGACGGATATGGGCCACTTACTGAGGAGAGTTGAAGAGGCAGAGGAACTAACAGGAAAACAGGCCCATGAAATATTAGAACTGAAAACGCAAGTAAGGAAATTGCAAACGGATCAGCGGGACATTTTATATAAGCTGGACGAGCAAGAAAACCAGAATAGACGCCAAAACCTGAGGGTCAGAGCATTGCCTGAACAGCAGGGAGAAGATTTGGGGGTTAAGATGGGAAAAATATTCAACCCCATATTAGGAAGAGGGGTAGGAGAGGACTTAAAGATCAACCGGGTACATAGGGTGAGGAAACCCCCAGGTCTGAGGGAAGAGGTTCCGAGAGAGACGTAATTATAAAATTTTGCCTCTTTGAAGACAAAGCCAAGATATGAAGCAGGCTTAGAGGGCTGCCCCCGTTACAATATGAAGGGGTTTCTTTACAGATTTTCTCGGACCTATCGGCAGGAACACTGGCTCGGAGGAGACTTCTAAAACCTTTATTAGAACAATTGAGATCGGCAAACATCAGATACAGTTGGGAGTTTCCTGCGGCCTTACTGGTCCAGAGAGATGGAAAGACGTTCAGATTAAAATTCCTAGACGATCTGGAGGTTTTCTGTAACAATCTAGGGATCCCAGTCCCAAAGATCCCCAAAGTTCCCTAAGGGACTTACATAATGGACACTGATATGGGGAGTTGTACTTTTTGAAGGTCTATATGTAATACTTGTTTCTTTCTTTTTTTTTTCTTCCCTCTTCTTTTTTCCCCCTTTTCTTGGGGTGGAGGGGGTGGGGGGAGAGTGGGGTGGGAGGACGGAGGTAAGAGGGTGGTGGAGGGATCAGGTGGGGCCCCAGGACATCATACCGTATCTGTGGGGGGACCCCCCTTCCCCTTAGGGGAAGGTGGCAGGGGGGACCCAGACACGGGGGGCCGTGGTCGGAGTCGCACCCTAGCGGGTAAAGTCTGCAGAATGGAGGAGATCCTCAGCTGCAGAATAGAGGTCAGGAGTTGGCCAGGGGGTGGGAGGGGGGGAGGGGGTGAGGGGGGGAGGTTGGGGAGGGTGTTGAGGTTTCTTGCAGAGCCAACCAAGGTAATACGTACTGAGATAAGGAAGAAAAGAGGTCGGAAGTATCACTTCCTACTGGAAAACTATAGATGATAGAAGTAAATTTCTTGTCATACAATGTTAAGGGTCTGAACTCTCTGGCTAAGAGGTATAAATTGTTAAAGGAATTACAGCAGTACAGAGCAGAGGTGGTATTTTTGCAAGAGACCCACTTGTCTCAAGATACAAATATTAAACTATACTCGGTTAATTATCCAAACTGGCTATATGGGGATTCGCCTATAAAGAGGGCTAAGGGAGTGGCAATAGGGTTCGAGAAATGTATAAAGTTCACATTGATGGATAGGATGACAGACCCTGAAGGTCGATACTTGTTTGTAAAGGGAAAATTAGGGGATAAGATTCTCACCCTAGCAAACGTATATTGCCCCAACAAAAACCCTATAAGATATCTGAAAACAGTATTGGGGAAGTTAGAGGATTTTAAGGTGGGGGATGTTGTCCTCGCAGGAGATTTCAACTTTTGTATGGAACCATCTTGGGATAGTATGTCCCGGGCTAGGGGGTTAAATATGAATGCACTGAAGATGATTAAACTTTGGATGAAACAACATCAAATGATGGATGTATGGAGGTTGCAGCATGATAAAATAAAAGATTACACCTTTTTTTCCCCCGTGCACGGGACGTACTCCAGGTTGGATCATATATTGGTTGACCATAGGCTGTTGGATCTAGTGACGGAAACCAAGATAGGAATAGTTACACTGTCAGATCATGCCCCGGTGTCAATGAAGATGAGAATACTCGGAATGCAAAGGCTACCGTTCACGTGGCGTTTGAACGAGAATCTCTTGCAGGACGAGAAAATTGCGGAGGCAGTATTAAAGGAAATCAAATTTTATTTTTCCGTTAATGACACAGCGGAAATTTCCAATGCCACTTTGTGGGAGGCACATAAAGTATATATTAGGGGTATCCTCATTTCCATGGGCACAAGGAAAAAAAAAAGAAAGACTAGAGAAAATAGAAAATCTAAAAGAAGAGGTTTATAAACTAGAACAGACCCATAAAAAATTAAGGGGGCAACAGCAGGAATATCTCCATCTATTGGTGATTAAGAGGGATGAACTTAAAGATATAATGGAACAGGAATCAAAGAGGACATTGGACAGGAGAACTAGAGAGAGATATTACCTGGGAAATAAAATAAGTAGACATCTAGCCAGACAGCTGAAAAGGAAGAGTGGGAATAATTTTATCGATAAAATACAAGACAAGAATGGGAAGATGACCCATACATCCAGGGAGATATCGGAGGTATTTAAGCAATATTACGAAGCTCTGTATAACTTAGGACAGAAAGGGGCAAAAGATTTAGGGAAAATAGACAAAATTAAAGAATTCTTGAATAAAGTGAAATTACCGAGTTTAGCTGAGAGCGATAGATGTTACTTAGACAGACCCATTACTGAAGAAGAGATCTTTAAGGCTCTGAAAGATACCGCCTCCGGTAAAAGCCCGGGACCAGACGGATTTCGTATCTGAAAAAATACAAAGAGATCTTAGTCCCCAAGCTTTGCAAGTATATGAACGGCTTAGGTAGAGAATTCGGGATGGGAGGAGAGGCCCTGCGGGCCTCAATTACAGTGTTGCTAAAGGAGGGGAAGGACAGTACGCTTTGCTCTAGTTACAGGCCAATCGCCTTACTAAATGCTGACACCAAATTATTTGCCAAGGTCTTAGCATCTAGGCTGAAGGAAAGGATGACCGACCTGGTGCATCCGGACCAGGTCGGATTCATCCCTGAGAGAGAAGGTAGGGACAATGGAGTGCGTTCGTTGCTCCTACTACAGGCCTTAAAAACGAATGGGTCCCCAGGACTACTCCTGTCGATAGATGCGGAGAAAGCATTTGACAGGGTAGACTGGGGACTCATGTTTGAAACACTGAAAGTGCTGGGTCTTGGACCAAGAATGATCCAATGGATCAAAGTGCTATATAATTACCCTCAGGCGTCGGTAAAAGTGAATGGGATGTCTTCCTCCCAATTTCAAATGGAGAACGGCACCAGACAGGGGTGCCCTCTGTCCCCACTTTTGTTTGTCCTGTCCCTGGAACCGTTACTGGCCTCCATCCGAGAGAACCCAGACATAAAAGGGATTAAGGTTGGAGAAGAAGAGCACAAACTCGCAGCATATGCGGATGATGTGTTGTTCTATATCTCCAACCCAAGGATCACGATTCCGAACTTGCTGAGGTTATTGGAAAAATATTGGGAAATCTCGAATTTAAAAATAAACCTCAATAAGTCCGAAGTCCTAAATATTAATATCAAGGGACAGGAAAAGGTAAGACTCCGTGAGGAATTTCGGTTTCCTTGGCGAAAGGAGATTAAATATCTAGGAGTCTACCTCTCCGATACTATCAAGAAAATCTATGTTAACAACTACATTCCATTATTAGAGGAAATTAAGAGAGAAATAAAAAAAATCTCAATATGTCACCTCTCCTGGTTAGGGCGGATCAATGCGGTCAAAATGGTTTTGACCCCAAAGATTCTATATAAGTTCCAAATGTTGCCCATATCTCTCCCCCTAGTTTTCTTCAGGACATTAAAGGGGTTAATCTCAAGGTATATCTGGCAACATAAAAAACCAAGAATTGCTTTCGCGGTACTGAGCAGGGAAAAAAAAAGGGGGGGGCCTTGCAATCCCAGATTTTAAAAAATATTATAACGCGGTGGTACTTACACGAGTGGTGGAATGGGGAAAAGAGGCAAATAATAAAAGGTGGGTAAGTGTGGAAAAGGCAATGAGTCAAGCACAGTTAGGACAAATAATTTGGAACCCTCCTCAGTATAGGTCTGTAGGTTTAAACACACACGAAATAACACGTATCGCACTTAAATTATGGGATCGAACACATGCACAAAATAAATGGAGTTATAATTCACCTTTGATTTTTTTAAAAGACAACGATTTTTTCATACCGGGGAAACAGGAGGTGGGGGGAAACTGGATAATAAAAAGTAATGCACAAGTAAAAGATATTATTTACAGAGGTAAAATAAACACGTTTCAAGCACTGAGGTTGGACACGGAATACCATAAGATGATTGAGTTAAATTATAAGTGCCTTGCAAGGTGGTATGCGACCCCAGACAAAGTGGATAGATTTGTAATCGCGCAATCCCCAGAGTGTTGGCGGGGGTGTAAGATAATAGGAACCATGGCTCACATCTGGTGGGATTGCTCGATTATTAAAAAGTATTGGAAGGAGGTGTTGGACCTAATAAAAGTTGTAACAAATAAATACATAGCAGAAGATCCCTGGACTGTATTGTTTCACGGGACCGAAAGCTCTGTGAGGCAATATATGTCCTCTTTAATCCCCATACTGCTCAGTGCCGCTAAAAGTCTAATCCCAAAAAAAATGGCGGGAGCCGGATAGTCCCAAAATACGGGACTGGATACTCCGGGTAAATGAAATACAGAATATGGAATGCCCAGAGGAAGAGGGGGAAGAATTGGTATCTAGAGAGGGGTTTAGGGATAAATGGGTATCATGGATAGAATTTAAAAAATCATGGAGGTATGTAGAGGAAATGGTAAAATAAAATCGGGTATGATATACATAGTGTTGGCAAGGGTGGATACAACCCCGAACCCACTGCAAGAAGGGGAGGGGGGGGGCTGGAGGGAGGGATATGAAATGTTAAGTATGTTCGACTGTAAAAGATATTAAGAAAAGATTGAGTTTGTGACTGAATGTACTTTCTTTTTGTCTTTTGTTTTATTCTATTTGTAAGGGAAAAAAAAACTAAATAAAGAAAAAAAAAAAAAGGAACTTATCTGAGAGCCAGAAATTGCCCAATGCTGAAGGAACCCCTAGCAACCTCTGGAGGAACCCTAGAGTTCCACTGAACCCTGGTTGAGAATCACTGCTTAGAATAGAACAAGTTTCCCCACAAACGGGGTTTTTAGGCAGCAAAAAACAGTACTAACGCATGTCAAAATAATATGAAAAGTATTTTAATATTTGGTAAAAAACATGAGCTCCACCTGAGCAGTTTAAAAGCGGACTCTTATATACAGAGTACAAAGATATCCATGGGCGTACATTAACAGACACAACTATAAATTACACTGTATATTATAATAACAGTAAAAATATATATAAATCTAACGCGTTTCAACCCCCTGGGGGGTCTTCTTCAGAGAAATGGTGGTCTGTTGATAAAACAAAATTACACTGAATAAATACATCAAGTATTATTTGTGTTGGGAATACCTCATATTTGTTAATATAGTTTACCCAAAGATGTACTTCCAAAGAGATAAAATGAGTTGTGATATTTTTGATGGAGTTCCCCCATAAGGTGGTGCCTCAATTTCCTTCACATATCTGGAATGTTACCCGGTCCATGTCTACCGCCAGGATACCAAGGGGAAAGGAGGTAGCGTCAGAGAACCAATGGCGTGGCTCACGAGAGGTCACACGAATACACAAATCACTGCTTTGGGAAGTGAAAACAAAGGCAGCAAGTCACAATGAGTATACAGTTTGAATAAAGTCCTGATATAATAAATATGATTTCAAAATTAAATCTTGCAAATGTATGCCTGTTCAGGGCATTGGAGAAGTCATGGTGATGAAGGCAATCCAGTATCCTATGATTTGAAAGGGGGAAAAGGAACAGCAGCAGTGTAGTAAATGTGTGCCCTTTCCTGTTACATAGGGTCAAACATACAAAGGTACAGCAATATGTCCCCACTATACAACTTACATTGAACACAGAGAATCTGTTTACATACTGTAATACTGCATCTTGAAGTGATTTTACACATTGACTACAAAGGACATATGTTATATGTAAAGACTGTTCCTTTCTTAGCTGGCCAATAAGATATGGAAAACAATACAGCAAACGTCAAGGGTAAGTAAAATGTAATAAAATAATTTAAAAAAAAAACTAAAACCTCATAACCACACATGACATAAAAACCTTAATTAGCAGAGCATACATACTGTATATAATGCTTTAGGTGTAGCACCTCCTAGTAGCGGTTTATTATTCAGTTTGCGTGCCATGGAGGCCTACTGCAGTGCATGGGATACCTTCTTCTTACAGATGGAGAACTTGCTGCCATAATGTGACTTCCAGTGCCAGATTGTGGCTGGCCACATGGTCCAAAAACACAAGCAACCTTACAGTCCATGGGTGGTTCACCAGTAAATTGTCAGGGCTGGGTCCAGCCCTTACTTCTCTGAGTAATTAGCTGTCTGCTAATTGCCAGCTCCCATCTCTCTCCACAGTCACTCAGCTGTTGATGATCCTGCTCGTCAGTCCTGCCTACTTAAGCCATCCAATCCAGAGGAGCTCTGCCTTCGCCTTGGTCACATCACAAGAAACTATTGCCTGCGGTCCTGTTTAAAGACTGGCTTTGCTGACATCCCTTCTGGTTCCAGATCCTTCTTGCTGTTCCACTACTTGGATCCCTGACTTCTGGCTTGGCTGACTATCCATTCCGCATACTGAACTTTGGCTATGTTTTGACTACGTTTGTTCTTTTTACTTTTATTATTAAACAAGTGTGATTTAACTGTACTTCTGTCTCCGTCTGATTTCATGGTTTCTAACACAAATGTGCACCCAGCTTCCACAAAACAGCCTTTCACTCTCTTATAATTCAAGTATAGCAGCAGAGTCCTCAACACTCCACCTGGTAGCCTGAAAACCACTGGAAATTATACCTATATACCTGCCTTCCCAGTGCCTAGACCCCCTCAAGGGTATCTGAACCCTCCCCGCCATACACTGCTCCCTTATTCCAGTTTGCTCAGTAATGGAATGTCCAGTGAGGGAACTAGCTTTTCTGGATTTCTACTGAATAGTTAAAACAGTACTACGAGGCCTATAGCCTTCAGTGATTGAAGTCTTTCCCACTAGCCATTGGCTACATCCATGTTTGTTTCCATTTCTGACTGGGGTTGTAGAGTTCCAATAACTCCCAGTTTGTGTTTGAACAAACTGTACAGTGGAGCAATGTTGGATATTGGATGCTTTAGAGTGCATACCTAATGCCATATTGTGTACAGTACAGCCAGGCAGTGTGTAATATTTAATATATACTACAGTATATACAGCTGAACAGTGTCGCATATACAATATACAACACAGTGTATACAGTTTATACAGTGTATACATTCTAGTAGTGTGAAGTTTATACAGCAGGATCACATAGCTGCTATAGCTATGCTGCTACTATGTGCTGGAGGTTCAGGCTGGGGAGGTAGGCCCAAAGCTTAGAGGGCTACCCTTTGCCAGACCTCACACCAAAGCTGAGGCCATCAGAGTTGATGATGTTCCAGAGTCACTGCTGTTGCAGAGTTGTTCCTGTTCCAGAGTCGTTGCTGATCTTAAGTCGATGCTGTTCCAGAGTCATTGCTGTTCCAGAGGTGATAATGTTTCAGAGTTTGCATCAGGATTTCTGCAAGGGCGAAAGGTATGTTGACTACCTTAATATGCCTAAAGTGGATCTGTACTAATAACAGCTTGATAAGAATAATGTTCTTTAGCAAGGGACATACATTCCACATTATTAATTATGCTACCAAAATTTGTGTGTGCTTTAAATTGCCTTCACCATGGCTCCTGTTTCTTCTTGCTGGAGGCTGCCATTTTTCTGAAGCCCAGAGTCCCTGAACAGCAGTAAATCTTTAGGCTGTCAGCAGATCAGCCTCTACGAAAAAGTGCCTAAAAATGGAGAGCAACTGAGCATGTGCAGGGCAGGATGAAACTGTGTATTATTGGATTTTAAACAGTATAGGTCCTTAGTTTTAATGTTTTTCATGGCTATATCTGCAAAAGGGGCCAGCATGAAGCGATCTAGCAGGACATAATTTTATGACTAAAGTTCAACTTTAATTAGCTTTTTTTCAATTGTTGCTATCTGTTGGGGAAACTGCCAAAGGTGACTGTTACCTTTAATTTCCACCCTCCCAGTTGAGAGCTGCAGATAGGCCATAAAATGTAATGGTAAAAGCTATGTTTCATTGTTATGTATTCTCACCCTTCCCTTTCATGGGTTTTGTCTTTAACAGTTCCAGGTATGTATTACTCAGGTCCAGATAGGGGGAGGATCATCACTGGAGTGGGGCAGGCGTACCCAAATCAAATAGCTCCTCTGATGATGGCACTACAACTGTAAGAGAAAAAGAGAGTCTAGATTGTATACATAACAAATATGTATGTACGGCGGAGTCACAACATACACAGCTTATAAAGCTCTGTAACAGAATGAAGTTAGTACTGCATGGTTTTAACTGTATTTTCCTTTGTGTTACACATTTTCTATTTTGGAATAAAAGAAGCAAGTAAGTGACGATGGGTAAAGACAATGAAGAAAGAAAGGTTTGAGGTATAGACTGTGGAAAGAAGTAGATAGGGATGGGCACGGGGCATAGGATGGAGAAATAGGGAAGAAGGATATGGAAGGGACCTAAAATTAGAGACCATCAATTTACTACTAAGTATGAGTTGTACCGTCTCATAGATGTGCTTGACAGGCACAGCATCCCTGAAAGGCAGACTCACCATTCAAGCTGCTGTCTCCGTGACTTAAAAATCAAGTGAAAATAATAATACAGGGGGAAGAAGAAAGTAAAAATATTTATTGCACAAAAAACAAAACCGTACAAAAACTAGGCACCCACCACCAACACCTAGACTACATTAAGGTTAAGGTGTCCCTTCCCCTCCCAAATCCCAAGACCAGTGCCACATATTCTACAGAAGGTCAGGGTTCAGGGTGCAATCCTTGGAGAGGATGCTAAGGGAGTTTGGTCTTTCTAAAAGAACCAAGGTGTCCAAATTTGACAGTGTTTTTCATCCTGCTCCTTTAAAGCCATAGTAAGCTGTTCTATTTCTTGAACCTTTTTGATCCTGGCAAACCACAGTGAAGGTAGTGGAGAGAACTTCACTTCCACATTGCTGGAATGCAGGCTTTGGCAGAATTAAGAAAGTGTTCAAGCATAAAGTTTTTATATTTCTTAATGGAAAATGGAGTATCATGCAATAGGTATGCCTCCGGGTTCCAGTCTTGAGACACAACTGTAATGGTCTTTATTGTTTGTTCCACAGAGTCCCAGAAATCTCGCTATTCGGGGCATTCCCAAAAAATGTTTAAAAGGGTTGCCTCTGCCTTCAAACATCTCCAAGAATGGTTAGACACTTTCAGAAATATGAGATGGAGGATTTTAGGAGTCCTTTACAATCTGATCAGGAGTTTATAGCCACTCTCCTGATATTTGTAGGCTCTGGAAGCTTTCTGTGTGAAAAGAACAATAGGATCCTTTTGTGCTTGAGAATACTTAGGGCATTTGGAACATTCGTTTCTAGATCATCTTCCAATTGTTTCAGAAACCAAGGTTCCTTTTTGATCTATGAGTCAGTCGATGAGGAATAGACTTGTGACAAAGAGTGTCTTATGTGGCTTCTGTCTAAACAAAGTTGTTCAAAGGGTGTGGGTGAACATACCATCTTAAATGGCAATGGAAGGTCATGTAAGTAACTATTTATTTGTGCTTGTCATAAGAAATCTAAGTATGTCACAAATTAAATTTCCAGATTGCTTTTAGTCATAGGACAATTGCCCTTGGAGAATAGGATTAAATGACACGTTCCCTTCTGTATGAGGGTATGAATTTGAGGATCAGATCAGCTAAATCTAAATTCCACGGAATTCAGGATTGGTAACATAGGACTTGGCAAAGGGGATGATGCTGCATGAAATATTGTGTGAAGTGGCTGAAGTGTTGCTGCTATTGTCAGATGTTTGGTAATTGTGCTATAAATCAACTGATTGGAAGGCTAGGGAAGTCCAGCTGGGGGAGGCTCTATCAAGGCCTGTTGCAGTTTGACCTATGGTTTGTAATCAAGCGCGTTGCTTCATGGTATTCAATCGGGACAGAAAAACTCATTACCCCACAACTTTTAGATAATGTTAAGATGGGACATTTAATTTTTGCCGGTTACCTGGCCTAAATGAATTTAAGAAATCTCATACTCAAACCTTTTAAGAAATTAATTGGGAGTTGAATTGGAAGGGGTTGCATTAGGTATAATAGGCGTAGAAGAATGTTTATCCTAATAATGCTGTTATGGCCAAATCATGTAAATTCTTCTCTGTCCCATCTTTGTAAATCTTGTTTGATCTCTTTGGCTAAAGGACTGAAGTTTAGTTCAAAGATTTGTCGAAGAGTAACAGGGATATTGATTCCCAGATAACAAATATGGAGGTGGACCATTTAAACGGAAAATGTTCACCAATATCACTCCGAACGGCATCCCCTATTTTAATCACCAGTGCTTTGTACTTGGAGATATTAACTTTCAAATTGGACAGAGATCCATAATGGGTGAGTTCCCCCAACAAATTAGGGAGGGATATTAGGGTTGGCATTATTAAAAAGATAAGGTTGTCCGCATATGCTGCCAGTTTAAGATTGCCTAGACTGGTATGGAGGGCGTGTATCTCACCATTAGCTTTAATGGTCTACAAGAAGGGCTCTAAACTAAGTATAAATATCAGTGTCGATAACGGATAGCTACATTTCTTTCCATTTTGGGTGTCAAAGGGACCTGATAGCACTTTGTTGATTCTAATCACATCCAATGGCCTGGAGCAGTCATCCGTTTTCATCTCCTTTTGACCATGCCAATATACTCCAGGGTGGTCTAGAAAAACTTCCAGATTACTCTGTCAAATGCTTTTTCAGCATCAGTTGAAATTTAAGGAGTACACTTCACTTGGGCACAGTGGATTGCTCTTAGGACTCTTTGAGTGTTACCTCTGCTTTATGTACCAGCAGTAAAACTTTCCTGGTGGAGAGGCATTAGATCAGTCAATCTTTTGTAATGACAGAATATGCTCTATGGTCGTGAGGATGGATATGAGACACAAACGATATAGGTGGAAATTCTTACAAAAAATGTTTCCAGAAAATAAAACACTCAATATCACTCTTTTAGCATGAAGGCTGGGTTCACACTATTGCGAATTGGATGCGGGTTTGCCGCAATAGCAGGAGATTTTGACCGTCTCTCAACGGAGTCGGTTCACACAACTCCGCTGCGGCTCCAGTGCAAATTTGCACAGGAGCCCTGTGCGTCTTTTGGTCCATTTCAGGTATGAATTCAGCCAAAAATTCAGGCTGCAATCGGACCTAAAGCGGTAAATACGCACCGGACCCCTGATTTGAGCCGCATGCAAAGATAGTGTGAACCCAGCCTATGTCCTCGTAAAGTAACCCCTATTGCTAAGTTTATTAACCATGTTTTGTAAATGCCTATCTTCACATTTTTGAGGCTTAATATTCTGCTCATTTGCTTGAGTTGACTACGTGTAGTGGATTAATCCAAAAGCTAAAGTGTGATACACTGACCACTTGGCAATTATGCATTCTCATTGTATACCTTAGAGCTAAATCCACTAAATAGGTAGTAAATGGCTTTTTTTTTTATATGATTATGCTTAGGAGACTTTGTCACTTTGTTCACAATAATCTGGCACAAGTGTTGCAAAATTCCCAGCACTTTTTTGTATAGGGGAACATGATTGCCTACGACTCAAACAGCACATTGCCACACTGTCGCTTGACAGTGCAGTGATATACTCATACTCTGGGTAAGCCCCGACACTAAGTTTTATGAGATGTTTACATACATAACTGTACTATAAAAATGGCATATACCTAGCAGTTGATTAACTCTTTTAGGCCCCTTTCACACTGACGTTCCGTTCAGGCCCGCCTGTCAGTTTTTCAGGCGGACCTGAACGGGTGCTCCATAGAGCTCTATGGAGCGTCGGATGTCAGCTGTGACATGTCCGCTGACATCCGACCCGCTCCGATCCGAAAAAGTGTAACAGAGGAAAAAGCTATTTTTCCATCCGTCTGCGGATCGGAAACAGGTGACGACGGGCACTGCGGTCCGTCGTCATCCGATCTCCCATAGGGGAGAGCGGCGCTGTGACAGGTCTGTCCCTGCGCAGTGTGCAGAGACAGACCTGTCATCTCCCTGCTCAGCGGGGATCGACGGAGTGATCCCCGCTGAGCAAACGGATATCCACGGGGCGGATCAGAACTGATCCGCCCCGTGTGAAAGGACCCCAAGACTAGGCTTATTTGCATAATTCGGAGAAAATGGTTGCTATATTTCCCTACGCTTCTTTGAAATTATGTCTGCAATAATATAACATGGTTAATATCGGTCATTTTCCTTCAATAGAACTCTTGTCCATTATGTATGTCTACATTTTGTTTCCCAAAGATGGACCCCTTATTGTGTCTCTGGCTTCCTCCACAAGTTCATGGACAAGAATGGCCTAGGACTACTCTTCAGAAGCCAAATGGCCTTTTTCCTGGCTCTGTTCATTTACATGCAAGTTCAGCACAAGAGAAGACAGAGAAGCTGTCAGAAAGGAACACTGGTCTCTTTCAGTGCTTTTCCATAGACTAATGAACTGTATTCTCACAACACCACGCTGCTCACAGATCCCGCCTTCAGACAGCTCACAGATGTTATAATCATAGAGACTGTGCAGGCCATGTCAAACGTTATGGCTGGTCAACAACCACTTAGCCACTTCCTAATTTCTAGCTGCAACCTTGGCTGTGGCAGCTTTTCTCTTCAGTTGTGTCAAAGATGAAATTGAAAACTTTGAAGAAAATCTGTATATGCATCCTATGCATCTTATTCATGCCTTGCAGCAAAATGTGATGTTTTTTTACACATATTTTCAATAAAAAAAACAAAAAAAAATAGTATTTGTTTGCTTTTTACAAATCTTTTATTTAGTCAAAGGACATGGTACAAGGACACACAACATTGTATAAACTTAGTACAGCGCAACATATTGTCATTGCAAAAATGTAAATACGGAAAACAAAAGAAAACATTATGGGGGTTATTTACTAAAGGAAAATCCACTTTGCACTGCCAGTGCACTTGAAAGTGCACTAAAAGTGCACTTGGAAGTAAAGTCACTGTAGATCCGAGGGGGACATGCAAGGAAAATAAAAAAACAGCATTTTAGCTTGCACACGATTGGATGATAAAATCAGCAGAGCTTCCCCTCATTTCAGATCTACCCCTTAGATTTAGAGCGACTGCACTTCCAAGTGCACTTTCAGTGCAAAGTGGATTTGCCTTTCGTAAATAACCCCAATGGCTATTAAATACCCAAGGCGTCAGTTATATTCCTGGCTAGACATAGGGAAGACATAACCTCAAAATCGGACAAGGCTAGGGTAAATCATAGCCAAGGAATACATTGCTTTGTAGGATGGGCCCACAGAACCAGCCTAAATAATTTTTTACATTTTTATATAAAGAAGAGTACTATAGAGCCGCAGAGCCATAGAGACACAGGGGTATATTTGCTTTTGGTTACTATGGCAGTGATGTAAATAAGCTGAATTCCTACTTACATTCAACTAGGAAGGTCCAGCCCCCCCACCCCTTTTTACTTACCTGATTCCTATCCAGTGCTGTGCCCAAGAGCAGCAGCTCTCTTGGCTCTCTCTCTCCTCACTGAAGATTGAGGCAGCAGCAGGAGCCATTGGCTCTTGTTGCTGTCATTCACAGTGAGTGAGGAGAGAGGGTAGCTGAGCCGCATTGTGTGTATCAATGGACACACAGAGGGCGGTTTGGGAGAGTTCCCGCATGAGTGCCCCCATAGCTAGTGGCTTGGCATTAGGGCACCAAGAAGGGGGGAGGAGCAAGGAGTGCTGGTGGGGGGCCCCAGAAGAGGTGGATAGAGCCTGCTCTGTGCAAAACCATTGCACAAAGCAGATAAGTATGATATGTTTTTTTTTTTTATTATTCATTTAGAATCACTTGTATTTCTTTTTCTCAAGATCCATTGGGCTACCGAGTTCCCCTGGGCTTCCAAAATACCCAGAAATCCTGCACACACCAAGGCGACATAAAATCCACTTTTTCTGGCCTCAAGTGTTTAGGAAGACATGCCGATGGGATAGCAGTAACTGGACAGCAGTAATTGGGTATGTTAGCTGTTGGTGGACTGGGTGGGGGTCCTCCTTTGTTGTTCCCTGCATGCAGGCCACAAAATGAGAACGTAAGAGCACACAGCTTCTTCATCTTAAACACCAATCACTGTGGGGGACACTGTGCTAGTTGGACCTGAATTACTGCCCTGTAATATTATGTGCCTGTTATAGGTGGAGTGGCCTCTAACAGTGAGGGAGATGTTGTCGGCACTCCTTCCACCAGCATTCTGTCTCCCAGAGCATCGGTAGCTGATTTGCGCAGTGGTTCCCATTATCTAAAGAGGTACAGAAGTTCAAGAATTAAAGCGGAACTTCACTCTTCCTCTCCAGTATTTGGAATGTCTTTTTTTTGGGGGGGGGAGCGGGCACCTAATTTACAGGTACTCTCTCCCACTTCTCGTCAGATTGCCACAGCAATCTGAGTGGAAGTTTGGCCTCCCCTCCTTCCCCTGCAGCCTCTTAGGACATGTCACAGGTCCCAGAAGACTGCAAGACCATTCACGGGGCGCAGCATGGCTCGTGCATGTACAGTGGGCAGCCGGCTGTGAAGACCGGAGTCACAGTCCGCTGCCCACATTTAAGATGATGGCACCTGCACCTGAAGGCTGGCAAGGAGCTCGGTCAGGTGAGGACATCCCTGGATCCTGGGACAGGTAAGTGTGTGTTTTTTCAAAAGCCAGTAGCTACAGTATTGGAATGTTGCTGACTTTTAAATTTTGGTTTACAGGGTGAAGATCCTCTTTTTTTAAAATAACAAACATGTTACACTTACCTCCACTGGGCAGCTCGTTTTTCACAGAGTGGCCCCGAACCTGGTCTTCTGGGGTCTTGGCGGCTATCTCGGCTTCCCCCCGCAAGTACTTCTCACGTTCATGCGAGCTCCCTCGCATGGCGAAAAGCACTTGCGAGCATGCTCCCATGATACAGCCAGCAGCTATAGCCACTCACTGTATCACTCGCGCTGTCCCCCGGCGCACCACATCATTGGATGTGATTGACAGAAGCGCAAGCCAATGGCTGCACTGCTTTCAATCCATCCACTCCAGACAATCAACGGCCAGGCTGAGCAGTGAAGCAGGACGTTGGGGGCTAGTGCGGGACTTTTGAGGGGTCAGGTAAGTAAAACAGGGGGGCTGGGGGGTTGGCAGTGACAGATCTTTTTTCACCTTAATGCATAGAATGCATTAACCTCTTCCCGCCCGCCCTATAGCCAAATGACGGCTTTAGAGCAGCCGCTTTCGCCTGGGAGGCCTCCCTGGACGTCCTGGTGTTTACTTCCGCCGCAGGCGTGCATCAGGGAAGTTTTGTGTTTGGCGTGTCCCCCGGAGACAGACAAACACAGATCGCTGTAAACAGACAATCTCAGTGGCCGTTTACAGCGCGATCGGCGTGTCCAATGTGAGATGATCTCATATGTAAACATATGAGATCATCTCTGAGAAGGGAGAGATGAATGGCTGCAGCGGCCGTAAGTGGGGAAATAAAAAAATAAATTTAAAAAAGTGCCATCCGCCCCAGTGCCATCCTCCCCCAGTGCCATGCTCCCCCAGTGCCATGCTCCCCCAGTGCCATCCTGTCCCAGTGCCATCCGCCCCAGTGCCATCCACCCCAGTGCTACCTGCCCCCAGTGCCACCTGTTAGTGCTATCTGTCCCCAGTGCCACCTGTTAGTGCTATCTGTCCCCAGTGCCACCTGTTGTCAGTGCCATTTGTCCCCAGTGCCATCTGTCATCAGTGCCACGTATAAGTGCCATCTGTCATCAGTGCCACGTGTCATCAGTGCCACATATTAGTGCCATCTGTCATCAGTGCCACATATTAGTGCCATCTGTCATCAGTGCCACGTATCAGTGCCATTTGTCATCAGTGCCACCTGTCAGTGTCACGTGTCATCAATGCCACTTATCAGTGCTATCTGTCATCGGTGTCACGCGTCATCGGTGCCACATATTAGTGCCATCTGTCATCGGTGCCATGTATTAGTGCCATCTGTCATCAGTGCCACGTATTAGTGCCATCTGTCATTAGTGCCACATGTCATCAGTGCCACGTATAAGTGCCATCTGTCATCAGTGCCACATATTAGTGCCATCTGTCATCAGTGCCATGTGTCATCAGTGCCACATGTCATCAGTGTCACGTATAAGTGCCATCTGTCATCAGTGCCACATATTAGTGCCATGTGTCATCAGTGCCATGTGTCATCAGTGCCACGTATAAGTATCATCATTGCCACGTATCAATGCCATCTGTCATCGGTGTCACGTGTCATTGTCCTGGTGCTCCAGGGCCTTCAAAAGTGTAATAGGTAGTCCACAAGTTAGATGTGTAATTTAAGCTCCTAGAACACCTGATGGCACTCCCTGCATGTTGGGCCTCTCTATGTGGCCAGGCTGTGAAAAAGTCCCACACGTGTGGTATTGTAATACTCAGGAGGAGTAGCAGTTTTTTTTGGGGGGTGTCATTTGTGGTATCCACATGCAATGTGAGAGAAATAACCTATTACAATGACAATTTTGTGGGAAAAAATTTAAAAAAGGAAAAATCTTAATTTTGCAAAGAATTTTGGGAAAAAAATGACAACATCAAAAAGCTCTCCATGCCTCTTACTAAATACCTTGGAATGTCTACTTTCCAAAAAGGGGTCATTTGGGGGGTATTTGTACTTTCCTGGCTTGTTCGGGTCACAAGAAGCGAGTTAGTCCACCAGTACATCAGATGTGATAAATTTTGTGCGATTCGCACCACAGCTTGTAGACTCTCTAACTTTCACAAAGACCAAATAATATCCACTAATTTGGGTTATTTTTACCAAAGACATGTAGCAGTATAAATTGTGGCCAAAATTTATGAAGAAAAATTAATAATTTGCATACAGTGGTGTGAAAAAGTGTTTGCCCCCTTCCTCATTTCCTGTTCCTTTGCATGTTTGTCACACTTAAGTGTTTCGGAACATCAAACCAATTTAAACAATAGTCAAGGACAACACAAGTAAACACAAAATGCAATTTGTAAATGAAGGTGTTTATTATTAAAGGTGAAAAAAAATCCAAACCATCATGGCCCTGTGTGAAAAAGTGATTGCCCCCTAAACCTAATAACTGGTTGGGCCACCCTTAGCAGCAACAACTGCAACCAAGCGTTTGCGATAACGTGCAATGAGGCTTTTACAGCGTCCTGGAGGAAATTTGGCCCATTCATCTTTGCAGAATTGTCCTAATTCAGTTACATTAGAGGGTTTTCGAGCATGAACGGCCTTTTTAAGGTCATACCACAACATCTCAATAGGATTCAGGTCAGGACTTTGGCTAGGCCACTCCAAAGTCTTCATTTTGTTTTTCTTCAGCCATTCGGTGGTGGACTTGCTGGTGTGTTTAGGAACATTGTCCTGCTGCAGAACCCAAGTTCGTTTCAGCTTGAGTACATGAACAGATGGTCGGACATTCTCCTTCAGGATCTCTTGGTAGACAGCAGAATTCATAGTTCCTTTTATCACGGCAAGTCTTCCAGGTCCTGAAGCAGCAAAACAGCCCCAGACCATCACACTACCACCACCATATTTTACTGTTGGTATAATGTTCTTTTTATGAAATGCAGTGTTCCTTCTACGCCAGATATACTTGGACACACACCTTCCAAAGAGTTCCACTTTTGTCTCATCGGTCCACAGAATGTTGTCCCAAAAGTCTTGGGGATCATCAAGATGTGTTGTGCAGAAATTGAGACGAGCTTTGATGTTCTTTTTGCTCAGCAGTGGTTTTCTCCTTGGAACTCTGCCATGCAGGCCCTTTTTGCCCAGTCTTTTCCTGATGGTGGAGGCATGAAAGCTGACCTTAACTGAGGCAAGTGAGGCCTGCAGTTCCTTGGACATTGTTGTGGAGTCTTTTGTGACCTCTTGGATGAGTCGTCGCTGCGCTCTTGGGGTAATTTTGGGCGGCCGGCCACTCCTGGGAAGGTTCACCACTGTTCCATGTCTTCGCCATTTGTGGATAATGGCTCTCACTGTGGTTCGCTGGATTCCCAAAGCTTTGGAAATGGCTTTATAACCCTTTCCAGACTGATAGATCTCAATTACTTTCTTTCTCAATTGTTCCTGAATTTCTTTGGGTCTCGGCATGATGTGTAGCTTTTAAGGATCTTCTGGTGGACCTTACTGTGTCAAGCAGCTCCTATTTAAGTGATGCCTTGATTGTGAACAGGTGTGGCAATAATCAGGCCTGGGTGTGGCTAGAGAAATTGAACTCAGGTGTGGACAACCACAGTTATAGTATGTTTTAACAATGGGGGCAATCACTTTTTCACACAGGGCCATGATGGTTTGGATTTTTTTTCACCTTTAATAATAAACACCTTCATTTACAAATTGCATTTTGTGTTTACTTGTGTTGTCCTTGACTATTGTTTAAATTGGTTTGATGTTCCGAAACACTTAAGTGTGACAAACATGCAAAGGAACAGGAAATGAGGAAGGGGGCAAACACTTTTTCACACCACTGTAATTTTGTCACAGAAACAAAGAAATATGCGTTTTTTCATTTACAGCGCAAAAAATAAAAATCCCAGAGGTGATCAAATACCACCAAAAGAAAGCTCTATTTGTGGGGAAAAAAAGGACAAAAATTCATTTGGGTACAGTGTTGCATGACTGAGTAATTGTCATTCAAATTGTGAGAGCACCGAAAGCTGAAAATTGGTTTGGGCAGGAAGGGGGTTTAAGTGCCCAGTAAGCAAGTGGTTAAGGTGAAAAAATGTTTACCTTTACAACCCCTTTAAGTGTATGTGTAGAACCTGTGCAGAGTGCATGGCAGTGCCCACTCTGCTACTGGAGAGCAGTATTGGAAAATGCTGGACAGGTGGATGTGGACTGAGCTCAGGCTACAGAGAAAGTGCATATTGTCCCGGGGGAGCTGAGAGTTAACTGGAGAACAGTTGCAGTGCAAGTGTACATGGTGTATGTTCAACTCTCAGAGTAGAGGTCTGCGTTAGGGTTGAGTAGGGATGAGCCGAACACCCCCTGGTTCGGTTCGCACCAGAACTTTCGAACGGACCCCAAATTCGTACAAACTTTAAAACCCCATTGAAGTCTATGGGACTCGAACGTTCGAAATTAAAAGTGCTAATTTTAACGGCTAATATGCAAGATACTGTCCTAAAAAGGGTTTGGGGACCTGGCTCCTGCCCCAGGGGACATGGGTCAATGCCTATAAATACACATAGGCACACATTTCACCCCAGTCACCCCCCGATCACCCCCCCCGATCGGCCCCCGCCCCCCCAGTCACAGTGTCACTAATTGCAGTGTTCATTTATTTACTGATCACTGCATTTAGTGTCAGTTGTGACTGTAAAAAGTGTCAGGGCAGCTAGTGTTACGCCCCTTTAGGTCCAGGGTAGCCCCCTACCCCCCCTAATAAAGGTTTAACCCCTTGATTGCCCTCCCAGTTAACCCTTTTACCCCCTTTTACCAGTGTCACTAAGCGATCGTTTTTTCTGATCGCTGCATTAGTGTCACTGGTCCCGCTAGGAAGCTAGTTTTTTTTTTAGGTTCAACGCCAGGTTTTTATAGCGTTAGGTACCCCTATATATAACCTAATAAGGGTTTTAACCCCTTGATTGCCCCTAGAGATAACCCTTTCACCAGCGATCGCTGTATAAGTGTCACTGGTGACGCTGGTTAGCCAGTTAGTTATTTTTTAGGTTTTTATAAAGCTTCAGGTACCCCCATATAAATACCCAATAAAGGTTTCAACCCCCTGATTGCCCTTAGTTAACCCTTTCACCAGTGATCACCGTATAAGTGTTACGGGTGACGCTGGTTAGGTAGTTCGCTTTTTATAGCATCAGGGCACCCGCCATTTATTACCTAATAAAGGTTTAACCTCCTGATCACCCGGGTGATATAAATTCGGTTTTAGGGTCAGAAAGGGTCTGCGTCGCCCCAGGCAGTGCTAGGTTAGTGCCAGTACCGCTAACACCCACGCGCAAAGCATACACCTCCCTTAGTGGTATAGTATCCGAACAGATCAATATCTGATCTGATCAGATCTATACTAGCGTGCCCAGCAATTTAGGGTTCTAAAAAAACGCATTGTTAACAGGATCAATCCAGATACCTGCTAGCACCTGCGTTTTGCCCCTCCGCCCAGCCCAGCCCACCCAAGTGCAGTATCGATCGATCACTGTCACTTACAAAACACAACACACATAACTGCAGCATTCGCAGAGTCAGGCTTGATCCCTGCCATCGCTAACAGTTTTTTTTGTAGCGTTTTATACAGTCGCTGACAGGCTAGGTGCTTTTTTACCTGTGAGTCTCACTAGTGTACCCCTAAATTTAGAGCCCAAAATGGCAAAGCGAAGGTACACTAGTGAAGAGGCCTACACGTTTCTGAGCATGACAGATAGTGAAGAGGAAGACACTGATCTGTCAGATTCAGGCTCAGAATACGAACCTGTAGAGGACAGCGCCTCCATGTCAGATAGCTCTCACGACGAAGAAGAGGTCCCTGCTAACGTCAGGCATACCCGACCCCGATCTTCTGATGTTGTTGAGGTGCAGGAACCGCAAGTCCCTCGTATGGAGTATAGAGCCAGTACTAGCGCCGCTCATCCTTTTGGTGAACTGGCAAGCACCAGCGGCCTAGTACACCCTGGACATACATCCAGCACTGCAGTATCACATGGTGACGTGGCGAGTCCCATAAGTGCAGTTCATGCTGGCGAGGTGGCAAGCACAAGTAGTGTCCCGCTGCCACCAAGAAGAAGACGAAGACAGGCCCGTCATTCCCATAGTGCCCTTCCTGCAGAATTCGCCAATCCTGATTGGGTGCCCACCACTTCTGCAGCACCAGTACTTCCCCCATTCACTGCCCAACCCGGTATTCAGGTGGATACAGATGATTTTACGCCACTTGATTTTTATTCTCTGTATTTCACGGAAGATCTCTATAGATCTATTGTGGACCAAACCAATTTATATGCTGGTCAACACATCGCCGCTAATCCCCAGTTGCCGCCCCTCTCCAGAGATTGGAAACCAGTTACGGTTTCCGAATTTAAGACCTTTCTGGGCCTTTCCCTCAACATGGGCACACATAAAATGTTGCGGGCTTATTGGTCCACGCATCCGACTGACCACATGCCCGTGTTCTCTAACTCCATGTCCAGGAAACGATACGAGCAGATCTTGCGGTTCATGCACTTCAGTGACAATGAACTTTGTCGTCATCGTGGAGACCCTGAATACGATCGGCTCTACAAAATTCGGCCCCTCATAAACCACTTCAACCAACGTTTTGCAGACTTGTTTACTCCCCAAAAAGTTGTCTGCGTTGATGAGTCCCTGATTAAGTTTACTGGTCGCTTGTCATTCAAACAGTACATTCCCAACAAGCGTACCAGATACGGGGTCAAGCTCTATAAGTGCTTTGACAGGGCCACAGGCTATGCATGGAGCTTTATGGTTTATGAGGGTAAAGATAGTTACGTAGAGCCGGAGAACTGCCCTGACTACATAGGAAGCGCTGGCAAGATAATGTGGAAATTGGTGTCACCCTTATTCGGAAAGGGGTACCACTTGTACGTGGACAATTATTACACCAGCGTGCCACTGTTTAGTCACTTGTTTGATAATCAGATTGGAGCATGTGGCACCGTGCGACCTAACCGCCGGCCCTTTCCCCAGCGGCTTGTAGATTCCCGTCTTAGGCTGGGGGAGAGAGCCTGCTATTGGTGTAATAATTTGCTCGCTATGAAGTGGAGGGATAATAAGAATGTTTTCGTTCTTACCTCCCTTCATGCAGACACGACTTCTTCTGGTGGACCTTACTGTGTCAAGCAGCTCCTATTTAAGTGATGCCTTGATTGTGAACAGGTGTGGCAATAATCAGGCCTGGGTGTGGCTAGAGAAATTGAACTCAGGTGTGGACAACCACAGTTATAGTATGTTTTAACAAGGGGGGCAATCACTTTTTCACACAGGGCCATGATGGTTTGGATTTTTTTTCACCTTTAATAATAAACACCTTCATTTACAAATTGCATTTTGTGTTTACTTGTGTTGTCCTTGACTATTGTTTAAATTGGTTTGATGTTCCGAAACACTTAAGTGTGACAAACATGCAAAGGAACAGGAAATGAGGAAGGGGGCAAACACTTTTTCACACCACTGTAATTTTGTCACAGAAACAAAGAAATATGCGTTTTTTCATTTACAGCGCAAAAAATAAAAATCCCAGAGGTGATCAAATACCACCAAAAGAAAGCTCTATTTGTGGGGAAAAAAAGGACAAAAATTCATTTGGGTACAGTGTTGCATGACTGAGTAATTGTCATTCAAATTGTGAGAGCACCGAAAGCTGAAAATTGGTTTGGGCAGGAAGGGGGTTTAAGTGCCCAGTAAGCAAGTGGTTAAGGTGAAAAAATTTTTACCTTTACAACCCCTTTAAGTGTATGTGTAGAACCTGTGCAGAGTGCATGGCAGTGCCCACTCTGCTACTGGAGAGCAGTATTGGAAAATGCTGGACAGGTGGATGTGGACTGAGCTCAGGCTACAGAGAAAGTGCATATTGTCCCGGGGGAGCTGAGAGTTAACTGGAGAACAGTTGCAGTGCAAGTGTACATGGTGTATGTTCAACTCTCAGAGTAGAGGTCTGCGTTAGGGTTGAGTAGGGATGAGCCGAACACCCCCTGGTTCGGTTCGCACCAGAACTTTCGAACGGACCCCAAATTCGTACAAACTTTAAAACCCCATTGAAGTCTATGGGACTCGAACGTTCGAAATTAAAAGTGCTAATTTTAACGGCTAATATGCAAGATACTGTCCTAAAAAGGGTTTGGGGACCTGGCTCCTGCCCCAGGGGACATGGGTCAATGCCTAAAATGTTTTTAAAAATGGCCGTTTTGGCAGGAGCACTGATTTTAATGACGATTAAAGTGAAAAAAAAAAGTGAAATATTCCTTTAAATATCGTGCCTGGGGGGTGTCTGTAGTATGCCTGTGAAGTGCCACGTGTTTCCCGTGTTTAGAACAGTCCCTGCACAAAATGACATTAAACGGAAATAACATCATTTAAAACTGCTTGCGGTTTTAATGTTATGTCTGGTTCCTGCAATATGGTTGAAAATCATTGAGAAAAATGGCATGGGTAGCCCTCCCTGCCCATTACCAGCCCCTTTGGGTCTTGTACGCATATTAACCACTTAAGGACCGCCGTATTGCCATTGTACGTCATCACAATGGCACAGGCAGGCACAAGCGCGTACATGTACGTGCCTGCCTTCCAGCGGGTGGGGGTCCGATCGGACCCCCTCCCGCTGGATACGGCGGTCCGGTTCGCTGCAGGAGCGATTCGTGATGAGGGGATGGCCGTTGGTTTCTGGCCATCCCCCCTCGATCGCTCCTGGCCAATGACAAACTTCCTCCCCTGTGAAAATGTAAACACAGGAAGGAGGAAGTGATGTCACACTCCTCGTGGCGGTCTTTTTGACCGGACAGCACGGAGTGAAGACATACAAGTAAGTGCACCAACAGTCCACTGACACATAAATACACATAGGCACACATTTCACCCCAGTCACCCCCCGATCACCCCCCCCGATCGGCCCCCGCCCCCCCCAGTCACAGTGTCACTAATTGCAGTGTTCATTTATTTACTGATCACTGCATTTAGTGTCAGTTGTGACTGTAAAAAGTGTCAGGGCAGCTAGTGTTACGCCCCTTTAGGTCCAGGGTAGCCCCCTACCCCCCCTAATAAAGGTTTAACCCCTTGATTGCCCTCCCAGTTAACCCTTTTACCCCCTTTTACCAGTGTCACTAAGCGATCGTTTTTTCTGATCGCTGCATTAGTGTCACTGGTCCCGCTAGGAAGCTAGTTTTTTTTTTAGGTTCAACGCCAGGTTTTTATAGCGTTAGGTACCCCGATATATAACCTAATAAGGGTTTTAACCCCTTGATTGCCCCTAGAGATAACCCTTTCACCAGCGATCGCTGTATAAGTGTCACTGGTGACGCTGGTTAGCCAGTTAGTTATTTTTTAGGTTTTTATAAAGCTTCAGGTACCCCCATATAAATACCCAATAAAGGTTTCAACCCCCTGATTGCCCTTAGTTAACCCTTTCACTAGTGATCACCGTATAAGTGTTACGGGTGACGCTGGTTAGGTAGTTCGCTTTTTATAGCATCAGGGCACCCGCCATTTATTACCTAATAAAGGTTTAACCTCCTGATCACCCGGGTGATATAAATTCGGTTTTAGGGTCAGAAAGGGTCTGCGTCGCCCCAGGCAGTGCTAGGTTAGTGCCAGTACCGCTAACACCCACGCGCAAAGCATACACCTCCCTTAGTGGTATAGTATCCGAACAGATCAATATCTGATCTGATCAGATCTATACTAGCGTGCCCAGCAATTTAGGGTTCTAAAAAAACGCATTGTTAACAGGATCAATCCAGATACCTGCTAGCACCTGCGTTTTGCCCCTCCGCCCAGCCCAGCCCACCCAAGTGCAGTATCGATCGATCACTGTCACTTACAAAACACAACACACATAACTGCAGCGTTCGCAGAGTCAGGCTTGATCCCTGCCATCGCTAACAGTTTTTTTTGTAGCGTTTTATACAGTCGCTGACAGGCTAGGTGCTTTTTTACCTGTGAGTCTCACTAGTGTACCCCTAAATTTAGAGCCCAAAATGGCAAAGCGAAGGTACACTAGTGAAGAGGCCTACACGTTTCTGAGCATGACAGATAGTGAAGAGGAAGACACTGATCTGTCAGATTCAGGCTCAGAATACGAACCTGTAGAGGACAGCGCCTCCATGTCAGATAGCTCTCACGACGAAGAAGAGGTCCCTGCTAACGTCAGGCATACCCGACCCCGATCTTCTGATGTTGTTGAGGTGCAGGAACCGCAAGTCCCTCGTATGGAGTATAGAGCCAGTACTAGCGCCGCTCATCCTTTTGGTGAACTGGCAAGCACCAGCGGCCTAGTACACCCTGGACATACATCCAGCACTGCAGTATCACATGGTGACGTGGCGAGTCCCATAAGTGCAGTTCATGCTGGCGAGGTGGCAAGCACAAGTAGTGTCCCGCTGCCACCAAGAAGAAGACGAAGACAGGCCCGTCATTCCCATAGTGCCCTTCCTGCAGAATTCGCCAATCCTGATTGGGTGCCCACCACTTCTGCAGCACCAGTACTTCCCCCATTCACTGCCCAACCCGGTATTCAGGTGGATACAGATGATTTTACGCCACTTGATTTTTATTCTCTGTATTTCACGGAAGATCTCTATAGATCTATTGTGGACCAAACCAATTTATATGCTGGTCAACACATCGCCGCTAATCCCCAGTTGCCGCCCCTCTCCAGAGATTGGAAACCAGTTACGGTTTCCGAATTTAAGACCTTTCTGGGCCTTTCCCTCAACATGGGCACACATAAAATGTTGCGGGCTTATTGGTCCACGCATCCGACTGACCACATGCCCGTGTTCTCTAACTCCATGTCCAGGAAACGATACGAGCAGATCTTGCGGTTCATGCACTTCAGTGACAATGAACTTTGTCGTCATCGTGGAGACCCTGAATACGATCGGCTCTACAAAATTCGGCCCCTCATAAACCACTTCAACCAACGTTTTGCAGACTTGTTTACTCCCCAAAAAGTTGTCTGCGTTGATGAGTCCCTGATTAAGTTTACTGGTCGCTTGTCATTCAAACAGTACATTCCCAACAAGCGTACCAGATACGGGGTCAAGCTCTATAAGTGCTTTGACAGGGCCACAGGCTATGCATGGAGCTTTATGGTTTATGAGGGTAAAGATAGTTACGTAGAGCCGGAGAACTGCCCTGACTACATAGGAAGCGCTGGCAAGATAGTGTGGAAATTGGTGTCACCCTTATTCGGAAAGGGGTACCACTTGTACGTGGACAATTATTACACCAGCGTGCCACTGTTTAGTCACTTGTTTGATAATCAGATTGGAGCATGTGGCACCGTGCGACCTAACCGCCGGCCCTTTCCCCAGCGGCTTGTAGATTCCCGTCTTAGGCTGGGGGAGAGAGCCTGCTATTGGTGTAATAATTTGCTCGCTATGAAGTGGAGGGATAATAAGAATGTTTTCGTTCTTACCTCCCTTCATGCAGACACGACGGTCCAAATTTCTACGGCGACTGGTATTGTGGAGAAACCCCTCTGTGTCCACGAATATAACAAAAATATGGGAGGGGTGGACCTCAATGACCAGTTGTTGGCGCCATATCTAGCTTCCCGTAAGGCCAGACGCTGGTACAAAAAAGTGTCTGCTTACTTATTTCAATTGGCTTTGCTGAATGCTTTTGTGCTATACAAAACTTCAGGCGGGACTTTAACCTTTCTTTTCTTCCAAAGAGAGGTTGTCACAGAGCTTCTGTATCCAGACGGTTCTGCACCTCACCATTCCCAACCAAATGCAGTAAGCCGGCTGCATGAGAGGCAATATTCTTATGCCATCCCGAGTACCCCTACCCAACGAGCCCCCCAAAAAAGATGTCGTGTCTGTACCAAGCGCGGATATAGGCGTGACACCCGTTGTTATTGTCCACGCTGTCCTGGCAATCCAGGTCTTTGCCTTGGTGAGTGTTTTGAACGCTACCACACACTAGTGAAGTATTAGCGTAGGGTACAGCATTTCACAGGCTAGGCACACTAACACAGAGTCTCCTAAGATGCCATCGCATTTTGAGAGACCCGAAATGTTACAGTTGTTACAGTTTGCAGTTAAAAAAAAAAGTGTATAAAAAAAAAAAAAAGTAAAATAAAAAAACCAAAAAAAATATAAAATATAAAAACCAAAAATAGTTGTCGTTTTGTTCTCTCTCTTCTCTCAAATTTTTTATACTTTACTGTTTACTGTGTTTTATTGTTAACCATTTTTCATGTTTTCAGGTACGCCATTCAGCTGCAGCGTGGATTTATTTATCTTGACAGCAACAGCGTTTGCTCCCACGATACATAAAGCTGTGACTCCAGTGCTGTAGGAGGTGATTTCACCACCACAGTTAAAAAAGAGCATATATGCCGAAGCATGGGGGCATAAGGGGTGGAGGAGCGATTTTGCTCCTAATGCCGCGTACATACGGTCAAAATTCCGAAGGAGGGCTTGCCCGTGGAAAAGTTTGAACGTATGTACGTGGCATAACTTTTTTGCGGGAGGATGCCCCCATGCTTCGGGAAAAATATATATTTTAGGCACAGGTTGTGTTAAAAATTTTTTTATTTTTTACTGTTTTTTTGGCATTTGCTTTGCAGGTATGGTATGGTAAGGTTTTACTGTTATACTGTAATGTTACTTTGTTTTAACGTTAACCATAATTTGCTTAGCAGGTACGCCATTCAGTTGCAGCGTGGATTTATTTATCTTGCCAGCAACAGCGTTTGCTCCCACGATACATAAAGCCGCGACTCCAACGCTGTAGGAGGTGATTTCACCACTACAGTTAAAAAAAAGAGCATATATGCCGAAGCATGGGGGCATAAGGGGTGGAGGAGCGATTTTGCTCCTAATGCCGCGTACATACGGTCGAAATTCCAATGCATGCTTGCCCGTGGAAAAGTTCGACCGTGTGTACGCGGCATAACTTTTTTGCAGGAGGATGCCCCCATGCTTCGGCATATATAAATGGTGCATGTATGTCCATCATTAGAAGTGGATGGATGAAGGGAGGTATTCTAATGGTGGGCATACCCACCGATCAATCTCTTTTTTTCGTTCAGACAACATGACTCTCAGCAAATAGCTTGGGGTGTCTACTTTCCAAAATGGGGTAATTTGGGGGGGTTTTGTGCTATTTTGGCATTTTATGGCCTTCGAAACTGTAATAGGTAGTGAGGAGTGAAATCAAAAATTTGCGCCCTTAGAAATCCAGAAGGTGGCGATTGGTTTTTGGGGCCCCGTACGCAGCTAGGCTCCCAAAAAGTCCCACACATGTGGTATCCCCGTACTCAGGAGAAGCAGCAAAATGTATTTTGGGGTGCAATTCCACATATAACCATGGCATATGTGAGCAATATATAATTTAGTGACAACTTTTTGTAAAAAAAAAAAAATATTTTTATTTTTTGTCATTATTCAATCCCTTGGAACCAAAAAAAATAAAATATTCAATGGTCTCAACATGCCCCTCAGCAAATAGCTTGGGGTGTCTACTTTAGCTTGGGGGGGGGTTTGTGCCATCTTGGCATTTTATGGCCTTCAAAACTGTGAAAGGTAGTGAGGAGTGAAATAAATAATTAATGCCCTTAGAAATCCTGAAGGCGGTGCTTGGATTTCAGGGTCCCGTACGCGGCTAGGCTCCCAAAAAGTCCCACACATGTGGTATCCCTGTACTCAGGAGAAGCAGCAGAATGTATTTTGGGGTGTCATTTCAGATATGCCTATAGCATGTGTGAGCAATATATCATTTAGTGACAACTTTGAGCAAAAAAAAAAGTTTGTACTATTCCCGCAACTTGTGGCAAAATATAAAATATTCCATGGACTCAACATGCCTCTCAGTAAATAGCTTGGGGTGTCTACTTTCCAAAATGGGGTCATTTGTGGGGGTTTTGTGCTATTTTGGCATTTTATGGCCTTCGAAACTGTGATAGGTAGTGAGGAGTGAAATAAAAAATTTGCACCCTTAGAAATCCTGAAGGTGGTGATTGGTTTTCGGGGTGCCGTGGGCGACTAGACTCCCAAAAAGTCCCACACGTGGTATCCCCATACTCGGGAGAAGTAGCGGAATATATTTTGGGGTGCAATTCCACATATAACCATGGCATGTGTGAGCAATATATCATTTAGTGACAACTTTTTGTAAAATATTTTTTTTTTTTTTGTCATTATTCAATCCCTTAGGACAAAAAAAAAAAAATATTCAATGGGCTCAACATACCCATCAGCAATTTCCTTGGGGTGTCTACTTTCCAAAATGGGGTCATTTGGGGGGGGGGGGGTTTGTACTGCCCTGCCATTTTAGCACCTCAAGAAATGAGATAGGCAGTCATAAATTAAAAGCTGTGTAAATTCCAGAAAATGTACTCTAGTTTGTAGACGCTATAACTTTTGCGCAAACCAAAAAATATACGCTTATTGACATTTTTTTTACTAAAGACATGTGGCTGAATAAATTTTGCCCTCAATGTATGACTAAAATTTAGTTTATTCGATTTTTCTTATAACAAAAAGAAGAAAATATCTTTTTTTTTCAAAATTTTCGTTCTTTTTCCATTTATATCGCAAAAAATAAAAATCGCAGAGGCAATCAAATACCATCAAAAGAAAGCTCTATTTGTGGGAAGAAAAGGACGCAAATTTCATTTGGGTGCAATAGTGGTTAAGGGGAACCCCGTACCCATATTAAAAAAAGGAAATGCGTGTGGCCCCCAGGCCCTATATACTCAGAACAGCAGTATACAGGCGGTGCAAACAAGACAGGGACTGTGTAGGTTTGTTGTGTTAAGTTGAATCTGTTTGTAATTTTCAACGGGTAAATTTTTAAAGTGTAGCTCCAGTCAAAAAAACGATTTTTAAGCTTTTTGGAAAACATAGGGAAGGGTTATCACCCCTGTATAATTTGTTTTGTCGTCCATCTTTTTTCATCTCACTTGCTGTTGTCTCCTTCCATTTGCAAGTAGGAGATGTTTGTAAGTTGGATGTTTGAAAGTAGGGGCCTGCCCTATATGCTCTGCAGAAATGGCGGAACAAGGTGTTGGTTTTGCCACAACTTTTTAAGCCCTCAAAGTGACTCTTGGTGGGCGCTGGAGCGCCCTGCTGTGAACGATTATATCAAGAATTGTAATTACATGCCATTGTTGAACAGTGGTAGAAAAATTGACCTTTGGTGGTTGTGGTGCTGGTGCCACAACACTATAAGTCCTCACAGTTACTCTGGGTGGGCACAGGAACGGGCCCTCCTGTGAAATATTATATCAAGAATTGTAATTACATGTCCCTGTTAAACAGGGGCAGAAAAATTGGGCCTTAGGCACTGGTGCTGGTGCCACGACACTGCAACCTCTCCCATATAGTCTAGTTTTATTGCAGGAATTAGCCCTGCTGCAAAGCATTGCATCAAAAATTGTAATTAAACGCCCCTGTTAAACAGGGGCAGAAAAATTGGGCCTTAGGCACTGGTGCTAGTGCCACGACACTGCAACCTCTCCCATATACTTTATTTTTATTGCAGGAATTAGCCCTGCTGCAAAGCATTGCATCAAAAATTGTAATTAAATGCCCCTGTTAAACAGGGGCAGAAAAATTGGGCCTTAGGCACTGGTGCTGGTGCCACGACACTACAACCTCTCCCATATACTCTAGTTTTATTGCAGGAATTAGCCCTGCTGCAAAGCATTGCATCAAAAATTGTAATTAAACGCCCCTGTTAAACAGGGGCAGAAAAATTGGGCCTTAGGCACTGGTGCTGGTGCCACGACACTGCAACCTCTCCCATATACTCTAGTTTTATTGCAGGAATTAGCCCTGCTGCAAAACATTGCATCAAAAATTGTAATTAAACGCCCCTGTTAAACAGGGGCAGAAAAATTGGGCTGATGGCATCACCCAGAACCAGAAATGTTCTTCCAACATATCAGAGGAGGAGGAAGAGGATAGACAATCAACATAACAGGACAGTCACTCAGCATCAGCATAGGCAGTCTTGAAGGGATGTCATATTTAAAAAAAAATTATTCAGTTACATCAGCTTCAGGTGCTTGGTAGCTGTGGGTTATCCAAGACTGATTCATCTTGATGAAGGTCAGTCGATCAACTGATTCGGTGGACAGGCGCACCCTGTGATCGGTAACAAAGCCACCAGCAGCACTGAAGGTGCGTTCCGAAAGAACGCTGAATGCAGGACAGGCCAGTAGCTGAATTGCATACTGTGCAAGCTCTGGCCAGTGATCCATCCTCAAGACCCAGTAAGCCAGAGGATTTTCGGTGGGAAAGGTGTCCAAGTCTGACCTTGCCCCTAGGTATTCCTGCACCATGTAAATCAGACGCTGGCGATGGTTGCTGGAACCGATCATACCTTGGGGCTGCGGACTAAAAAATTGTCTGAAAGCATCAGTCAGACGACCACCTTCTCCACCGCTCCTTCTGGCCGATGCCTCAGCAACACGTTGTCCAGGACCAGGAGTTTGTAACCTCCCAGTCTCTGGGAATGCGTTGCACAGACCTTTCTGCAAGGCCTCCCGGAGATGTCTCATCCTCTGCTCCCTCTGCGATGGCAAGATAAGGTCGGCAACCTTACCCTTGTACCGTGGATCAAGGAGATTGGCCAGCCAGTAATGGTCCCTCTCCTTGATCCGAAGAATACGAGGATCCTTCCGCAGGCTTTGCAGGATCAGGGAGGCCATGCAGCGTAGGTTAGCTGAGGCATTCGGTCTGGAGTCCTCTGGGTCACTAAGGACAACATGATCCGCAGCTACCTCCTCCCAGCCACGTACAAGTCCACGGGTTTCTTGGGACTGTAAATCATCCATACAAGACTGCTGCTGCTGCTGATGCTGAGTGCCAGCCTCCACCTCCATGCTGACACAATCATCCTCCTCCTCCTCTTCCTCATCCTCTTCCTGTGTGATGGGTGGCACAGCAGGAACACTGTCTGGATAAAGGGGGCCTTGAGAGGCAAGGAAGTCCTCCTCTTCCTGCCTCTGTTCTGCCTCAAGTGCCCTGTACATTATTCCACGCAGCGTAAGCTCCAAGAGGTGGACAAGAGGTACAGTGTCACTGATGCATGCACTGTCACTGCTCACCATCCTTGTGGCCTCCTCAAACGGTGACAGGACAGTGCATGCATCCCTGATAATGCCCCACTGGTGTGGTGAGAAAAAAACGAGTTCCCCTGACCCTGTCCTGGTGCCGTAGTCGCACAGGTACTCATTGATGGCCCTCTGCTGCGTGTGCAGCCGCTGCAGCATGGCCAACGTTGAGTTCCACCTGGTGGGCATGTCACATATAAGGCGGTTCTTGGGCAGGTTCAACTCCTTTTGGAGCTCAGCCAGCCGAGCACAGGCATTAAATGATCGGCGGAAATGCACACAGACTTTCCTGGCCTGCTTCAGGACATCCTGTAAGCCCGGGTACCTGCCCAAGAACTGCTGCACAACCAGGTTAAGGATGTGAGCTACACAGGGCACATGGGTCAGTTGTCCCTGTCGGAGGGCGGAGAGGAGGTTGGTGCCATTGTCGCAAACCACCATTTCAGGCTTAAGCTGGCGTGGCGTCAACCACCTCTCGGCCTGCCCCTGCAGAGCTGACAAAACATCCGCCCCAGTGTGGCTCCTGTCCCCCAAACAAACCAGCGCAAGCACGGCATGGCATCGTTTTGCCTGCGTACTTGCGTAGCCCCTGGAACGCCTACAGAGCACCGCTGGTTCTGAGGACAGAGCAATGGAAGAGGCCACGGAGGAAGAAGAAGAGGAGGGGGTGGAGGAGAGAGGTGTGTCACAACCAATAGTAGCATTTTGGAGGCGTGGTGGCGGAACAACCTCCAACACTACTGCACCTTGTCCTGCATCCTTCCCAGCTGCCAGAAGAGTGACCCAATGGACCGTGAAAGACAGGTAACGTCCCTGTCCATGCCTGCAGGACCATGAGTCAGCGGTAATATGCACCTTACCGCTGACCGCCCTGTCCAGCGAGGCAAGGACATTGCCTTCCACATGCCGGTAGAGAGCCGGAATCGCCTTCCGTGAGAAAAAGTGGCGTTTGGGGACCTGCCACTGAGGAACCGCACATTGTACAAACTCACGGAAGGGGGCCGAGTCTACCAACTGAAAAGGCAGCAGTTGAAGTGCTAGCAATTTAGCCAAGCTAGCATTCAACCATTGGGCATGTGGATGGCTGGGAGTGAACTTATTTCGCTGGTCCAGCAGCTTGGGCAGGGACATTTGCCTGCTATAATCGGACGTGGGTGTACTGCTAGCAGAGTGCCCGGAAGCACTTGGCTGTGACACACCTAATTCTACACCTTCATTCCTCTCAGAGCATGTTTTAGAGAGGACTGAAGGTCTAGTGGGGTTGGAGATGCCAGCTGATGAGGAGCAAGGAGAGGTCCGCTTTGTATTTTGGTGTGGGTCTTTGAGGTACGCTTGCCAACGAGCTGCATGGCAGGTCAACATATGTCTGGTCAGGCATGTGGTGCCCAAGCGGCTGATGTTTTGGCCACGCGAGATACGCTTGAGACATATGTTGCAAATAGCAGCGGTGCGATCTGATGCACTCGTCTCAAAAAAGGCCCACACCAAAGAACTTTTAGAATAACGCGCAGAGGCAGCGCCCTGCGGTGTGATTCAGTTGGTGTGCTGCCCCTAAGCTGGCCCCCGGAGGGCATCCTGCCTCGTTGGACATGTGCCTCCTCCTCCTCTTCTCTCCTACCAGGCACCCACGTGGAGTCAGTGCCCTCATCATCCCCTCCCTCTTCATCACTGTAGCAAACCTGGCAGTATGCTGCAGCTTGTGGAACATGACTGCCAGATTGCTGTCTTTCTTGAGCATCCCCTCTCTCTGCATTCACGCTACTGCCTTCCTCTAGCTGAGTGTCATCAGCAGAGCCTACAAAACACTGGGCATCCTCCTGGAGCATGTACCCAACACTGTGCTCAAAGAGTTCAGGAGACTCCTCAGGAGGACGTGGTGGGTCTAGGGAAGGAGTCACTGATGATGACATTGAGACGAGGGAAGACGATGCATTGGCAGCTGCTTTGCTAGTACCCTGAGACTGGGTGAGAGAGGATGAGGAGGATGAAGAGGGCTTGGTCATCCACTCTACCAAGTCGTTGGCATGTTGCGGCTCAACATGTCCAGCTGCGGAAAAGAAGGACAAGCGTGTCCCATGGCCACGTGCTGATGACGATGCACCGTGTCCACGACCAGCACTGTTGTCTCTAGACACAGAGCCTGCTTGTCCTCTTTTATCGGCTCGCGCCTGTCTGCCTCTCCTTGCTGGCCTTCCAGACATGGTAATGGCCTGAAGGGAGTTGGGTAAAACAGCAGTTGGGTAGTGTATATTGTGCTGGAGGCACACAACACCCACTAACTCCTGCAGATGCCTTTATTATAGAACACCAGCAATAAAGGGTAGATAAAGGGGCATACTGTACTGGAGGCACACAACACCCACTAAGCCCTGCAGATGGCTCTATTAGAGAACAGCAATAAAGGGTATATACAGGTGTATATTGTGCTGGAGGCACACAACACCCACTAACTCCTGCAAGCTCTATTATAAAAGATAGATATATCGCTAGCTATATAGGTGAATATAGCGGTGTATACTGTGGTCAGGGCATGCAGACAACAGCCACTACAGAAGAGCAAGATCGAAAAATCGGCTGATAACGATCGGTGTATACTGTGTTGAAGGTACACAGAACCCCCCCTAACTGCTTCAGACGCCAACACACTACACAAGGCCGCCGCGCTGGCGGCCTTATATAGTGTGGGGCGTGTACTACACAGCCTGAGCTATGATTGGCCACAGGCATCCTGCCTGTGGCCAATCATGGCTCTCCTCTCTGCCGGCGCTGTGATTGGCCAAGCATGCGGGGTCACAGTGCATTCTTGGCCAATCATGAGCCAGCAATGCACTGCGCCATCGCAGTGCATTGTGGGCCGTGAGCGCCACAGGAATTTGGAGCGAACGGCCCATAATGTTCGGAATTCGCCGAACAGCCGATTTTCGAGTCGAACGTATGTTCGACACGAACACGAAGCTCATCCCTAGGGTTGAGTATTCCCTCACTGCAGTCTGAGCCTCTCCCCAGCTATTGATGAAGATGGCACAAAGAAAAGGTACCCATGTGTAGTAAAGCTCCCCTGTGCAAAGTGCCTAGCTTAGCCCAGAAGAACCCAACCTGGGGTAGGTCTCTAATGTGACCCTTGTTTGGTGCCCAATGAGGAGGGAAACATGGAGAACGTGACAAATAACCACCGCCTACCCTTACAAGCAAACTCCTGTATGGAACATGTGCCAGGTGACTTGGGCCACAGTGTGACATTGGGCCTCAAGTGTTTGGCTGGACTGTTGAATCTCAGACCTGGAACCACTTAGAAATACAGGGCCTTGCAATGTGAGTACTTCCAAACACTTATGCATACCTCCCAACTTTGAGAGACAATTCAGGGAGATAGTGACCTGTGGCGCGCTATGCGCATGGGTGTGGCCAAACAAGAAAAAAAAGAAGAGCTTAAAAAAAAAAACTATTGTGATCACTTTTATTGCTGTCACAAGGTATATAAACGTCCCTTGTGACAGTAATAGGTGGTGACAGGTACTCTTTATGGAGGAATGGGGGGTCTAAAAGACCCCAAATCCATCATTTGTACTTCAAAGTATTCAGATTGGCAAAAACAACGCTTCTGAATATGGTCATTTTTTTTTAAATCACCACCATTGGCAGTGGAGTAAACTGGAAGTGACGTCGCTTCCGTGTTTACACATAGGAGAATTGATCAAAGCCATTTCCAGTTTCCTTCCAGTCTCACTCTAGCCAGGGGAAGTGCCGGATCGTGGCCCGAGTCTCCCGGTGGGACGGGAGGCCCGGGAAAAGTGGCGGAGGGTGGCGGGACGAGGGGGGAACATCCCCTCCCGCCACTTTAGGATAACAACCAAGCCGCATTGGTTGTTATCCCTAAAGAGCCGACCGCCCGCTCTAAAAAACGGTACTGGGGTGATGCCTGCAGGCATCACCCCGGTATAACCCCTTACAGCCGAGGTCGCATATGTGCGTACAGCTAGCTCTAAGATGGTAAAATATTTGATTGCTGTGTCACAAGCTGGAGTCTGAGGGATACATATAAACCGCCACACATCATTTAAAAAATACTTACAATATATATATATATATATATATATATATATATATATATATATATATATATATAAAATCTAATATATAATATTACCAAAAGTATTGGGACACTTGTCTTTACTGCTACTGCCATTTGCTACTATGTGCTACACATACTGCAGTACTTGTTCCTGGGGCGCAATTCCGGGGTTGCTCAGGTCCTTCATAATCTTCTATTTTAAGCTCTCTGTCTACTTTCAGTGTATATAAAACTACACTATATTGCCAAAGATATTGGGACAACTGCCTTTAAACGCACATGAACTTTAATGGCATCCCAGTCTTAGTCTGTAGGGCTCAATATTGAGTTGGCCCACCCTTTGCAGCTACAACAGCTTCAACTCTTCTGGGAAGACTGTCCACAAGGTTTAGGGAATGTTTGACCATTCTTCCAGAAGCACGTTTGTGAGGTCAGGCACTGATGTTGGATGAGAAGGCCTGGCTCACAGTCTCTGCCCTTATTCATCCCAAAGGTGTTCTATTGGGTTGAGGTCAGGACTCTCTGCAGGCCAGCAAAATTCCTTTGCAGTACCATGCCACCTGGTGGCCTCAAACATGCTGCCATTAACAATGAATTGCACCCACATGCTTCTCACAAGGGCAGCATGGTTGCATGCAGTGAGGGAAATGCACACGGATTGCCACTTTCCCAAGCTGTGTTGCAGTGTGAACCAACCCTGAAGGAGAGAGATTTGAGAGAAGGAAGGATAACTATGGTATATGGAGGAAAGGGAGGAATGATCACTGTGGTACATGGAAGGCAGGAAGAAAGGATTGTTATGGTACATGGAATAAATGAAATATCACTTTGGTACATGGAAGGCAGGAAGGATCACTATGGTAAATGGAAGGCAGGAAGGGCCCCTATGGTACATAGCAGAAAGGAAGGAAAAATCACTATGGCATATGGAAGGCAGGAAGGATCAGTATGACACAAATAAGGCAGGAAATATAACTATGGCACATGGAAGGCCGGAAGAATCACTATGATACATGGAAGGCAGGAAGGATCACCATAGTACATGGAAGGCAGGAAAGATCACTATGGTACATGGAAGGCAGGAAGGATCACTATGGTAAATGGAAGGCAGGAAAGGCCCCTATGGTACATAGCAGAAAGGAAGGAAAAATCACTATGGCATATGGAAGGCAGGAAGGATCAGTATGACACAAATAAGGCAGGAAGGATAACTATGGCACATGGAAGGCCGGAAGAATCACTATGACACATGGAAGGCAGGAAGGATCACCATAGTACATGGAAGGCAGGAAAGATCACTATGGTACATGGAAGGCAGGAAGGATCACTATGGCAAATGGATGGCAGAAAGAATAACTATTGTACATGGAATGCAGGAAGGAAGGGTCACTCTGACACAAAGAAGGCAGGATGGATCACTATATTATATGGAAGACAGGAAGGATCTTTATGGCATATGGAAGGCAGGAAGTATTCCTAAGGCACAAAGAAATTTGTGGGACACTGGGATTTACTTTAAATCTGGGGATGGTGAATTTTGGACAGATGGATCAGGGCCGGGCCCAGGGCGAACATGCCAATCCCAAGATTTATAAGAATTGTGTGTCAGCAAACCTGGTACTGGGCTCCACAGTGGGATTTAGCCCAAATTTGTGGGACACTGGGATTTACTTTAAATCTGGGGATGGTGAATTTGGGACAGATGGATTAGGGCCGGGCCCAGGGCGAACATGCCAATCCCAAGATTTATAAGAATTGTGTGTCAGCAAACCTGGTACTGGGCTCCACAGCGGGATTTAGCCCAAATTTGTGGGACACTGGGATTTACTTTAAATCTGTGAGAGAAGTGCAGAGGGTATGACAGCATACAATATGTGCAGGAGAGAAGTGCAGAGGGTGTGACACTCAGCAATATGAATGTAAGAAAGGTGAGGAGGGTGCACGGCAGTAAATTACTCAGATTTGTAGAGCAGTTGGAAATCAGGGAACATCTGTACCCTGTTTCCCATGTGAGTATTGGACCTGGAAGTGGCATGTATTACATCACTTTAAGGTTCAGAGCTGTCATTCCCTGGCTACTGTAGCTGGGGTAGCAGATAATCAAGCATGATCTATGGATCCCAACAAGAGGACCTGTTACCTACCCAATGCTTATTAAAGAAAAAAAAAAGAAAATATTGAACTAATTTATAATAAAATAAATAAAAATACTAACAATTTAAACTCCCCTGTTGCCCCTGTAGCATGGGCTCCTGAAGAGCATGCGCTATGTTTTTTTCAAATTTAAGGTTACACCTGAACTACAGTTTGGTTTGGGTACAATAATTTACTAAATTTGGACTTCAGAATCAATCTGACTGGACTGTGAGATGTTCAGCCTGACTACAGGGGGCACTGTCTCTTCTGGCAGGCATGGAACTATGGTCTGGTTGGGTGCTTAAGTTACTCTCTCTCTCGGATCCTACCCAGTGGGAGTGGCGCTCTTGCTGTGCTTTCTGGGTGAGGGTATTTAAGATGCGGATGTCACGTGGTTCTGGGTTTCGGGGAGTTTAGTTTCCCTACGTGTTCTACAACAACGTCTGTGGCAGAGACTTATCCTTGTATGTTCTACAACAACGTCTGTGGCAGAGACATATTCCTGTATGTTCTACAACAACGTCTGTGGCAGAGACTTGTTACTGAGTAAGCACCTTGTTGGCTGCTAGGCCTTGTGAGAGAGGGACTGTCCAACAGTTGCGAATGGCTATTCTCTGGATGCAGTCAAAGTAAGCAAGTTTTTCAACATTGATTTTGACACGTAGCCCTTGTACACACGGTCGGAGAATCAGTCGAAATGTGTCTTATCGGACCGTGTCTTCGGATAATCCGACTGTGTGTGGTATGCATCGGACTGATTCCGTCGGAATATACGTCGGACCCAATTTTCCAACATGTTGGAAATATTTCCCGACCAACTGGGCCGATCGGACATACTCCGATCATGTGTAGAGAATTTTGATCGGACCAAGTGCCACGCATGCTCAGATCAAATTCCTACGTCAAAGCTATTGGCTACTAGCCTGAATGTAGTCCCATCGTAACAAAATTACGTCATCATGTTCTGAAAGATCGGATTTTTCGCCAACTTTGTCCGACCGTGTGTATGCAACAGTTTCGGACAAGATCCGGCGGACAAAATCCGACGGGCAAAATCCGACGGATTTGGTTGTGGAAATCACCGACCGTGTGTACAGGGGCTAACGTCCAAAGTCCGACCGACGCTAGGGCAGCTATTGGCTACTGGCTATGAACTTCCGTATTCGAATCCAGTCGTACGTCATCACGTTCGAATCCGTCGGAGTTTAGTGTGATTGTGTGTGGCCAAGTCCGCTCCGCCGAAAAGTCCGTCAGAACTCCGTCGGAACTCCGGCAGAACTCCGACGGAACTCCTTCGGAAGTCTGTCGGACATAAGTCCTCTCGTGTGTACGGGGCTTTAGAGTACCTGAACTTCCTTTCCAACCCTCTGATCCCATTTTATGAGACTGTTCATTGTCTACAGTTTTTGCAAATAAAATCTATTTAAGTGGATCTGTCGTCAGTCTCTCAAGTTACTGGGCCATCTACCACAGGACACCCCTAGACGTGAAGTGAGGAGAAAGAAGTCAACGGTAAGCCCAATGTAACCAGCAGCTCCTTTGGGGGTTAGTGCTACACCCCCATGAACACCCCAATGCAAATGTGCAGTGTAGTGTGCAAAGGTGTTTGTAAACATTGTGAGATATTGCCAGAGTAAGAGCAGTAATTCTAGAGCCATAATTCACAGTTAATGCTAACCAGATAAAGGCTTTTAAAGCATTACCTATGGGCAATTTAGGGTACCATTGTTTTTTGCAGTTTCACAGGTGCATGCGATTTTAAGGCTTAACATTTTGGGTATCTATTAACCACTTCAGCCCTGGAAGGATTTACCCCCTTAACCACTTGCTGCACGGCCACCGTCGGTGCAGCTCTTGTTCTGGGCCGCCGTCATATGACGGCGGCACAGAACGGCCGCTCTCACGAGCCCGCGGGCGTACCGTGCTGCTAGGACACAGTGCAAACCCGATCTGTGTAAAGAGCAGCATCCTCTTTAACCGCGTGATTGGCTGTGTCCAATCACAGTCACATGTAAACACTGAGATGCCGGTAATCGGCTCTCCTCACCTCACACTGATAGGGTATGAGTAGAGGAGAGCAGATCAGCAGCATCTCCTCACAGGGGGGAAGCTAGGGAAGTAATCAGGGCACTGATCACCAGTGCCCTGATTACAATATATAAATAAAGTGTAAAAATACCATGCCCACTAATTCCAGCATACAGTACCCACCATGCCAGTGATCAGAGCCCATCAGTGGCAGCAAACAGTGCCCACATTGCCCACAAGTGCCACAAATCAATGCCCATTAGCCATGCCAGTCAGTGTTGGTAATTAGTGCTGCCTATCAGTGCTGCCCATCAATGCCCATCAATGCCCATCACTGCTGTCCATCAATGCCCATCAATGTCGCCCATCAGTGCCATCCATTAATGCCCATCAGTTCCCATCTGTACCGCCTATCCATGCTGCCTATCCATGCGCCAGTGCAGCCTATAAGTGCCCACCACTGCCACCTATCCGTGTCCACCAGTGCTGCCTATTAGTGCCCATCAGTGCCACCTAACAGTACCCATCAGTGCTGCCTATCAGTGCTCATCAGTGCCACATATCAGTGTCCATAAGTGCGGTATATTAGTGCCCCCTCATCAGTGCCCGTAAGTGCCGCCTCATCAGTGCCCATAATAGCCACCTCATCAATGCCCACCAGTTCAGCCTATCAGTGCCCATCAGTGCTGGCTCATCAGCTATCATCAGTGAAGCAGAAAAATTACTTAGTTCCAAATTTTACTGACAGAAAAAAAGTAAAAAAACTTTTTTTTTTCAAAATGTTGGGATTTTTCTTTTGTAAAAAATAAAAAACCCAGCAGTGATTACATGCCAGCAAAAGAAAGCTCTATTTGTGTGAAGAAAATGATAAAAAATGTGTTTGGGTACAATGTAGTATGACTGCGCAATTGTCATTCAAAGTGCGACAGCTCTGAAAGCTCTGAAAAGTCGATTGCGCAGGAAGGTGGTGTTCGTGCCTGGTAGGCAAGTGGTTAATGACCAGGCCATTTTTTGGATATGACACTGTGTAAATTTAACTGACAATTGCACGGTCATGCAACGCTGTACCCAAACAAAATTGATGTCCTTTTTTTTTTCCCACAAATAGAGCTTTCTTTTGGTGGTATTTGATCACCACTGTGGGGTTTTTTTTGTGCTATAAACAAAAAAAGACATATAATTTTGAAAAAAAAAAAAAAAAATTTCCTGACAGACTCCATGGCAGCCTACGTATGGATTAATCCTGCCTCTCATACCTCATAGGACCCCACTCCCATAAATCTTTGCTTCTAGTCAGAGACCACGTTCCTTTTTTGTCCTCCTCCTAGGACCAAGGTGTCTTACCTTACAAAATTTTCGAATTCAGGGCTGCTGGTTTTGTGCACGAATTTCAGGATGGCGGTTCTTTCTGGAGTCCAGTTTTCCCAGCTATTAGCAGGGTGGGCACGGGCGATTTTGAAGCGATGCCATAAAGAGCTTACTGACCAGCCATTGGCTGGGAAGCGGCAATTTGGCCAAACGTCCTTGCTATTAGCGGGAGGCCACCCCATTTATGACGCCCCGGATGCACAGTGATTTCTTCAAGCTCCCAGTCCAGGTCGGATCATGTGTTGTGCTGTGGTTGCTAATGTATACATATTTTTCCCCTATGGCAGCAGTTTTTGTGTGTTTTGTGTTGTTTCTGTCCTGTGGCTCTTCCTGGTCATGGCGGCTGGCACGCTTCTGCGTTCCAGCTCGCCGCTTCCTGCCTTGATCTGCGCAGCTGCCAAGTCTCAATTGAAACCAAGGCTTGATTTGCGCAGGCACGGTAGGGGCAAGATGGTGTTGGCCGCGCATGCACGCGGGCATCGTGCAGGGGCCTCAGTCTTGGCACAAGGACACTGTAGGCACGATGACATCATCACTCGGTCAGAGACAGCTATTTGACTGGGATGCTTAGAGCTCAGGCAGCTGCTCCCGGTGTCTGCTTCTCTGATCTTCAAGGTATGGTCTTTATCCTATTGTCAGTCTATGCCTGCCCTGTATTATGTACTCTGGAAGCACTGTGCTTGTTTTTACTACCTAGCTGTTTGAGTCTGTCGCTATGGACGTATCGCCGCCCCCAGTTGCCAACCCTTATGCCGCAGGTAGGATGGAATCTCTTTATGTTTTTTCATTCTACCTGTATTGCTTGGATTAGGATCAGGATGATTTTGTTTTGTATGTTCTCTTTTTCAGCCCTTCTAGGTCTGAGGCTCAGTTGACAGCACATAAAGATACGAACCAGTCTAGGTCACAACATCGCCATTCTACGTCAAGTTCTAGACATATTAGGTCACCATCCAGACACCGCAAAGAGAGGTCTAAGTCTGAGTCTGGTCGCTATTCCCACTGCCATGCCAGCCGCTCAGAGAAAAGAGCTTGCTGGGGATGTAATGCTCAGGTCCCAGAGGGTAAATCCCTCTGTGAGCTATGTTATGATAGAGCCATGAAGGAGAGAGGAGCCGGGGACCAGCAAGTGGAAGCTCTGGTCAGGAGAGTAGTTCAGGAATCACTGAATAAAGCTGATTCTGATCAACCGTTTATCTCTTTCTCCGTTATGGCTCTAGCCACTGAAATGTCTGATTTGGAGGTTCCTGATCCCTCTCATCATAGTCCCTCATTGACCAGATCATCAGACAGCGAGGCAGAAGTGGTTGAACATGGTGCCGGTTTTGATTTTTCCTTAGTCCCGCAGTTGGTCAGAGAGTTAAGGATGCATTGAGATGGGAAGAACCTATGGAAGCTCCCTCTAAACAGAGGAAATATTGTAAACATCTTAAGAAGGAAAACCCAAACTTCCCCTTCTTGGGTGAACTCTGCAAAATTATCATGGGTGAGTGGAGTAAAGTTGAGAGGAAAAACTCCTTGATTTCTAAAATAGCAAAAATGTACCCATTCAAGAGTAATGAGGTGAAACATCTAAAGTCGGCCCCTCTCATTGATGCAGCCTTAATGAGGTTAGTGAGACATGTTACACTCCCTCTGGAAGATACTGTGTCCTTCAAGGATGGCTTAGAAAGGAAGATTGATACGGACCTAAAATGTATTTATATCACAGCAGGTATGGCTTGTAAACCAGCCTTAGCCCTGGCAGCATTGTCCAAAGCGATGGAGTCATGGAAGGATGATGTTGGCGCAGCCTTGGGAAGTGTGTCTGAAGATTTGGTCAGGAGATCCCCAATACATGAGCTGAGGCTTGCATCGGTCTTCCAGGGGGAGGGAGCCCTTGATATTATTCGCCTGGTAGCACGTGTTATGCTTTCTTCCGTTACAGCTAAGCGTGCCTTGTGGCTACGTCCCTGGGTTGCTGATCCTGCCTCTAAACAGGCGTGGTGCAGAATTCCCTTTGAGGGTTCTTCCCTTTGAGGGTTCTTCCCTTTTCGGGAACAAGCTGGATTCAGCTATTACGCGTGCTACAGGTGGTAAGTCAGGGTTCTTACCCCAGGATCACCAGAGAAGATCTCAACACAGACAGGATCCAGAGCGCACTAGAGATGCCCGTCGCTACAGACCTGGACGCAAATTGAGAAAGAACTGGAGGAGAAATCAGACCTCTGGCCAAAAGTCCTCAAAGTCAGCTTTGCCCGGGGGACGGGAGGCTTCCAAGTCCTTTTGATATAGAGCCTGTCCAGGCGGAGCAAGTTGGGACTCGTTTACTCCTTTTTCAGCACGTCTGGGCAGCCTCGGTCAAGGACTATTGGACAATCAAAACAGTGTCATTGGGTCATTCCTGGGTCTTTAGCAGCCTGCCCATACACCAGACTGTTCCTACAATTCTACCACACTCAGAAGAAAAGAGACAAATTCTTATGTCTTATACAGAATCCCTGTTGGCTCAAGGTGCCGTCATTTGGGTTCCAGCCGGGGAAAGATTCCGAGGGATTTACTCCCCCCTTTTCATGGTCCTCAAAAAGAACGGTTCCTGGAGGCCAGTCATCGATTTGACACACCTGAACTCATTTATAAGGAAAGAAAAGTTCAAGATGGAGACACTGCTAACAATACATCAGACGATTCAACAAGGCGACTGGCTTATTTCCATAGACCTGAAAGATGCTTGCTTTCATGTTCCTATCGCAAGGGATTTTCAGAAGTATCTTAGTTTTGCAGTGGATCAAACGCACCTTCAGTTTACATGTCTCCCATTCGGGCTTACAACATCGCCTCGGGTGTTTTCCAAGCTCTTAGTGGCTATCGTGGCTCTAATCCAGATCAGAGGTATTCGGTTGCACCATTACTTGCACGATCTACTCTTACTTTCTCAAAACAGAGACCACCTCTTGTTGAATCGAGATCAGGTCATTTCTACTCTGACAGAGTTTGGGTGGCTGTTGAACAGGGAGAAAAGTAATCTAATCCCAACTCAGTCGTTAACTTTTCTCTGAGCCCAATTCGACACAGTGAAGAGTACAATCTCCTTACCTCTAGAGAAGATTCCGGTGATTCGCGACAGAATCTATCTTGCAATGTAATCTCCCCTTCTCAGGGCCTCACAGTATCTGATGATAATAGGTACCATAGTGGCCACAGCTCCGATGGTGAAATGGGCGCAATGGAAGATGCGGCCCTTTCAGAAGGGCTTTCTCCAACAGTGGAATCCGGGCTCCCAAGACCATCTGGTTCGGATAACCCCTTCAATGAGGGAGAGTCTCCCCTGGTGGTTACAGCGGAACAATCTTCTGAATTGCCATTCAATAGCCCCAGTCTCCTGGGTAACAGGGACAATGGATGCCAGCAGCAGAGGTTGGGGTGCTCTCTGTCTGTAGGAAGTATCCCAATGCGTATGGGATTTCCCATCCCAGAAGGTAGTCTCAAATGTGTTGGAGCTCCGGGCCGCCTTCCGTGCTTTGCAGGCTTTTCTCCACCTAACATCAGGATCCTCAGTCCTCCTAAGGATGGACAATACGACAGCTGTGTCTTACATCAAAAGACAGGGGGGCACCCGCAGTCTTTCCGTCCTGAAGGAAGTAAGCCCGATCATGTCCTGGGCCCAGTCGAATCTATTGAATCTGACGGCGGTCTATCTTCCAGGAATTCAAAATGTCCAGGCGGACTTTCTCTCAAGGTTTTCCCTGGACAACAACGAATGGTCTCTCCACATGGAGGTGTTCAACTGGATTCTGTCTCTGGAAATTCTACCAGAGGTGGACCTGTTTGCCTCCCCATGCAATTTCCAACTAGAGAAATATTACACGAGGTGTCGTTGTCCCCAGGCCTTCGGAGTGGATGCACTGACGGACCAATGGAGGTTCCACAAGGCTTATGCCTTTCCCCCAGTTCCGGTCATTCTCCGATTTCTGTCGAGGCTCAGGTGGGAAGAAGTCGAAATATTAGCAGTTGTTCCATACTGGCCCAACAGGCCATGGTTCCCTCTCTTGTTACAGCTCAGCTACCAGGATCCAGTTCCTCTCCCTTCCAGACCGGATCTCTTGTTGCAGGGAACAACTTATCACCCATGTCCATCACAGCTCCATCTAATGGCCTGGTTTTTGAGAAGGAAAGGCTGGAAGCGTTAGGCTGTCCTGACACAGCCATTGCTACTTTACTAAATCCCAGAAGACCAGGTACCAACAAAGTTTATCAGAGAATTTGGTCAAAGTTTGCGAACTATGTGTCTACATCCAACGGTTCATGTAGAGATCCGAAGATACGGGATGTTATTGGTTTTCTAAGAACGGATCTAGATTTGTCCTTATCAGTGAGTTCCTTACGGGTTCAGGTCTCTGCAATCTCTGCATTTTCAGGGGCTTCATGGGCCAAGCATCCTCTCACTAGGCAGTTCTTCAAAGGGGCAATAAGACTCAGACCTCAGAGAAAACCGAGGTTTCCAAAATGGGATCTTCTGTTTGTATTGGACTTCTCAGAAATGCATATGGGACAAGCATTGATTAAAGATCCTTTAAAACTGCCTTCCTAGTAGCCATAACATCGGCCAAGAGAGTTTCTGAGATCAGTTCTCTGGGCTGCAAGGAGCCATTTCTCACTTTTTTCCCGGATCGGGCAGTCTTGATTCCTATGTTAGGATCAAATCCGAAAGTAACAACTGTTTTTCATGAAAATCAGGAAATCGTCCTTCCAATTTTCCAGTCAAATGAAGACTCCAGTATTCATCCTCTAGATCAGTGATGGCAAACCTTGGCACCCCAGATGTTTTGGAACTACATTTCCCATGATGCTCCACTACACTGCAGAATGCATGAGCATCATGGGAAATGTAGTTCCAAAACATCTGGGGTGCCAAGGTTCGCCATCACTGCTCTAGATGTTGGGGAGGTCTTAAAACAATACCTAGAAGCCACAGCTTCGGAATTTAGACCACCTGTTCATTTACTTCTATGGGAAGAATAGGGGTTTGCGTGCCTCTTCCAGAACCATCGCGTCTTGGATTGTCCAAGCCATCCAAAGGGCTTATAAGGCTAAGGGGTTGGCTCCCCCAGAAGCGGTAACTGCTCATTCTACTAGGAGTGTTTCTACATAGTGGGCAGCTTCCTGTCATGTTTCCCGGAAGTAATCTGTAAAGCGGCTTCATGGTCGGCGATTAATACATTTGTGACACACTATTGTGTAGAACCGGCTTCTTTGTCTTCGGTTAATTTTGGTTTTAATGTCTTATCTGTTGATGGTGCCAATTAAACCTTATTTTCTTTAACCAGCAATTGCCCACCCGGGTGTGTATGGCTAGTTATTTCCCATACATAGGCTGCCATGGAGTCTTTCAGGAAAACGGAAAATGTATATCAACTACTTACCGTAATTTTCCTTTCCTGATGGACTCCATGGCAGCAGGAGTTCCCTCCCATTTGCTGGAGTAAGCTAAGTTACGGAACATGGTCTCTGACTAGAAGCAAAGATTTATGGGAGTGCGGTCCTATGAGGTATGAGAGGCTGGATTAACCCATACGTAGGCTGCCATGGAGTCCATCAGGAAAGGAAAATTACGGTAAGTATTTGATATAAATTTTCTGTTTTTTTACTTTCTGCTATTATACATATCAAAAAAAATAAAAAAACAAATGTATTCATCAGTTTAGGCCAATATGTATTCTTTTATATAGTTTTGTTAAAAAAACAAAACAAAATAGGGAATAGATTTATGGCATTTTTATTATTCTTTTTTTTACTAGTAGTGGCGGCGATCAGGGATTTTTAGCGGGACTGTGACATTGTGGGGGACAGATCGGATGCGTAGCTGACATTTTTGACACTTTTTTGGGAACCATTGACGTTATTACAATGATCAGTGCTAAAAATGTGCACTGTTATTGTCCTAATGACACGGGAAGGGGTTAACATCAGGGGTGATCAATGAGTTAAATGTGTTCCCTGTTTGTGATTACTAACTGTATGGGGGACTGTGTTACTGGGGAAACACACAGATCCATGTTCATGCTTAGCAGGAAGACAGATCTCATTGTCATCCCCTGTCAGAATGGAGATTTGCCTTGTTTACTATGGAAGATCCCCGTTCTGTCAGTGTGGGGAATGATCGTGGGTGGGGAGCGGACATCGAGTCTGTCAGACTCACTGATTGGCTTTCCAATCAGAGCTCGTGGCGCGCACACGCCCAGGAATGCTAGTGCACAAAACGCCATACCAGTATGGCGATTTGTGCAGCCGAGCCACCTTGCCGGAGTACATCTGCAGCGGGTGGTCTGCAAGTAATTAACTTGAAGCTACTCCATCTTTTATAATAGACTAAAAATTGGGTACAATATTGTGTTTGATTGCACTAAAATTCATAGCGTTTTTTTTCCCTGAAAATATGCCTTGAATAAACAGTTGCACAATAATAATGTGTGACGTTACAAAAAAAAAAATGCAACTGTCACCATTTTATTCTCCAGAGTCTTTGCTTTCATGAAATATATAACAAAAGGGTTTAACCATTTCAGCCCCAGAATAATTTACCCCCTTAATGACCAGAGCATTTTTTTGCGATTCAGCACTACGTCGCTTTAACTGACAATTGCGCGGTCGTGCGATGTTGCACCCAAACAAAATTGATGCCATTTTTTTTCCTACAAATAGAGCTTTCTTTTGGTTGTATTTGATCAACTCTGCGGTTTTTATTTTTTGCAATATGAACAAAAAAAGACCAACAATTTTGAAAAAAAAAACATTTTTTTTTTTTACTTTTTGCTATACTAAATAGCCCCCCCCCCCCCCCCCCAAAAAAATGTCTTCCTCATTTTAGGCCGATAGGTATTCTTCTACATATTTTTGGTAAATAAATCGCAATAAGTGTATATTGATTGGGTTACGCAAAAGTTATAGCGTCTACAAAATAGGGGATAGATTTATGGCATTTTTATTTTATTATTAGTAATGGCGACGGTCTGCGATTTTTATCGTGACTGCGACATTGCGGCGGACAGATCGGACACTTTTGACACTATTTTGGGACCATTGACATTTATACAGCGATCAAAGCTAAAAATAGCCACTGATCAGGGCCGTCTTTAATACTGATTGGACCCTGGGCAAAAAAATTCTGGGCCCCCCCCCCATGCAGTTTTGCTCTCCATCCGCTCTGAGACATACAATAAATAGCAGCTAGACTTAGAATCAGTTTACTGTATCAGATCAGGCATCAATTGCAGCATATTATTACTGCTTAATGACTGGTTGCTAGAGGTTACAGCACACATTACGGCTCACTGATTAGTTGCTTGCGGTTACAGCAAATGATTTCTGCTTGTTAATTGGTTACTAGAGATTACTATAAAGTAATACTGCTCACTGATTGGTTGCTGGAGGTTACAGCACATCATCTCCTCACTGCAGGGGAGCATGATACACATATGAATGCCACCTTTATTTACATATCAATGCTGCCAGCCACATCTATTTACTTAGTAATGCTGCCACTATTTACATATGAATGCCGGTTATTTACATGTAAACACAGAGTCTGCAGGTGAGTTATATATACACAACAATAGGGCAGAGCTGGGCAGCATTAGTAGCAGCACTTCACACTGAGATATTGGAACTAAAGCTTCAAGGGACAAGGGAATTTACACTGGGATAGTTGGCAAGTATGAGGCAGCTGCTTTGGGTCCCACAACAATGACAGGGCTCAGGGCAGCTGGCCCTTTTGTCCTGCCTTAAAGAGGGCTCTGCCACTGATTACTATATAAATGTCACTGACAGGGAAGGGGGTTAAACACTTGGGGGGGAGGATCAAGGGGTTAAGTGTGTCCCCTCAGTGTGTCCTAACTGTAGGGGAGATGGGCTCACTAGAACATGACAAAAATCACTGCACCTGATCACTGGGATCAGTAGATCCCTGTCATGTCACTAGGCAGAACAGGGGAATGCCTTGTTTACATCTCCCTGTTCTGGCTGAATTTGTGTTGCAAAGACATTGCATTTGATCTGTACAGCAATCTAGTGCGAATCGCATGCGATGTCTGACATCGCTATAGTGTGAACCCAGCCTAAGGGTGTGACGTGTTCCTAAGGACCTCCCACTCCCAACCCCTCCCCCCCTCGCAGCATACCTGTTCCCCCAGCCACTATGACATGTTTGGTATCTATTTACTTGGGGTGACATCATATTTCATATTAAAAAAAAAAAATGGGTTATGTATTTTTTTTTTTGCATTCAAATTTTAATTTACATTTTTTTCCAAACATTGAGTATGAAATAACGCTGCGCAAATACTGTGTGATATAAAATATATAAAAAACATGCCCCAGTTGAAGACACATATGTCGAAACGCGTCGGGCAAGCTGTTGGCACCCCACATTGCTTTTAGTTCATTTTATTTTTTATGTGATCACTAAGTCATTTATTACCTTTTTGACTTTAATAAATCAACTTTTTTACATTGTTTGACCCGCACCATGTGGAGCCTTTTTCTCTTTTTTCTCCTCTCCATTTCTTTGGTGTAATATTTTACAAACACCCCCCTCCCCATTCGGGGGAGGCAGGATTATTGGTACTACTGGCTGCGTCTGGGCTTGATCATCTTGACCTTTGATGTTTCATCTGAAAGGATCCACCTTTGAGCCTACAACCGTCTGGAGCTCCTCCACCAGCCCAACTGACCTCTCTCCTTACAGTCTTTGGTCCCAGAGTGTGACCCCAAGCCTTCTAGACTCAACCGTCATATGACTGTGTGAGTCCAACCGTTCCGGTAAGAAGTATTTACCCACTTTTTATTTTGATGTTCACAACCAAGCTTACCTGCATGAACACTTTCGTCCAGTACATCATTTTCCTTCCATGTGACGGTTTGGTCACTCCTACGCCACCAACACAGTTGAATGATTGTTTCATGTTGGACTTTGATTTCTGAGCATTCTGTGTGATTTCTGTTTTGCTATTATTATCTTTACAGAATTTGTATTGATTACACTTATCATTGAAGCGCTACACTATTTTTATTATTTTGATATAAAATATAGCAAAACCCATCAATTTATTCTCTAGGGCCTCTGCTTTTAAAAAAACATATATAATGTTTGGGGGGATTACTTATAAGTCATTTTCTAGTAAAGAAAAATGATTTTCACGTGTAAACAAAAAGTACAGGAAAACGCCAGGTAAATTGTAGCAAAAAATGCAGATTTTGATGTGTGTGAAAATAAAAATGTTCCCTGGTAGACAGGCATGGATGGATGGGTGTCTTGTATGGTACCCTTGTGATTAGGGCTCTTCTGATTACAAGGCAGAGCCTCAGTGTAATAAGACATTCGGAGTCACGCCTGCCCCCCCTGTTGGGGGCGTGTCGGTGGGCGGAGCCGTGGTGTCTCGTGCTGTGCAGTGCAGCTCGCTGTAGGGAAGCGTAGCGGTGTCAGTAGCAATAGGTTTAGAGGGGGGATTCTGCGCATTGGAGAGCCGTGTAATTGTCATCACCAGCGGGAGGCGGAGGAGGAGGAGGAGGAGGAAGAATAACGAGCTCTGTGTCTGCTGAGCAATAGATAAGAGCCGGTGTACGTAGGTCCGAGTGAGGGGAGAAGGAGCGAGAAGCATGCACCTCCTCCTCGTCTATGTACTGATCCCTTGGATCCCCTGGAGCCGGGCTGAGGACAGCGCCATGGAGGAGATCGCTACAGAGAAGGAGGCTGAGGAGAGCCATAGACAGGACAGTGTGAGCCTGCTGACATTCATCCTGCTCCTCACACTAACTATCCTCACCATATGGCTCTTCAAACACAGGCGGGCTCGTTTTCTGCATGAGACTGGGCTGGCCATGATTTATGGTGAGACACAATGACGTTCATATGGGAGATGCACAGCGGTGACCCTGACGTCTCTGCATGGGATTGTATGGGGGAAGGTGCCCCCCCCCCCTTGTCCCTGGGCGGTGGGTGATAGGTGCCCCCCCTCCCCCCTTGTCCCTGGGCGGTGGGTGATAGGTGCCCCCCCCTCCCCCCTTGTCCCTGGGCGGTGGGTGATAGGTGCCCCCCCCTCCCCCCTTGTCCCTGGGCGGTGGGTGATAGGTGCCCCCCCCCTTGTCCCTGGGCGGTGGGTGATAGGTGCCCCCCCCCTCCCCCCTTGTCCCTGGGCGGTGGGTGATAGGTGCCCCCCCCTCCCCTCTTGTCCCTGGGCGGTGGGTGATAGGTGCCCCCCCCCTTGTCCCTGGGCGGTGGGTGATAGGTGCCCCCCCCCTCCCCCCTTGTCCCTGGGCGGTGGGTGATAGGTGCCCCCCCCCTCCCCCCTTGTCCCTGGGCGGTGGGTGATAGGTGCCCCCCCCCCTCCCCCCTTGTCCCTGGGCGGTGGGTGATAGGTGCCCCCCCCCCTCCCCCCTTGTCCCTGGGCGGTGGGTGATAGGTGCCCCCCCCCCTCCCCCCTTGTCCCTGGGCGGTGGGTGATAGGTGCCCCCCCCCCTCCCCCCTTGTCCCTGGGCGGTGGGTGATAGGTGCCCCCCCCCTCCCCCCTTGTCCCTGGGCGGTGGGTGATAGGTGCCCCCCCCCCTCCCCCCTTGTCCCTGGGCGGTGGGTGATAGGGTCCCCCCCTCCCCCTTGTCCCTGGGCGGTGGGTGATAGGTGCCCCCCCTTGTCCCTGGGCGGTGGGTGATAGGTGCCCCCCCTTGTCCCTGGGCGATGGGTGATAGGTGCCCCCCCTTGTCCCTGGGCGGTGGGTGATAGGTGCCCCCCCTTGTCCCTGGGCGGTGGGTGATAGGTGCCCCCCCTTGTCCCTGGGCGGTGGGTGATAGGTGCCCCCCCTTGTCCCTGGGCGGTGGGTGATAGGTGCCCCCCCTTGTCCCTGGGCGGTGGGTGATAGGTGCCCCCCCTTGTCCCTGGGCGGTGGGTGATAGGTGCCCCCCCTTGTCCCTGGGCGGTGGGTGATAGGTGCCCCCCCTTGTCCCTGGGCGGTGGGTGATAGGTGCCCCCCCTTGTCCCTGGGCGGTGGGTGATAGGTGCCCCCCCTTGTCCCTGGGCGGTGGGTGATAGGTGCCCCCCCTTGTCCCTGGGCGGTGGGTGATAGGTGCCCCCCCTTGTCCCTGGGCGGTGGGTGATAGGTGCCCCCCCTTGTCCCTGGGCGGTGGGTGATAGGTGCCCCCCCTTGTCCCTGGGCGGTGGGTGATGGGTGCCCCCTGTCCCTGGGCGGTGGGTGATAGGTGCCCCCTGTCCCTGGGCGGTGGGTGATAGGTGCCCCCCCCCCCCTGTCCCTGGGCGGTGGGTGATAGGTGCCCCCCCCCCTGTCCCTGGGCGGTGGGTGATAGGTGCCCCCCCCCCCGTCCCTGGGCGGTGGGTGATAGGTGCCCCCCCCCCCCCGTCCCTGGGCGGTGGGTGATAGGTGCCCCCCCCCCGTCCCTGGGCGGTGGGTGATAGGTGCCCCCCCCCCCCCGTCCCTGGGCGGTGGGTGATAGGTGCCCCCCCCCCCCGTCCCTGGGCGGTGGGTGATAGGTGCCCCCCCCCCCCCGTCCCTGGGCGGTGGGTGATAGGTGCCCCCCCCTGGGGGGTGGGGGATGGGTGCCTCCTCCCCTTGTCCCCGGGTGGGTGGGGGATAGGTGCCTCCTCCCCTTGTCCCCTGGGGGGTGGGTGGGGGATAGGTGCCTCCTCCCCTTGTCCCCTGGGGGGTGGGTGGGGGATAGGTGCCTCCTCCCCTTGTCCCCTGGGGGGTGGGTGGGGGATAGGTGCCTCCTCCCCTTGTCCCCTGGGCGATGGGTGGGTGATGGGTTACCCCTCCCTCCCCTTGTTCTCGGGCTGTGGGTGGGTTATGGGTGACCCCTGCATACCACAATGCCATGGCTGGGATTTTGGACAGAAGTAGTAGCTAGGGACTCCTCCTCCTCTCTTCCCCCCCCCCCACACTTTTTTTTTTTTTCCCCCCCCCCCCTTAACCACTTCAATACAGGGCACTCTTCTTCCCTGCCCAAGACAATTTTCCGCTTTCAGCGCTCTCACACTTTAAATGACAATTGTGGGGTCATACAACACTGTACCCAAGCTACATTTTTATAATGTTCTTCCCACAAATAGAGATCTTTTGGTTGTATTTGATCACCCCTGGGTTTTTTATTTTTTGCTAAACAAACTAAAAAAGACCAACGTTTTTGAAAAAAAAAAACGTTTTTCTTAGGTTGTGTTATGAAATTTTGTTTTCTTCTTTGCTGACGGGCACTAATAGGTGGCACTGACGGTTATTACTGATGGGCACTGAGTGGCATTTGTGGGTATTGGCAGTCGGTACTGATTGGCATGTTGGTGGGCACCTCTTGATGGGGGCTTCACTGATAATCAGTGTGCTGATGGAGCACCGAGGAAAGCACACAGAGCAGGGCTCGGGAGTGCCTCCCTGGCAAGAAGCTTGCTATTGGGGGCACTTGGAAGAAGGAGGAGCCAGGACCGCAGGTGGAGGACCCAAAAAGAAGAGGCTTCAATACAAACCAAAAAAAATCTCATTTAGGCTACTTTCACACTGAAGCGTTGCGGGCGTTGGCGGTGCTATATTTAGCACCGCTTTACCGTAGTTTTAGCAGCGATATTCAGCCGATAGCGGGGCGGTTTTAACCCCTGCTAGTGGCCGAAGAAGGGTTAAAACCGTCTGCAAAGTGAGTTTGCAGCGCTGCCCCATTGTTTTCAATGGGAAGGTGGCGCTTTAGGAGTGGTAAATACACCAAATATGGAGCTTGCAGGACTTTTTTTGACCATCCTGCAAGCGCACCGCTCCAGTGTGAAAGAAAGACAGACAGCAGTGACTGTTTCAGGGCACTTTGCAGGCTCTATTTTTAGCGCTGTAGCGCCTGCAAAGCGCCCCAGTGTGAAAGGGGCCTAAGAGGAACTGCAGTCTGCTCACATAATTTGTAATAAAAACATCTGTGCCATTCTGAAGCTTCCCTCCAACCACTTTGCATATTTTATATATACTGTGATTCTGTACTTGCCAAATATGCTGCAGAAATCTCCCTCCACTGAGTCTGGCCACATCCATTCTAACTGTGGGCAGCTGAAGCTGCTGTCTGTTCACTTCCTGGGTTTACACAGAGCCACACCTCCAGTCCTGCAGCTCTCATTGGCCCTCTTATGACTCACCCCCCCCCTCCCTTCCTGGCAAACTCTCACAAAAGTGAGAGAGAGCTGTGCATGATGTCATAAGCCTAGGCTTTTTACCACACAAGGAACAGGAAGTGGACTGTATAAGGTATTTACTGGCAGAAAAAAAATGTTTTACTATCAAAAGTTAAAACAACAAGGGCAGAAGATTTAATAGATGGTAGACATGTGCGCCGTCAATAAATTTTTGTTCCGTTTCGTATTAGCAGGTAATTCAAGTACGAAATTCAATTTGGATTCTTTAACTTTTGGTAACAATTACGAATGTTCGTTATGATGAATTTCATTAGGGGCTCCCGCCATCTCTGTGCTGTGTCGGTCATGAGGGGCTCCCGCCATCCCTGTGCTGTGCCGGTCATGAGGGGCTCCCGCCATCCCTGTGCTGTGCCGGTCATGAGGGGCTCCCGCCATCCCTGTGCTGTGCCGGTCATGAGGGGCTCCCGCCATCCCTGTGCTGTGCCGGTCATGAGGGGCTCCCGCCATCCCTGTGCTGTGCAGACTTCCTGGGTTTTTTAACTTCATCATAACAAATAATCCTAATTAGCGAACATTCTTATTTTGTCCAATTCTGAATCTCCCTTTGATTACCAGTCTCCCACTCCCAAATTAAAAAAGGTAATTTTTCCAACCCTCACTCCGCAGCAGAAGAAAACCTGATTGGTCAACAAAACACCAGTCACGTTTCCGTTGTAATGGAATTTGGATCCGAAATTTGTAAATGAAATTTCGTACAAAATTTGGAAGCATAGCAATTCGTATTTCGGATCCTCCCGAATTTATGGAAATTCGTATGAATTTTAGATTCGTACAAAATGAATTGCACATGTCTAATAGATGGAAAGTTGAAAAAAAGTGTCTGACGGTCTATGGCAGTGATGGCGAACCTTGGCACCCCAGATGTTTTGGAACTACATTTCCCATAATGCCCATGCTCTCTGCAGTGTAGTTGAGCATCATGGGAAATGTAGTTCCATAACATCTGGGGTGCCAAGGTTCGCCATCACTGGTCTATGGTGTCTCTCAACCCTTAAACTGACACTTTTGCTGGACAAGCTTGGTCTGTTAAAGGAAGTTGAAAAATAACATTTACTGACCGAATCACCATGGTGGGGGGGAAAAAAAAGCCCAAAGAAAAACAAAATGAATGCATGCAGCCACTGCATCTAAGGACTGGTATAATGCAATGTATTCCATTTTTGTTTTTGGGTGACTATAATTGCCAGCTGTATATAATGACCATAATGTGGGCGCTGGGATTGACCAAATTAGCATTTGGCGTTGTCACTTTGTCTTATCCGTAGCAGCAGATGGCTGTGCTGGCAAATCTCTTAGACGTCATTCATTCCATTCTTCTAACTAGTCCAAACTGTGTGTAGATCTGACTGCCGCTTCTCTGTGCTAACCACACCGGTGGTTTCATATCCGGTTTGATTTATTTCAGAGACATATCTACTAATATTCTAACACCATTGTCTGTCTATGGGTAGTGTTCTGTTTCTGCCATTGGTGTATTTGAAATGATAGCAATTTTGTGGATGTTTGACAGGTAGAGCTGTCGGCTGCCGGGCAGAACATGAGCTTGTGCTAAACGTCACATATGGTGACTATTGTGGCTTTAAATATTTATTGGCGGATCCTATTTCAGCAGGGTTGTTTTCGACAGGAACGGTCTGCCTTGAACAGCATGTTGTCTGAAATATGAGCGCCTGTCATGCAGACGCTGCTATTGGATGGGAACATCTGCTCCGACCAAGGCTTATCCTAACCAAAAATGAGCAAACTCATGGAAAAAGCCAGGAGCTAAATGCACATTTCCTCTTACCTAGCAGCAGATCTGTACTGACATCTAAAGTAGTCAAGATAATTACATGAAACAGTTACAGCTAAAGGTTCATTTTACCCAGTGGAAAGGGGCCAGTGTCTTGAATCAACAGCCTCCTTATATTTCTTTGAAATGCCATTGGTGAGATTTTCCGTAGAAGTATGGCCCCTACCCCTCCCACAAGGCCATTGCGTATGTGTCAACCACGCCTTGTATTTGTATTTTGGAGAACCCACAAGTGGCACGTTACTCTTTTACAGGGTCAAATCACCTATACCAAAAACTGCCTATGCATGGAAGGGGCACCTGTGCAGCTTGGACTAAAATTAAAAGGCCTACACCTAACGTAAGGGCATTATTTAGGTATTTCCTGAAACCTGGCCTGTAAAATGATGAGATGGCGTCATCCCATTCTGCCTTTTTGCTAACAATGCTTCAATGGAGAGCATAGTGGACAATACACCTTTTTAGTACGAAAACTAGAAAACAAGGGGTTCCCCTAGTGGTGGACTTTGGAGGCACGTACACCAGTTGAAGTCCATTCACACAGGGGCAACTTTGGATCCGACTTGAAGTCGCCTCAAGTCGCGCAACATGGTAAAATCAATGTAAGTGAATGAGAGCCGTCTTAATGTACACTACTGAAGTCGATCCGACTTCAGAAAAGGTTCCTGTACTACTTCAATCCGACTTCTAGGCAACTTGTACCCATTGATTTCAATGGAAGTTGCCTCCAAGTCGGATCCCCGGTCTTAATTGAAGCAACTTTCCAGGAAGTAAAATAGTTTTCTAGGCAAACCCCTCCCTCCCACAGAGCTGATTATAATGTGATTGGTCACTGGCAAAGTCCCCTATCCTGGAGGCAACTTCAAGTTGCCTTGTAAGTTGCCTCAAGTCATGTTGTGATTCATACTCAAGTCGTGTCCAAGTTGCCTCCCAAAGTCTCGCTGGAAGTTGTGTTGCCCCTGTGTGACTGGACTCACTAAGTATAATAAAATACATTTATTGATTAGATAAATAAAATCATATCATGGAGAAATTGAACGACATAATACATATGTTACAGAAAATTAGTAAACGAATCATTCTTTCGTAATATAATTAACCATAGCATTAGTTTCCCTACGCGTTTCACGATTCACGCGGTGAAACATCATCTTTCACATTAAAACAAAACATTTTTTTACTGTTTCATTATACACTTCAATAAATAAATAAAAAAAATGTATTTTTTTTCCCTAAAAAATGGCATTTGAAAGACTGCTCGGCAAACACAGTGCGACATAAATTATTGCAGCAATTGACATTTTATTCCCTAGGGTCTCTGCTAAAATATATATAATATTTGGGGGTTCCAAGTAATTTTCTAGCAAAAAATATAGATTTTTAACTTTTAAAACTATTTAGACTTTTTAACTGGTTAAACTTCCTGCATTTATACGTTGTTTAAAAACTTGGCAGATTGCCTGGATTTTTTCTTTCACACAGAAGTGTATCCCTTTGATCTAAGCAGAAAGTAATGTCGCCCATACACAGTTCAAATTTCGAAAGAATTTTCTTTCGAAAATCGCATCTAAGAATTTTTGTTTGTATTTCGCACCATTAGTGGGCTGCACCAACAGCCGATTTTCGTGCGGCAATCAAATTTGAGGAATCGGATATGTTGGAAATGTTTTGAAAAAATTTAAGATTTTTCTAATCCATGATGGGAGAATCGTGCGAGAAATGTAATAAGAGAAAAAAATGTGCATGTACAAGAAAAGAAAATGTACGGAGAGAAAAGAAGATTCCTGGCCACAAATTCTTTTCTGTAGTAACATGGGGTGAAATTGAAGGCTTGGTTGGCTGAATGTTGAAAATCACTGGTGGCATCATCGGATCACAAAAAATAACTTTCTGATTTTGATAAGAAAATTTGTTTGAAATTCCACCCATGTATGGCCTGCATTAGTTAAAATGTTTCTTGTTAAAAACTTGGCAGACTGCCTGGATGTTTTCTTTTGACAGCTGAGTGAGCAGATGAGTCTCTCCACTTGTTATATGAAAGAATCAGCAAACTCCGCAATAGAGATCATTAGGGGGTTGAATGGAGAGCACAATTTTTTAAAAATTAATTATGCAGCTTTACTGTTGTGCGCAAGAGTTCTATAGGTGGACATAGATGGATGGAATTTAACCACTTGCCGACCGCGCCATAGCCGAAAGATGGCTACAGCCCGGTCGTGTTTTTCTAGGTGAATGTCCATGGACATCCTCCCAGAATCTTGCTCTCGTGTGCCCCCCTCCCGCAAACATCCACGACCACCGGGTCCGGAAGACCCGGCGCATCACGGATTATGGTAAACAGCTGTTGGTAGTGGCCGTTTACCATGGTATCGCTCCGTCAAATGACGGAGCGATCACTTGTAAACTGGCGTCATGTCATGATGCTGGTTCCTCCCTCCCCTCTCTGTACTGATCGGTACAGTGCGAGGGGAGAGGGGGAGAGATGGCAGCAGTGCTGTGGGCTGGATGTGTAGTACCCACAGCGCTGCTTAGTGCCAGTACTCTGCAATACATTTTAACAGAAACAAATAATTATTTTTATTTTTTTTTATCTAATTTTCAGTCTTTTTTTGATTTATAGCGCAAAAAAAAAAAAAAAAAACTGCGGCGATTAAATACCATCAAAAGAAAGCTCTATTTGTGTTAAAGGACAAAAATTTCATATAGGTACAGTGTTGCATGACTGAGTAATTTTCACTCAAAATGTGAGAGCACCGAAAGCTGAAAATTGGTCTGGTTAGGAAGGGGGTTTAAGTGCCCAGTGGTTAACCAGGTCAGCAGGGACCAGCCAAATTTTGATCAGTGTGTGGCCAGCCCTGTTTTGCAACTGTCGATTGTTAGATTTGACTTCTTAGTAGGAAAATCTTTGTTGCTCAGCAGCTGTAGCCAATAAGTATATCTTGACAGCACCAATTTAAATCCCGCTGTCAGAAAGCTATGGGCTCCATTTACAAAAGCCTATTGCATGCAGTATTTAGGTGTTTTCCCAAATACCACATACAATACTGAAAATATGAATTTACTGTTGCTTTATGATGCATTTACTGCATAAAGCAAACAAGTTTGGTAAATGCCACATAAAACAGCGTTAAAGTAAATTCACAAAAGGAAATAAACACATGCGGAAATTAACTAGTGCTCCAGGCATGCGATATTTAAAGAATTGTTTGCTTTTAACTAGTTATTTGGAGCTGCAACTAACGATTATCTTCATAATCTATTAGTTGGCTGATTGTTTTGATTAATCGGTTAATAACCTTAGAAAAGAATGTGGTGTATAATTTAGTTAATATGTAAAGCTTTAAAAAAAAAAAAAAAAAGGCAATTTATTCTTAAATATCTTTTATCCAGTGGTAAATAACCAACTATATGGTTAGGGAGCAAAATATCTAATCCACTCTGAGAATAACAGACAGAAGAGATATACTGTATATACTATTAAAGGGTGAATCTGGTAAATATCTTTAGACTCAGATCAATTGTTTTTTCAAATAAAAAAAATGTCTTCCTTCAAAAAAAAATGTCATTTTAAGAACGTTTGTTCGATTTTCTAATTGTTAGTTCAAATCGACTTTCGTTTTCAACCACAGTGATGGGACAATTTGGAAATAATAGGAAACTTCTTGGTCAAAGGAATTTTCAGACAGTGTATGTGATTTTAAATTATTTTAAAAACAGAATGTTGAAAACAAGTGAAAATTTCAAACATTCTTAGATTCAGCGAATGTACAAAGATTTTTCGTCTGAATATTCTCATCTAAAATTGATCCGTGTGGCCAACATAAGGCTCGGTGCACACCTATGCAGTTAGCTTTTGATCTGTTTCTGCAGTGCTTTTTGCTGTGTGTTTTTTAATTTTTGTGCACGTGATTTTTTTGCTGCAATTTGCATTTTTTTTTTTTGGCAGATTAAAAAACACAAATTGTTGCAAAAACGCATTACATGCTTTTCTACAGCTTCTCCATTGAATTATATTGAACCAAAAAAGCACTGTTTTGCGTTTAAAAAAAGAAATAATAAAAAAAAAAAGTCCCTGACTCTTTCCAAATACACAGCGGCTGGAAAAAGCATGTGAACGCGTCCCATAGGAAACCATGTAAATGAACTGTAGTGCGTTGCTGCAAAAACCACATGTGAACCTGGTCTAAGACGTTTAGTAACATAATTCGGTTAAAAAGAACTAAAATGAGTCCTTTTATAGTACAAAAAAAAGCAGATAATTACTACGATAAGTGGTTCTTTTTTTTTTTTCTGCAGAACTGTGAAAGTACTATTTACAGGAGCGATTATTTTCTCTTTGTACTATAAAGGGCTCATTTTTAGTTTCTGTGTGTGATTTATATATATATATATATATATATATATATATATTTTTTTTTTTAACCCCATTATGTTACTGGCAATTAATAGATTACTATTTTTATAATCGATTGTTATTTGTTTCAGCCCTATAGTTATTAACTCCAGGTGGCTGCCAGTGTTCTTAACAACCAGTAAGGGCTAGTTTACACTTGCTTCAAAACGGGGCTTTGAACACGCTTTGTTAAAGCTATATCAACGCCAGTCCAAAGCTCCTATCGCTAAATAAAATGGTTAGCTTACAGTCCTGTTTAGAGGTCGACCAATATGGGGTTTTCTATGTCCGATGCCGATATTTAGAAATCATGGCGGCCGATATATGATGCCGATTTTTTATTTATTTTTTGGGCCGATATGTTAGGCCGATTTTTTATTTTTTTTTAATCCCCCTTCATCTCATAAAATCTAACGCACCTTTCCCACTGAGGCGTTTTTGGGCTAAAAATAGCGCCTGTAAAGTGCCTGCAAAACAGCTCCCCTGCAGTCTGTGTGAAAGACAGAGTGCTTTCACACTGAGGCGATGCGCTGGCAGGATCTTAAAAAAAAAAAAAAGTCCTGCAAGCAGCACGTTTGGAGTGGTGTATACCGCTCCTCCACCACTCCTGCCCATTGATATGAATGGGCACCACTGCCGAAGCCCATGCAATGCGATTTGGCAGCGGTGCTTCACGGGCGCATTTAACCTCTTCCTCAGCCGCTAGCTGAGTTATATGTGCCCCGCTAGCAGCCAAATAGCACCGCTAAAATGTTGGTAAAGAGCCGCTAAAACTTGCAGCGTTTTACCATCAACGCGCCTGCCTGCTCCAGTGTGAAAGCAGCCTTCATAAGTGATGCAGAAAATTTCTTACATTTAAACATTTATTAAACAAAAAAAACCTCCAATCAGTTTACTTGTATGTATGATTTAGATAAAAAAAACAAAAAAAAAAAAACCTATATATTAAATAAAAACAGGTAGTCAAAACTTTTGGACAAAAAAAAAAAATGGGCTAACTTTACTGTTTTTTGCATTTTTTTTTTTTTTTTTTTTTTTTTTTTTTTTTTTTTTTTTAATAGTGTATTTTTTTCCCCCCAAAAAATGCATTTGAAAGACCTCTGTGCAAATGCCGTGTGACATAAAATATTGCAACAACCGCTATTTTATTCCCTAGGGTCTCTGCTAAAAAAAAAGATATAATTTTTTGGGGGTCTAAGTGATTTTCTGGCAGAAAATACAGGATTTTTACTTGTAAGCAACAAGTGTCAGAAAAGATTTAGGGCCGGTTCACACTGCAGGCGCGGCGAGGCGTCTCCGACTTGCCTCGCCGCGACCTGCGGGGACCTCAGCGGCGACTTGCAGAGGACTTCTGTATAGAAGTCAATGCAAGTCGCCCCCGAAGTCGCCCAGAAGTAGTACAGGAACCTTTTTTCTGAGTAGGAGCGACTCGAGTCGCTCCTCTCAGAACGGTTCCATTGTACAGAACGGGGGCGACTTTCGGGAGCGAGGCGAGTCGTGTCGCCTCGCATCGCCCGCTGTGTGAACCGGCCCTTAGTCTTTAAATGGTTAAACTGAGAACTTCTACTCACAGAGATGAGTTCATTCATTCAAGTGTAAACATTGTATCTTTCTGTTCTTTTCTTGGCAGACTGCCCAGAGAGGAGGAAAGACGTTTCTATGACGACTCAGGCAACTTACACTGAATTCTATTACAGAAGTCATTTCCAAGTCGCGCTGTAGTTCTAAATCGGCCTTTTTATCAGCACAATCGGCCGATGCCGATTAATTAAAAAACGGCAAATATCGGCCGATATATCGGTCGACCTCTAGTCCTGTTTACACTTTGCTTGGTGCATTGATGGGGCTTCAGTGGGGCTTCAAGCGAGCTTTGCCTTAGACTTCTGTGGAGGCTTTGAAGCGCCACTAAAGCTACATGGGGTATAACTTTTGCAGCAAAAGCAAGGTGTAAACAGGACTATAAGCTAACCATTTTATTTAGTGACAGGAGCTTTGATTAGCGTTCAGGTTAACAACGTAAGGACCAGAAGGATTTGCCCCCTTAATGACCAGGCTATTTTTGCGATACTGCACTGTGTCACTTTAACTGAAAATTGCGCGGTCGTGCAACACTGTACCCAAACATAATTTATATCCCCCCCCCCCCCCCCGCTTTCCTTTAGTGGTATTTGCAGTTTTGTTTTTTTTTTGCGCTATAAACAAAGACCGACAATTTTTAAAACTAATATTTTTTGCTTTTAATAAAGATGACCAAAAAAAAAAAGTAAATCAAATTTCTTTATCACTAGTATTCTTCACATTTTTGGTAAAACAATACTAAGTGAATATCGATTTGCTTTACGCAAAAGTTATGGTGTCTACAAATAGGGGATAGATTATTTATTTATTTTTTTCTCGTAATGGCAGTGATCAGCTTTTTTTTTTTTTTTTTTTTAAATTATAATATTTTTTTTCTTTGCTTTTTTTTATAGCAGGACTACGACATTGCGGCGGTACAGATCAGACACTTTTGACCCATTTTTTTTTATTTTTTTTGGACCAGTGACCTTTATAACAGCAATCAGAGTTAAAAATAGCTACTGATTATTGTATAAATGTCACTGGCAGGGAAGACGTTAAAACTAGGGGGGCGATCAAGGGGTTAAGTGTTCCCTAGGGAGGGGTTTCTAACTGTGGGGGGTAGTATAGTGACTCGAGGAGGAGGCATATCGCTTTTCCTAATCACTATCCTACCCTGACAGAACGGAGATCTGTCTGTTTACATTGACAGATCCCCGTTCTGTCTCTCTCGGGAGTAATTGCCGGCCATGCGCATCAGCTCTGGTGCCGCAGGCGCCCCCTAGTGGTCTTACATCGGCCGATGTACAATGACGGCGATTCACCCAGGAGAGCCAACCTGCCGCAGTACAACTGCTGCGGGTGGTCCTTAACTCAACGCCTTGTTTTGAAGGAAGTGTAAACTGGCCATTAATGTGTGTTGAAGCAAATGTAAATGAGCCCTAACTGTCATGGTTGTTGAGCGAGTGGCCTCCACGTCCTTAACCAATGAGGAATCGGCTCTCAGGGAAGTTCCCACTGACAGCAGAATGTAAAGAGAAGAATTGCCGGCATTTAAAATATTCAGGGAGGGGGAAAAAAAAGCGTGAGATTCATGCCAAAAGGGGGAGAGGGATGAGCGCACACCCTAAACTATACCAGGCCACATTCCCTCAAAATTGAGGTGGGTGTTTTGTCAATGCACACATAGGCTGTTATTAACAGTTTTTGGCTGGGGTGTTTTTTAGCTTTTAAAAAAAAAAAAAAAAAACTAGTGGGTTCTGAGAGGTGTTTTCCAGCTGTAAAAACACTCTAACCTCAAATGCTAATTAACACTGCTCACCGCCATTTTTTTGTTTTGTTTTTGTTTGTGATCTATTGGGAAATTTATATATATATATATATATATATATATATATATATATATATATTTATAAAAAAAATTGAAAAACTCACTGCAAAGCTACTGGCATTTTTAGAACGTTATTGTAATGCAATGTAAAGTGTACATGAGGTTTCAATGATGATGTTAAACAGAGACAAATGGGGTGAATTCAAGAACGTAGACACAAACAAAAATAACCCTATGCTTTCAGGTTTTCCCTTTTTTTAGTTAGGACTTTATTTTTCATTATATTAAAGTATAATTAAATGAGTAATTTAGAAGTAGAAATGAGCTGTTGCTTTTGGCTGGGTTCACACATATGCCAATTGGATGCATAACATGTGAATGTGACCGGATTGCACCTGTCCAGGGCGGCCATGGCGCGGTTTTGCAAAGGGTCCTGTGCGTTTTTGGGTCTGGTTCAGGTGCAAATTCAGGGAAAATTTTTACACCTGAATTGGTAAACAGAAACACTGCAAACTGCAGTCAGACGTGTGAACCCAACCTTTGACAATAATGCTCTTCTTTACCATGCTATCAATATTGGGGTGGAAAGGGGACCCATGTTTTCCTTATATATGAAATGATTGTGTAAGGATTTGGAGATAATGTAAGCTTTTTTTAATGTGTGGTTTTAGTTTATACTTTTTTGGAGACCCAAAAAAAAAAAATGAATGAAATGGGTATAAGTTAGGTTTACTTTTAAACATTTTCTCTTTTTAAAATGTAGCAGCTTTAATTCATAAGCAAGGGAAGAAGTTGACCATATTGTTGGAGGACTCCTTCAGACATGTGATGTTTGTTAATGTGTAGTATATGCCTATTTGAGTTAAGCAGCACATTCTTCATTTTTTTTTGGGCCACAGAGATCCATTTTGGTATGACAAATTTGTCTTGCACTGTGGGAGTACTAAGTTAGTCATTAACAGTAACATTATCTGTATGTGCAGAGGTCTTATGCCTGCCCTTGTCGCGATACCGGCTTTACTGTGCTAGTTCATGTCTTCAAAACTGTGCAGTGCTCATGGTGTGTATAAGTTAGCGATGTGGTTTAGTGCTGATGCCATGGTGCTGGATTGGAGACGCACTTCAGGCAGTTGTTTGTTGCTTGACCATTTCCAGTCATGTCTGGATTGGCTCACTCTCTTCCTGTTTGTCTTGTTAGTCCTGTTACCTTGCTTCAGGTGTACGGTGGTTTGGGTATATGGCTATACAGTGGATATAAAGTCTACACACCCCTGTTAAAATGTAAGGTTTCTGTGATGTAAAAAATGAGGCCAGGATAAATCCTTTCAGAACTTTTTCCACCTTTTTAATGTGACTTATAAACTGCACAACTCAGTTGAACGGCAAACTGAAATCTCTTAGGTGGAGGGAAGTGAAACTAAAAAAACTAAAGTGATATGGTTGTATAAGTGAGCATACCAGGGGCCTCAAAGTACCAGCCTGTGGAGTGGTTACAATTGGCCCACAAGACTGGTCCACCAGGATACTGATACATTTCCTGGTAAGCTGTGCAGGTATAACTTATGTAACGGTTGCCTGCTTACGGTGTGTGTGTGTGTGTGTGTGTGTGTGTGTGTGTGTGTGTGTGTGTGTGTGTTTTTCTGGTGGACGCGGAGGAAGTCTAGGCTAGCTGACAGTGACATCCGCTGCTATTGCTTCTGGGAGTTGTAGTCCACAGCTGTGCGCTCAAGCTCCATTCACCCAGTGGGTGGAGTCTGGAGAGCAGCAAGCGCAGCCAGCCTAGTGAAAGGAAACTAGCTACAACTCCCAGTGGGATCTTCTTGGACACCGTCATTGCCGAGTCTGACTTACTGGCTCGGCGTGCAAGGAGGAGGACCTTACCGGCTGAGGTCGCAGTGAGAGACCCTGACACCCCCACATGATCATCCTATCTTTCTCCCCTCCCTATACCCCTCATTTACCCTGCCCCCAGTGCCCATCCAGTAACCTCAAAATAGCCCTCAACACTGGGAGGTGCCCATGGCCTGTGGGGTCCTGCTGGCCCCTGTTTAGTGACCTGTGGGTCCTGCTGGCCATGGCCTACAGGCCAGCAGGACCCATAGGCCAGTAGCCAGCAGGGTCCACAGCAAGCTGTGGGTCTTGCTGGGAGCTGGCCGCTGACCTGTGGATCCTGTTGGCCACTGCAGAGCAAATACTGCCAAGCATCTGGCAGTAAGGAGTGACTGGTAGCAAGCAGCAAATATCACTGTATATACTCATATAGGTAAAAAAAAAAAAAAAAAAAAAGTTGCACTACTAGTAAATATGATGAAACAATAGGATCCGATCTCTCCATAGAGACCAGCGGCGCTGGACAAGCCCCTCCCCGCTCAGTGAGCAGAGAGGGACCTGTCATCTGCTGGCTCAGCAGAGATCAATGGAGAGATCTCCCACTGAGCCGGTGGACAGAGGCGGACTCAGTGGAAGCGGAGTCTGCCTTGTGTGAAAGGGGCCTTCTTTGCAAAAGCACAATCTGTCCGTTTGTGAGGGCATCTCCTGTGCATAGCTCTCTTCAGATCACCCCACAGATTTTCATTCGGTTTCAGGTGTGGGCTCTGGCTGGGCCATTCCAAAACTTGAATCTTCTTCTGTTGAAGCCATTCCTTTGATTTGAATGTATGCTTTGGGTCGTTGTCATGCTTAAAGATGAAGTTCCTCTTCATGTTGTGCTTTCTAGCAGAAGCCTGAAGGTTTTGTGCCAATATTGACTGGCATTTGGAACTATTCATAATTCCCTCTACCTTGACTAAGGCCTCGTACACACGATCAGATTTTCAGCAGGGAATTGTGTGATGAGACCGTTTGCCTGAAATCCGACTGTTGATACGCTCCTTCAGACAATTGTTGTCCAACTTTCGGCCAACAATGGTCGGTCCAAAGTACAAACACGCATGCTTGGAATCAATGCTCTCCAAACGCGACATTTAGCAGAAGGTGCCCAAAGGGTGGCAATCAAGAACTCAAATTCCACGTAGTACGTCACTACGTTCGTGTCTGTTGGCCGACAATTGTGTACCGTTTGTATGCAAGACAAGTTCCCAGTGCACGCCCTTCGGAGAAAAGTCTGACGCTCTGTTGACCAACAATCGAATCGCGTACGAGGCTTTAGGCCCCCATTCCAGCTAAAGAAAAAAACGGCACCAAAGCATGATGCCGCCACCACCATGCTTCACTGTGCTTATGATGTTTTTTTGGTGATATACAGTGTTGTTTTTGCGCCAAACATATCTTTTTTGGAATTATGGCCAAAAAGTTCAACATTAGTTTTATCAGACTATAACACATTCACACATGCTTTTGGGAGACTTCAGATGTGTTTTTGCAGTGTATCCTGGCTTGAATGTTTGGTTTTTCTTTTAGAAAAGGCTTCCGTCTTGCCACTCTACCCCATAGTCCAGACATATGAAGAATATGGCAAATGGTTGTCACATGAACCACACAGCCAGTTCTTGCCAGATATTCCTGCTGCTCCTTTAATATTGCAGTAGGCCTCTTGGCAGCCTCCCAGTTTTTCTTCTCATCTTTTCATCAAGGACGTCCAGTTCTTGGTACTGTCACTGTTGTGCCATATTTTCTCCACTTGATGATGACTGACTGTTGTGTTCCATGGCATATCTAATGCCTTGGAAATTCTTTTGTAGTCTTCTCCGGACTGATACCTTTTAACAATGAGATCCCTCTGATGCTTTGGAAGCTCTCTGCAGAACGTGACTTTTAGACCCCTTTCACACTGGGGCGTTTTTCAGGCGTTTTTCAAGCGCTTTAGCGTTAAAAAAAGCTCCTGTAAAGCGCTTGAAAGAAGCCTCATCTGCAGTCCCAATGTGAAATGTCAGTGCCCGAAAAACGCTCGTAAAGCGCCGCTTAAACTAGCAGCGCTTTACCAGCGTTTTTTGAGCGTTAATGTGGCGCTTTTAACCCCTGCTAGTGGCCAAATAAAGGGTTAAAAGCACCCACAAAATAGCTGCCAATAGCGTTTTTCAGGCTTTTTTTCGGGCGTTTTACAAGTGCTTCCCATTGATTTCAATGGGAAGGGGCGTTTTAGGAGCGTTGTATTCACCGCTCCAAAAGCGCTGCAAAGAAGCTGCTTGCAGGACTTTTTTTGACGCTCTGCCAGTGCAGCGCCTTGGTGTGAAAGCACTCGGGCTTTTACATTGGAATTGCAGTTGCAGCTTCTTTCAGGCGCTTTTTTTAACGCTAAAGCGCATGAAAAACGCCTGAAAAACGCCCCAGTGTGAAAGGGGTCTTACTGTAGGATGCGACTATAAATTTCAGGAAAGACCTAGAACAGCTGAACTTTATTTGGGGTTAATCAGAGGCTCTTTTAAGTGATGGTAGGTGAGCGTATTTAACATCAGATTGAAAATTTCAGTTTGTTTTTCAGTTGCATTGTACAGTTTAATGGTCACATTCAAGGTGGAAAAAGTTCAGAAATGAGATTATATATATATTAGGGGTGCACCGAATGGGTTTTTTGGTACCGAAAATGAAAAATACACTAGGCCGAAAACCGAAACAGCACCGATACCGAAAATGACTGTTTTTAAAAAAATATTTTCATACATCAGATGGTCAGAGACTGAGGACATATTACAGGAGATGGTCAGAGACTGCAGGCATGGTACAGGAGATGGTCAGAGACTGCAGACATGATACAGGAGCTGGTCAGAGACTGCAGACATGGTACAGGAGCTGGTCAGAGACTGCAGACATGGTACAGGAGCTGGTCAGAGACTGCAGACATGGTACAGGAGCTGGTCAGAGACTGCAGACATGGTACAGGAGCTGGTCAGAGACTGCAGACATGGTACAGGAGCTGGTCAGAGACTGCAGACATGGTACAGGAGCTGGTCAGAGACTGCAGACATGGTACAGGAGCTGGTCAGAGACTGCAGACATGGTACAGGAGCTGGTCAGAGACTGCAGACATGGTACAGGAGCTGGTCAGAGACTGCAGACATGGTACAGGAGCTGGTCAGAGACTGCAGACATGGTACAGGAGCTGGTCAGAGACTGCAGACATGGTACAGGAGCTGGTCAGAGACTGCAGACATGGTACAGGAGCTGGTCAGAGACTGCAGACATGGTACAGGAGCTGGTCAGAGACTGCAGACATGGTACAGGAGCTGGTCAGAGACTGCAGACATGGTACAGGAGCTGGTCAGAGACTGCAGACATGGTACAGGAGCTGGTCAGAGACTGCAGACATGGTACAGGAGCTGGTCAGAGACTGCAGACATGGTACAGGAGCTGGTCAGAGACTGCAGACATGGTACAGGAGCTGGTCAGAGACTGCAGACATGGTACAGGAGCTGGTCAGAGACTGCAGACATGGTACAGGAGCTGGTCAGAGACTGCAGACATGGTACAGGAGCTGGTCAGAGACTGCAGACATGGTACAGGAGCTGGTCAGAGACTGCAGGCATGGTACAGGAGCTGGTCAGAGACTGCAGGCATGGTACAGGAGCTGGTCAGAGATTGCGGACATGGTACAGGAGCTGGTCAGAGATTGCGGACATGGTACAGGAGCTGGTCAGAGATTGCGGACATGGTACAGGAGATCAATGCAGCCTCACTGTGCCAGCAGCCTACCAGTGCCCGCCATGTAGCCTGCCTGTGCCTCACCAGTGCATATAAACATACACATATAAAAACGCATGCGCACACACACACACACATATAAAACATACAACACACATATAACACATACATGCGCACATACACACTTAACACACATACATATAAACATGCACACATAACATACATACATATAAACATGCACACATACATACATGCACACATACATACATGCACACATACATACATGCACACATATAACACACATACATACAACACACACAACACACAGGCATACAAACATATATAGACAGTCTTTTTTTTAAATTGGCAGCTGCAGCTCTTCATTAATCTCCATGCTGGGTACTGCACTCTAGGGGGAGGCAGAGAGCACAGCATACACTGCTAGACGCCTCTGCTTTGGTTTCACTTTCACAGTGAACATCGTGCCCAGCTCCTGCACAGCCGATTTACACATCGGCTGAGGAGACATATACAGCCACCGCTGTGGAGAGGGGGACTTTAGAGCGAGACCCCACAGGCTGACTGCAGCATAGGTGAGGAGGGAGGGGAGCAAGAGAGCTAAAGATAGGACACCCCCCCCCCCGTGATGGGCGGCACCGGGGGCGGGGCCAAGCCCCGCCCCATTTTCGGCACCAGTATCGGCGGAAATTCTCTTTCGGCTTTTTGCCGAAAGGGCCATTTTCGGCCGATATGTTTCGGCGGCCGAAATTTCGGTGCATCCCTTCCCCACGCTGCACATGCACTGAGGGGGAGGCACTGTGCCCCCACACGCTGTAAAAGATGGAAAACATTGTTTGGTTCTCTAACTTTGCTGTAGCTGCGATTGTCCACTTTTGTGATGAGGGAAAGAGATTGGGTGCTGTTCTGCTGGGGGGGGGGGTAGTCCCTGTTTCCAGGAGGAGGGCTGTCATTGGCTACTGCTGAAGTCAATTATAGTCCTGCTAGTCCGGTTCACCATCTGGAGGAAGATGACTTGCTTGGTTGCCACTACCAATCTCGGAAGGGATTTCACTGTGATTGAGAACCACAATCGGGTGACAGTTTGTGGCATTACTTTTGGGCTTCTGGGAACTTTGTTGCCATTATTCCTGAACCTTTGCATCACTACTGAACACATGCACTGTGTGTCCCTTTTAAGCCAGAGCCAGTATTCAGAGCAATGAAAATCACACCCAACCGCTTTTTCTCAGCTGCAGAGGCCAAACTTATGATCCTGCACACAGACCCACTATTCCAGATGCTTGGGCGGGAAAGCAGGGGGTTACAGTGGTGGGGGCGGGAGAGCAGGGGGTTACAGTTGTGGGGGCAGGGGGTCACAGTGGTGGGGGCAGGAGAGCAGGGGGTTACAGTGAGCAGGGGCTAACTTCTGCCATAACCCAGATTATCCTCCTTCAAACATCTGCTGTAAAACTGCGGCGGGCGATCCATAGGTGGTTAAATAGTGCTAATAGCCGGCGCTTTCAGTGTGAAAGCAAGTCTTACAGTTCTTTTATGTTCTAGGTGGAGAAGGTGTCTGTCTCTCTCGTGTTTGTACGGGAAGACTTTTTAGGCAGAGTTGCCAGTAAGTGTAAAGCTGGCCATACATGAAACACATTTCGGCTGATGAAGGTGGCTGTCTGCATCCTCAAGTCTGACGTCCTTCCATTGAAAAAACAATGGGCAGAAAATTGTCGGCCAAACAGCGCCTGTGCCCCATCAGATAAAGGCACTGTTCTGATGTTTGCAGCATTCATTGTTGGCTGTCACAGTACAATAACCACAGCAGGAGATTTCATCCATGCATGCTGTTTAGAGTAGAAATAGGAATGTCTACCTATTTATTATTTTTATATACCAACTTGCAAGCTGAATTAAATAATCTGTGTGTATGTCCAATTTGATGGATATGCTGCCAAATGTAAATGATTCAGCTTCTAATAAAAACTCACCAGAGCGTTGGCTGCAAATAAAAACCTGATCTAATGTGTCTGCAGAGATCTGGTGATTTTCCCCCCCATTGGGTACCACTGTCTTGCCTGTAACTCGACACACAGAAAGAAGTGAGGCTGTCGGTTACAGTTCAAACACAAAGACCCGTCATCCCCGTCATCCCCGTCATCCCCGTCATCCCCGTCATCCCCGTCATCCCCGTCATCCCCGTCATCCCCGTCATCCCCGTCATCCCCGTCATCCCCGTCATCCCCGTCATCCCCGTCATCCCCGTCATCCCCGTCATCCCCGTCATCCCCGTCATCCCCGTCATCCCCGTCATCCCCGTCATCCCCGTCATCCCCGTCATCCCCGTCATCCCCGTCATCCCCGTCATCCCCGTCAGTCATGTGTTTCTGCCCCCTGCATACATCAGCAGTAGTAGATGAGGGCTTAGCTGTTGACAAAAGGTCAAACCTTGCTGCCTATTTTGGGAAATGTAAGTGTGTTTAACCGCTTGCCAACCGCCCTATAGCAGATTTACTGCTACAGGAGGGCTGTTCTGTGCCGAATCACGTGTGTGTGTATGTGTTATTTTTTTCACTTCCGGGTAGGGGGTGCACGCGCATGCCGCTTCTGCTGTGATTGGTCACAAGAGATGCTGATCAGCGCATGCCAACCAGTGGATGTCCACTGGCACCTGATCGTCGAGGAGAGACAAAACAATGCAGAGCTCCGTCCTGTCAGCGAGGATGTGATCGATTTTGTTTCCCTGCGAAACGGAATAAAATCCATCACAGCTCATAGTAAAAGCAGCGCACTGTAAACATATATAACCTCTGTTTAGGCACACATTTAATCCTTTGCTCGCCCTAGATGTTTAACCCCTTCCCAGCCAATGTCATAAGTGACAGTGCATATTTTTAGCACTGATCACTGTATTAGTGTCACTGGTTCCCACAAAGTGTCCATTTGTGCCGCTAATCACTGTCATTACTAGTATAATAAAAAATCCTGTATATATCCAATAGTTTGGTTTGCGTAATAGTTATAGCATCTACAATCAAATAAGCTTATTGGGATTTTTTTACCAGAAGTATGTGGCAGACTATATATTGGCCTAATTTTATGTAGAAATTTTGATTTTGATTTTTTTTTAAGTTGGATATGTTTTATAGCAGTAGAAAATGTTTTACTTTAGTTTTATAGTGCATAATATAAAAAAAAAATTCCACCAAAAGAAAGCTGTATTTGTCAAAAAGATTGACATGCTTTTAAAGGGGTTGTAAAGGTAAGTATTTTCACCTTAACCCCCCTGGCGGTATTCCCGAGTGTGGGTCGGGGTGAGGTTTTTGTACCCTTAGAGGTAACCCCGAGCCACACTCAGGATTGCATCGCTGGATCCTGAAAGACATTACTTACCTTGTCCCCGGGATCGCAATGTATTCTCTCTGTGTATGGCGGCCGGATCTTCCGCCCGATGCACTGTGTGCCCTGGCTACCGTTCCCTGTGAGCGTAGCGTTGCAGGGAGGTGGAACCAGCGGCAAATTCTAAATGTATAAAACACAAACACACTGATACACTGTAAACCTATTGGATTACGTTACTAAATAAAATAAAATTGACCTTGGCTTGCCCCCAGTGCTTTATCCAGTGCCCTTGCCTGCAGTTTTACTGTACTTTGTGTCTGGAAACTGCAGAGCGACCATGGCATCAAGAAAGCGCGGCTCTACCTCAAAAGTGGCTTATGACCTGTTGGAAAACAGCGACAGTTATACAGAATCGCTTGCAGAAGTGAGTGATAGCGATTCATAGGGAAGTTCATCATCAGGCACGGAAAGCGTTTTTTAGCGATGATCCTGCGACTTTGCCCAGTCATGTGCAGACTTGGTGCTCGAATGACTGCGGTACAGAGCACGCAGCGCCCCCAAGATTCCCATTTACTGGAACACCTTGTATCAAAGTGGATGTGGAAGATGACAACCCATTGGCATACCTCCAACTCTTTTTGACCGATGAGGTTATAGAAAAAATTATGGAGACAAATCGGTACCAGGAACAACAAGCTGCTACGCATCAGAGGTTTGCAAGGAGCAGAAAGTGGGAACCGGTGACCAAAGAAGACATCTGGAAGATTCTGGGCCTCGTAATTCTTCAGGGAGGGTTGGGAAACCCCTGCAGAAGTGGTATTGGACAGCCAACAAATTACTAGCCACTCCTTTTTTTTGGCACCGTCGTGTCGGAGTACAAATTTTCCCTTATGAAATATTTGCACTTTGAGAATAATGAAGAATTCGACGAGACTTCTCATCCAGCACCAAAACTCAAAAATATTTGGGGGCTATATCAAATTATTCAGCAAAATTTCCAGAAGACCTATGTACCTGATGGAGACATCAGTATCGACAAAAGTTCTGATGGCCTACAAAGGAAGACTCAGCTGGATACAGTTTATTGAGTCTAAGAGGGCACGTTTTGGCATAAAAATCATACATGCTCTGTGAATCCAGCACTGGTTACATATGGAATTCAATACTTTACACCAGGAAAGGAACCAAGTTCAATGAAAGATTCAGTAATTATGGAATGGCAACCGCTTCCGTTGTGTCCCGTACACGCGTTCCGATTATCGTAAGACAGATCGTTCGCATTTTGTTGCATACAACTAAGATCGACTACAACAGTACAAAATGTGTGTAAGATTTTTGTCATACGATTCCGGAAAAAACTTCAGTTGTGCGTAGCTACGTATTTTAAATGATGTCAAATACGTGTGACCCGTGTTTCCGATCATGCGTGGTGTTTGTTGACCAACTTTTATCGGACGCGTACTGTACTCATTACACAATTGTCATACGATGGGCTGTCATCCGACCAAAGTTTTCCTGTTTGTCCCTTCGGATTTGGTTGGATGGACTGTTGTGATCGGCTGTCGAAAGCTGCGTACTAACGATCAGATTATCTAACGATTTGTCTGAAAGCGACTTTTGTGGTCCGATAATTGGAACGTGTGTACGGTTGATTGACCCACTGCTGAATTGGGGCTACTGGGTAACCACAGATAATTTTTACAGTTCTCCAGACCTCTGAGTTCCTTTTACAGCATAAGACAGATGCATACGGGACCGTTGGAGCTAACCGGCGTGACATGCCACAAACCTTTGGCAATAAAAAGCTCAAGGCAGGAGAAATAGTTGCCTGGCAGAAAGGCAAAATGATGGCACTGAGATGGCGTGACAGAAAATGTGTGCCTAATGAGTACTATTCACAACACCTCTACTGTCATGGTACACACAAAAGGTGGAAAAGACATAATGAAACCCCAAGTTGTGATGGACTACAACCATACAATGGGAGGTGTTGACCGAGCTGAGCAGGCCACGACTTTTTACCCAGCCATGAGGAAGCAACAGAAAAAATATTACTAAAACCTATTCAGGTAACTTCTGGAGCAGTGCCTGTGGGATGCTTTCATTCTTAAAAAAAAAAAAAAAAAAAAAAGTGATAAGCCTTTTGTTCATGCGGACTTTGTTTGGAAAGTTGACAGACTTATATTCCTCAAGCACCAAACACCAACGACTGTAAACAGATCTGGCCGTTGTGCTGCTGGCATTGTGAACCCAGAACGCCTGACTGGTGGGCACTTTATGGACCACATTCCACCAACGGAAAAGAAGGCAGCACCCACAAGGATGTGTGTCGTTTGCTGCTCTAAGCGTGACAACACTGGAAGGAAAATCGGAAAAGAAACCAGGTTCTACTGTCCTGACTGTTATGTTGGACTTTGCTGTACTATGTTTTTCAAATTTTCCCTACCCGAGACATTTACTGAAGCAATATGACTACCAATATTGCACCCTTGTTTGGCAAAAAAAGTCAGTTTGATTATATTTATATACTAAAATTTATTGAATAAAAAGTATTATATTATAATTTATGATTTTGTGTTTTCAAGCTTTATCATACCCGAGATGTCTACTAGACTCTGGTTTGGACAGATTTCAGTGAGTTATTCCTAAGAATTACAGGCCTACAATATAGAACGCCAAATTTCCATGCAAAATAATGGTACTGCTTTCAGCACCTAAAATCTGAAATAATCATACCGCCAGGGAGGTTAATACATTCTATGCATTAAGGGGAAAAAACATCTGACGGTGCTGGCCCGCGCTCGCCCCCGACATCCTCTTCGCCACTCAGCCTGGCAGTTGATTGGCTGGAGTGGATGGATTGAAAGCAGCGCAGCTATTGGCTCGTGCTGCTGTCAATCGCATCCAATGACGCAGCACGCTGGGGGGCGTGGCCGAGTGATAGTGAGCAGCTATAGCCGCCGGCTGTATCACGGGAGCATGCTCCCAAGAGCTTCTCACCATGCGAGGGAGCTCGCATGAATGTGAGAAGTACTTGCGGGAAGAAGCAGAGACGGTCGCAGAGGGACCCCAGAAGAGCAGGTTCGGGGGGCCACTCTGTGCAAAACGAGCTGCACAGTGGAGGTAAGTATAACATGTTTGTTATTTAAAAAAAAAAAAAAAAAAAAAAAACCCCCTTTAACTTATGTACAGCAGGGGTGCCCAACCTTTTGAAGCGCGAGGGCCACTTAAGCAACTTGGTAACTGGTCGCGGGCCACAATGAGCGGAGCGGGTGGATAGCATGTCCGTGTACACTCTGCATTTGGAGAGCAGACATGGACGCAGCCCACAATACTTTTTGCCGGATCGTATTGGAGGTGGAACACAAGTCGGTTTATGTCTGCCACTACTTAGAGGTGAATGGAGGGTCCAATTGGTCGGACTGTCGTAACTGACCGTGTGAAAGGGGTCCAAGGTTGCTTTCACACTGATGCGCTGCCATTTACCTGCACCCTGTGAACGCAGTGAACCTTTGGCTTGCCTGCAGTTTGCAATAGACTTCTCTTATATTCTGCAGGTTTGGTGCACTTTTAGAAAGCTCACCAAACTTGCAGGTAATAGAAGTCTATGGCTCAGTGCAGGTAATTGCTCTGCACCTGCAGATCAGTTTGAAAGCAGCCCAGTAACCACTGACCTTTTTAGTAACAGTATTCTATCCCAGAGCAAGAGGTCACGGCCACATAAGAGGGCTTTGTGGGCCACATGTGGTTGGGCACCCTTGATCTATAGCATAGCTGACTGCGCTATTGTCAGTTAAAGATACAGTGCTGTCTGTGTTGCAAAAAATGGCCTGTCATGGAGGGGGTTAAATCTTCCGGAGGTCAAGTAGTTAAACCTTGGTTCACACTGGTGTGGTTTGACATGTCAAATCGGCAGCAATTGCTGCAGTGGCATAGTCCTAACTTTAAATGTAGTTTCTGTACTACTTTTTTGCGAATTCAAGTTGAGATTCCCATTGACATCTGTGCAATCGCCGCTGAAATAGAGTAAAATGGTGCGAGTTCACCTGAACTCGCACGGCTTCATTCCTGCAGCTTAGTGTGAACCTAGGCTTAATCGGATGATGTGGCAGATCATGAAGGTGCCACTTGGTTTACATGATCAGGAAATGGAAAGGAGCACTTGTGGGATTTAGGAAAACTGAGTAAATGTTTGCTAAAATGATGCTTTTCAGACAAGAGTACGTGGTGGGGCTTCACATTGGAATTGCTTCTATCACAGTACAAGTCTATGGGATTGCAAAATCATTTCATAGACTTGTATGAGAAGGTCAAGTGCAGGTTGGAAGGAGGTCAACTGCAGGTCAGATGCATCCGCCATTAAATTCTGATCTCAGTGTTAGATGCTACATCTCCCTATACTTGCTGTGTGTTGCTGTGGAAGCCATGGTTATTTGGAGATACTGACAAGATGCAATACAATTGATGATAAAAAAAAAAAGCTAAGGCTGGGTTCACACATGTCCGGCTGCGGTTTGCACTCTGAAGTCTGGTGCTATTTTGTTCACCGGTTCAGGTGCAGATTTTCATTCGAATTCACACCTAAACCGGACCCAAAGTCACACAGGATCCTTTTCATGAATGGACCATGGACACATGTGAACCGGCTCCGCTGAGAGCCGGTTCGATTCACAGGTTAAGCGAATAAACACATCCGATTTGCATATATGTGAACCGAGGCTGAAGGTTTTTCTGTGCATTACGTTTTTTGGGTAGAGTAGGGAACAGTTTGGGCCTCTGTCAGGTTTTTATTGCTGTGTTTTCACTGGGGGATTTTCAGCCCTCTATTTGTATTGTGTAGCTGGTTATGAATGGCGTATATTTTGGTAAAATTGCAGCTTCACCAAGGCAAGATATGTTAACACATTTCTTTTCTTCAGTTCTGTTGTTTCTATGTGGACCTTCATTTGGGGAGATAGATTGACCTTTGGAAGAGAGCACACTTTTTGCCCTGTCCCCTTTAGCCAATTTTCACCTTTTTTAACTTATAATAGCTGTACTTTTTAGGTTTCATGGTCACTCGTATAACGCCCTTTTCTGATCTGCATCTAACTACAGTCAGCACACCAGGAGCCCTCGAGGTTCACTGAACCTTTTAGCATTGTACATGCTCCGAGTACAAAGTTATCTGACATTTTTGCTGATTGCTGTGGATTGCAAGTGGACAGAAATATATTAAATTTTCAGCCCCTTGTTGTGCATTTTTAACATTTCAGACTGATCTTCAAAGACGTCTTCTTGTCCTTCTTCTTCTCCTTTTTTTTTTTTTTTTTTTTTTAGAATCCGTATTGGCCTTTTTCCTGAATACAGACCACTTATTTCTGTCAATATGTATTAGTATAGAGTATGTTTCCAGCCTGTCTAGCAAAGGAGCAGACATACACCGGTAGTAGATTTGAAGAAATGACACTTTGCTACAATGTAAAGTAGAGGTCGACCGATATGGGTTTTTCTCTGGCCGATGCCGATATTTAGAAATCATGGTGGCCGATAGCCGATAAATAATGCTGATTTTTTTTTTTTTTTTTTGGGCCGATATGTTAGGCCGATTTTATTTTATTTATTTATTTTTAATCCCCCTTGATCTAACACACCTTTCCCACTGGGGCGTTTTTTAAGGCGCTTTTGGGCTAAAAATAGCGCCTGTAAAGTGCCTGCAAAATGGCTCCCCTGCAGTCTGTGTGAAAGACAGAGTGCTTTCACACTGAGGCGATGCGCTGGCAGGATCTTCAAAAAAAAGTCCTCCAAGCAGCACGTTTGGAGTGGTGTATACCGCTCCTCCACCACTCCTGCCCATTGATATGAATGGGCACCACTGCCAAAGCGGTGCTTCATGGGCGCATTTAACCTCTTCCTTGGCCGCTAGCTGGGTTATATGTGCCCCACTAGCAGCCAAATAGCACCGCTAAAATGATGGTAAAGCGCCGCTAAAACTTGCGTTTTACCATCAACGCCTGCCCGCTCCAGTGTGAAAGCGGCCTTCATTAGTGATACAGAAAATTTCTTACACTTAAACATTTATTAAACAAAACAAACCTCCAATCAGTTTACTTGTATGTATGATCTAGATTAAAAAAAAAAAAAAAAACCTATATATTAAATAAAAACAGGTAGTCAAAACTTTTGGACAAAAAAAAAAAATGGACTAACTTTACTGTTTTTATTTTATTTTTATTTTTTAAATGGTGTATTTTTTTCCCAAAAAAATGCATTTGAAAGACCTCTGCGCAAATGCCGTGTGACATAAAATATTGCACCAACCGCTATTTTATTCCCTAGGATCTCTGCTAAAAAAAAATATATATAATTTTTGGGGGTCTAAGTGATTTTCTGGCAGAAAATACAGGATTTTTACTTGTAAGCAACAAGTGTAAGAAAAGTATTTAAATGGTTAAACTGAGAACTTCTACACAGAGATGACTTCATTCATTCAGTGTAAACATTGTAACATTTAGTTCTTTTCTTGGCAGTCTGCCCAGAGAGGAGGAAAGTGTTGCTATGACAACTCAGCAACTCACACTGACTTCTTACAGAAGTCATTTCAAAGTCCCGCTGTAGAATCGGCTTTTTATCAGCAGAATCGGCCCATGCCGATTATTTAAAAAACGGCAAATATCGGCCGGCCGATATATCGGTCGACCTCTAATGTAAAGTAGTGAGTATACAGCTTGTATAACAGTGTAAATTTACTGTCCCCTCAAAATACCTTATTCATTGGTATATAACATGCACTCCCCCCCCCCCCCCTTAAATTGGGGGGGGGGGGGGAAATCGTGGGTGCCTGTTGTTATATGGCAATCCCTGCGCTCTCTAAGGGGAAGAGGAGCGAGCACCGCTGAAATAGACTGAGCCGAGTGTACTGTGAACTCGGCTAGGCCTGGCTCCACTCGCAGTCACGCCCATTACTGCCTCCTAGCCTTTACATCCCACCATTGGACCGGTGTTGTGTCCATCATAGGAGGCGGCACTGCGAGAGGAGCAATAATGGTATTTAGTGTCCAAGTACTGACGTACAATGACAGCGATTTGCGCTAAGTGGTTATTGTTTTATGGTATTGTAACGACTTCTTCATGAAAATTGTTGCATGGAATCAGTATTAAAGTATGGTGAAAGCAGACTGTTGGGGTATTGGGAATTAATGTTACTAACAAACCTGTTAATTAGTCATTTTTCTTCATACATTTTGGCCACAATTTATACTGCTAAATATCTTTGGTAAAAATAACCCACATTAGTGTATATTATTTGGTCTTTGTGAAAGTTATAGAGTCTACAAACTATGGTGCCAGTCGCTGAAAATTGATTACATCTGATCAGGCCTTCAGTACATCAGGTGTATCATTTCTTGAGACACTAACAAGTCAAGAATGTACAAATACCCCCCAAATGACCCCTTTTTACAAAGTAGACATTCCAAGGTATTAAGTAAGTAGCATGGTGAGTTTTTTTAAGTTGTCATTTTTTCCCACAATTCTTTGCAAAATTAAGATATTTTTTTAAATTTTTTTTTACAAAATTGTTACTATCAGGTTATTTCTCACACACAACATATGTATACAACAAATTGCACCCCAAAATACATTCTTCTACTCTTTCCAAGTACGGCGATACCACATGTGAGACTTTTACACAGCCTGGCCACATACAGAGCACCAACATTGATGTAGTACCTTCAGACGTTCTACGAGCAAAAATGACGCATCTCATTTCTCAACCACCTATTACACTTTTGAAGGCCCTGGAGTACCAGGACAATGGAATTTCCCATAAAATGACCCCATTTTGGAAAGCAAACACCCCAACGTATAATCTGTGAGGCATAATGAGTCTTTTGAACGGTTTAAATTTTTTTTTTTTATTTATTTATTTATTTATTTATTTTATTTTTTTTGCAGAAGTTTTTGGAATATTTGGAAAAAAATTAAAGTGCATTTTTTTTTTTTTTTTTTTGTTTTTTTTTTTTTTACACAAAGTTGTCAATTTATAAGATATTTCTAACACATAGCATGTATATAGCAAAAATTACACCCCAAAACACATTCTGCTACTCCTCCCGAGTATGGCAATACCACATGTGTAGGACTTTCACACAGCCTGGCCACATAGAGAGGCCGAACATTGAAGTAGTACCTTCAGGCGTTCTAAGCGCATAAATGACACATCTCATTTTATTCCTACCCATCGCACTTTTGAAGGTCCTGGACCACCAGGACAGTGAAATTACCCACAAAATGACCCCATTTTGGAAAGCAAACGCCCCAACGTATATTCTATGAGACATGGGCTGCAAATAGGTACTCGGGTACTCTGATGGCCTGGTGACAGGTACTCGGGTACTCTGGCCTGGTGACAGGTACTCTGATGGCTTGGTGACTGGTATTTGGGTACTCTGAAGGGCGGTGACAGGTACTCATATGGACTGGGGTAGGTACTCTGGTACTCGGATGGACTGTGACGGGTACTCGGATGGACTGTGACGGGTACTCGGATGGACTGTGACGGGTACTCGGATGGACTGTGACGGGTACTCGGATGGACTGTGACGGGTACTCGGATGGACTGTGACGGGTACTCGGATGGACTGTGACGGGTACTCGGATGGACTGTGACGGGTACTCGGATGGACTGTGACGGGTACTCGGATGGACGGGTCCTCGGGTACTCGGATGGACGGGTCCTCGGGTACTCGGATGGACGGGTCCTCGGGTACTCGGATGGACGGGTCCTCGGGTACTCGGATGGACGGGTCCTCGGGTACTCGGATGGACGGGTCCTCGGGTACTCGGATGGACGGGTCCTCGGGTACTCTTGATGGGCCGTGACAGGTACTTGGGTGGACGCTGATTGACAGGTACTATGAGGGGTGCCCTCTTTATTGGGGGGGGGGAGAATCAGTGTGATTGGTGTACACTGTAGGCGGTAACGAGATGTTACCGCAATCTCCTCCTCACACACGATCGATGTGTGAGGAGGAGAACCCGGTAACATCTTGTTACCGCAGTTGGTTTACGTTTTAGTGATCGGCTGTGAAAGGATCACAGCCGATCACGTGGGTAAACGGCTGGCCAATGGCTATTTACCAGCGTCGGTGACGAGCAGTGTTCCTGGGGAACACGCCGCCACCGACATGCGCTGTGCACAGTGGGGGTGTGACCATCTGTGATCGGCCGTGACTTCATCACGGCCGATCACGTGGTAAACAGCCATAACCAATGGCTGTTCACCCCCTTTGGCGAGCGGTGTCTCTGTGTGACACTCCGCCAACGAAGAAACGGGGATGCGCACGCATGATCGCGCGCATTCCCTGTTTAAACGGGAGGCCGTCGTATGACGGCCTCCTGCCACAATAGGTGCGCCGCCTGGTCGTCATTTGACTGCCGGCGGTCAGCAACTAGTTAATCTATGTATGCACTGTATGTTTTCTTGGGTTTCTGTATGTTGTTCTGCAGAAACCTTTTGAGAGCATGACCAGTTTCTTAGAACCTGGGGGCCCTGGATATCCTCTGTCCAACCTTCCAGAATCAACAGCCAACTTTTGTCTATCTAGGGTCTCCGTGTGCACCCCCCGCTCCCTTTAGTGGAATGGACTCCTCCTCCCCTCCTCTGTTCTTTTCTTTTTACTCTTTCTGCTCTCTTTCTGTTTCCTACTTTCATTTATCTCTTCTTTTCTGCCTTAGTCTTTTTTTTTTTCTCTAAAAGACTTTGGCCGAGACGGAGCCAAGTTAATTCTGATGGTTATGGTAGACTGAAATATCCGAACCCGACGGGCTATATTGCACTTCTTAATTATCTTATTTTCCAATGTGTACTTCTTTTTTCCTTTTTTTTTTTTTTTTTTTTTTTTTTTTTTTTTTTTGTTTTCATACTCTTTGTCTACATTGGCTATTTTTTGTCTATGATTAAGTCCTTCAGAATCGTTTAGGATTTTCATTTCCTCTTCATGAGCGTTATGTACACAGCTCACTATAGCCAACGTTTTGATGTCGGGTCTTTTTTGTTGTTTTGTTATTATATAAATGATGCTGTCTGATGTCTACTGTAACCAGTAATTTTTTGTAATACTTCATTTGCAATAAAAACCTTTGTAAAAGAAACCTTTTGAGAGAAGGGTTAATCGACATAATCGGGCACCTATCACGTTCATATATTGTTTTGGTGTTACATTTAGGGCCAAAACTAATCGATCATGAAATTGATTACCATTTTAATAATTAATTTATCGGCCAGTAACCTAAAGAGGTTAAAAAAAACTAAAAGTAGCCCTTTATAATACAAAAAGAGCAAATAATCGCTACTGTAAATATTACTTTCCCTGTTGCACAGTAAAAAATGAACCTCTTACAGTATCGATTTTATATGCTCTTGTTGTACTGTCTGAAAATTCCTTTGACCAAGAAGTTTTCTATTCTTTCTAAATTTTCCCATTGCTGCAGTTGAATACAAACGTTGATTTGACCCCACTAACGATTAGAAAATCTAACAAAGTTCTTACAATTACGAGATGTTTAGGAATAAATTGCCCTTTTTTTTTTTTTTTTTTTAACTTTACATATTAACTAAATTTATATACTTCTGCTTCTTCTTCTGCTTCTTCTTCTGCTTCTTCGGCCGATTATTGTATTAATCGACTATGAAAATAATTGTTAGTTGCAGCCCTAGTTGCGTTCAGTGGTGCATGTTAGATTATGATTAAGTGAACTTGATTTGTGAAACACGTTAATATTTGCTCTGTCTATGTTCTGTATTGGTGTTATCTTGATGTGATTTTACTTGGAATAAAACTATTATATCTTTTTTAACACATTTGAGTGCGGTTAACATGTTCTGTTGGCTGCATTGCAGTGTGGACAGGACAATTAGCCCTTGTACACGCGGTCCGACATTCCGACGGAAAATGTCCGATTGGACCGCGTTGTCGGTCGGAAACAGTCCGATGTGGGCTCCATCGGACTGTTTCCGACCGACAAAGTTTTAGAACTGGGCTATAAAACTTTCCGACAACATGATCCGACTTTGTCCTATTGTGTGTAGAGAATTCGGACAAAGTGCCACGCATGCTCAGATCAAATTCCTAGACCAAAGCTATTGGCTACTAGCCTGAATGTAGTCCCATCGTAACGAAATAACGTCATCACGTTGGATATGATTGGATTTTCCGACTACTTTGTTCGGATCGTGTGTATGCAACACAAGTTTCGGACAAAAATCTGTCGATCCGACGGATTTTGTTGTCGGAATGTCCGACCATGTGTACAAGGACTTAGACTATGTGCCTTAGTGGTGAATGATGATAAAAATAAAAAAAAAACAGTTGTGTTAATGAGCCCTAATAGTTCATTCACACCATAAGTGTGTGCATGCATTGAGGTGCTTTGCGTTGGGCAGCCCATTCATTTTAAATTTGCTGCTAAAGAGACTATAAACTCAATTTTTTTTTTTTTTTTTTTTTTTAGAATGACAAAAAAAAGTGTACTACAGCTCGTTAGTGAGGTGCATGTAACTATTTCGGCAGTGCACCACAACGCACCTAAGCATTTTGCTGTAACATGCGTCTGCTGGCGAGGTACATTGGGGTATCATTTAGAATTAATAACTCTGCAATGCACCAACACATGTATCGTGTGTGAATGGGCCTCCATTAAGTAGGACGTTGTTTATTGTTCTGAACACAAATTGCAGGCTTTACAATGCATGTTGCATACTTTGTGCTCTATACCTGAAGGTGACAAGAAATCTTGTTGGACCACTTTTTTGCTGGCTGTTCACAGTTCAGCCTTCAGCTATTTGGTTTCTTGTTAAAGGGAAGGTTTTGTGCACTTCTGTACTTGTTTTTATTTTTTTTTAATTGTGTAGATGTGGCATAAAACTGTACTAATAGAGCCCTGGTACAAATTAGAGTTGCGTTAGGTACTGTTTTTAGGTTTGACCATCCGCTATATCAAACTGGAATGAAAGATCAAGTTGAGTAAAATTGTTTCTTTGCAAAGGATTTTAGTAAATCGGCCACATTACCAGTGGTAACAGCTTCGTTCTCAAAAATGCTTAGTGGTTCTAAAGCCTTAAGGTGTGTGTTTATTTTTTTCTTTACCTAATGCAATATATGCATTCCTACTGTACTGCTGGTTCCAGCCATCCAATCCCTTTTCTTACCCGAGCCCAATCTGATCCAACAATGTGCATGAGAGCAGCGGCTATCGCCACTGTCTCCCTCTTCATTGTGCAGATTGATAGCAGCGGGAGCCATTGGCTCCCCCTGCTGAAAAAACAAATGTTACGATGAAGGGACGGGGTTAGGTGCAAGGCAGCTTAGGAGTGAGCCTGCACAGGTGCCCCCATCAAAAACGGCTTTACATGGGGGCACTCGCCAAGGATCAGGTCTGCTGTGAGCAAAAGTGTTGCACAAAGCGTGTGTGTGTGTGTGTATATATATATATATATATATATATTTATATTTATGTGTGTGTGTGTGTATATTATAATATAAATTTTGTTTTATTAAAATAAGGTTTAAAGGAGAAGTACGGTCAAAGCTCGTTTGGCTGTACTTCTCCTGTGGATCGCAGTAGGGAAGTTGGTTTTCCACTTCTGTGACGCGTTTTCAACAGAGATTCCGCTCTCTGCTGTCACAGTAATCGGTCTAGGCTCCGCATAATCATGACCATGGAGTTGGGATCTGCCAGATCCCTGAACCGCCACCCAGCTCAGCCTCTCAGTGAGCAGCTGAAAGCCTGAGCCAGCCGCCCCCTTCACAGATCAGCGCTCCAGTGACTAGGAGGGGGCAGAGCAGAGAGTCGTGACTGATAGTCGGTATGGAGCTGTGAGAACTGAGCAATCGTTGGTGTTTGAGTGCTCGGTTCTCAGTGCAGAGCTGCCCGGGGACAGATGTATCATCAGACTGATGCTGCATCCCCTTAGGTAAGTATAAATCTACAAAAGAGCTGTGCACCCCAAACTTCTTTTAATGTACCCCCCCCCCCCCCATGACACAGGAAGGAGTTGGCCAGCTGATTATAGATGATGCAGGGTGTGTGCTAATGAGATCAGCTGGTCAACTCCTTCCTGTGTCATGACCTAAAGTCTGACCAGGCAGTAAGGCAGAATAATGGAGCAGTGTGTTTTAAATGGCTATGAAGAGAGTGAGGTAAGCCTGTGTAGAATTAATGGAAACATGTTTTATTTTCGCATAAGTACATTGGGAGAGTAATTAAAACACCTGTCAGGTTTTTATTGCCGACTGTGAACAGGTTAGGGAGATTAACCCTCTACTTGTCCTGTTTACTGTTATCAAAGAGAGCAAAAAAAAAATCTCAAAACAGGAATATGAGGGGGGGGGGGGGGGGGGGGGGGTGTTGGTGTGATCTTCCAATAAGGACGTACATTCTGGTGACAACTAGAGGGATTCTCTGACTTTGGAAGGAGCACCTTGTTAGAGGGCTTTCCATATGTTGCTTATGTAAAGCGAAGAGGACTGGTGTACACCAGATCATTCAGTTCCAACAGATTGGAAATGGACAGATCCATTTCCTGGATTGCCTGGGGATTAGACAGCTCCCTTGTATATGCGGCTCTCAGGTTTGAAGGTAAGGTGGCATTGATTGCTTGGGTCTCGCGCTGGAATTCGAGCAATAGCCACTCATCCGGTCTGGATACTGTAGAATCAGCAGCACGGTACCTTATCCAAGATGGAGCCCGCTGTCCTCAGTGGGTGCATTGAGCATTTGCAAACATGTGGGGCTGGTTCCTCCACGACATTGAAGCATCATTCGTGTGTTGTGACCATCAACATGTTTTGCCAAATCAGCTTGCGCTTCCTCAGGGAAGTTTGCCTGCGGTTATGCTTTATGCGGTTTAAGGACGTTGCCTTAGCCAATATCCTTGAATTGGCCACTGGTAATAAAACTGCAAATGGGCCTAAAATTCCACCTTGAAGTACCCTCTAACCTATTTCTGTGTTGGTCCTCTTTGTGTCTCTGGGGGAACTGACTGTGTGTGTGTGTGATATATAATCTCTCATTTGATTTTGTTACTGCTGCTTACATTTTGTACATTGACATGAGTCCCTTTGCTTAAGGTTTTTACAATTTGAGGTTCCCTTTCTCACAGGTATGCATATATACCAAACCAATTAAGATGGCAAACTGTGTCCCCCCCCCCCCCCCCCCCCACAGTGTGTAAAACAGTTAGTGTAATTTCAAAACAAGAAAATGCCACTCCCTACAACAATGAGATCACTCTGCATGCATCAGGACTTGTGGGCGGTTCTGGCACACCCTAGCCAGATCTGCAACACAGACCGTACACACGTAAAGGAGTGGGCTGGGTGGATAAAAAAATGTTTTAAGAAAATTGCAACTTCCAGCTTCTCTTCTATGTCTATTCCCTGGGAATGGGACAAGGCAATTTTGGGTGCAAGTCAGATATGTACTAATTTTATATATATATATATATATATTACACATACACACACTTGAGATACCCAGGCAGCCATTGTTTGTTCCAATTAAGATTTTGAATAGAGACAACCCCTCTCTTTGTTATAGAACTCGTTTAATTAATCTGGAAGGAATTGGCAGGACACTCTGTACTTGCTTGACACCTAGGTATCACTTAAATCATTCTTCAGATATATTTGTATTTTCTAAGTGACAGGCATCTTGATCTTCGAGTATATACCTCATTAGATTGCTATATCATCGAGTTTGTTCACCCCCTGATGAAGGTTCTGAATTGTCAGCAACTGGAAACGCGTTGGGTGTGGGTGATATAGGAAAAGCATTTTTACCAACCATATTTTGTCTTGTTTATGTGATTGTTTTTTGATAGACCAGAAGGACATTATTTAGCCCACATGCCCTCCCTGGTGATGTTATGTACATTGTGTAATTTATAACAATAAAAATTGTATATTACTTTGTCTTTTTGTGTCCGGTGTCGATGGTCATTTAAAATCCCACCCATTTAGGGGGAAGCTCTTCTTTGTCGATGCGTCACAGTGGCAGTGCTTAGTATCTACTGCTGTCCTCCGTGCTGCTGTCCCTATCTCTTCTCCCCACTCTCTTCTCCCCCTCCGTGCTGCCGTCCCTTGGGGTGCAACGGATCATCACCAATCCGTGATCCGAATGGGTCACCCCACTCAGATCGGCATATGCCGCGGAGCGCTCCGCGATCTCGGCCTTAGGAGAGGCCGCGGCTTTGGCCTAGCTCCGAAGCGGCGGCCATCTTTCTACACCCAGGCGTTTACAATGTGATCGCTCCGACGGAGCGATCACTTGTAAACAAACCGGCGTCATGACATGACGCTGGTTTCTCTCTCCCCTCTCTGTACTGATCTGTGCAGTGGAGGGGAGAGGTCGGATGGAAGCAGCCATCCCTCCATACCCAGCCCGATACTCTGCCAGCCAATGCCCTGCCATACAATACTCTGCCAGCCAATGCCCTGCCATACAATACTCTGCCAGCCAATGCCCTGCCATACAATACTCTGCCAGCCAATGCCCTGCCATACAATACTCTGCCAGCCAATGCCCTGCCATACAATACTCTGCCAGCCAATGCCATACCAGCCAATGCCATACAATACTCTCAAGGTTATCCAAAGGATTAATTAGCTAATCAAAAAAAAAAAACACTAGATTCATAAAAAATCAAAAAAAATCAAAAAAAAAATCGGATAGTCATTGACAATTCGAAAAAAATAATCAATAGGTTAGTCGACAGACAAATTAATCGTTAGTTGCAGCTCTCGAGCTTAGTTATGTAGCATGAGGCTGTATATTCTGCAATATTTACATTTTTGGTAAACTCATTCAGTGAATTCAAGCATGCACTACATTGATGCATTCACACAAGTTCACAGTAACCATGAGATAAAACAAAGTTAAGGAATATTCCTTTATCCCATTGTTTTGCAAATCTATGTACACTACAAACTGTATATCGCTGTTTTACTAACCTGACAGCTGATTATTCTAAATAGAAAACCTTCATATTTGTTTCCAAATATTAAAGATTCTAACTACCAGCAAGAATGATTCCTTAAATTTTAAAGAGCACCTGTCTTTTCAGATCCATCATGGCAGCGCCTGTTAGCAGGCATCCACTCACCTGCTGAGACCACATCCCTCACCTTGTTTTGCCACTGCCGCATCACCAGCTGTCCCATTAAAGGGAATCAAAATGTCTGCGGGTCAGAGGAGGAGCTGCTGCTGTGGGACAGAGATGACAGTTGCTCTTTAAAAATTTTGATTTAAATCGTGTTGATTTAAATCAAGCCTTTTTAGTAGTGATTTAAATCAAATCCACCATAGCAGTGAGTCATTAAGAATCAAGTTATTATAAAATAGTCTGGGCGGCTACAGACATTGCAAGGACCGCTCACGGCTCACTGTTCATGCTGCATTTTACATAAATTAAAAGGGTATTTCTTTGGCAGATTTTAACTTGCTTCGGTAGATGTAGCATGCCCCCCCCCCCCCCCCCCCTCGCCTCTACACTGAGAACTGAGCGATCTAACCCTGCCAATTTCTCGGTTTTTAGAGCTCCGTGAGCAGAGAGCTTTAGGCTGTCAGTCGCAGCTCTCTGCTCATCTCCCTCCTCGCTCATTGGCACACTGAGCTGTGACAGGGGTGGAGCAGCCATCTCAGCCACTGGCTGAGCGGGGTGTCAGTCCAGGCACCTTTCGGATCCCGACTCCCATTGTCGGGATGACACTGTGCCTGGACTGATATCCATGCAGAGAGCGGACTTCAGACCGTTCTCTGGTGAAAAAGGGTCACAGGAGTGCAAAACGAATTGCACTTCTGTGACCCATAGGAGAAGTACAGCCAAATGAGCTTTGGCTGTACTTCACCTTTTCAATAACATTGGTCATTAACCTCCCCTCTCCCAATCCAGTCAGCTCATTTATTAATCTGAGATGCAATCAAAAATATCTGCTATTCTGCTTACTTGCAGAGCAAGTATACACAATGTGTACACTCAAGCTAGAGCCAGGCTCCTCCAGGTCGCAGCGCCGGCAGCAGCTCTATGCGCTCCTCTGAGTCCTCCGGCCGTGAGTGACGTCAGACCACCGGGACAACTAGGCGCTTCCATGGTGGGTGTGAAGCGCAGCATGCTGAGGGGTTGTATCATGAAATGAGTGGGCCCATGGGCAAGATTAAAAGTAGGCCCCGGGCATTGATAAAGTGGGCGTGGCTTAATAGTCTGAGATTACTTTAATAGTGCAGAATGTGGTCATTTTAAATGGAAAATGAACAGTGCAGAGTGTGCGGTGATGAGTAGCATGTGCAGGAGAGGGGCGTGGAGTGTATGGGTAGTATGTGCAGGAGAGTATGGTGGTGGGCATTATGTGCAGGAGAGGACTGTGGAGTGTATGGAGTTGAGGTGTGTGTGTGTGTGTGTGTGTGTGTGTGTGTGTGTGTGTGTGTGTGTGTGTGTGTTTTTTTTTTTTTAATTTTTTTTTTTTTTTATCGCCATTGTTCCGATTTTATTAATTTTTTTTTTCTTCACAATGATTGTGGGGGAGATGGTGTATGGTGTCATTTTTTGTGTGTATGTGTGTATATATATATATATATATATATATATATATATATATATATATATATATATATATATATATATATATATATATATATAAAAATTTAAATTATATATATATACTTCTTTTTTTTTTTTTTTTTCTCTTTACAATGCTTTTTGGGGAGACGGGGGTAGGGTGAGATGGTGTCAGTAGTTTTTTCATTTTATATTACCATTTTATTTATTTTTTTACCCATCTTCATTTATTTTATTACTTTTTTACAATTTAATCTTGTAATATTTTTTCCTTTTTGTATCAGCCCTTTTGGTGAGAGATCAGGGGTCTAAACAGACTTCTGACATCTCCCCTTTGAGACAGAGAAAGAGACTGAGGACAGCATTGAGAATGAATGGACAGAGGCTCCTGCTCATTCATAAACTTAAGCAGAGTAACATAAAATTTACTCTGGTCAGTTATTACAGGACATGAGCGATCTCTTACTGTGTCCAATTCAGAAAAGGAAGGAGCCGGTAAATGACCTATTTCTTGGCCCCTTCCTCCGCTCTCCATCCCAACAAATACCCCACAGTAGCTGGTGGGAGTAGGCAAGCCGGCTGTGGGGGTGCGAACAAGGGGAGGACGACAGGGGTCCGGAGGACACGGCTGACATTTGGGTGGGGATTGGTGCAGTGAGGGAAAGTAGTTACAAGCACCGATCTCCCTGTATGGCATTTTAGCTGACAGACATGGAAAGGAGAGCCAGCTTTCTGAAAAGCCATGCAGAGAAATCGGTGCTTGCAACTGTCCCCCCGCTGCACCGATCATCCCTGGCTGTTGAGGGCCAATCTTCCGTGTGTGCAGGGTGAGTCACAGTGGGACCCTCTTTGGAGCCCATATGCAGTCAACACCCTTCACATATGGATGATATGCCACTGGCACTGACAGAGAATGCAGATGAAGGGCGTGTGCCGGGTGCAGAAGCACACTTTGCACATCTTGCAGACGGTTTTACAGGTGCAGCACACTGCCGCCACTTCATCTGTGCCCCATCCCTCCAGTGAATTGTTCTGCCCAGGGCATTTTGCCCCCCCCCCCCCCTCCCCGAACTACCCCTGGTTCCAAGGACACCAATGCTTCAAAGCAGAAGTGGTAACCGCTGTGTTCTCCAACTGATCTGCAGTCTGTGCAGGCCTGTCTTTGTCAGGATGATTGACAGCAGCTCAGTCAAGTGTAAAACCTGCTAATATAAACCACTCCAAGGAAAAAGAATTCTTTGTAAAATTACAGAGCGTGGTCAATTTTAACATAATCGGCATATTTGGTATATAAGATCCCTGATGGTGTTCAAGGACTATATATAAAGGTGATTTTAGAGGCTCCTTCACCCACTGCCTGTGGGATTTATGGAACCCGATCTACAACGGTTCCTTCCATGTGATGTCCACTTGACTTATTTTTTTTTAAATATGCACAGTTCAAAGCCTCTTAATGGGAACATATCCTATTCGGCAAAACCTGATGCAGAAGGTAACTTAGGAAAACATTGGGAGGTTGAAACATTTACATAGCTTAAAGCTTGTTCTGTCTGATGTAATGGTATACTGCATTAGAAACGCACTAGGGGGTTCTATGTATAAACCGTTCCCTTACAGATATGACAGAGCAAAAATTTTCAGAATTTTCTGTATTATGATTACTTCCTATATTCTGTATATACATTACTGTCTAACCATTTTATTATTTAATGTAATATGTCAGTTCAATTAATTCTAAGCATAACCAAAGGGGCTTATGTTATCAGGCACTTTTTCTGTATTTATTCATTAATTGTACGCATTTGGAATGCATGTCAAACGCAGTTTATCGAAATCCTGTTGACTCCAATTAAAGCTGGAGTAAACCCACTGAAGGTTTTTTTTTTTTGACCTGCAAAGGAAAAGGCATAATGAGCTAGTATGCACAGCATACTAGCTCATTCTGAAATACTTACCTTAGAACGAGGCCCCGACACCTGGCCCGATCCACGCCGAGGGAACTGACATGTTCCCTTGGCGTGTCTTCCGGGTATCGCGGCTCCGGTCACTCCTGCGCGTGGGGGATTTCTTTCTGCCAGGGTCTGGCGTCTGCTGGACTTTCAGCCGAGAATCCCCTGTGCGCATGCGCCGCTGCAATCAGCGGCACATTGCTAGGGGAATATCTCCTAAACCGTATAGGTTTAGGAGATATTTTTTTTACCTACAGGTAAGCCGCCTTATAGGCTTTCCTGTAGGTAAAAGTTCTAAAAATCACTATACAGCCACTTTAAGCAGTATACATGGTTTCGAGGCTTGTTTTGAACTGCTTTGTGTTGTGCTGCAAATCCTTAGAGTCCTATTAATTGAACTGCAGGTCAAACGCAGCCTTTTCTTCCCAAAAGTTGCGTCTGCCCTTCAAACACATGTGTGTTTTTTATTTTGAATAGTAAATTGTGTTTAAAAGCAACACCCATTGACATGAACCCTGAAGGAGACTAGAGGATTGAAGATGAGAGAGCCATACAGTCCATGAAAAGGCCCAGGTGTATGTTGTGTACAATGCTAAGAATTCACATGTCTTGTGGGAATATCTGCTATATTTCTGGTCTGTCAGCTCCCCCAAAGACAATATTATAGATATGGAGGGGTCAGCAAACTTTAGATTGTGGCCAGGTGACCCGTAGATCGCGGTCTGGACTTGCTGACCCACCATCTCAGAGCATCAGAGTGCAATGCAGAGGGACTACTTGTAAAGTTGGAGCTGTAGTAGGGAGCAAGAGCCGCATAAGCCAATGCCTCCTCTGTAGTGCCAGCTACTGTCCCATGCAGTGTGATACCAACTGCACTCATTCTCTTATCTCAGCTAGTGGACTCCAGAATGGTGCCAGCAGTAGGAAAGGAGATCTTTAGGTCAGTGTGAAGCAATATACTGGGCATAATAGTATAGAGCTGCTTTCACACTGATGTGCTGCGGTTTATCCACACCATGAGTGCAGTCAGTGTACCTGTAGCTTTCCTGCAGGTTTGCTGCACTTAGCCATAAACATCTATTATAGCTTTGGGTTTGGTGCACTTAGCCATAGACTTCTATTTTAGCCTGTGGATCTGGTGCACTTTCAAAAAGCCCACCAAAACCCCTGAATGCCTAAGTTTTGGTGTGCTTTCATAAAGTGCACCACACCTGCAGGCTATAATACAAGTCTATGGCAAAGTGCAGCTCACTCAGAAAAGTTGCAGCTGCACCCATGATGTGGGTAAACCATCGATGTGAAAACCGTCTTATAGGAGGTTCAGGCATTAAGAGTTCATTTACATTTGCAGTTTGGGGGGGGGGGGGGGGGAAACCCTCAGGATGCGTTTTTACCACCACTGCCCAAACTAACCGCACCCTCTTTAGCTGCGATGGCTGGTGGGTGTAGCACTCACCAAGCGTGACCTATTCAAGTGAATGAGGATACTCTGCAAGTGCCCTGCAACCTTGTGCAGTGCAGCAAATAAGGGGTTAAAGCAGGCAAAGTTGTGTTGCTCTCTCACCACCTGCTTTAACCCTTTGGACCTTGCAGAAGCATGCAGTTGCTGGGTGCTCAGAGAGCCCCATTTACTTGAATGGGTTGCAATTGGCAGATGTTCACACCCACCAAAAGCAACAGGGGGCCTAATTTCTGCTGCGGCATTTGTGTACACCTTTTTGGCTGCTCCCTCAGCAGCTAAAGGAGGTAGAGATTGGGGTTGATAAAACTGCAACTCAACCACAGGGTTTTGCCACCCCCCCCCCCCCCCCCCATTTTAAATGTGAATGAGCCCTAAGGGTGCTGCTGCTAAATTAAACTAAGGGCTCATTCATAAGTGCAGGAGGCACTGCTGCTCCTCTGAAAAGCGATTCGAGTGTGTTTGACAGGTGGTGAGAAGGCAATATGTTTCCTTCTCACCACCTGATTTAAACTCATGATTGCCATGCAATGAATGTGATAATGACTTATAGTATGGCAATTAGATGTTTAAATCTTGTGTGGGGCAGCGACACTGTGCTAGGTGATCTTTGATTTCTCCCATGTTGTTAAGGTAGATCAACTCCACCTCTAAAGTGGTTGTTAATCTGCTATAGTATATTCATGCCATCCCCTCTGCCCTATGTGTCCCAGTGTCTGTGCTATATAAAAAAGATTTCCGCTTTCTAACTTTTTATATCGGAGCGTCTCCTGGCACACATGGGACTACTCGCCTCTCTCTTCTCCCAGGCTGACAGCTACAGTGGGAGGGGCTGAGGGAGGAGAGATAGCTGAGCGGTCACGTGAGTGCCAGAGATGGTCTGATATAAGGTAAAAATATACATTTTTCTTTATATAGCACAGACACTGGGACACACATCCCTATTTAACAGAGGGGATGGCATGAATATACTATAGTTGTTGTTGCAGCAGGAGCGGAGAGTGGCATTGCCACAAGCTAACAGGCAGAGGAAGGGGCAGAGGAGAGCTGCGGATGGCGGAGGCATGTAAACTGACCATGGTGTCAGGGCTCAGTGGTCAGTTTACAGGGGCATGGTAGAACCAGGCAGGATCAGCTAGATATTTTAGGTTATGCAGGGGGGCAAATTACACAGCACAGCCACTGTGCAGTATAACATGCTTTAAGGGAACAGGTTGCATTTATTATGCTTTATTTTTTTAGGGTAACAAACACTTTAAGGTTGCCTACCCCTGTTGTATATTTTTTAATCGTTTCTCTCAAGTGTATCTTCTAAGGCATTTATTTTTTATGTACTGTATAAAGTGCGGTTTCTCTGTCCTTGATCAGAATGATCATGTTTCAGAAATGTGTAATAAACCATCTTTCAGATTGTAATCTAAGACCTGCTCATGTCCACAGGGGCATTTTATAATGTGTAAGTGGTATAATATTAAAAGACACTGAATTTCAGGGGATTTCCAGTTGAGTGTCCCGATTTACATTTGGTGTAATTATTGAAAGACATGTTTATGTCTATAAATGTGGGACATTGGGCAGTCCATTTTTGGATCTCCAGTTCAGCATGGTTTGCCAACCAGAGTGTGTATAACCTGGGCTGCAGAGCCATCAGTGTTTTCATGTATTTCTACAGCACCTGGGGCTCTACTGGCTGTCTATCATTGCTGAGCAGTCTCCTAGCAGAAATGTGTATTAAAAAGTCAGTGGAGTTTGGGGGTCTACTGTTTTTGTACATTTATATCATCACGTTTTCCAGATTTTGCAATAGTTCCACATTTTGTTTTGTTGCACAGATTCAGCCTTTATAACATTTCATTTGATTTTACACTCAACAAACTTCAGGGATATTAAAAATACACCTGAACCCAGCGCCCTATGGAATATTCTTTTATAACAAAAATCTGAGTACAGATACCATGAAGAGATTACTCCTCACTCACCTACAGCAGCTATTATAAATAAAATGACTATGGTATACAATGTGGTTGATTAAAAAAAATCAAACGCTAACAGCGCTCAATATAAATCTAAAAATACCTCAGATCTCTCTTATAGAAAGTGAAAAACACTTTTAAAGCGGTAGTAAACCCGCTAATTATTATTTATTTTTTTAACACCTGCAAAGCAAAAGGCATAATGAACTAGTATGCACCGCATACTAGCTCATTATGAAATACTTTCGAATGAGGCCCCGACATCTGGCTCGATCCACGCCGAGGGAGCTGACATGCTCCCTCTGCGTTTCTTCCGGGTATCGCGGCTCCGGCGCTGTGAGTGGCCGGAGCCGCGATATCGTCACTCCCGCGCATGCGCACGGTAGATTTCATTCCGGCCGGTCGGCCACTGCCGGATTTTCAGGCCAAGAATCCCCTTGTGCGCATGCGCCGCTGCAGTCATCGGCGCATACCAAAGGGGAATATTGGGATATTTTTTTTTACCTACAGGTAAGCCTTATTATAGGCTTTCCTGTAGGTAAAAGTAAAAAAAAAAATGAGTATACAACCACTTTAAAATAAACAATCGAATTTAGAACGCTACTAATCACATTATAAGCGTCACACTTATCACATGCTAGTAAGAGTCCATAATTGAAGATGCTAGCGGTAGAAGTGTCAGCAAAGAGATGCCATCCACTGTGGAGATATATTTCAATCACAAGGAGTAACAGTCCTACACCATCAGTTTCCACCTTTGTGCAATCCCCCATGGCTGGACGCTTACCAGAACAGTACTGCAAACAGGCTTTATATGTTAGATCTTTCAATCTTTCTGCTCCTCCAGGTCTCTTCACTCATCCACTCATCCACTCAGCGACAAAATCTCCTCATTAAGCATCAACATGCAAGGATACACAAGGGATCTGATATAGTGTTATACCCTTTATTGCACTTTCACCTTCCCCCCTTACAAACTGCGCTTACATCAACATAAAAATAAAATCAGCATAAAAGGCGTATCAGCACAGCACAGCACAGCTTAACGACATAGTGCATAGTCATTTGATTTTACGTTTTAAAGAAAAACCTAGAATGAAGCCTGATATTGAACAAGTATGCCAGCTTTGAATACAGTTCCATACATCTGCCTGAAGACTGCACAGGCAAAGTTAAGTGCCTTGGAAAAGTATTCATACCCCTTGAAATCTTCCATATTATGTCATGTTACAACCAAATACATAAATGTATTTTATTGGAATTTTATGTGATAGACCAACACAAAGTGGCACATAATTGTGAAGTGGAAGGAAAATGATCAATGGTTTTCAACATCTGAGTCAATACTTTGTAGAACCAATTACAATTACAGCTGCAAGTGTTTTCAGGTATGTCTCTATTAGCTTTGTGCATCTGGAGTGACATTTTTGCTTATTCTTCTTTGCAAAATATCTCAAGCTCTGTCTGATTGGATGGAGAGCATCTGTGAACAGCAATTTTTCAAGTCTTGCCACATATTCCCAATTGGATATAGGTCTGGACTTTGACTGGGCCATTCTAACATGTCAATATGCTTTGATCTAAACCAGGCATCCTCAATCTACGGCCCTCCAGCTGTTGCGAAACTACACATCATGAGGCATTGTAAAACTCTGACATTCACAGACATGACTGGGCATGATGGGAATTGTAGTTCCTGAACAACTGGAGGGCCATAGTTTGAAGACCCCCTGATCTAAACCATTACATTGTAGCTCTGGCTGTACGTTTAGTAGTGTTGTCCTGCTGGAAGGTGAACCTCCACCATAGGCTCAAATCTTTCTTACATGATTTCTAAGATTGCCCTGTGTTTGGCTCCATCCATCTTCTTATCAACTCTGACCAGATTCCTGCTCCCTGCTGAAGAAAAGCATTCCCATAACATGATTCTGCCACCACCATGTTTCACAGTGGGTATGGTGTGTTCAGGGTGATGTGCAGTCTTTGTTTTCCACCACACATAGCGTTTTGCTTTTAGACCAAAAAGTTACATTTTTGGTTTCATCTGACCAGAACGCCTTCTTCCACATGTTTGCTGTGTACCCCACATGGCTTCTTGCAAACTGCAAACGGGACTACTTATGGTATTCTTTCAACAATGTCTTCTTGCCACTCTTCCATAAAGGCCAGATTTGTGGAGTGCACGACTAATAGTTGTCCTGTGGACAGATTCTCCCTCTTTAGCTGTGGATCTCTGCAGCTCCTCCAGAGTTATCATGGGTCTCTTGGCTGCTTCTGATTAATGTTCTACTTGCCTGGCCTTTAGATGGACGACAATGCCTTGGTAGGTTTGCAGTTGTGCCATAATCTTTCTACTTTCGGATGATGGATTGAACAGTGCTCAGTGAGATGTTCAGAGCTTGGCATATTTATTTTATAACCTAACCCTGCATTAAACATCTCCAAAACGTTATCTCTGGTGTGTTCCTTGGCCTTCATAATTTTTGTTTGTGCACTTAGGTTCTCTAACACACTTCTGAGGGCTTCACAGAACAGCTGTATTTTACAGAGATTCAATTTCACACAGGTGGACTCTATTTACTAATTAGATGACTTCTGAAGGCAATTGGTTCCACTAGATTTTAGTTGGGGGTATCGGAGTAAAAGGCGCTGAATAAAAATGCACGCCACGCTTTTTTCACATTTGTAAAAAAAACTGACAACCGTTTATCCTTTTCTTTCCACTTAACAATTATGTTCCACCTTGTGTTTGGTGTATCACATAAAATCCCAATAAAATACATTTACATTTTTGGTTGCAACATGACAGAATGTGGAAAATTTCAAGGATTGTGAATAATTTGGTGCACACATAGTGAACAAGTCAACGTCTTTTCTGTGTTAAAAGGAAGTTATGCCCTATTCAATTATTCACTAGTGAATAGCCACTATTGTACTGTCTGTGTATGGGTACATATTTAGATTTGTTTGTAATAAAATTCTATCCAAATCTTTGAATTGGTAGTTAAAAAGTATAATTCTTTAATGTGTTTTTGTTTTTTGTTTTTATTTGTTTTTTTATTCCCTACCCCTGATTGTACTAACATGGATAGCATGAGAACCAGTTTTTAACTCTGTTTTTCCTTCACCTAACTGCAAATGAAGTGTGCCATATACTGTACAGTATGAGCTTTAATGCCTCTGTTGCCAGGCTTTTGTTGGCCAAAACTGCTTCTCCCCACATAACTGCAAAAGTAGCTTGAATCACGTTAAATGCAGGTCAGAAGGATGTTAACTGTTGTACCTGTCAGTAAATTCTGAATGGTCCCAGAAGACTTTCAAGCTAATGCTCAAAGCAAACTGAATTTGTCAATTGACACAAGCCCTTTAACTATTTAGGCTGGGTTCACACGGTCTTCGGATGTGGTTCACTGCAGGGTTCTGGTGCATCCCTGTTCTCCCTTTCAGGGAGGAATTGGGACCTAAAATCGAGCCAAAGATGCACAGGACCCTTGTGCAATCCGCTCCGTGGCTGCCCGGGAGATGTGTGAACTGGCTCCATTGAGAGCCAGTCGCATGCTCCTGTTATGCGAAATAGATGTGTGGAAACCCACATCCAATTCTCAATAATGTGAACCCAGCCTCAAACCAAAAATGAAAGCTGGCTTTGAAATTCCAAAATAATAATAATGTTTTTATTTTTATTTTAGGGCTTATTGTGGGTGTAATACTAAGATACGGCATTCCCTCTACCACCACCAATGACAAAACCATCAGCTGCTCTCAAGAACAAAGGGCTTATTCCACACTACTAGTCAACGTCAGTGGAAAATTCTTTGAATACACTTTGAAGGGTGAAATTATTCCTGAGAAGATCCATAATATGGAGCAGAATGACATGCTAAGAAAGGTAAATTATCCCTGCCTGCCTAAAACAAAAAATACATATGGTTGGCCGTGTAGTAATAACCTTATTTGCTGGTATAACCAGTAATGAAGGTTAGAATGTGGTGACTTTAAATGAAACCTGTATTTTGTGTGTGGTGTTTTCTACTCTTCCCTTCTTAAAAAGCTAATTTCCTGGCTATCATGCTAACCCAAATGCTTAATTTCTTTGCAAGCAAGTACCCTCCGTTTTTAGAACAACAAAAGCTATTACCACTCCACACTCATGGACCCCGTACTCCCTCATTGCATTTTCTCACCCAAAGGAATCGAGAGCCACACACCGATGAGGTCACCTTGTAAAAATGTTATTGAGCCAACTAGAAAAAAAAACCGCTAAAGTCCTTGCCTTAAGACCTCCCTTGTCCAACACTTTTTTTTTTTTTTCATCTTTATGGGCTCAGTTGTAGAGATCAGTGGGCTGCCATTTTGTTTTCTTCAGTAAATATTCTAATTGTAAATAAACTGATCAGGAGTTCTGACTTTTTTTTTTTTTTTTTCCTCCCCCCCCTCCCTATTTCATCGAAATGTTTATTCTTGGCCAATGACCCAGTATGTATTCAGACCTGACACATCCAGGGGACTAGAGTTCCCACAAACAGGCTAGCAATGCCATCATGTTTGTCTCAGCACAGGATGCCTTTTACCACACTGAGCTTTCAATAATTAAATTAGACCCTCCTGCAGCCTTGGCGAATGGGTTTATAGGTAAGAACACACCACTTGTGTCCACTGATGTTAAGCTATATAGGGAACAGAGTATCAGAGTCTAAGAACATCTCGTGTCTCAAAAAATGTGACTGAAATGCCCATGAGACTTAAATGAGGTACATCAAGCCATCAACACAAATTGGCATATAAAAAAAAAATATATTTTTTTTTTTTTTTCAAAAGGTAAAAATAGTTTTCCTTTACAATGCAAAAGAGAGCAAAAACAGATTTCCTGCTGTTAGTCTTCTTAGCATCGCTAATATATAATTTCATATCTTGTATCCACACTCATGCTGAGATTTCATAAGATTTCATTTTTTTTTCTCCAAAATCTTCTATTTAAAGAGGCAAAAATGCACGAAACACAGCATCATCCATTTACATTAAAGAGCTACAGTGGTATAGGATAAAGGAAAGCATCCCATGTCATAAACAGAGTTGTTATCTACAAGTAAGCATAGCATGTCATGCACATCCTAAGTTATTCACATGTAACGTCCTCCTGTTGAAGGGTCTGAGAATGAAATGTCTATTTCACCGGTATTTAGTGCGCTGCAATGTGTGGTTCTGTGGACCCCCGCCCCAACTTTTCCAAATATTGTAGAACCGTGTAAAGATATAGATCTGTAGAGTATATACAATAGAATTAGAACAGAGAATCCTTGAAATGGTGATGGGGGGGGGGGGTTGGCAAGGGAAGATGGGGGTGGACCCGGGGGAGGGCAACGAATGCGCTTCTCCCAGGTTACAGTACAAGCAGTAAGGAAAGATGGGCAGCATCAGCAGGCCACTAACGTCAACCATGTCAATACTAGGGTTGCATTAGTCTACAGCCTTTCTTTCAAAGAGGACATGTCTCTTATTAGAGAAGACAAACTTGTTCCAAAATGTCCACGTCTTAGTGTAGCGTTCACGTTGATGGTGGGCTGTGAGGGTAAGATTCTCCATTTTTACTGATGTCCTACACTTTTTTTGAACCACATGCCTATGGATGGAGGTTGTGTGGATTTCCACCATAGAGGAATGCACACCTTGGTCGAGGAGATGGCGGATTATTGATTTTTTTTTTTTTTTTGCTTGGAATTTTGGAGGTGTGGAGCAGGAAGAAGGCTGGGTCGTTTGGCAAACTTTTGGGCAGCATGCTGAATTATGTTCCAGATCTTCTCCAGCCTGGGACAGGACCAGAAGATGTGGAAAATTGTTCCTTGGTCCTCGTGACACCTCCAGCAACGGTCCAAGGATGAGGGGGAAGAACTTTTGTAGTTTTGGGAGAGTATTGTACCATCTGGGGATGATTTTAAAATCGGTTTCCTGTATCCTCGTACATATGGAGTTTTTATAGGTGAAGTGGAGAATATTATGTCTTTGATGTGGGGTAAGTATACGCTGTAGATCTTTCTCCCATGTACTGAGACAGCTCAGTTGGTAGCCATCTGGTGGCGTTATCAGCAATTGGTAAGTGGCCGATATAGCGTGAAGCAGAGTGCCCTGCTCTGAACAATAAGACTCGAAAGTGCTAAGAGTTTGGCAGAAGCTGTCCGGGGGAAGTAAAGACTTGGTTATTTTGAAGGGCCCTCCAGTGGTCCAATCGAAACAAACCGTCCAGGTTTGTGAGCTCAGAGATGGCCACCTACTGCGAGTGAGGAAGTGGGATGCTTGACGCAACCAGAATTCCTCAGGAGCGAAAGGCAGGATCCTGAGATCCTGGGGAGAATAGTGGGTTTCCAAGTATTGGGTGAAGTGGGGAATAGACGTAAGAGAGGATTGGGTGAAACGGGATGAGCAAATCCACATAGACCCACCAAAGGGTGGTTTTTCATATCTTGTTTTGCGATTGGTGACACCGAGGTGCTCTCTAGCTGTATGGTGCACTGGGACTGTTCCAGGTGGGGGCCATAGTTTAGTAGCCTGGTGGCGATTCCAGTCGATAAGTCTAGTTAGGTGGGTTGCCATCGCTTAGGATTTGGTGATGTTAATCTTCAAGTTCGACGTCTCTGTATTTTTGAAATTGGCAGAGAAGATTCGGAGATTTGGGGTTTGTGAGCGAGGAACAGCATGTCATCCGCATACACAGAGACCTTCTGCTGAGTATTGCCGTTATGTCCGGGTTCAAGCGTAGGGTACACAGGAATGGCTCCAGTGACAGGACGAAAAAGGAGCGTCGACAGGGGACATCCCTGTCGCATCCCATTCGTGATCGTGAAGGGTTCTGACAGGACTCGGTTGGCTCTGACTCGAGGCAAAGGATCAGAGTAAAGTTTAGTTAAACATGGTGCTGCTAAACCCCGTATATCTTAGGACAGAAGACCTGAATTTCCAATTCACCTTGTCATAGGCCTTTTCTGCTTCTGTACTCAATCAAGAACACACAGGGTGTACAGTTCCTAGCGACAAAATGCAGCAGGTTCAGTACTTGGATTGTATTGTCCCTGGCCTAACGAGGAGGTACAAAGCCAACTTGATCGAAGTTGGTAGATGTTGAATTCTGGGGGCCAGGAGTTTTGTAAATATTTTGAGGTCAGTGTTGCGCAACGAGATCGGCCTGTAACTTACGCAGGAGGTGGGATCTTTGCCTTCCTTGGGAATCACTGCTATGTGTGCTGAGTGTCACGTGGGTTGTATTGGATCCTAGGGCCTTAAAAAAATTTGTGCATGAATTTACCGAGCGATAGCAGCAGGGTCTTGTAGTATTGAATGGTAAGACCATCTGGGCCTGGAGCTTTCCCTAGGTTAGTGGTTCCTATCGTGCTTTAAATCTCCTCTAACGTGATGGGTTCATGCAGTAGATTACTAACCTGAGCGGGTTATTTTGGCATTTTGAGAGTTGGCTAAGTAGTCCGCCGCTTGGTTCTGTGAGGGAGAGTCCCTCTGAAGGTTATAAAGAGATGCATAGAACCCTTGAAATTCCTTCGCTATGTGGATGGGTAGTGTAACTCTGTCCTGAGGGTGACCTTGTGTGGTATATAGTTTGCAAGCATCTGTTCTCTCAGGGATTTGGCCAGAAGCTTACCGCATTTGTTACTGGATTCGTAGGATATCTCACAGCAAACCTGTATTGCTGCTTTTGGCTTTGAAATGCAACAGGTCAGTGAGTGTGTGGGGTGTTTTATTTTTTCATTTTTATTTTTTATTTTTTGTTAAATCAGGAGTTCTGCCTCTAAAGAAGGTGTCGGGGTCTGTTGGGTTTTTTTTTTTTATTTTTATTTTTTATTTTATTTTTTCAGTCTTCCACCAAATTTAGTTTAACAATGGTCAGCTGCGACGTGCGTTGTTTGTTAATGCGTGACCTGTGTTAAATGAGCACTCCTAGTCTTTTCCCACACAGTGTCGGGTTCGCTATCTAGTGTGTCATTAGTCTGAAAGTAACAGTCAAGTTCTCTGGTAATGTCTTTGAGCACTTCCTCTTCTTGTAGGAGTTCAACCTCCAAGTTCTTGTCCTGGAGGTGAGGCTATCAGTCAGTGCATAGGACCGTAGGATCGGGGCCTGATCCGACCATGTGATGGGTCCGATCGAGGAGTCTTGGACTGCATGTAGTGTAGCGTGAGGTATTAGGAAATAGCCAATCCTAGAGTATTGTTTGTGAGGCGAGGAGTAGAAAGTGTAATCTTTTTCAGAGGGGTGAGGGAGATGCAAAGCATCTAATAGTTGAGCCTTGTGTAGAGATCGAGAGATTAGTTTCTGCGGGCCAGGAGGTATCGACTAACATCCTGATGTGTCCTCAGAGGGGATCAATGGGGTGTTAAAATCGCTCCCAGTCTTAGTTGGCCTCTCAAACTCGAGCAGTCAGTCTAGGGTCTTGTTGATAAAAAAGGTCTTGATGGCTATTGGGTGCGTAGAGGCTTGCCAGAGTAACAAAGTGCCGCTAAAGCATCGGTCGTTTTTGCGGTGCTTTAGTGGCGCTTTTTGGGCGCTACCTGGGTGTATTTGCAAAGAATTGGAGGCAGCTTTCAGGAGCTTTTTGGAGGCTATTTCTAGCACTAAAATGCCTGAAAACTGCCTCAGTGTGAAAGGGGTCTTAGGAATAATCACTTCTTTAGCCTGACATCTACCCACGAATGCTTTTTGATATTTGTATAACTCCTCCCATGAGCCCGATTACTGCTTGCACTAGCATTGAGAGGCGTACTGAGACAGAGTGTGATGTTTTCAGGAAGCTATGTACAGCACCCTGCTGACCCCTCCCACCAGCCATGATCTGCCTGTGTTGTGCCAAGAAAGGTCCCCTGTCAGATAATGCCCACCCTGTACTGTGCTTGCGCAGTACGGAGCTAAGTGGAGCTGCTGAAAATCTCCGAACATGAACAGCTGTTCAGCTGTACACGGCGCCTGTGCATGATGGGCAGAGCTCATACGATGGGGGTGGAATTCTCAAAGGGGCGGATGTATTATTGAGAAGCGCGTAAGGGGCAAATTGCTTGTGTTAGGTAGTTAACTAGGTCCTGCAAACCCGCTCCATCAACATTGCAAAACCAACCCTTCAGTTGTGTTAACACGTCCGCAAAGACGCGTAGTATATTGAGAAAAACACCCCTAACTTATCAGCTCTGTCCATCATTGTAAAATACGGCCTCTTCTGTAGTGATCTGCGCCTTGCAGAGTTCAGTGAATAATACACCCGCCCCTTGCAGGGTTCAGTGAATAATACACCTGCCCCTTGCAGAGTTGCACGAGCATCTGGAGCATGTGGCACAATGTAGTTTTAATTGTGCAGGCGTCGTGTACAGCTGATTAACAGCTGTTCATGTTCGGAGACTTTTGGTGGCTTCTTTGTCCTCTGTACTGCACAGGCGCCTGCACAGTACAGGGCGGGAATTATCTCACGGGGGACTTTTCTTGTCAGAACACCTGCACTTCATAGTGAGGAAATGATGTCACAGTGTCTAACATGAGTTAATTGGTTTTAGTTAAGGTGGTTATGAAGACTGAAGGTTTTTTCACCTTCATGTATTCTATGCATTAAGGTAAAAAAACTTCTATTTGCTGCTCACCCCAACAGCACACCTGGACCCCCCCCACTCTCTCCATCCAGCAATGTGCATGGGAGCCTTGGCTGTCCCAGGTCTCTCTCTCCTCCATTGGCTGAGAGACCAGCAGTGGGAGCCACTGGCTCTCACTGCTGTCAATCACAGCCAGTGAGCCCATGAGGGGGCAGTGCTGAGCCACTGCTCTGTGTCTAATAGACGCAAGGACTGGGCTCAGGAGGAAGCACAAACCAGTGCCCTCATGGCAACCAGCTATAAAAATGTCATTAGTATGTTGATGAGAGGAAATGGGGAACCAGGGAAGGCAAAAAAGCTGATAAAACTTCACCTTTTCAAGATGCACAACTGTACGAGTAGCACGAGACTACATATGGCTGGGGTAAGCTATCCTTATCAGTTGTATTAAATACAGCATATGATATTGTAGGTGGTGAATGCTGTCTTATATCATTTACATTAATAATAAAAGCAGATGTGCTTATTCCATACTATAAATCCTGTTTTTATTTTTCTGCTATTAGGCATCTGTCAAAATCCACCTATCAGACATTGTGACATGTGCGTCTATAGACAGATGCCCTATTATATACAAAAGCGCTCTAATCTCAAGGAATACAAACTATCAAAGGCAGAACCATACTGCTTGACTCTAGAATGGGGTTATACTTTTATGATGAGATACATCAGACTTTGTACTTTCTGTCTTAGAATGACACTAATTGCATTTATCATCTATATTGAGACAAATAGATTTCAAATGACAGTCATTTTCTACTTTGAGTTCATCTATTATTGTCAGAAACATTCTCTGGCTTCACTGCACTTTATAGAATTGCCTCAAAGGCCTTCACTGAATTTTCCTGTTTTGCCCATAAGGCTTTCAGTAATGTGACTGGAAATAGACCTTCGCTGAAGATCCTGTGTACCCTGGATCGCATTGACTTGTACTTTAATGAAGTCATATTGGGCAGCTAGTTTGCTTATTAAATACAAGAGCAAACTTTTTTTTATTTTTATTTTTTTTATTGCAGCTTACTAATTCTTATATGTGATGGCTGCATTAATTTTTCATTTTTAGGCTTTCCTTCCTCTTTTCAACTGGTGATCCAGCCATTAATTACATTTTTTTTTTTTTTTTCAACAGAACAAGCTCTTATGCAAATGTAGTTAAAGGCATGAGAAAAACCTTTTACCACTGATGGGTGCTTACGATGATCAGGTTTTATTTATTTAAAACCTTTTATCTGAAAAGAAACAGAACTGTTCCTAAAGTGTGAGCTGGAGTTTGGCTTCAATTTATTAGTGTATTTAAATCTGCTAGTAAATCTAACACTCCCTTCCTCCAAGACTAACAATGTTGCTGTCCAAAGGTGCCCCTTGTGTGTGTTCATTCAGTGTGGGGGCCCTATAATACAGATCACCAGTTCAAAACAGGTGAAAACGCTTTAACCTTTCCACCTCTTCATAAATGGAATTTTGAAAAGAATACTCAATTTAAAATGGCAAAAAAAAACTTAAAGGGTTTATTCTGTACTGCTTTAGAAACGCGGCAGAGGCTGATTGTTTTCTGTAGCAGCGCACATTACTCTACTCTACAGCACAATTTAGTGCTCCTACACACTGGCAGATAGTTACCAAGTGGCCCCTTAGCAAGACTCCCCCCGATTAACTACTGGCCAGATAAGTAAGGCATGTTTTAGTTCAATTTTATTTCGTTCCACCACGGGTGGAAGCAAAGAAAGTTGCTTGGTTCCCCCATCAACAGTCAATTTTGATGGGGGGGATCCCTCCCACAGTGGTATTGTGTTCTACCAGTGGGAAGCCTTCCTGGCTGGCGGAACACAGTTCAATACACAGGCTATAGCCGCCAGCAGTAATTGCATGTTAAAAATCCAACAGGTTGGTTGTACCCAAGTCAGTTGATGGCTTGACTTGGGTATAATCGGCCTACCCATAGATCGAATCTTGGCTGGTCCCTGCTGAATATGTTAACTATGGGATTAAACATCAGACGGCCCTTGTTCATCTGCACAGTCTGCACAAATGGTATGTCCTCTACATTAGAGGTTCAGAAGAAGAATTAACACCATGACCTTGTAGTTGCAAGCAAGATTTTCTGTCCAGATCGTCATAAGAATGGCTTTTAGATACAAAAGGAAGCAATAACAAATATAATCAAGAAATCCTGTAGCTGTAAGAGGCAATTTCATTGTAATCGATCATCGATCATTGGTCATTTACAGTGCACTGATGGCTTACTATAAATACAACTATTAGTATACTGTTATCTGTAGTTAAATATACTCCTGGCTCCATTCTCACTAGTGCGACTTGTCATGGAACTTGATGTGAAGTCGCATGACAAGTCGTCAACCATTTTGTATTTCAATGGCCACTGTTATAATTGCTTCCACTCTGCAAAAGGTTTCCGCACCACTTTTGATTTAACTTTCTTACCGCGTGATGAATGCCATAGAGTGTAATAAGTTGCATTCAAATTGCAGGAAGTTTTGCGACTTTGGAGTCGGACTTGTGAGAACTGAGCTTTTATGAAAAGTAGAAATCCTAATAGTGGGGAGACAACTGCAAGTAAAGAAGCCTCAATTTTATCTCTGGACAGCAGGTTTCCTTGTACTGATGTATGTGAAGAGAATGTCAGAGGTAATGGTAGAAATTATGGCTACTGTGTGGTTTTCATTCTTATGGCTACTTTCATATTGGGGCATTGTGGGCGTCGGCGGTAAAGAGGCGCTATATTTAGCGGTGCTTTACCATCGTGGGGCTGGTTTAACCCCCGCTAGCGGCTGAAAAAGGGTTAAAACCGCCCGCATAGCGTCACTGCAGCGGCGCTATGCCGGCGGTATAGCGCCGAAAACCGCCCACATAGCGTCACTGCAGCGGCGCTATGCCGGCGGTATAGCGGCGCTGCCCCTTTGTTTTCAATGGGGGGGGGGGGCTTTAGGAGCGGTGAATACACCACTCCTACAGCGCTCCATAGATGCGGCTTGCAGGACTTTTTGTACCGTCCTGCAAGTGCACGGCTCCAGTGTGAAAGCCCTTGGGCTTTCACACTGGAGACACAGGAGAGGTGCTTTACAGGCTTTATTTTTAGCACTGTAGCGTCTGTAAAAAAGCTCCTCAGTGTGAAAGTAGCCTTAGAATAGCAAAAAAAAAAAACCTCTGTGCATAGGTTAAACATTATGTAAGTCACAAAATTCATATGTAAAGATAGATTAAAAAATAATAATAATAATAATAATTTAACGGTTTTAAGATTTCACCCACTAAACCTTTTATCGTTTGTTGCAGGTGACTTTCGACCCAGAAGTCTTCTTTAATATTTTACTGCCTCCGATCATTTTTCATGCAGGATACAGCCTAAAAAAGGTGAGAAAATCAACCCACACCACCATTTTGTTTACGGTTTTTGAAATGCAGAATATTATAAAGTATATACAGTATCTCACAAAAGTAAATATTTTATTATACCTTTTCATGTGACAACACTGAGGAAATGACACTTTGCTACAATGTAAAGTAGTGAGTTTACAGCTTGAATAACAGTGTAAATTTGCTGCCCTCTCAAAATAACTCAAAACACAGCCATTAATGTCTAAACCGCTGCCAACAAAAGTGAGTACACCCCTATTTGAAAATGTCCAAATTGGGCTCAAAGTGTCAATATTTTGTGTGGCCACCATTATTTCCCAGCACTGCCTTAACCCTCTTGGGCATGGAGTTCACCAGAACTTCACAGGTTGCCAGTGGAGTCCTTTTCCAGTCCTCCATGATGACATCACGGAGCTGGTGGCTGTTGGAAAATTTGCCCTCCTCCACCTTCCATTTGTCCCACAGATGCTCAGTAGGGTTTAGGTCTGGAGACATGCTTGGCCAGTCCATCACCTTTAACCTCAGCTTCTTTAGCAAGGCAGTGGTCTTCTTGGAGGTGTGTTTGGAGTCGTTATGTTGGAATACTGCCCTGGGAGGGGATCATGCTCTGCTTCAGTATGTCACAGTACATGTTGGCATTCATGGTTCCCTTAATGAACTGTAGCTCCCCAGTGCAAGAAGCACTCTTGCAGCCCCAGACCATGACACTCCCACCACCATGCATGACTGTAGGCAAGACACACTTGTCTTAGTACTGCTAACCTGGTTGCCGCCACGCATGCTTGACACCATCTGAACCAAATAAGTTTATCTTGGTTTCATCAGACCACAGGACAGGGTTCCAGTAATCTATGTCCTTAGTCTGCTTGTCTTCAGCAAACTGTTTGCGGGCTTTCTTGCACATCAGCTTTAGAACAGGATTCCTTCTGGGACACCATGCAGACCAATTTGATGCAGTGTGTGGCGCATGGTCTGAGCACTTACTGGCTGACCCCCCCCATCAACCTCTGCGGCAATGCTGGAAGTACTCATACATCTATTTCCCAAAGACAACCTCTGGATATGATGCTGAGCACGTGTACTCAACTTTGGCCGACCATTACGAGGCCTGTTCTGAGTGGAACCTGTCCTGTTAAACCACTGTGCTGCAGCTCCATTTCAATGTCTTGGCAATCTTCTTATAGCCTAGGCCATCTTTATGTAGAGCAACAATTCCTTTTTTCAGATCCCCAGAGAGTTGTTTGCCATGAGGTGCCATGTTGAACTTCCAGTGGCCAGTATGTGAGTGAGAGCGATAACACCATATTTAACACGTAACGGAGCCTGGGGAATGCCCAGGAAAAAATTGAAGCCTACGTACCATCAGCTCGCAGACAACCAAATTGACCTGTCTAACAGTGCGTTTAAAAACAGGGGTTTAGTCTGCATGCATTTGCAAAAGCATGCGTAAACCACAGAGCCTCGTCATGGCACCCTAATATCTGTTGTCCTAACACTAAAATATGAGTGTCCCCCACAGTGGAGGCACATGAATTCTAACGGATAAATGAGGGCAGATGGACTGAAGAGGAGCCCACCCTTTCTTAAAAGGTACAGGCGCACACCAAGCACCCAGCAAGTGGCACAATGGCTGCAAAGGTGTTGGTGCGCTGCTGGACCAATACAAACACCAATGTGTAATAACAAAAAACTCGCCACCGCCCTCTTCTATAGCTGGCTATCGCAGTAAGCAACATTGGAAGGCTGAAACGGGTAACAGAGCCTGGGGAATGCCCAGGAAAAAACCCAAGACTACTTACCACCAGCTCGCAGACAACCAAATTGACCTGTTTAACAGTGCCTTAAAAACAGGCGTTTATTCCGCATGCACCATATTTAACGCACCTGCTCCCCATTCACACCTGAGACTTTATAACACTAACGAGTCACATGACACCAGGGAGGGAAAATGAATAATTCGGCCCAACTTGGACATTTTTCACTTAGGGGGGGTCTCACTTTTGTTGCCAGAGGTTTCAACGTTAATGGCTGTGTGTTGAGTTATTTTGAAGAGACGGCAAACGTACACTGTTATACAAGCTGTACACTCTAACTATTTTAGTAGTAAGAAGAGCTGGCAAAACTGTAATCCTTATTTCATCAGCGTAACAATAAAGCTAATGCGTTTTGGCAATTACCTTACTCGTAGCTAGTTTGAAACAGATATGGCAAATAAAATAAAAAATAAAAATATATATATTATGCGCCAATTATGTAGAGATGGAGTTTGCATATCAGGTTGGTGTCACAGAAAATTAACATGTTTATAAAATTGTAATTTTATAAAATCCGTATTATGGTACGAGGTGATAGACTTGTGATTCTTGTTATGTTTGTTACAATACCTACTACAGACGGTCCCTAGTTACAAACATCTGAAGGGAAATTCATTTCTGTTATGCCGCGTAAACATGATCGGAATTTTGGTCGGAAAAGCTCTGATGGTTTTCCCGATGGAATTCCGACGGGATTTCGCTTAAGCTGTCTTGCATACACACGGTCACACCAAATTCCGACCATCAAGAACGCGGTGACCTACAACACGTATGATGGGACTAGAAAAGGAGTTCAATACCCAGTAGCCAATAGCTTCTGTCTCGTACTTGATTTCTGAGCATGCGTGATTTTTTGCGTGTCGGAATTGCATACACACGATCTGGAAAATTGAGAACATGCGCTCAAATTTTTGCTGGCGGGAATTCGGACAGCTAAATTCCAATGTAGCATACACATGGTCGCATTTTCCGATGAAACGCTCTCATTGGTCTTTTGCTGGCCCGAAATTCCGATCGTGTGTACACGGCATAACAGTTATTATTGGAATAAAGTACCTCTGATGCTTTTATTACAAAGGCTTGTTTCCACAACAGCCCAAAATTTTCAAAATCCAATTGTCATTGGGACAGAAAGTGAGGTGAAATCTTCTGATCAGGGGCACAGACTGCAAAACAAATGTTACATGGGGTGTTAACCCTTCCCTATGTTATCCAGAAAGCTTAAAAAATAGTTTTTTGGGCTGAAGCTACACTTAAAAAATATACCTGTTCCGACTTACAAACAGGTTCAGCTTAAGACAAACCTACAGACCCCATCTTGTTTGTAACCTGTGAACCACCTGTAGTATTCAAACCACAACTATACAAGCCATTAGTAGCCACGTTTTGGAAATAGTGGTGGTTTGATGTAGACTGGGCGCCAAAGAGTTACCTAAAGTTAGGGCACGACAAGAGAAATGACACCCTTTGGAAAGCACATCTATTAGATCCTTGTCACCCTAAAGAATGGGTGAAGATGTTTATTGACAATCTGTTTGATCTAATTAAACTCCCTGGAAAAAGTGGTGACAAAGGTAAGGGAACTCCTTGTCCTTGTTCTTTTGATTTTTGTGTTGTGTATATTTTAAAGAGCAAAGGGATTTCTCTCTGGTATGCAATAGATTTTTTTCTTGTCCTTCTCTGAAGCTATGGAAATGGCTCTATTGATATACCACTTCTGATCGCCTCTATCACTTAATTGTCTTGAGATGTTAGAACATTCTAGCTGAAAACTTTCTGGGGTGGAGCAGTGGCGCTTAGCTCTAACAAACTCACCCACCACGATGGAACAAATAGTATGGGGTGGATGGCAGCTGGAGGCCAGAAGTAAGTAATTTCCGGCAGTGGGTTTGTGGAAGGTTCCACTATTTATAAGGCCAGTGCTAGAGTCACCCCTGAGTGTGATATCTAGAAAATCAATTGTGATTTAATTGCTCACATAAGAGAATCCAAGATTAAGGCTGTTATTGTTGCGGTATGAGACAAAAGAAGTTAGAGGAATCAGTGTGGTTCCCAAATTAAGATCAGGTCGTCTATGCATCGCCCATACCAATGGATATGGGGTGCATGGATCTTGAGATGTGAAAAAAACATTCTTCCCACCATCCCATGTACAAGTTGGCTAATGAAGGAGAAAATTTTGCTCCCATGGAAGCTCCACAGCATTATACATAGAAGGAATCATGAAAGAAGTAATTGTGTTGTAATAAATAGGTGACAGCTATAATGAGGAATTCTTTGAGCTGGGGATCATAAAAGCTATATTTTGACAAGTGATATTGTAGTGCATCTAGAGCAAGATGATGTGGTATGCATGAATAGAGAGACTTAACGTCTCAAGCAGGGATATGCAATTAGCAGCCCTCCAGCTGTTGCAGAACTACAAGTCCCATGAGGCATAGCAAGACTCTGATAGCCACAAGCATAACACCCAGAGGCCTAAGTATGTAGGGACTTGTAGTTGTGCAACAGCTGGAGGTCCGCTAATTGCATATCCCTGGTCTAAAGTAACACACATAAAATGCTCTGCCCATTGGACTTCATATACTTTAGGATTGATGCTGTGTCTTTTATATAGCCTGGCACTCTTGTCACTAAAGGTTGCAAATACTGGTCTACACATTCACCTAATCTCTCTGTGAACCGATACCTGCTACTATTGGAGGACCTTTTTACAGGTCTCAGGTTTGTGTATTTTGGGGAGGTGATGGAACACAGAGACAACTGGATGTTCGACTAAAAGGTGCTCTGTGACCTTTTCTGTCAGTACTCCCATTTCCACAACTGTGTCCAAGAGATGTTTAAGTTTTCTCTTGAAAACTGGAGTGGGGTCAGATCTAAGGGGACGGTACATGGAGGAACTATTAAGTTGCCTCAAGGCTTAAATTATGTAATCACTATCATTAAGTACCACTATAGCGCCCCTTTGTCTGCCTCTCAACTAATATCTTTGCAATTTTTAAGATCTGCAAGAGCCTGTCTTTCAGACGTACTGATGTTTAAACATTCGAGATGTAGTTCTGTCAGTCATTTCTTTCATAGACAGGAGTTCCTTTTGACTACTTTACATTGTAGCAAAATGTAATTTCTTCAGTGTTGTCACATGAAAAGATATAATATAATTACAAAAATATGAGGGGTTTACTCACTTTTGTAAGATACTATGTATGTGAAATATATAACATGCACTATTGCCATGGAAGGATGACACTGGTTTCAGCTCCAGTAGACAACAGAAGGTGGTCAGACATTGGAATCGCAAGCAAAACTTCTTCTGTGGTAGGTAGCCAGTTTATTGCTAAACATCAATTTGGGAATATGTTTTTAAGCCTAAGGAACAAGGATTGAAACAAATGCTGC